>NC_090447.1:186125275-186772851 GCF_031143425.1 Pleurodeles waltl
ACAAAACCCAATACTACGCAACTACCCTCTCAATATAATGAAAAATATTGATTTAACCTAACAGAGAACAAAAAGAAAAGTACGAAAGAAATACAAAAATGATATGTTTAGTGTATAATATATCCTTATACCTGTTTGGCATGCACCTTTCCCTTACTTGTCAGGTGCTTGAGGGTATAGGAACAAAATTCAAGCATTAACCTTGTTGAACCCCATCAGCAATTTGAAACTCACCAGAGCTGTTGGAAAAATTGACAGTGTTATATGCAGAACCAAGAAGATTAGTACATCCAAAATCAGGTTCAAGACAAAAATCCGAAAGCTGGTCAGATAAACCAAACTTGACTTTGGCAACTGCACCCGCTGCATCATTAAAGCAGAACACCTGTCACCCAGGAGTTCAAGTCAAAGCCACTGTACACCAGTAGTTGTGAGTGAGGATCAGGGATTGTGAAAGTGTGAGTGTGTGCAAGTGCATTTGCGAGTGAGAAACAGTGAGTGTTTGGGTATATTTGTAAGTGAGCGCAACCACTGCTAATTTTGAAAACAGTGATTGATGGATCATCAGCCACCACTGCAGAAATGTAAGTTTTAAAATGCTCAATAGTCCAAACATGTGCAAAGCTTCTCTCCAATTAGTAGAATATTAAATTTAGTATGTGCTAAGGATCACTAAGCAAATACCATTGTAACCTCTTTTCCAGCTTTAAGCTGGCTAAAAACAGCTTCAAGACCATTAGCACTAACCTCCACAATAATAATACTGTTATTGTTTTGAGAAAAGATACTTAAGGGATGTACTGCAAGGAATTTTTGTTTGAGCATAATAACAAAATTCCCCCCCTTGAGCCCTCTTCCAATCCAATCTAGGTCCCATCTTAAGAAGACCTGTTAAAGGTGCCACCACCATTGATAAACTATGCATACACTGAGAATACATCCCAAACCTAAAAAGGATTTCAACTAATTTGTGTTGATCGGTTTACTAACATGAATGGCCTTGATATAATTCTCTTTCAGAAATGTATGCTTCCTATCTCATTGTAGAGTCATTCTTTTATCTTGAGGTGTGGAAAAACATCAAATACAATGTTGTACTTCTTTATATAATCTGCATACCCAAGCATGCAATCTTGTAACTCTACCACCCCTTCAGTTTCCCCAAACAATACGTGAATGAGCTTCTGGAAAACTAAAGCAGCAGAGGCCAAACCAGAAGGCATTCTTGGGTACATGCAGGCTCCAACAGGTGTAATAAATGTAGTAATGTGGTGGTCTCCTTTTTAAGATCAGTTTGTTGGCATAGGATCTGAGGTCTAAGGTGCCCAAAACTTGTGCACCATCCAATTTGTTCAGTAAATCTTGAATATGGGGAAGCAGCTGACAATCCACTATAATTTGTTTATTACCAAATTGACACACAATCTCATATCTCTAGATGTTTTTAACCAAACTATAGGAGAACTCCAGTCAGAACCATCGACTAGCTCAAGTCATACCAGATTAACACAGTTTGGCAAGTAAATAATGAATGTGGAGGAGCGAACAACATTTCTTTATTTACAGACCTCAGATCGACACAGAGTCTTAACCCCTTAAGTGCCATGGATGAGATGGACTCATTCTCAGCTCGGCCAGCTCTAATGGTACTAAAGATGAGAATATCTTGTTCTTTGCACTCTAGGGGTTACATTTCTAGATTTCATTTTAAGCACAACCATAGGAGAAACCCAGACAGAAGCATCAACTGCTGAAGCAGACCAGATAAAAACAATTTGGCCAGTAAGTACTGAATATAGGGAAGCAGTTAACAATCCACTATAGTTTGTTTATTACCAGACCACATATTAACACATAATGTTAAATGTCTAGATTTTTTCAGATCTTGGCCATCCCTTTGACTTATCAAAAATACCTTGATGTTTTTCAGGAGCCTGCCTGTGTCACTTGCTCCATGCAGAGATTTGAACTGTGCCATTTTGACCATACCTGAAGTCATAATTCCTGATGGATGGCTGTATTCGCTTTTGCAGCATCAGAAGCAGGTTCTGAGGTAATATTTGAATGATAATCTTAATATTGACCTTATTGTCTGGGCTACTTCCCTATGGGAAATATTCAAAAGAGCTGAAACCAAGTATGGAGTATCATGGGTTGAATAAGGGCACCATGAAGGACCGTTAGCCACTTCCAATCATCAGAGATATTACTGAGTCTGTTCAGGGTGCTAAATACCTTACTAGGTTAGATCTCCTTGGAGCTTACCATCTCCTCTGATTAAAGGCCTAACCAGTGCTCCAATGGGCTTTCAGAGATTTATCAACAGTATATTCTCTGATGTCCTCAACCACTTTCTTGTAATGTACCTTCTTGACATCCTGATCCTCTCTACTTCCCTTCCTCAACATCAAGACCATGTTTGCTCTGTGCTTCAACGTCTCCGGGAAAACCACCTGTCCACTAAAGTAGAAAAGTGCAAGTTTAAGAGAACAGAAGTGGAATATTTGGGATATCACGTCTCACTGGACCCTCTTCTGTGATCTCTGCCACCCAGGACTGGCTTGCTTCTAAGTCCATCGAGGAGACCCATAGGTTTTCAAAGCTGGCTAATTTGTATACACAATTCAATAGGAACTTTGCCAATATGAGTAGCCATATATCTGCTTTAGTGCTGATTGAGAAGTAATGACAGGACCTTTTGGGTCCTGAAGGACTCCATAGAACTATGACTTGAGTGTTTGGGGGTGATGACAGGATTTCAGTTTTAGTATGTTGAGTTTGCTTTTGAATGCGGAAGAATAAAGATGTGTCAGACCAAGTTCAGTGTGTGGTGTATTCATTTAAGAGTACCAAGACTGGCAAGGACACTACATCTGACACTTCAAAAAAGGAGAATCTGATTAAAGATTTTTTATACTCTAAAGCCCAGGAGGCTTTTCTCAATCTCATGAAGGCGTTCATTCATGCTCCAATTTTCAGACACTCAAATCCACCCAGAAAATTAATTGTTGTTATCAGCACTTCAGATGTTGCTGAAGGAGCAGTTCTGCTTCAGTTCCAGAAGGGGGACAGTTAGAAAGATCCCACTTTTTATCTTATCCATGTCCTGTCAACAAAGGAATTCAGTTCTTGAATGTGAGCTCTTGGTCCTCAAGCATGCATGTTTGGAGTGGTGGCATCTTTTAATGGGATGACTCAAGCCTTTTTGAAATCTCAACAAACCATTAAAATCTCCAATTTCTGCAGAGAATGTAGTGTAGAAACAGCAGACTAATTTGCTGGACCTACTTCTTTTCTCTGTATGGGCTTGATGAAAAGGTATTGGTACCTCTATCGCACTGCATATTCCTTTCTCCAGAATCCTCTAGGGAGGATTCATGGGATAAAAAGCAGTTCAACCCCAGATGGCAGTCATTCTGCTATTCGTTATGAAAGGTTCCCAATCTATCTCAGCATTACTATTCTGAGGTAGTTTCCTATATTTGGGTATGTAAGAGTGGAATTCCAATTTTCCCTTGCTTTGCAACATTCCTGCAGTTCCTATTGGTGAATTCCCTCACCCCTGAACGCCCCAGGCCTTCCAGTGATCTTCAGACCAGTGTTTTTCAGCGTGTTTAGTACTCCAGGTTGTTGCATCTTCTCCTTCTGTATGTAGTGGCCTTTTTTCAGGATACCCTTTGGCCCTCGTGGAGCCTTGCTGCCACCTTGGAGTTTTTTTGCCATCTGTTTTTTTCCTCAATTGGGGCTTTTTTTGGAAGGCACCATCTACTTAGGTGCTTTCAAGTGCTGGCAGCCTCATGGCTACTGTAAGGGGTTGCCCTTACCTCTGGCAGACCAAGATTGTAAGGTCCTGAGCTCCTAGATCTATCAGCAGTTAGAGATCTCTTGCTAGTTCTTCCCCTGGGAGACCTGACACATCCATGACACACTAGTTCCACTATCTATATTGTGGACTTACCCTCTTCTGGAGGAAATTGAAAGTGATCATGGTTATGGTAGACCTTTTTTCCAAGGTGGCTCATTCATGTTTCAGAAACTTTAATCTGCCATTGTGATGTTTATGAGATTTCTGGCTGAATATTCTGCCTTCCTGGGATCATAATTTCAGAGAGAGGCTGTCAATACACTTCAAGATTTTGGCTTTCAATGTGCTCTACCCTAGCAATCAATCAAGCTCAGTCCTCAGGTTACTATATGCAATCCACTGGACAGGATGACAAGGTGAACATTATCTGAGGTGTTTTTGTAATGCCACTTAAAATCACTGGACAGAATATATACCTTTAATAAAATTATGTGATAAACACTCTTGCCACTTTATTACAAGGTTATTTCCATTTTATTGTATCCAGGATTTCCATCCTCATTCCTTTCCGGCTTCCCATCTGTCCACTCTTCTTGTTCCTGCTGCCTCTGATTTTCTAGAAGAGGCTTGATTCTGAGATACAAACAAAGGCCTGGAATTTACAAGATTTACATGGATGGCTTAGTTGTCTTACAGGTTCTTACCCACTGTAAATGTACCAGTCCAGTTTTGACCCTGATATTCTTGTCCCTTTGTAATAACCAAATTGTCAGAGTCACCAGATCCTCGGGGTCTGTGCACGTTCCCAACACGTCCACCACTGAACAGCTCCAAGACTCTGATAGATAAATCACAGAGACTGAGAGACTTCAAGAGGGGAAGAGGAGATTAGGAAGGGAACAGCTGGGAAGGAGACCTGTAGTAAGAAAAAGGTTAGAACACACGATATGAAAATTATATCTCCTGAAATCAATACTAGACTATGATTCTAAGCCTAGTCACTCTGAAAACATGAACAATCTAAGAGTTAAGTTTAAAATGATTAAGTTTCAAGATGGCCGGATACCTGTAGGGGAATCAAGATGAATTAAATGAAAACTTTCTTATTCAAGTACTTTCCTTTACATGAGAATCAGAAAAACATTCTGACTAAATTTTAAACCAGTCATATAAATCCTGTTTTGAGAATGTATAATAGGACCATACAATATTGCATCTAGAAACTCTGGCCTTCTGTGTACTCTTAAAATTGCAGATATATATATATATATATGTATATATATATATATATAGAAAACACCATAAAAGGATTGTGCACCATGAATAACACGATATGGATTCAGGAAACAAATCACGTAACTTGTCAACTCGAATATTACATAATAAAAATCGTAGAATAGTGGCATACAATAAACAACATGAAATAAACTCGAGGAGAGAATTGTGCGTCTTGCCGATTCAAGTGTCACCATGTAAAATACCAAGAAATGGTAACACGCAATGAATATCAAGGTCAAATCATCATTAATCGAATCGCGCGCCTTGCCGATTCGTAAAACACTATGTAAATGTCAAGAAATAACAGCTCACAATAAATAACAATATCAAAGTACAATGAAACGAATCGCACTTCTTTTGCCGATTCTTAAGACACCATGTAAATGTCAAGAAATGGTAGCGCACAATGAACAACAAAGTTAAATCCTCATGAAACAAGTTGCACGTCTTGTCAATTCGTAAAACATCATGTAAATGTCAAGAAATAGTAGCGCGCAATGGACAACAATGTTTAAACACCATAAAACGAATCGCACGTCTTGCCAATTCTTAAGCCACCATGCCAATGTCAAGAAATGGTAGCACGCAATGAATAACAAAGTCAAACCTTTATGAAACCAATCGCGCATCTTGCCTATTTGTAAACTACCATATAAATGTCAAGAAATGGTAGCGCGCAAGTAATCTGTTACTCATTTAAGAATTAAACCAAGAATATGAAAATTCTCAATAACGGTGTCGGGACAGTCCAACCACCGTCTTACCGCCTGGAACAATGATCACCAATGAAGGATGAAGGGCAGAAGACTGAAAAATCCAAATAGGCTGCTGGAACAGGAGCTCAGGAAGAAGCTGCCCCTCTGCACCGGGACCTCTGAATAGTGAGCACTGGGAGTTGGGCTGGCTCTCTTTTATAGAGTCTTGGCCCAGCCCAGAACCATGCCCAGGCATGTTGCAGGGAAAGTCTCTGGAAGGCCCTGGAAAGGGGCCACACCCTAACACACTCTGAAAACCTGCAGCAATACATTGCAAAGGAACAGTATTTGTAAGCATATTAAAAATGAGTTTTCAGGATTTAACTCTGCAATGCAAAAGGTTAAACCACAACATATCAGCACAATGCATAAATTACTTTGTTTTGAGAGTGCTGGGTTTTGCATTTTTGTCACCAATAGAGCGTGTACTGCTCTGGTGTTGACACAAACAGAGCAATCCTGTTGTCTTTAGGCTCTGTCTTCTTACTTGTTGGTAAATTCATCCCACTTTTCATGGCTTTCAGCTGAATCCTTATGTGCCTGATTGTTTTCATCTGAGTTCCTCTCCTCCTCCTGTTATGGTGGATCAGTAGCCAGCACATGAAATTAGTAAGATCTGTGATTCCTGTATTTTGTTTAAGTCCATTCCAATATTACAATTTCTTGTTCACTGGAAAGGTTATCATGCTACTGAATGATCTTTGGTTCCTGCCTCTTCAGCTAATGCCGGGACTCCCAGGAGTAGCTGTGCATGGAATAAATCTATTAATTCATACATTCTGTAATTCATAGTTGGTTAGACTTTTTTTCTGGCCCTTCCTGCAAACCAGGGACCTCTGGAGGGGATATACTGCTGCATCCACAGTGTTTCTGCCTTCTGGGCTTCCAAGACCCATGGCTCCTTACATGATTCTGTGGTTCCTGATCATCAGGTAATGGCATAAGTCTCACTCACTTGGGGAGGCCTTTTTGCATGCTCCAGACCTCATAGCTGCTGTTGCTTGCCCTTTCAGCTCCAAAAATTGCAATCACCTGTCTGAGAGTTTGCAGCTGCCTTTTAAAGCTCCTCTGTAACTAGTCTAGTGTATGCTTTTGTTTTCTCTTCATTTCCTTTTCCATCAAGGCTGTCTCTTCCTTTGTCCCTTTCTGGTTTTTACGAATCCATTATAGTTCCTGTCATGTGGTGTTTGATGTAATTTCCTTTTCTTGTTCTTTTGCTATGAACAGACTTCTGTCTGGTTGGAGGGTGTGTGGCAACAAAGCTGTGTTCCTTAAGTTGTTTACTTGACAATTTCACTTGCTGGTCCTGACTCTCCTCTCCAGAAGAATTACACTGTTTGGTTCCTAATTCCCTGTTTTCTTCAGTCCTAAGAAGTCTTCATCCAACGAGGAGGTTGTTTATGCCTTTGTTTTTTTTTCTACTTGGAAAGTGGTAGCTTCTCAAGGGTCCTTGCCTACCACGTATTCTAGCGTGTGGTGGCATTGTGGCTTCAGGAAACTGTTAATCTTACCTCGGGCAGTGAAAGACTCAGATCAGGATTGCAGGTAAACGATCCAACCTGATCAGGAGTATATGGTGAGGAGAGTGTCATGTCTTTGTGGCAACATGTAATAGTTGTGTGCCACCTACGCACAGGACAGTTTGAAGGGGTGTGTTTCAGTCACATGAGGACCTAGAAGAAGTCTCCTTCTAGTGTTAGATGTTGATAGAGGGCATTCCAGAGTGAGGGGACCTGTATATAAAAAGTGTGTATTGATCTTTAGGGCGGAGCCCATTTCAATGTTTATAATGGATGGACTTGCCTGAAGCATTTAGAGAGTACCCATTTTAATTTACATGGAGTTGTCCAAGACCCTCAACACTATTGCTCACTTTAAGATACTGCACTACTATAGATATGTTTCCATAGTTGGTGATAAAGCTTTAAATTACTTTTTATATTTCAAGGCTAGACACAGACATTTTCCATTTTGAGGTTGAGCCTACCAGACAAAGCCAGCTGTCTGATTGCCAAAGACCTATTGTCAGCTTTCTAAGAACTTTCACTGAGTTTAAGGCCCACCCATTGCTTATCATTGGTTAGAGTTATTGTCAATCTCATGTGCTTTCACCTTATTCAATGGCTTGCCTTGCCCATCTTAAGATTTGTCACTGCCCTGGCATATAGGCCCTTTACATGTGTCCTTCCAGAGCTCACTTTTACAGAACTACCTTTTTCTTTTAGCTTGCGCACTCCAAGAGAGAGCACATGATTTCAATCTGTCTCCGTCTTGTACCTCATCCCCTCATGCTCTGTGTTGCACTCTCTGGAAATGGGAATTCCATTCTTATATACCTAAAAATAGGAAACTACCTCACAACAGTGATGCTAAGATAGATTGTGAACCTTTCATAAGGAATAGCAGAATGACTACCATCTTGGTGTGGACTGCTTTTTGTGCTAGAAATCGTCCCTAAAGGATTCTGGGGAAAGAAAGTTACAGCGTGATGGAGATATTAAAGTCCTCTAATCAAGCCCATACTGTGAAAAGAAGTGGGTCCTGCAAATTAGTCTGCTGTTTCTACACTGCATTCGCTGCAGAAATTGGTTCTCCCCCACAATCTATTTTGCTGTTTCGTCTGTGTGCTTCTCTGGCATGCTTAATGTTATTCCCACCAGTGTGCTTCTCCCTTTCCCCCTGGAATGTTGTTTCCCTTATGTGCATCTCCCTGCCCTCCTTTTTGCTTTCTCCCTCCCACTACCCGGACCCGCTGCTCCATTAACATACGGTATCCCCCTCATGCAGTGGTCATATTTTTGTTTTTAATTCTATTTTTTTGGGGGTCGGGGGGTCAGGCAGCAACTTGTGCTGGCCCTTCTGCTTTATAAATAAAAGTGCTTCTGTGCTACTTGATTTCATAGATTTTTTAATTTACATATCCATCTCAAATCGGTAAATAAAAAAGATTGCGCCATCGTCAAGTGCATGTGTTATGACATGTACATGCGCCTATAAAATGGATGTCATCATGCCTTAATTTCTTCTTTTGCTCATGTTGTATAGCATGACCAAAAGGTATTTGAAACATCAGTAGGTCTCAGAGGCATGACCTACTGGCTTTGCCAATGTCTGTTACTTTATGAGCCTACTCAAAATCTAGACTAACAGATAGAGATGTGGCTGATCAAAGCCATTGTTTTGCCATGTGGAGGGGTTATCACCTATCCCATGATCTCATTTATTGAATACATTTGGGGTAACTTTATGAGTACAGACAGTAGTACTACAGGAGTACATTTAACGCACTCTTACATTGCTTTCTGAATCAGCCCCGAATGGCTTAATCCCTATTAGTAAAAGTGCTAGTAGGAGTCCTTTCTATTTGTCCTAAATTTAAATTACTATTCATTGAATGTTGCCATTTTAGATGTTTTGAGCACAATTCCCAAAGTTCTGTACGAGTACATAAAAGAGTACCACAGAAATATACTTTGGGTAATCCAAAATACGTTTAAATGTAGTCCCCAATACCTTCGGACAGAATGCAGTATATGCAGCAGATTTTTGTGAAATTATTTTGAGATGTTGATGGAGATGACTCAGCAAGCACCCTTGCTGTATTTTTTATGTCAGTCGTGTCATACAAATAAAATAAAATAAATGCACATACATATAGAGGGTAATATGAAACAGTCAGTGCATGTGCTAGGTAGATGAGGGTTTGTCTAGAAATGAGCGGCAGTAGGTGCATTAGAAACATTCAGTCATTGAGTAGAATCCTCACCAGGTCTTCATCTGGACATAAAAACAAAATATGAACATCAATTCAACAATGTTCAATTCCACTATTTTTTATGCATATAAACGGTTTACATCAGTGTTAATCACTGCAAACTCGGGGAAATATGTAATTAATTTCCTACTGTCCTAAGAATATTGGCGATATTCATCCACAAATCCAGCAAAGCAAGGCCCTTCAAAGATAGTGGTTTCATAATAATTTGTGAACGAAGTTTATCTCGTACTCCGTTATTTCAGGAGGCATAGAAGGGCCTGAATCTTGGATAACTTGAATTGTGTTGAGGGAGTTGTGTAAAGCCACGTTTAGAGCAGAGGCAGTATTATGCTAAATTATCACAGTGGCTGATACTCCAGGCACACAGAAAGAAATCTTAATCTTGCCCCTTTGAGAGAAATCAAGAAAGACAATGGACAAAAAGAGGAGAGGGAGTGTTTGTGTGTGTGCATGTAATTTGCTTAGTGGATAGAATAAATTCAGATTATCAAATATCTCAATAACATGTGTCTTATTCAGAAGCACCCAATATACATGGGGAAAACAACACAACCATGATCTCCCTTTAATTCAAAGAAAAATCAGAGTGACGTAATGCCAGGGGTGCCCAGTGTAAACACAAGAAGGCTAGATATGGGTCATATTTTAAGGCTAATCGCTGTACATAAGTACAGTTTTGATACTTTGGGTCGGATTCACAACGCTATTTGCTAAGGTAAATTTAGCAAATTGCTCAAATGACCCTTTTATGAGTGCAAGGCCTTTATATTTCAGAAAATGTGCTTTTTCCACCAATAAAAAGAATTACTCTCACCTGGTGTGGGGAATGAGTAGTGAATAGGAGGTCTAAGTCATAAAGGACCTGAAAGTGTCGGCAAAAGCCGACACCTTCACTCTTTTGAGTACAAACACGTCTCTGGCCGATTCCCACCCTTAAAATGGTCAGTGATTTATCTTTGTGCGGGGAAGGAGTAAATTACATTTTAAGGCAGGAATGGAAAGCGCAGATCCGCAAAACTGACTGGTGTGTTGGAAAGGATCTGCACCATGGAGAAAACTATTTTCTCTGTGTAAAGAAAACGATAACAATGTATTTCCCAATTAGGAAGTCATTACACCAAGTGGAAAGGCACAGCATTTAAAACTTCACCTGAAGAAGTGACTCTAGATGAGAACAGATTGGAATTCACAAAAGTTTCCCAGAACTATGCTAGGAAACCCGTGACCATCGCAGGTGTCTGGTAAACCTTTATAAATTTCAAAAATTCAGAAATGTTGTTTTTTCTGTCTGTGCATCTTAAGCAAATTGATTTGTGCATGTGTTTTAGAAACTTAAATTGTAACTATAGTTTTGCTAATATCTTTGGCACTGTTTGATGAATCTTCACAAAATAATCCCCAAAAAAGTGTCAAGTCGGGTCTACTTGTGCATAGAACATTTTGGGGTGATCCGTCAAGCGGGGTCTGAGAAAATGAGGAGAGGGGTCAAAAAAGTGTTTTTCACATGTTAATTCCCTTTCGTATTTTAGACACAACTGCAGCCTGAACCGCTGAACGAAATTACACCAAATTTGGCAGAAAGGTAGCTCTCGGTACAGAAAGTGCCCTTTTCTCATTTGGTGTAAATCTGTTCAGCAGTTTTGGAGATAAAAAAATAAAAACAAATGTATATATCTAGAGGTGCAAACCCTTCACAAAACATCCTGAACTCATACAGAGATCTGATTGGCTGCCAACACTTCAACCAGGAAGTGTTGCCAGCCATTTTGAGACTCGGCTTCAGTCAAGTCTCATAGACGCATGTAAAAATTAGGGAGCAGGGTACATTTACCCTGACCCCTAGCCTTAGTGCAGTTGTCTCCCATGGACCCCGCCAGAGCAGAAAAGTATGTGTTTTATTTTGATTAACGGCTAACTTTGTGAATAAACATGAATGTTGCCGTCAATTCAAAAAGAAAAGAAGTGCAGGCTCACATGCTTGTTCTAATTGTAGCCCCTGCTGGGCCAGGTCCCAGAGGCATGCAGGCTTCTGTTTAAATAATGGATGGGGCACACGGAGCCCCATCCAAGAGGTTAATAATGGCTCGGGGACAACCACTTCCCTGGGCTATGTTAATATTAGGGTGGTGGCACTGGACCCCCCCAGACCCCGGGGATCCTGCATTTTCAGCAGCTCCCAGCATACAGGAGCAATTCCTGCTATTTCAGAAGGCGGGGAGCTGGCTCGGACCACTGGGGCTGTGAGGGTCACCCCCGGTTCCCTAACCTTCCTAACTTCGTGTGCATGGCCAAGGCAAAGCAAGTGTGTTTTCTATGTATTTCAACAGTGAACAGTTATCTGTAATTCTTGATGGAGGTGTATGCATCCTTGCTTTTTTCAAGTGCAATATCTCATGTAGTGTCTCAGAGGAGGGGGTTCTTTCTTGATATTTGCTGCTGAGACCAGAAATCATGTTCTAAACTTTTAAATACTACAAGTATGTAAACTTGCCTAGAAGACCTGCCCGTTTGGCCCCACTCCATATACATTAGTGATGTGTACCATCTTTCCACTAATTTTCCCTAAAAGATGGAGAGCTTACTAAAAGGACACCCCGAGCACGTCTCTCGCTAATTTTAGAGATGTGTTTTTGATGGGTAGGAATATGATCACATCTCCACCAAACAAAGAAGCACTTCTAGAGTGCTGTGGGGTAAGCTGTAGGGCATGGCCGCAGGCCAGGCCCCGTGGCCAAACCCTGTTGCACACAGCCAAAGGTCATGTGTGGCGCAGCATTGGGTGGTTATAGGGCATTGGCTGCTGGGCCTGGCCACAGGCACAGCAAGCCCCTGCCTTTACCTATGGGTGGCACAGGATTGAGTTGTTATTGGGCGTTGGCTATAAGTCATTTTGATATATCATTCATCAGCCACTGCCCATTCAATCAAGCTTTTTTTCCAAATAGCCACTTTTGGCGTACTGGGAGACACCCAGTGTATTACAATCCTGCATTTCACAATCACTGTCCCCAGTGACAACATTGGGAGGAGGAACACAGTTTATATCAAATTTTTTGGAATACACTATTCAACAGCTGATAACCATTAATTATAATTCCACAAGTTACCATCCTCAAACAGATGGTCATTGTGAAAGATTAAGCCAAACAATAGACCAATATCGACTTTGTTTTTTAACTGACCATCAGTTAAAATGGGTAAAGTGGGTTCTTCAGATGGAATTCACTCACGTTTTTTGCCTCTACGGAAACAATCCAAGAGCCTGGTGTGACAGACCGAACAAGATGAGGACAACTGAAACAAGAAGTTGTGGTGCTCAGGTAAGTGTTTTATTGTTCTCTAAACAAAAGGATAAATCAAGTGTGAGTTCGTTCTGCTGTTACTCTTAGTCTCTCCCAAGTTCTTCTTGGAAATGATGTGTCTTTCCCCTTTCTTCTCTTTAGGTGGAGGCACTGTCAGTCTCTCGGACGTCCCATGTGGATATCGGAAAAAGGAAATAAGGAAAACGAGGGTAAGTGGGACGTTAAGAGATACGTCTTTCTTATTAAATTTATCAGACTGGGGTAGACAACAAAGGGGAGGGGGGGTGGTGTCTGTGTGGAACAGAGGGAAGTGCTTATTACTAATTTACTAGCGTGTTATTGTGTCCCTAATGCTTCTTTGTGCTCTCCCACCTCTTTTCCCCATTCACCCTCTACCCCTTCCCTAGTTTCCTTCCCCAGTCCCCTTCCCTGTCGTGCACCCTTTATTGGCCCAGAAGGACCGTACCTTCGTAAGCCACGACCCTCCGGGGCCGTGGCTGGCGTTGAGGTGGTCCTCCCTGAGGTAGGCTTCAACACGGCTTCCTGGCTCCCGTTCTCCGTCCTCCAGGTGGTGTTCCCTCTCTTGGTCTCTTGTCGCGCTTGCCGTCAGATCCCTTGCCTCGGTCTCCCTCCGTTCTTCGTCCTCCGCGTCTTCTTCCTCCTTGTCTCCGTTTCCTTCCTCCTCCTCCTTCTCCCTTCTTGCCGGCTCCACCGGCTTTTCACGGGCGCCGTCTTTCCGTGGCCAATCCGTGGCCGGGAAACCTATCCAGGTTTCCCTGGCAACGTCCTGACGCCGGCCTCCATCGGGACGCGTCTCCCCGGTAACAGGGAGACGCGGAGATGACGTGTTAGAGGAGTCCGATACGTCATCTCCGGCCTCCCGTCTCGCGGTGATCGGGTTTACCCCGTCACATACCCCTTCCCAAGACAGGTCCTGCTCCAGGACCGAATCGGAAACAGGGAAGCGAGAGAGATAATCAGCAGGGACTTGCAAACTCCCAGGAACATGTCGGACCTGAAAGGAGAATGGTTGAAGTTCAAGGAACCATCTGAGAATCCGGGCATTCGTATCTTTATGAGCGGCAAGCCAAGTGAGGGGGGGCGTGATCCGTAAAAAGTACAAAAGGCCGGCCCAACAGGTAATACTGTAGACAATCTACGGCCCATTTAATGGCCAAACACTCCCTTTCTATTATGGGGAAACGACGTTCCCGAAGGCCCAGTTTGCGGCTGATATACACAACGGGATGATCGAGTCCCTCTGCTCCAGGCTGCGTCAGAACCCCCCCGAGCCCCACATCGGAGGCATCAGTGTAAAGGTGAAAGGGTTTCGAAAAATCCGGGCATAACAATATGGGTTCTTTGGTTAAAGAGTTCTTCAAGCGTTCAAAACTAGAAGTTTGAATAGCAGAGAAAGGTAATAGCTGATTTGGATGTGATTTGGACAGGAGGTCCGTAAGGGAAGCGGCTAGAGTGGAATAGTGAGGTATGAAACGCCGATAATATCCTACTAGGCCCAAGAAAGAGCGCAAGTCTTTTTTAGTTTTCGGGAGAGGGGCATGTAAGATCGCGTCCACCTTCTGAGCTTGGGGTTGAAGTGTTCCCTGACTGATTCTGTATCCCAGATATGAAATGTCGGTTTTCCCGATAACGCACTTCTTGGGATTGGCTGTCAAACCAGCCTCGGTGAGTGCATTAAAAACTTGGCTTAGATGGTCTAAATGGTTTACCCAGGTATCGCTAAAAACAACTACATCATCTAAGTATGCTGCTGAAAAAGCAGGGTATGGTTTTAATATACTATCCATTAACCTTTGGAAAGTGGCTGGTGCACCATGTAGTCCAAAAGGTAATACAGTAAAATGATACAGCCCGGACTGGGTAGAAAATGCAGTTTTTTCTTTATCTTCGGGGGCTAAGGGTATCTGCCAATATCCTTTGGTTAAATCTATTGTGGACATATATTTCGCCTTTCCTAGTTTCTCTAGGACATCGTCCACCCTAGGGATTGGATACGTGTCAAATAACGAATTCTCATTAAGTTTTCGGAAGTCTATGCAAAACCTGACCGTACCGTCAGGTTTTGGTACAAGAACTACGGGCGAACACCAGGGACTGGTAGAGGGCTCTATTACTCCTAGGGTCAACATTTTCTGTATTTCATCTTCTATAACCTGCTTCCTTGCTGCTGGGATGCGATAGGGTCTGACCCGGACTACTGTGTCGGGGTTTGTTCGTATTTTATGACGAATTAGTGTGGTTCTACCGGGGTCTTCTGAAAACAATTGTTGGTATTGCTGCAATAAGCGGTATACCTGCCTCTTTTCCGCTTCCTTTAATGCTTCGTCTATAGTGGGTAGGGTTGTCCCCTTGGCTAGTGTGGTAGGGCAAAATTCAATTTTCAATTCCTTACTCGGGCACAGAAGGCTAACCATTCTTGGGACAGTGTCGGGTGTCTCGGGTGTCTCCCACTTCTTTAAAAGATTTACATGATATATTTGGGTTTTCCTGGGGTTGGTCGTTATTTCCACTAGGTAAGTTACAGGGGAGACGGCTCGGATGATTCTATGGGGGCCTTGCCATTTCGCAAGCAATTTATGTTCGGATGTGGGTCGCATGATTAAGACCTGTTCATCGGGTTGGAAAACTCTTAACTTACTCCCCTTATCATAATAATGCTTTTGGGTTCTTTGAGCCTGTTCCATATTGTCTCGTACTTCGTCCCATAATCCCTGTAAATGCGTTCTCAAGTTATGAGCATATTCCAACAATGGAGTCCCTCCCTCCGTGGCTTCTTCCTCCCAGGCCTCCACCGCCATGTCCAGAAGGGAACGCGGTTGTCGCCCGAACACTAGCTCGAATGGACTATGCCCCGTGGAAGCCTGTTCGTGCGTTCGGATCGCGTATAACACCAATGGTAATTTCTGATCCCAGTCTCTCCCTGTGTCATGCACAATTTTTCGAAGTAATGTTTTGATAGTACGATTATATCGTTCGACCAAACCATCCGTTTGAGGATGGTAAACGGATGTTTTGATCTGAGATATGCCTAAAGTTTTACACACTTGTTTCATCAAGGTGGACGTAAAGGGAGTGCCCTGATCGGTGAGTATTTCCTGAGGGAATCCAAGACGCGAAAACACCGTTATCATCGCTTGGGCTACGGTCTTTGTTGTCATACTGGTCAGGGGAATAGCCTCGGGGTATCGGGTAGCATAATCAACTATGACCAGTATGTAAGTGTGTCCTTTTGAAGAAGGAACCAAGGGTCCAACCAAATCCATCCCTATCCGTCTAAACGGAATATCTATAATGGGAGGGGCATGAGTGGTGCTTTTTTTGGTTTACCTGGTTCAGTCAGTTGACACCTGGGACATTGGGCACAATATTTTCTTATGCTGGCAAAAACACCGGGCCAATAAAATCGCCTGAGGAGATATTCTTCAGTTTTGTCCCTCCCAAAGTGTCCCCCTCCCGGATGATTATGAGCGAGCGTAAGGATGTGATCCCTATAGTATTCAGGTACTATGAGTTGTTTTCTTTTTTCCCCTGTACGTGTGGTGTTTACCCGATATAGGAGATTATTTTTGATTAGGAAGTAGGGACCCACCTCATCCATTTCCTCTGACACTGCAGCTTTCCAGGCGTGAGACAGGGAGGGATCTTCTCTCTGTTGTTGAGCAAAACTGACAGGTGCTTCATGGATTTCTGCTACCAATCCTCTTATGGTGTTCTGACTAGTACTATTTCGGAACTGTTCTCTTTCTATTCTTTTGTCCCTTCGGGTCAGTTTCCTACGGGTTATTGGACATTCAATTGGACTTTCTGAAAACGGGGCTTCACCCCACCAGTCCTGTGAGATTTTAGAGTCTCTAACCTGATCCAATAGTTCTTGAAAATGAAGGTAATCTGTTCCCACGATACAATCCTCGATCAATTTTGGCATTATCCCCATCGGGAGACTATCCCGGTAGGGCCCCCATTCTATCTGTAGTATTTTTAACGGGTATTGTTCTTTGTCCCCGTGAATACAACAAATATGTACCCACTGACTTGTCTCTGAACCCAAAGTGGTTATCAGGTCTTCTCTTATCACGGACTGGCTGCACCCGGAGTCGACGAGGGCACACACATAACGTCCATTGATTTTGACAGTCTGTTTGAACTTGTGGTTACCTTTCCCTGTACATAGGACCCTACGCCTTGTAACCCCTATTTCCATTGGCTCACCTCCTTCGTGTTTCTGAGGACACATACGGGCGATATGTCCCCATTCCCCGCAGTGGTAACATTGGGGTCCCTGTACAGGGGGGCCTTCCGGTATTCTACGGGAAAATGTATTGTCCAGTGGATTCTTTGGGAGGGGTTTTACAGGTGGCAAGACAGGTTTTATGTTGGGCCGTGGTGGTATATTTCTTATGTCGGTGGAGCGATGATACGCGCAGGCCAAATCAATTGCTGTGTTAGTGTCTACTTTTGGATGCTGTCGTATCCAGTGTTTTGTGGCTAAGGGTAGAGCATCCAAGTATTGCTCCAGTATAATTATTTGTATCACTTCTTCACGGCTATCGCCAATAGGCCCCAACCATTTTAAGGCCAAATCTTTTACCCGGAAATAAAATGTCCGGGGGTCCTCATTTGGTCCCCACTTGACCTTGCGGAATTTCATCCGGTAGTATTCAGTATCATGCCCGACACGTTCCAAAATACTGGATTTTATATCCTTGTAGGGTGTGAGACCTCCGGGATTAGCAGCCTGATAGGCTGCTTGTAAGAGGCCAGTTAGTAACGGAGCAACATATTGTCCCCAGCGTTCTTCAGGCCATTGAGCTGACGACGCCACCCTTTCAAAGTTAGTAAAGAAAGACTCTGGGTCTTCTCCCTCTTGATATTTCTGCAATACTGAGCTGGGAACGTTCGGGTGGACTTTACTAGCGGCAATGGTCTCGGTTAATTTTGTCATGGCCGTTTCGTGTACCAGCTGGTTATTTGCAAGAATGGTGGCCTGGCTTTTCAAGGCCGATTGTAAAGCCTCTCTGTCCTCTTTTGCTTCCCGTTGGTGAGCCTCCCATACCAGCTGCAAATGTCTTTGTCCTTCTGCTAGCTGTTTGATCATATCCTCGAGGGAAGGGTTGTCACTCATTGTATACCCTGTTCGGTTGTCGTAGGGCCCCTAAGGATCCCACTTCTGACACCACTGTGACAGACCGAACAAGATGAGGACAACTGAAACAAGAAGTTGTGGTGCTCAGGTAAGTGTTTTATTTTTCTCTAAACAAAAGGATAAATCAAGTGTGAGTTCGTTCTGCTGTTACTCTTAGTCTCTCCCAAGTTCTTCTTGGAAATTATGTGTCTTTCCCCTTTCTTCTCTTTAGGTGGAGGCACTGTCAGTCTCTCGGACGTCCCATGTGGATATCGGAAAAAGGAAATAAGGAAAACGAGGGTAAGTGGGACGTTAAGAGATACGTCTTTCTTATTAAATTTATCAGACTGGGGTAGACAACAAAGGGGAGGGGGGGTGGTGTCTGTGTGGAACAGAGGGAAGTGCTTATTACTAATTTACTAGCGTGTTATTGTGTCCCTAATGCTTCTTTGTGCTCTCCCACCTCTTTTCCCCATTCACCCTCTACCCCTTCCCTAGTTTCCTTCCCCAGTCCCCTTCCCTGTCGTGCACCCTTTATTGGCCCAGAAGGACCGTACCTTCGTAAGCCACGACCCTCCGGGGCCGTGGCTGGCGTTGAGGTGGTCCTCCCTGAGGTAGGCTTCAACACGGCTTCCTGGCTCCCGTTCTCCGTCCTCCAGGTGGTGTTCCCTCTCTTGGTCTCTCGTCGCGCTTGCCGTCGGATCCCTTGCCTCGGTCTCCCTCCGTTCTTCGTCCTCCGCGTCTTCTTCCTCCTTGTCTCCGTTTCCTTCCTCCTCCTCCTTCTCCCTTCTTGCCGGCTCCACCGGCTTTTCACGGGCGCCGTCTTTCCGTGGCCAATCCGTGGCCGGGAAACCTATCCAGGTTTCCCTGGCAACGTCCTGACGCCGGCCTCCATCGGGACGCGTCTCCCCGGTAACAGGGAGACGCGGAGATGACGTGTTAGAGGAGTCCGATACGTCATCTCCGGCCTCCCGTCTCGCGGTGATCGGGTTTACCCCGTCACACCTGGTCTAACTCCTTTGGTCTTGTAAGAATGCCGTCTTTACAACGTTTAGCTAAAGCCCACAAGACAGCAATACAAAACATTTTAAAAGTCAAGGCCACCTATAGGAAATTTGCAGACAGACACAAAATCCCTGCTCTTTCATATAAGACAGGTGACTAATTGTCCTCAGCTAGGTTAGTAACTCCTGGTCCTTTCACAGTGGAAGGTCTGGTGGGAAAGGAAGCAGTAAAAGTGAAACCACTTGATAGGTGAAAAAAATCACCCAGTGGTCCATATCTCCAAGGTGAAGAGAGCCAGCGCGTCAAGCACAGCAAAGTTACCTCCCGTAACAAATTAAGAAGGGTACCATGAATGAATGAATGTCTGAATGAATGGATTTATTCCATGCGCAGCTACTCCTGGGAGTGTCCCGGTGTTAAGGGGAGAAGAACTGACAGACTCAGGAAACAGCATGTTTAAGTAAAAGCCATGTTCTGAGTGGCTTATGGACCTGAGTTTCCTTGCTAATGGTGTGAAGCTTGAGTGAGAAGCAATTAAATTTGAGGTAGAGGCTATTCCAGACTTTGCCTGGAAGGGAGAGATTTTTGCTGAAGGTTACTGTCATGATCAGGGGTATTAGGAGAGTTGAGATCAACCAGGGCAGTAGACAGGCATGGCAGGGAAGAAACAGAGGCAAGTGAGATTGAACGATTTGGGTGGGCTGGTCAATGGCAGCTGTTGCACAAAGGTATCAGGCAAACCTTCCAAGTCAAGCCCACTGATGGACTAATGAGAAGGAAACCCCAAGGGAAGGTTAAGCTTTCAGGGGAATTTAAGAACTATCAGAAAAAGCAGCCAGTTTCCTCACAACTTCTTAGTTCTTAATTACATGGTTATCTTACCCGTACTTCTTGCACAACATTTGCTCATTGTTTCCACTTTTGTTGTTTTTCAGTTACTATCTTCTTTGGCGTACTCACTCCTGCATCTGGGGTCTAACTATAGCTGAAACACACTAAAATTACTTGGCTGCCATGTTGTTCCAATACCTCCTCCTGTAGCATCCTTCTAGCTTCATAACTGCCACACCTGCACTCTTCTGATGCCCCGTCCTCAGCTTTCAGGGTGTCTAAAGATTCACTGGTACTCTTAGCCCATTACAAGCACTTCTTTACTGAGAACCTGGTAAGTTCTGGACTGGACTTGGGGTTGTGGCTGGAGGTTGTTCTGCCTTGTAGTAACTATCTCTTCTGTCCTTTAGGTAGGCGGTCCTGGGGGGACTTGTGCAAGTAGGTGTGTTTCTGAAGAATTACAAATACGTGCAAAGCTGGTATTGAACCACCAAGGACACAACAACTCGAGTGTGTTTTTCACACCCTTACCCTGTATTTTCCCACAATCAAAAGCATGTGCTCTGAGCTCATGATAACCAAACTGTGTCACTCATAAGGGTTGAGACTTGGGTGCTAGCATCAGAATTCACCAAACGTATCCTTTTGAGTCTCAAACCTCACAGATTGCAGTTTGTGGTACATAATATCTTTAGAGGTCTTTGTTTAACTTTGGACTCTGACAAGGGTACAACAACATTGATTTTGCTAGGCCCAATATTAAATCAGTACCTAAAAGCAATGATGAAGATATTCTGGGGGATCGCCAGAGATTTTCATTTATTTGCTCAGAAACATGATATGCTTTAAATTTATGATATTTTGTCTAGTTGATGGAGTCTTTATTGAGTCAGCTATTTTGGAAAATATTAACACTACTTCCATTTTAATAGAGCTGGTGGATTTAATGCGCTATCTCCTTTTGCCAAATGCAATATATAAACTGATTTTCAGACTAAAATATATCACTCCTCTATAATCAGCATGTTGTAGTGCTACATTTTTACATCAATATTGTGCATTCACAGCAGGTGTCATTGAAGGACCATATCCTTAGTTTTGTCACAAGCAAGAAAAGAGAAACAACTTAGGAAATTAAACATTAAGGAAAGCTGAAATCGGCAAATCAGCACTTTACTCATCCAGAATTAAGGCGGTCATTCCGACCCTGGCGGCCGGGGTCCGCGGGAGCACCGCCAACAGGCTGGCGGTGCTCCTTTGGGCATTCTGACCGCGGCGGTACAGCCGTGGTCAGAAACGGAAAGTCGGCGGTGTACCGCCGACTTTCCGCTGCCCAGGGGAATCCTCCATGGCGGCGCAGCTTGCTGCGCCGCCATGGGGGATTCCGACCCCCTCACCGCCATCCTGTTCCTGGCGGTTTGGACCGCCAGGAACAGGATGGCGGTGAGGGGTGTCGTGGGGCCCCTGGGGGCCCCTGCAGTGCCCATGCCAGTGGCATGGGCACTGCAGGGGCCCCCGTAAGAGGGCCCCACTTTGAATTTCAGTGTCTGCCTAGCAGACACTGAAATTCGCGACGGGTGCAACTGCACCCGTCGCACACCTTCCACTCCGCCGGCTCCATTCGGAGCCGGCTTCATCGTAGAAGGGTGTTTCCCACTGGGCTGGCGGGCGGCCTTTTGGCGGTCGCCCACCAGCCCAGTGGGAAACCCAGAATGGCCGCCCGCCAAGCTCGGAATGACCCCCTAAGTCTCAATTTAGAAGATGTGAAAAATGTAGAAATGGATTTGACAATTTCAAATACAGAAAGACTATGCATTTTCTACACAAACCAAAGAGCATACTTACAATCTGCTTGCGCCACCAGTGCATCACTGTGCCACTTTTTTGTGGCACTGGCAGGACAGTCTGCAGGCCCATATCTACAAGGCCACGCAAAGCCACGTTGTGTGTCTTTACAAGGCATTGTAGATATGGAGTAAGGCAACGCACCTCAAGCGCTGTGTTGCCTTACTCTGCGTCAAAGAGGCATTCCATGGGCGTTATGGTAGGTTTCCCCGCGCAACACCCATGGATTTTAATGCATTGCCAGATTTACATGGATTTGTAAACCTGGGATTGTGTCAAAACCCTACGCCTCCCCAGGAGAAGCGTAACGAGGAGAAATCATTTTATTTCTCCTCCATTTTTTTCTCTTTCTATGTGTGCTGCATCCACAGTACAGTGGAAGAAGACAGGTATGCACTGTATCTTTTAGATACGGCTCATTTCTGCCCTATTCTTTTGATGCAGGGCAGTGCAGCAAGAAGGCTTGCAGCGCTGCCCTGCGCCAAATTCTTTTAAATATAACCCCACGTTTTTTGTTACAAGGAGCGGTGGGTGCCACTTAGTGTGCCCAAGCTTTACTGAATGCAGCTCATTCACTAACCCATAGAGTTTCTGAGTTACAGTGTGCACGGCAGACATCACAATTTAGGTGAAAACGATCTCATTGAGCCTTCTGCACCCGAGGGATGAAGCACAATTGGACCAAAATACGGCCGCCGAGGAGCCCCCCCTTCAAACTCAGACATAGTAGTTCTTGGAAACATATTGGACTTACAGTTGGACAGGAGGTGAATACTCTTTATTTTTCTATATAAGGGCCCTTACTAAGATAAATGCAAGTTACAGGAGAAGTGTGTATACACACATACCAGTATGTACATACGCTCGATATTAAGATATATAGGCCATTGCTACTTAAATAGGCACAATATTATCTAATATAGCTGCATCTTCTTCATTCTGCTGTGTTTAGGGTAAAACTTCACATCAAAGCTCAATTGTAAATGTCATTGATCATATGGCCCTCCTACTGCGCAATCTGCCGAGAAACTTCATTGAGCTAATAATAGGTGCCAACCACTTCTGAAACACTTGTTAAAGGTTGTGTGATCAGGTCTTAAAAAAGAAAAACAGTGATGCACGCTGTGCCGCTTACTGCCTCCAGTACAGTAACATGGTGCAGATATGCGATTTTCTGTCTTCATTTTGTAATTAGGCACCAGGCTCTTACATCAACATAGGTAATGAATATGGGAATACATGAAAACATATTAGCTATTTCTTGTTTTCTCCGGCCTTAGCTACAACATGAACAACCTTAACGTTAATAGTATTGACAATAAACATCAATGACGGTAAAACCTTAAAACAGAAAAACAAAAGCACCTTTCCAGTAACTAAAATGGCTTTATGCGCAGCCCACATGAAGAAAGCAAAAACATCAAGGCATCATCGCGTCCGGGTCAAATACCACATTTCTTAAATAATGGGAGGAGCCATTCTCACCTTATCCCCTGGGTTTTGGGGAAAAATCATAAAGTACAATGTAGCATATTTTCTTCAAATGATGCAATTGTTGAAGTGCCCACTTATAAGGTGTTTGTCTCACTTTGCTTGATAAGCTCTAGCAGGGGGGACCCACTGCTTAATTTGAGCCGGTGACTGCCGGTTTGGGCCCCTGACACTCATTTTTTGGGACCGGCACTTATTTTTCCTGATTGGACACTTCCCAAGAGCAACAGAGAGAAAAATACTCAAAGGGGAAAGACGTTGGAGAGAAAGACAGAAAAACCACCACAAGGGGAGAAAGCAGGAATCTACAAGAGTGAGATAAAGGAAAAGGGGGTGTCTGGTAGTGGGCCATGAGGTTGATTCAAGACTACACATTCTTGGTAATCGGCGCACTGACATTTAATTGCGTCGGATGCAGGGTTCTGAACAGAGCTTTGGGTACCGGCACTCATTCTTTTACAAATTAAGTAGTGGAAGGACCCAAGCCTAAATGTTATGTACAGAGTGAGCTGTGCCTACATGTGTAAGTAGTCAAGTAGGGTTCTCACTGGGAAAATATTTTGATAGCCAGGTAATTAGATATTAGAGGACCTACCTTGGTGGTGCTGACTATGCTACTGAACTTGTATGACTCCTATACCTCCTCCCCATTAAGACACTATCAGGCCCGCCTGAAGCAGGATTCCCCCATACATTACTGAGTCTCGACTTAGTGAGCAAATGTTTCACATGCATTGCTCTGTGAATGCCATCAATTCATTTTAGAAAGATTATTTCTATTAGCTATCTTAAACATGAGCTAGCAAGATGGTTCTTGTTCAGTCATATCAGTATAGCATATGAAACAATGCAATTGTATCTGAAATTGCTTTAGTACCCACCTCCGTGTATATGAGGTCCTAGGGCATATTAGGACCTATCTTTAGCAATGAGCATATAAAGGTGTCCTCTATTATTTCCAATTATTCGCAAATAGTATAGTTCCAAATCTCGGTGCCATACGTAGCCACCACAACTGCTTTTTGTCCATATGCTTGTAGGATTACATTTAGGGGCAGATTTATGAAAAGTGGATCTGCATCTAGTGCAGCATCACTTTTCTCGCGCCCTTAGCGCCCCCCTAAAGCCACCATGTGTGGCGCTGTATTAAATATACGCCGCACCATGGCGGTAGTTAGGGAACTACCATCATAATTTTTTATGCTAGTTCGGCGCTTTGCAGGATTAGCATAAAAAATGTTGAAAAAAATTGAAACCAATGGGAGCCTCTTTTTAGGCGTTAAAAGTGATGAAAAAAATGCTGCATGAAAATCTGTTAGATTTCCTTGCACCATTTTTTTGTCCCCCCAATGGGGAAATGCCCCCTTTGCATACATTATACCTGCGTCAGGCATAATGTAGCACAAAGGGTGACAGAGTGCTACATTATGCCTGACGCATAATACAGAATGTATGTATTGTGCCACTTTGTAAATATGGAGCAGCATTTTTGGCCTTCTAACACAACATTAACATAAAGAAAATGATGCTAATGTGGCTTTGGAAAGGTGCCAGGCCCTCTTAAATCTGGGCTTTAGTGTTTGACTACTAATTTTGTTTGCCATTTTCAGGGCTGAGTTCAGTGCTTAATATGTAAAAGAAAATAAAGGGCTGGGGCCGGTGTCAGGAGGATACTGGACCTTACACCACTCATTGCCCTTGACAGCGCTGACAATGACAATACCAATATAACTAGTAACCATCAAACTCCCACAGATGCGAGGATTCAGACTATTCCAGTCCACCCAAAGCTGTAATAATGTCATAGGTGGCAGGTATTATTCATTGTTGGACATGACCCTTTCAGCAGGGTCATTCCAAAACCTTTTGCTTCCACTCTCCTAGATTTCTGAACCCATTTTGTATGGCTTTTAGCACTCTGCACACTTTACACCTGCTAATCAGTGATAAAGTGTTTGTGCTCTCTCTTTTAAACATGATAGGATCGGCTTACACCCATTTGGCACATTTGATTTAATTCTAAATCCCTTTTAGAGTGGTATACCATATACCTAGGGCCTGTAACTTACATGCTACTAGTGGGCCTGCAGCACTTACTGTGCCACCCACTTAAGTGCAGAATAAACATTTTGCCAGGCCCAAACCTTTATTTTTAATATATTTAAGTCCAACCTATGGTAGGCCCCAAAAGGCCCAGAGGGAAAGTGCAATGTTATTAAAATGTTGCACATGTACTTTAAAGTTTTACATGGCTTGGCAGTGAAAAACTCCTAGATTCGTTTTTCACTACTGCAAGGCCTACCTCTCCCAAGGATAACATTGGAACTACCTTATTATATCTAATCAGGTGTAACTTCCAATTGGAAGCAAATTCAGTTTGGTGTCTAAAGAATTGTAATTAAAAGCCTTCTTCAATGGTGAAGTTGGATTCTTGTTCACAATTCTGAAAATGTCACTATTAGAAAGATGGCATTTTCTCGTCCCAACCATTTGGTGTCTGCTGCCTGTATCCTGGGTCACATGATTAGGGGCAGCTGGCAGTTGGCCTTTGTGTATTGCTCACAGACAGCGAGACAAAGGGAAGTTAGAGGTTGACACGATAGGCCACTCAAAGTTAATGATGAGGAGGAGCTGTCACCTACAACTCTTGCACATCACAAAGACCCTGCCTGGGCACTCTCACAGAGGGTCTGTTGGCCTCTGCAGGAGTTCCAGACCCTCAAATGGTGCCCTTTAGGTCCTGGGCCCTTGGTGTGGGTCAGTCAAGCTCTCCTAACGTTTTTGGGCTCTTCGTAAATACAAAAGGACCTCTTTGTACCAAGACCACACCTCCCATGCCAACTGCAAAAGTAAACTTTGCCAGAACTAAAACCTTGCCTACAGCATCGACCACTGCAGCGACAGCCAATGCAAAGTTCCAGCCCAACCGTCCACGATAATGACAGGATCTTTGAGCTACATCAACGCCTGGCCGGCCCACTGCATCACTTTGACAGACACCAGCAACACTCATCAGTATGGCATTTGTTTTAGAAACATGAATAGTCTGCTCATTTCACCTACAAAAGCTAACAATGTTATCAAGCAGCTCAGATAAAGATAGCAAGACTGCACCACCCGCATAAAGTAGAATAGGTACTTTTGTGCCATCCAATTTTGTGACATCAAAATTTTATTCCATCAAATGTGACACAACATGAATGACAAAAATAATGATCAAAAGGAGGGGACCCAAAACATAGCACTGGCGAACCCCTGATGGTATCACAAAGATATCACTACAGTCTCCTTTTTGCCTGTCGTGCCCAAAGGCCTCTGTATGGTGTGGCTCTTGGAAGAGCTTATCACTTTCTAGTTGTTGTAATGTAATCCAAAGGTTCGGCCTGCTGACCAAAATGAAGGCTGCTTTTAAATCAACAAAGTTCAAATATAAGGGAAAGATTTCTTTATGTCAGCATATTTTACACATATGTCATGCAATCAAAGCACCTGGTCGATACTTCCTAACCCTTTTTCCAAATGGGGAGACCTTCTCACTCGTAGTGGAGATCTCCACACCTTTAAACTGGCTTACACCTGTCAGGGATCTCTCTGTGAATTCCTGCAGGCATAAAACAGGTCCATTCAGGCTTAAACTTAAATTTACAACCACATTTATCTTTATGTATAGGTCCCAAAAATCCACTCCACACTCTCACACATGCCAGATTCAGGTGACCTGTGTCGTCTTACCACACATCTTCCCCTTTTAGAAACACACACAAACTTTCACACATGACAACCAGGCACAAAGACTCACCACCGAAAACCATAACCTAAAATACCTTAACCTTACAGGAACAGGAAACTCATTGATTTTTTACAATTGCCTTTTCCAATGCTTGTTTGTTTACTACACTCCAGTCCCTGTCCTGTGAGGAACAGGGGTTCTGAGTCAGGTGGATGTGGGCTGTGATTGCACCCGCTCAGCAGTGGCACCAGATGGGTGGTGCACTAACTAGGGGCAAGTATTAATTACTTTCCTGAACTAACTGGAGAGAGTTCGGCACGGATAAAGTAGAAAGAGAGTTCCACCCTTTGACTGCTGCAAATTAAAAGTTTACCTGAGGTTTCTGGTGTGTGGGACCAGCAGTAATCATGTGTTTTCTGCCCATATTGGTTTGTGGTGATGATAGAGCCGGAATGTGGATGTCAGAAATTGAGGACTGTGATAATGCACTCATTTATACACAATATTGGGCACTTCATGGCTCCTCTTGAAAGAATCAGTACCCAGTGCAAGGATTTCAGCACCGGGATGATCCTGTCACATCTTGAGATGCGTGTGGAAGTCAAGCTATAACTTTAGGTGATAAATACATTTTACCAGTGTAACTGATTAGCAATGGAAGAGTAAGAGCAACAACTTAAGATCTGACCACCCCTTGCCTTTGTCAAATATTCAGAACAACAAAAATGTGGAACCAGAGTTTTGGATTTAAAAGAAGTAGCAGAGCTCTCTTAGCACAATACAAGGTTCTGCAGGGTATGCTATTTAAAGGAATGTGGAACCTTCGCCCTTAGTATAACTTGCTTCACTGGGTTTGTGCTCCTCGTTGAAGTCCTGAATGGTGAGTGTGATGGGCAGCAGGTGGGGACTGTGAAGGCCTCATTAAGACCAATAAGAAGCATCTGTTTTCTTTTCTTAACCTGCCCTTGATAATAACTCAATTGATGGGGATCATAGTGATGACAATGTGATCAAAGCAGAATAATTAACAAAACTCTACACCCTTAATTTCAAGCACCACATTCTGTGCAAACTCAAACAACTAGGTATAAAGGTAAAGGACACAGGTTGGTAGGGACACAGTCCTAAGAAAATGCCAATGACCCTGTCAGGCAGTATTGAGGCAAGGAACCTGTGAAAAGGACAGACAAGAAGGGTCATAATTAACACTTTCGTTTTTCACCTTGCTAAAGGGAGAAATAATTAAAGAAGGAATTTGTCTACTTTCAGTCGCACTTAAAACAAAGGAGCATTAACAAGCCGATCCTGTACAATGTGCTTCATAGCATGCTAAGAACTCCCTATGACGGGGAGTCCATCTCGGACATCAGCCAGGTGTGGAATGAGGAGTGGAAACCCGATGATGAAGCCTATGGTGTTTCACCACTATCGCTTCACGACTACAGTCACATCCCTGTCCTCAGGGACCTGGCACACATCAGTGCCTCCCCATTTGTGACTTTCTGAAGTATCACTGCTAAAGGTAGCCCCAGGCACTGTAGGCTTACGCCTTGTAGTGCCTGGGGCCACACGTCAATCAGCGTGTCACCCGACTTTTTCTCAACTCATCACATAGTTGGGAAAGGATGAGGTGAAAAAGTAGAGACTGGCACCTGGTAACTGCAACTGTGTGGGTTTGAGATTTCAGTTTCATATTCCAGTGCTGGTCCAAGTGAGCAGGAGCTGTGTGGCTGCCCTGAGGGTAAATGAAGACACAGGAAGCCAATGGGGACCTTTGCAGACAACAAGGTAAGAAAAAATGTCTTTAAATGTTCTGTGTGTGCATGTAGTTGAAAGTATGTTCTGTGAAAGAGCTTTTGTATGTGTAAGCGACTCTCTGTGTCTATGGGTGTTAGTGAAATTGAGAGAGTGAGTGACTTTGAGTTTGAGTGAGTCTGCGTGAGTGATAGTAAGATTTAATGTGAGTGAGAAAGAGTGAAAGTAAGAGAGAGTGTACATGAATGAGAGTGAATAAGAAAGAGTAAGCGTAAGTGCAAGTGACTAAGAGTGAGTAAGAATGAATGAGAATGAGTAAGAGTGAGAGTTAGTGAGAATGAGTGAGTGTAAGTGCAGTTGAGTAAGAGAGAGTGAAGATAAATGAACGAGAATGAATGTGAGGGAATGTGACTGAGAATGAGTGAGTGGGAATGACAGTGAGTGCTATATGTTAGGCTAGACAGGCCATTGCGGTAGGGGTATTGCAATCATCTTTAAACAAACGATCCTCTGCACCTTTTCGGAGGTAACTATAGCTGGCAGCGAGGCTGCATTTTTTCCCTTGCTTTATCATGTAGCTTCAGTTTAGCAGGGTTTTTAATATACCACCCACAGGGCTTAGCCTCAGATTTTGTAGTCTCTCAGCAGATACCCTACCAGCCTATGTCCTGAGGTACGGGAACTTCACAATCTCCATTTTGAGGACATTGAGTGATGAGTGGCGGCCGCTCTGGTGTCTGACTTAGAAGCCCTCCTGCTCGCGCAGGTGGTTCAATCCCCTACCTATAAGCTGGGACATACTTTGGATCACATTTTTTACAACTTAGCTAACCTAGTGGTAGATTCTCCTCTTCCTCATCCATGAACAGACCACTTTGCGCTTATTTTTCATGTCCCCAGTAGCATCCTGCTACGTTCGTCCATTTCTGGTCAACCAGTCAAATGGGCCAGAAATGGGCCAAGGTGTTCTCTGTTGCTTTTACCCAAGCTCTAGAAGTGAGACGTCCTGTTTTGGATGATTGTGTAGACACAGCTAATTCTCAACTGGTGGATTGGATAAAGGGTGCTTTGGACCCAATTGCATTGCAGGTCTAGTGCACCATCAGAAGAACTAAGCCTTTGGTGGCCTGGTTCAGTGGGAAGGTATCTGTTCTGAAAAAAAAAACCTGTAAACGTCTCAAACAGATCTGGCATAAAAACTTTGATCCTACTGATAAGGCTAATTACGGTGTGGCCCTGAAGGATTACCACAGGCATATGAAGACCATGCGCCATGACTACTATGCTAGCAAAATCGAGATGGCCTCCTGCAAACTCTTTTCAATAGTGAAATTACTTTCCGATCTTGACCGTGTAGCAGCATTGACTCCGCCATCAGAGGAGCGCTGTAATGTCATGGTTCAGTAATTCTCTGACAAGGTTGTGTCCATCTATTCTACCTTCCCCAAGGTGTTCAGAAATGTTCCCAGTCTCAATGTCTGGTTTGAGCCTCCAGGAGACAATGCTGGTCTTTCTGGTTTTAAATCTATTACCATAGATGTACTAACCCCTCAACTAGCAACTGTTAAATCAGGTGCCCCTATAGGCCCTGCCACCCCGGCTATTCTTAGCAGGGGATGAATGCAAAAGCACCTATGCTATGCGATCTTTTCAACATGTCCTTTAAGTCTGGCCCGATTACCTAGTCTTGGAAACATGTTACCATAGTGCCACTTCTTAAGAAGCCCCTACTTGACCCCACAAAATTAGAACATTTCAGACCCATCTCGCTGCTTCCATTTGTTTCCAAGATGGACGAAAAAAACATAAACCAACAACTCTCTACCTTCATTGAGGTGAGAGACCACCTCCACAAGTCGCAATCAGGCTGTCGTCCCCAGTACAGCACTGAGTCTGTACTTCTGCTCACTTCTGAGTCCATTCAGGAGACACTACAGCACTCTTGTTGCTGAACCTCGTGCAGTCTGTAACACAGTATCCACCAGCCTTCTACTCAAATGGCTGTGGAACTGTGGAGTTGGGACACAGCTCTGCTGTGGTTTGCCTTCTTTCTTCAGAACTGCACCTTTCAGGTGGCTCAAAGACCTTTCTTCTCCAAGGTTTTTTCGGTGCGGCAGGGGTTGCCTTAAGGCTGTACTTGAGCCCTACTGTTTTCAATCTGTATATGTGCCCCCGGCTGACATCATTGTGTGTTACAGTTTTAACATCATATAGTATGCCGATAATACATAGCTGATTATCACACTTTCTCAGGATGCAGCTATCACAGCAGCTCTCTTAAGATCTTGCCTGTCAGAGGTTGCTGAGTGGATGAACTTAAGTTGCCTCAAGCTAAACACCAGGAAACCTCAAGGCTCTTGCATGATAACCAAATCAGTAACCTATCAGGTGAACCTTAAAATAGATCCTCAACCTCCTTCCAAAAGCATCTAGGAAGACAGTAGTCCAGTCTCTAGTTGTGTCCAGACTGGATTATTGCAATGTCCTAAATCTTGGGGGTGCTCAGTCTCAACTGATGAGACTCCAGCGTTTTTAGAATGCTACAGCTCATCTGCTGCTAAATCTGCTGAGAAATTCCCCTGTGGTCCCTGCTCTGGTGCAATTGCACTGACTCCCTTTAAAGGAAAGGGTTTCCTTTAAATCCATGTGTTATTGCTACAGAATTCTTAACAACAAAGGCCCACGATATACTCACCCTCTAATCAAACCCTACTCCCCTGGATCAAATCTGAAATCAGCACAAGTCTTTCTGGCCTGCATTGAGAGTGAGAGAGAGTGAGAGTGGAAGTGAATGCACTTGTAAATGAGTATGCAAATGTGAATATGCAAACATGAATGAATGAGTAGGAATGTGTCAGTGAGAGTAAGTGTGAGTGCAAGTGAGTGTGAATGCAAGTCAGAGCAAGTTATTGAGAGTGAGTGTGTGAGAGAAGAGTAAGAGTGAGAATGTGTGTAAGTGAGGCAATGTAAGTGAGCATGAGTGAGTGAGTGTGATTCAATAATGTAAGGCAGTATGAGTGAGTGAGAATGTAGTTGTAGTGTTGTGCTTGCGAGTATGCAGTTGTCCCTGGCCCAATGAAGGCAAATCTTGGCTTACAAAGACAACCATTTCAAAATGCCGGTGCTGGCATAGAGGAGGTAATTCTTAGCACAGCAGCACATGCGAAACATTATTGTCACTGACATACTAGAGGTAATAATTGGAATATGGGACACCAGTATCAAAATGCTGGGCTGGCATACTGTAGATAATTCCTGGTATAGCAGGCACCCATGGAAAAAAATACTGACACTGGCATACTAGAGGTAATCCGTGGCATCCAGGGCATCAATGGAAATATTATGGCACTGACATGCAGGAGGCAGTTTTTGGTAATGGGGTTCTAGAGGCAAAATGCTGGCACTGTTACACAGTATGAGGTTCTTGGCTTATGGAAGAACAACAATCACATCTGGGACGAAGGCAAGGATGGCAAAAAGCTGACCTTGAAATACTGGAGATACTTTCTGACATAAACGTCAACGCGAACTATGGACCGCCTAAATAGCACATATCTGAAATTGCCATATTGTATGTAATATTTAGCATAAGGAGGCACTCATAGCATGTGAGTAGCATCCACGACTGTATACTGTCTTTGGCACAAAGCAATTAATTTTTGACAAATGGGTGTGCCCATAGTATGTTATGAAAAAAATGCTGTTAACTCCTTGGGAGCGCCTGGTTTTATTAGTATGGCAATCTTTAAAAGGACTTGAACATTTAATGACTACTCTTTCAAAGCCTATGGCATTTGAGCAAATGTACGTGCACATTTTGGCACCACTGTTTCAAAATCTTCTTGGGGGACAACCCTGAAATCTCTAAGAAGAAGTCAGGCTTCAAGTCAAGCATTACACTTCACCATTTTTAAAGGTCCCCAGCCACCACTGAAGCATACCACACTTAGGGGTGAGGGTTCTGCATCCTTTCAAATAATATACTTCACAGAACCTTGGGTTCATCTAAGTGAGGTCTGAACGTATGTTTAATACTGCTATTGGGTTTATGGTCAAGTGTGGATTGCGTTGTTACAAATGTACAGGAGCTGATCAGGGTTGGAGTGGGTGGCTTTTGTAGTGAGTTACTATATATGTTCTTTAAGGGCCCTGGCTGTGGGGTTAAGACGAATGAATCACCAGTTGCTAACAGGCCCCTTGGTAGAGAGAATAAAATAGGTATTTCCTCTTGTGACTGGGACCTTAGAGTGCCAAAGTGGTCAGTGCTTCTAATACTCTTTGTGGCATTTTTCATAATGGATCATGATATCTGTTAGGCTCCTTAAAGAACTTGTGGAGACAAATCAAGTCTTATTTTGCTCGCTAAGGGATGACCATGGGTAAGTTGGTGATGCATGAGGTCCCTTAGTTGTTTCCGCCCTAAATATGCAAGAGCTCGGCAAAGAGCCTTTACTTTTGTGTGATAAACTGAGGGCCTCATTTACAAGAAATTACGCATCACTGCTACAACGCAGCGATGCATCAACATTTTTAATGCAGTTGTACATGAAATCCTAATGCCATGCTTGTAACAAATTTATAAATTGGTGCACTAAGGCATTAGGATCTGGGCTGTGTAAAAAAAAATGATAATAGCCTGTGTGCTGCAATGGAAACAAAAATGATCCTACTGCTGCAAAAGTGACACTAGGCTGAATTGCAGCAACTAATTTGACACAAGCCGTCCCAGTATCACTTTTGATCACCAAAAGCATCAAAAAGACAGTCAAAAAATGCCATATCCGAAAAACAAACACAACAGGAGACACTCCAGAATCAAGCACAGAGAGCCCAGAACACTAGAGACTCCAGGACAACCCTAACAAACCCAGTACCAGCCAGGATGTCCAGACAGATTCCCAGGAGAAGGGGAAAAGGAAGTGCAAGGTCAGTGAGGAAGAGAATACCATCCTGATCACTGAGGTGACGTAGCACCAACATCAGCTCTTCATCTCCTCAAAATTGGCATTAGGGAGGAAAAAGGCCATATGGCAGTCCATTTTTAACAAGGTCAACAGTGTGGAAGAGAAAAAGAGTACATTAATCGACTGTAGGAAGCACTGGCACGATTGCAAGCGCAGAACAAAGGAGAAACTGGCCAGCAATTGAAAGGTAGCATTGCAGACCGGAGAGGGACGTCCCATCCCCCAGGAGCAGCTGGATGAGTTGGAGAAGATAGTGGCAGCCGTCATCCCTGTGGAGTTGGTGGCAGGAGCCACAGGACAAGAAAGTTCGGCAAATGACGAACAACAAGAACCACAGGGTAAGTTGCAGCGAGGGGCAATGTGGCAACTAGGCAATGTCATAAGGTGCAGGCAGCTATGTCCCAGTGCTAAAACTAAAAAACACTGCCTCAGGACAAAGGCTAGTATTCTGTGGCACTAATGGTGAAACAACAATTAATGCGCCGGTGCAACCCCTCAGCAGCAGCTCTGCGGTCACACCAGGCCACCACTGACATCTTCTTTGCGTCGAGTGCGCACTCCTTTCACTGTCCTCCACCCAGGAGCAGGGGGCAGAGAGAAACAGAGAGCCAGGCCGCTTGCAACCGGGACCCTCCTGGACCTAAGTAAGTCCTTGTTTCTCTTTCTCTTCTATGTGCACACGGGGGCCAGCATTGGGCATGGACAAGATATGCCTATGAGGGGGGTCTGTGCTGAGAAAAAAGGAAACTTGCAATTAGCGCTCCACTTGAAAAGAACCTGTCTCTCCAGAGTCCCTGGGAAAGGAAGTGGTGTTATGGGGTTAGGGTGATGAGGCCAGCAGGCAGAGCTGGAGAGCAGGGGAGCATCAGGCTGCTGGTGGTGAGCTGGTTTGCTGCTGCTAGTGCTGGGCCCTAAAGAAAGGGCAATCTGAGATTGTGCATAAGTGCAGACAAAGTGTTTGCAAGGCTGGTGCAAGATGGGGGTGTGCTTGGCCCTCCTTAGCAAGTTTGTGAAGGAGGGCAGTTTTTGAAGGGAGAAGTGTGCAGGTGTGGTTGAGAGCAGCAGGCCCCAGGCCAGTGGGCTGCATCAGCACAAGGGGCATGAAACTGCAGCTTTTTTCTGCCTAAGGCCCGGCATACACCCTGGCGTGAATGCGCCCGATCTCAGAAGCGCTAAGCAGGCCTTACCCAGCTTAGTGCTTCTGAGGTGGGTGCATTCATCACCAGGATGAGTGTGGCAGGCGGCAATCTGCCCCCCCACGTGGAACTCCACGTAATTCCCCCGAGTTTTTTCCCAATTCCACGGAGTAGAACTCTGAGTTCCTCCACCCCTAGTTAGGACCCATGGAAGACCTAGGCTGAAGTAGGTGGGCCTACTGATGTGGGGTTCAAAATGTAGGTACTTGCCACTAATTACACCACTACTACTATGTGGGGTAAGGACAACAATACCATTATATAACAAAACAACATATATGACCACTGGATATGTCCGTGGATTATACGCGTGCTACAGGCATGTGAGAATGAATGTATGATCTGTGTAGGATCACTGTGTGGCACTTACTCGTGTACCAGGGCCCAAAAGTGAGTAATCAGAGGAGACACATAGACATACAATGGCATGTGCCTGAGTCACATGACATGTGACACTGTGCAGATAAACAACTCTGATCCTGATGATATAGGTGGGAATGTCAGTAAGCTAAACTACCCAGTAGGACAGGGCCCACCCCCTCAGAGTAGGCACACAGAGCTTGTGAGAACAGTGCAGAGATACTGCCATTTATGATGGAAATACTGTGAAATTGGGCATCAAAACCCATGCCTAACAGATATACCACATACCACTGTGGAAATCAGGGCCTCATGTATGAGGAAATGATGCAGCTTGGCACAGCAAGGCAGCTTGCTGTGTTGCACTGCGTCATTTTAAAAGTGCAGGGATGCGTTGTATTTACTGAAATACAACACATCCCTGTACTATTCTCATTGCTGGTGGACAAACTGCTGCCTAGCCCCAACATAGGCAACCTAGCACCATAGTGCAAGTGTGTCTGCATTGCAGGGCTGATTGCTCATTTGCAGGAAGGGGTACCTTCCTGCACATAAACAATCATTGATGACGTCTTCCTCTTCCTTTGTGTGCTGCAGAATGCAGCATACATAGATATAGGAAAAAACGGAGAGAACATTTTTATTTCTCAACATTGCACCACTTAAATGCCACCCCTGATGTGGTGTAGGAAATCTGACACATTAGCAGATTTGGGGAATGTGTCAGATTCCTTATGATTCCATGGGTGTTGGGTGGGAACACCCATAGCATCACCCATGGAATGCACCTTTGATGCAGAGTCATGCATGAAAGGGTGCCAAATTTGAAGGGCCATGAAAAGCCACACAAGGTGGCTTTGTGTGGCCTTGTAAATATGGGTGGCACACTGTGCCACTGGAGCATAAGAAATAATGACACTCCAGTTGCGCAGTGTGCTGCTAGTGCCTCGTAAATGAGAAACCTTGAATGTCAAACTGATTACTCATGTCAACATCTAGCAAAGATCAACATTAACATATCTCCACCTCATTGCAGGACATGAGCCCATACCTCCTGGCTAGTTGATTGTCCTGGACTCTTCCGATGATGTGGTTGACCAGCTGCACACCATACATCCTGACACCCTCCAGCAAATCCTGGGAACCGTACAGACACCATCTCTGGATGCAGGGAGGCTTGACAGCATTGTGGGATGTCTAGATGATCTGCCCAACATCTAACATACACCACCTGCCAGCCCACCCACAGACCTGGACTCCCATGAATCCCAACTTAAATTCCAACAAACTGCGGTAGGAGTCCAGCAGGAGCTGGAAGATCATGTGCGGGTAGGGATGGAAACCATGGCGGCCACCTTGGAGGCAGTCCATAGGTGTCTCAGTCTGAATAAGGACAATTCGGTCCCCATATGAGGCACCTACTCTCTGCTCCATGGCCACCAGCAGTCCTTGGCTGATATCACGGGTGTCATGAGGCAAAGGCATGAGCAAATGCCCTGCCAAAGTTACACCAGTGAGGTTGCTAACAGGCTGGGGGCAATCCAAAATGGTCTTGGAGCCCATGGAGCGGGAGCATAATTCCTCATTGCCACCATGGGTGCCTTCCACCATTATGTTGCTGCTGTATTGCAAAATCAGCAGTTCCTCCTTGATGTTGTGCTGCCTTATGAGTTGTCACAACGAGAGCTGCCATGGACACGGGATCCATATCTTCTGCCCCTGATGTGTGTGTGTGCCTTCCACTCCTTCAACACCTACCACACCCCTTTTATGGGAGGCACTGCATACATCAGAAGAAGAAGATGTGGAACAAACATCTTTTACCAGAAAAATTGCCCGGTAACATTTCTCTGTGGCACATGCCCACTTTCTCATTTGCTCTGTGCTTAAGATCATGCCAGTGTACAAACGACTTGCACTGTCTTCAGTTTGACTCTCCCTCTCTGTTGACCTCTCACATTTGTGGCCTTTCATTGTGGCCCATCTACCCCAATAGCAATGTGGTCCTCCTCACTGGAGTAATCCTCTCCTACACATCTCATGACATGTTCTCCCCATGGGCTCTGTCTGGACATCCAGTGGCTTGATAACATCTGTGGGGTCTGTTGTCTCATGAAATGTACATCAGTACATTTCCACCTTAAATAAAACTACATCCTGCATGTTGTATGGGTGTCTGAAGCATGACAAAATTGGACATGTTGCATTGTGTGAAACAAACACTCTGACTACTTGCCAAAGGGACATGTGTGGATTGGAGCCACAGACAAAGCCACACAGACTGAATGAAACATATTTGATGAATATGTTATGTATCTTGACTATCGAGCAGTTCATGAGGCTCCCAAGCATGTAGTGCAACAGGTATCATGCAGGCATTGTTTAAGTTGATGTGACTCACACCACAGGTGGCGGGTCTAAGTATGAATCTTCGCAATAAAACCACATTGCTTTGACAACCAAATGATGCAAGTGTGAATGTGTGTGAGTAACAAATGCTAGATTTAGGGTGAGTGCAATGCACTCCCATGAGTTACCTACAGAGATCAACTACATATGAATACCTGTTTTTTGACATGTATCCATTCACATCCAGATTGTCACATGCACCGCTCAATGATGTTTGTAGATAGCTTATGTAATTCCATTGCCAACCTGACAGTTGCATGCCCATAGGGAATTCACCTAGTCATACATGTTGCCAAATACTGCCAGCAAAGCCAAAGGCATGTATCTAACATAAGCTGGGCAGACATGCTAACTCCTAGACAGTAACTCATGATGCAGACTCTAATGTAGGAAACATGCAAATTAATGAAACCATAAATACGTCATTAAAACTACCTAAACTACCAAAACCTAACTATCCTAACCTATCCTACACTACCTATAGCTAATGAATAATTCATACAACTACCTCAACTTTACCTAACTTATATCATGCATTTAATGAGAAGTTTGTGTTTCCTGTGGTGGTACACAGTAGACAGCACCATCCGTCTGGCTTGTAGTCATAGTGACTTGATCAAATGTTTCTAAGTTGCTTGTTGTTAGTGGAACTAATGCAAGATCATCATCATCCACCCTCCCCAAGCTCGGAGAGGCATCAGTGTTGGTATAAACAACTTGAAGCGGAACTTCTTCTCCAGTAGTGAGAGGGATTCGGGAACTACTGGACCTTCCTCTTGGTCGGCTGTGTAGAATCGGCCACATGTTGTAGTTTGAAATTGTCAATGGAAACAAAGCGATTTTCTTTGGCACCTGGCAACAGTGGTAGAATAACAGTTCTGGTACCGTGTATCCCCAACACAGGGAAGGGTGCTCGATAAGAAGGGCCAAATTTATTTTTCACTGTGACCTTTTCGCATACAAGATCCCAAACTCTGGGAATCCAGCCGGTAGGTGTTACTGGCACATCCTTAATTCCTGTGGAGGCAGCACTTTTAGAAGAGTTATCTTCACAGAACTGTTGTAAATCCTGTAAAACAGTGACACGATCATTTATGTCAAAAGGTGTCTCCGCTGCCTCCACACCAGGACCATCAAGATCCGGAACAAACATTTGTGTTCCGAACAGGCACTCATATGAAGTACGACCCCCCAGGGACCTTCTAGGCAGGTTATTTAGTGCTCTTTGAACTCCATGCAGGTGGGTTAGCCAACTACGACCCGTACCTAAGACCCTGGCCGTTAAGGATTGCTTTAAATCGCAGTTTAATCGCTCCACGACAGAATTTGCCTCGGGATGAAATGGAGACGAGTACTGGAGCTGGACCCCCAACTAAGCCTGAATGCCCTTGAGGCAAAAGCAGGGCCCTGGTCTGAATGGAATGCCGCAACTGCATATGTACCGACAAAGACTCGCAAATCTTTAATAACAGTCCAAGCGTCAGCCGAGCATTGTGGCCACACCCACACCAATCTGGAGCAAGAATCAACAGCGACTAACATATATTTGTATGCACTGTCAGGTGTTAATGGACCGCAATGATCCAAGTACACACATTGTAATGGTCTATTTGAGATTAAGAGGGGTGTCTGCGGCGGGCGCTTAGCCGTGGAAACTTGAATTTGTTGACAGATGTCACAACAAAGGATATACTGCTTAGTCTCTTTATAGAGACCTGGCCACCAATAACGGCCTGCAAGAGTGAGATTGTAGCCGCCACGCCAGCATGTGCAGATGCCACCCCTTCATCAATGCTTTAATCAATTGAGGTCTTACATCTTTATTGGTGGTGTCGCGTACACCTACGCCTGGAATTTTAACTTCAGCGTTCAGCATACTTCCCATCAAGTATTGATATTTATTAGGAAATCCTTTAGGATAAGGCGTACCATCAACCGTAGCTTTTATGGCAGCCATAATGTCTGTGTCTGGTTTGGAAATCTAACGAGTCACTGCAGTTACAGTCGCGACTGCCACTGGCGACTTAGCGGCTTCATCAGCCAAAGTATTTCCAGCAACGTGTATTCCAACGCGCTGGTGTCCAAGTGTATACACAACATGGACTTTGGGTAGCGTCTCTTTCAGGTCTGCTACCTTCCCCCACAGGAGTCTGTGTTTTATGGTGTTGCCTTTTGAATCTCTGAACCCATTCAAGCGCCAGTAATGTAGGTATTCATTAAAAGACTGGACACAATAATATGAATCACAAACAATCAGTGTGAACTGCGTCGGATCCGTATGTTCTAGGGCCATTAGTAGAGCTTTAAGCTCAGCCAATTGTGCTGTACAATCTCCTAAGGTCTGTGTATAGGTATGTTGGGGACAGAATTTCTCCCCCTCCATATAGCCGCTCACGACCGCACATGCAGCAGAATATTGATGTTTAGTTCCAATCGCTGGTTGCGCAGAGCCATCGGTGTACATGACTACATGATATTGATCAATAGGCAAGGTGTCAGTGGGAACTGGATATTCTACTTCATATTGTAGAAATTCTTGAGTTTGTAACTTTGGGTCAAACATTTAGTCTACATAAGTGGCTGTTAAAGACATAGCCCATTGTATCCATCGTGGATGAAGTGCTTTTGTGTTTGGGACACTAGCTTTTGTAACAGCCTCTAGGGCTGGAATAGGAGATACGACAATAATGTGTTTTCCTTGGGCAAGAGGTCTTTCTTCAATAACAGCCATCTGCACAGCAGTGAGAATTTTCTCCATGGGTGCAAAGCGTTGTTCAGCACGGAATACAAGTGCGATTTATACACAATCGGGACTGTCTCACCTTCGTTAAATGTGACATAAGTAAAACCGATGGCCCCAGCTATTACCCTTATGACCAAATGTGTCTTATTGTCCCGTGTGTGTAAAAGTTTTGCTGCTAGCATATCTTCCTGTTTTATTGGATACTGCGTTGTGGCTGAGGTTCACTTTTAATGGGAATGACATGGTATGGAGAATCCCTATCCCACCCTACGTGATTTCTATATAACGCAGGTGCTTGTGCTAGAGCCCATTCTATAGAATAGGACTCAGCGAGTTCCTCTCGAACAAGGGGCGAGAAGGAAGGTTTAATAACCTCTTCTCCATATGGGCAGGTGCAGACAAAATCAGGCGGCCAATCTTGTTTGGCCAACAAAATGTCATATATTTTTATTACACAGTCCCGAAAGATTGCGTGTATGGTGCGTTCAATGTCTCCTTGCAATTGTAGAGTTACTCTATACACACTATCGGGTTCGGAGACACACATGTCCCCTGTTTCTACTTGTATAAAGACATCAGTTGCTTTCACCTCCAGATGCTCTAGAAGATTCCAGCGAACTATTGTGACCTCTGCCGCGCTGTCTAGCAGTGCTAGAGCCCAGTTCTTGTTCTTCAAGAGAACCCTCTTCCTGAGTGGCATGTCTGACTGAGACAGCTGCCACTTTTTTCTTTTTAAATTGTTTTTGTTGTACTGGTTTGTCTTTCTTCTTAACAGAAACCTCCGAAGAGCGTTGTGATTCCAGTATCGGTTTCACGTACTCTGTTCTCCGCTCTGATCACCCACCTCTCTCATTTCTCTTTTCCGATGAGTCCTGAAAGGAACCAGATTGGTGTGTATCAGTATATTGATATCTATCAGGTGTTTTTATATTCTCTCTATTCCTGAGATTACATCTATTCTGTGGGGTCTCCACTCGTGGAGATTCTCCCCTTTCTTTTTAGGTGTTTGTTGTTTTTTTCTCCTAGCGTTTCTTATTACCCTCAGGTTGTTGCTTAGTATCATCTTTATTAACTTTACCCTGAAATTGAGGTTTTTGTGATCTAGCCCCAAGGCTATCTCGACCGATACTGGAATATATTTCCAGCTATTATTTTAGGCAGTTCTCGCTCCTGATCTTGTTGCGGAACGTCACGGAGCCGCATGCGCACTGCAAGTGCAACTGCTTCCCCTTTAAGGTTACTTAGGATAATGGAAGAAACTGTGGCAAAGTTGCCCATCAGTTGCATTCCCAAATCTAGGGCTGGGGCAGCCCCGTATTCATCTTGAATTTGTTTAAGCACTTCCGGTAGGTTGGCTAGCGTCGGTGTACCGTGTGCCATTGTATAGAGCGCGGCAAATAACGTGCCCCATGTATTACAGTGTTCAACTGTAGGAACCATCCCAAAGGGCAAGCACATAGTTAATATTCTATGTTTATCCTGAGGTCCCGTATGGGGAAATACTGCCTCCAGCATATACATTTTTTGTGCTAGCCAAAACGGAGTCTCCTCTCGTTTGGCTGGGACTTTACCCATAATAGAGTGTACAGTCACCGGATTTATACCTGGTGTTACTGCATGTGGTTGTGCTGGAGCAGCACGCGCTGGGTTTGTATTTAGTGTCTGCATAACAAACTGTACTAATCGTCTGTATATTGCTGTTAACTCAATATATAAGCGTCGAACCTCAACTACCGCCATATTTGCAACCGCAGGATGAGGTGTATGTGTGGCCAATAAAGGCCAGGTAGGACCGTCATTACTTAGTGGACCTAATCTTACTAGTACTATTGTATGGGGTAGGGCACCATCAAGCCAATTATTATGTTCTTGATAAGATAGAGGTATCTCTAAGTATGCGTATGCCCTGTATTGCCCAGGCGCGTTCGCAACTGTATATGTATGAAATGAATTTGTGTTCCCATCAACTGCTGGAAATGTGACCCAAGAGTAAAACAGCTCTGTTCTATAGGCTGCGTGGGCATCCACCACAAAAGTGACTGGACCTCCCTGTGCTGTAAGACCATGTGCTAGTAAATGCTTTGTAAGTGGTTGTCTCATGTTAAGAGCTATTTGTACAGCCTGGGGATTCACCATCATATAAGCACTAAGAGTTCAGAGAAGGCACACCAAAATAGGGTTTTTTCCTTTTAAGGTTCAAGCTTGAACAACCACCTGTTGAAAAATAGGATTACCTATACGGCGGTGGTGGAAATCCTCAGTACCACGGACGTCTCCGTATACGGAACTGAGGGGTCATTTTATAAAAATGAGACCGAGATATGCCGGTGGACCCGGAAATTAGAGCCTGGCCAAATGTTGGCGGCGCCATGTCACGTAGGCTCTCCTAATGAGACTACTGGATTTTGAGCAACAAGATCGTCCACGATGTAGGGGACTGAGTCTAACCCACGGTGAATGACACTTGCCACTCTAAATCCGGGTTTTGCTCATGTAACTAGCAGTGCCTCATCTCTCCCAAATGGAAGAGACAATTGGCCAGCCGAGCACATGACATCTTAGTACTTCTCAGGGAAGTCGTGGTCACTCAGATCACATCCGGTTCTCTCATATATAGTACGGTCTCATATATAAATGACAAAGGCAGTTTAAGTTTTAAAGATTGGTTTAATAAAATGACTGCATTTTAGTTAGCAAAGCATGAGCTGCAATAATCAGAACTATACAACACAGCAAGATTAAAATTGTAACGATGAGAGTGAAGCACAAGAATAAAGCTACCATAGTGCCGCTAGATTATTTTCTCTCTAAGTTATATTTCGAGCACAGCATGTGAAGCTCTAAGCCTGCCTTTCAGGTTTCCCCGGGAGGACATCAACCCTCATACCTGAGCAAAGGCCTGTAATCTGCATCAGCATCTGCAACGGGGCAGTCAGCATCTAGTTGTAGGTCCCTGGCTGGAATCTCCCTCTTGACGTGTACTAGGACCAGGAAGTGTTTTTACAACTAACACGCTGATGTTCTAAGAAAATGTCCCTACGTAAGGATGTGTATTTTCTACGAATACTGGAGACTAAACTTCTACCACATTTACCGGCAATGTACCAGACTGTAGCCTTGACTGAAGCACAGGGCGATCAAGAATGCATTATTTGAGAACACAGTGCTGAACTAAGCTAAACAGTGTGATAGAAGAAAGTAAAACAAGACCGTAAAAACTGGTTATTGTAAAATAACAGTGCGAAGCCGAATAAAATATATCTAGGGCAAAGTACACAGCAGCCTAGTATGTTAAACTAACGTGCATGAAGCTATATTAAAAGTGGCTACACTACACACTAACTTATCTAAACTAAGCTATCTAACAATAAAAACAACTATCTACAAGGGGAAGGGGCGAAAGGGTCCTTTTGGCACATCCTGCTCCTCATGGTTTGTGTTCCAACCGCTTCATTTCCCGGAGCAGGGTGAGCATAGTGTCCATTTTATGCTCAAGGCTAATGACATGGTATTTCAAATCAGCCATTTCCTTCCTCATGTCCTGTTCAAGGTCATTTGACAGTACCTGTTGGGTGCCATGGGATACAGGTTGGGCTTAGTGACTGGTGGTGGAAGTTGATGGACCTGCTCCGGCAGACCCACCCTTGTCTGCGGCCTGAGCCTTGCTGGTGGTTGCAGCTCCCAATGTGGGAACCTCTTGGGGAAAGGCACTCCAGGACCCTGATGCTTTTTCCTTTTAAAGGTATTTGCCATCCTCTTATAGGTCTTGCACACTTGTCAGATGGACGATAAGTTTCTCCCTCAGCTCATGTTTTTGTTTTTCTGGTCTGAGGTCATGTTACCTGTGAAATCATAAAGAAAACATGCCAAACAAAGGTTAACTTGGTAAATGAACATAAACCATGCCATGTAAATACTATCTTCAGACATCACATGTTGCACTACATAAATACATCTTGAAGGACAAAGTGAACGTACATCTGCACAATAACCATCATTTCCCAATTTTTTGTGGTCAAGGTACGTAGGCTAAGCTAATGTTGCAAAACAGCAATGCCCCGTCTTAGAACATCTTAGCCTGACCATGTCAGCAGTGAGTATGCTTAGGAACAATGCTGTTTTGAGACCATGGTATGGCACACTCAATATGTTGAATTGATCATTAATGTCCCTTCTGCATCCTGCAATGCCCTTGATTCCATTGGCATTAGCCAAAGTAATTTAAGCAAGGACTGCAAGTTACATGTATTGTTTCACAACAGTATGTGCCTGATATGGCAAGGACACATTTATAGACACATTGCTACATAGAATCTACATGTGGAAGGCATCATATGTGATATTGGAGGGTGGATATCTCACTCACTACACACAGAGATGTATGAAACTACTCCTGTATCAACTCCTGTCAGTACACGGTGGGCTGTGCCACAAATTCTTGCATACTCCCCAAGTAACTGGATGTGTCCTGCTATGCAGCCTATGGTTTGTACATTTGGTGTCCGATATTCATGTCACCTTGCTTCACACCACGACTCAGCACAACCATTTGATGGGTGTGTGCTTGCATGCCCTACATCTCAGCTACACAGGGATCTTGGGATGGCAATGGCTAATGCTGCTCATTGTATGATCCTGTTTGCAGTATATTTAGGAGGCTATAAAGGCCAACACTACCTGGAGATGGAGTGGACATTGCCATGTATGAAAATGTTGCACAGACATTCCTCTGGTCCAACACACATTGCCAGATCTGGGAAGTTGACGGAATAGCAATGTTGATACATCCAACATTGAATATGGGGCATCTCACCACATGAGTGGTCAATCCAACTGCAGTTCAAAGTGTGGAATGTTGACCTCTGTCTGACTACACGTGGGGTCTTATTCACAGGTCCCCCAGTCCTGGAAGAACATGATTTTTGGTGATGTTCCTCTGGCACACACAGCAGGAACATATAATGTAAACTACATGATGCCACCCTGGATAGATTTGTAGGACCCTGTAAATCTGGCACATGTCCTTACTGCCATCACTGTGTAGTGACTCATCCCCCCATGTGGGCTACACATACACATTGGACATAGATTGCACTGTGAGTAACAACAGCCTATCTGTGCATCTGAAATGCATTTGTTAGGTATACCATCCCCAGCCATGTTCACCTATGAACCAACCACCACATATGTTCATAGATCCTGGCCCTATGGCCATTGCTCTTTGTTCATACAGAAAACATGTGGGCTCTCAGTGAAAACAATCAGATCCTCCTTGACATTAGTCAAATGCAAATACACATCCTGTACACAACCTCTACCTTACTGTCCATATTCTTGTATTACATATGCAGTTTGAATTTGGATACATACACTTTGAACATGGTATTGCACACAGCATACAACGTCACACACAATCCTTGCATTACCCATTAGACATACAGGATGACACTCACTGGTAGCATCGGGTTTGCTGAAGCTCTCAACCTCTCCAGTGGTGTAAGGCTCTGGTTCACCGGCAAGACATAACATGAGACATGGCACTGTGATTGTTGAAAAATGAACACTGTGGTCAAACATTGCACATTACACATGACTTGCAAAAATGGCCATAGAACGCTTCTGGTTGTAACAACTGAAATAGCTTATTTGACATGTCTTAATGGTATACATTGATAGGCCAGGCTGACATGTACACACATATGATGAAACTATGTATACATATCTTGGGCGCCTTGTTTAAGGCTTTCACATGACTCACTACCCTAAGAATTTGCAAGGCTAGCTACGTTTAATGGCACTCTGCACCTAAATGACTCACAGAACACACTCAGCCAGGACTAGCAATAACTCTGTCTTACTATTTTCATCACATGTACATGTCTAAGCTACAAACAACAATAGTTGAACATTCTTGTACCCTAATTTCACAGACATTGGCCTATGTCACTGCTGCATAGTCACACACACTGAACATACATGTCTCCTGTATCCTCAACATTTTGAAATCAGATACACACGTGTGTTACCTATGCAGATATATGGCAGTACGCATGTCAGAACTATGTACAAAATCACATCATCATGCTCGTATACATGAGACATGAGCAACTCAAGTGTCTCAAAATAAGATAGCTCCTGTTAAAGCACGTCCCCAGGTTGGCACAAATTAGCAAATGTCCTGGCAGCAGGCCACGATTTGCAAATGTGCACACTTCCTCAGGCTGTCCACATCACATCTGTTGAAGTGCGCATCATGGTACTAACAGTGAAAGTGGCCAACAGGTATGCAAGGGACGATGCTCCGTTTGAAGGAATGACAGCTCAGTATTCAGAATCCTCTGTGTCATGCACTGTCCCTGAAAAACCTGTATTGGGGTGTGATAGCCTTTGTGCCCTGAAATATGTGAAGCACTGACATGATGGGCAACATTTACAAATCCAAGTGTCACACTGCACCACCAGAGCAACATTTCTGTGAAGTTTCTGTGGCACAGTGTGCCAGGGCAAGATCACAAGGCTGGAAATGCATGAGATTAAAATGCAACTTCAGGGATAGCATCACTCTGGCCCAATGGGAATTAAATACATGATTTCTCCACAATTTGTATCTTCCTTTGTGTGCTGCTTTCTACAGCACACATCCACAAATGAAAACGAAACTGATGATTGTGTATGTGCAGGAAAGTGTCCCTTCAAGCACATGAACAATCATCCCTGTCAACCATGCACCCTTGCACAATGGCACAAGAGTACCTGCATTGGTGCTCAGCAGCAATTTGTGCATCAGTGTAGGGGACAAGGACAGGAATGCGCCATATGTCATTGTTATAGTGCATTGCTGCACTTGTTATGTATGGAGGTCAGCGCAGCAATGTGACCTCGGGCCATCTGCTTCAACATGTCCTGCATTATGTAGCTCACACTGGCCATGTTGGACTGGACCATGGAAGGTACATGTGCATGAAGGTGTTGAATGAACTCTCATACAAAATGACAGAAGATTGTGTGGATGTGTGAGCCCCTTATACAGCCCCATGTTGACATCCATATGTTTACATTGGTCATCCAGGTTATCCATGTGGGTTGTCCAGCACTGATGCACTAATAATGTCCTTCCAATACACCCATTACACTGAGTGACACTTGAGAGCTTCTTGGGGTGTATTCTGTTACTCCATGGCTATGGGTCCATGATGTGCACACAGCTGGACTTTGCATGGCATCATGGATTTTGTTGAGAGGCTTGTGCCACCATATGGTACATGGGAGAGGAGACTCTAGCATCATTGGCCTGTGGTACCAAGGCTCATATCTGTCTGACTTGCCATCCTGGGGAGAGCCGACTAGCAGCTTCGTTTTGGCTTACAGGAAAGGAAGTATTATTACTTCTTTCTGGTATTAGTTATGATGAAGTCAACAGTGGCAGGTTGCTGAATTTCTCACTGCCAGTCTTTGGAGACCTGTCATGACACATGTAGCTCCTTCCTAGCGATATTTGGGTTTAAGTCATATATTTCCTTGTTAGCCTACAGAGCTAAGGCCCGTATTTATACTTTTTTAGCGCCGCATCTGCGCCCCTTTTTGAGGCAAAAGCAGTGCAAACTCACAAAATACAATTGTATTTTGTGAGATTGCGCCGCTTTTGCGTTAAAACATGACGCAAATGCGGTGCTAAAAAAGTATAAATATGGGCCTAAGTTTCTATTATGTGAATATACTTTGATGTGCATTGTTCCCCTCACCAGGGCATATCACTCATCTTTTGAAATATACCTGCTTATAGTTACATGGCACACCATCCCTGGGACACCTAGGGGAGACCTTAGCTATGAATGTCATGTAAGAGTATGGTCGATTTACACTTTGGAAGTACATTTTCTTCAAAAGTCTAATTTACACACACTGAGGGGCAGATTTATGAAAAGTGGCGCTGCACCTAATACAGCGCCAGTTTTTTTGCACCCCTAAGTGCCCCCCTAACGCCACCATGTGTGCACACGATTTAAAATACGGCGCACCATGGCAGTAGTCAGGGGTACTAGCATCATCATATTTCACCCTAGTCCAGCACATTTCAGGATTAGCATAAAAAATATTGACACTAAGCCTGCAAAGCAACCAGAGACCCATTAAAAACAATGGGAGCCTCCCTTTAACACCTACTCTTAACAGGTGTAAAAAATTGTGATAAAAATGACGCAAAGAAATCTCTTACATTTCTTTGCGCCATTTTTTCGGCACACCTCGTGTCGGAACGCCCCCCCTTGCATACATTATGTCTGGTGCAGGCATAATGTGACACAAGGGGTTACAAAGTGGCGCAATGCAAGCACAAGGGTAGGTCGCTCCCCCTGCCGCTGCAGCTCCTCCAGGTTCCTGAGTTCCTGAGACCCACCTCACAGTAAGTACCCCCCCCCCTCCCAGCCCCTCGCTCTGCCCCGCGCTACTCATCCTCTCTCCTGCTCCTGCTTCTTTTCTTCTTCTCTGTTCTTCTGTTCTTCCTCCTCGCTCCTCGTCTGTAATCTTCTTCTGTACTCTTCTTTCCCCCGTCTTCACTCTTCTTCTCTTCTTCCTCATCTTCTTCTGTGGTCTTCTGCCCTCTGTTCTTCGTTTTTATGTATCTTCTTCTGTGTTCTTCTGTGTTCTTCTGTGTTCTTCCGGTCTTCCTTTCTTCTCTCCTTCCGGTCTTCTGTTCTTCTGTTCTTCTGTTCTTCTTGTCTTCTGTTCTTCTTGTCTTCTGTTCTTCTTGTCTTCGGCTCTTCTGCCTCCTCCGTCCTCTTCTCCCCGCGCCTGCCCTCCTGCTCCTGCCTCATCCCCCTCCCCCACTCGCATCCCCCTCTCTATCTCTCCTATCTAACCCGTTCACTATCTACCTCCCTCACTCCTCCTATCTACCTATCTCTCTATCTCTCTATCCCACTATCTAACTCCCTCACTCTCCACCTCCTCCTATCTTCCTATCTCTCTATCTATTTCCCTATCTATCGATTTCCCTATCTATTTTCTCTATCTATTTCTCTATCTCTCACCCCCTCCCTCACCCCCTCTATTACCTATCTTCCTATCCTCTCACTCGTCTTCACTCTTCTTCTCTTCTTCCTCATCTTCTTCTGTGGTCTTCTGCCCTCTGTTCTTCGTTTTTCTGTATCTTCTTCTGTGTTCTTCTGTGTTCTTCTGTGTTCTTCCGGTCTTCCTTTCTTCTCTCCTTCCGGTCTTCTGATCTTCCTTTCTTCTCTCCTTCCGGTCTTCTGTTCTTCTGTTCTTCTGTTCTTCTTGTCTTCTGTTCTTCTTGTCTTCTGTTCTTCTTGTCTTCGGCTCTTCTGCCTCCTCCGTCCTCTTCTCCCCGCGCCTGCCCTCCTGCTCCTGCCTCATCCCCCTCCCCCACTCGCATCCCCCTCTCTATCTCTCCTATCTAACCCGTTCATTATCTACCTCCCTCACTCCTCCTATCTACCTATCTCTCTATCTCTCTATCCCACTATCTAACTCCCTCACTCTCCACCTCCTCCTATCTTCCTATCTCTCTATCTATTTCCCTATCTATCTATTTCCCTATCTATTTTCTCTATCTATTTCTCTATCTCTCCCCCCCTCCCTCACCCCCTCTATTACCTATCTTCCTATCCTCTCACTCTCACCCTCACCCACCTCTACAACCCCCCCTCCCCTATCTTCTCAACCCTACTCCTATCTTTCTCCCTTATCTCCTAAACCTCCTAACACTCACCCCCCTCCACCCTTAAACCCCCCTCTCCCAGCTCTTCTCACTCTACCTGTCCCCCCCCCTCGCGCTTTCCCGCCGCGACCTCCTGCACGCCCCCGCCCCCCAGCTCCCATTCGCCCCCACCTGACCCCTCCCCCCCCTCCTACCTCATATGGCGGCCGCTGCGCGACAGTGGTAGCGACCCTTGACCCAAGGGTAGGTCGCTCCCCCTGCCGCTGCAGCTCCTCCAGGTTCCTGAGTTCCTGAGACCCACCTCACAGTAAGTACCCCCCCATCCCAGCCCCTCGCTCTGCCCCGCGCTACTCACCCTCTCTCCTGCTCCTGCTTCTTTTCTTCTTTTCTTCTTCTCTGTTCTTCTGTTCTTCCTCCTCGCTCCTCGTCTGTAATCTTCTTCTGTACTCTTCTTTCCCCCGTCTTCACTCTTCTTCCTCATCTTCTTCTGTGGTCTTCTGCCCTCTGTTCTTCGTTTTTCTGTATCTTCTTCTGTGTTCTTCTGTGTTCTTCTGTGTTCTTCCGGTCTTCCTTTCTTCTCTCCTTCCGGTCTTCTGATCTTCCTTTCTTCTCTCCTTCCGGTCTTCTGTTCTTCTGTTCTTCTTGTCTTCTGTTCTTCTTGTCTTCTGTTCTTCTTGTCTTCGGCTCTTCTGCCTCCTCCGTCCTCTTCTCCCCGCGCCTGCCCTCCTGCTCCTGCCTCATCCCCCTCCGCCACTCGCATCCCCCTCTCTATCTCTCCTATCTAACCCGTTCATTATCTACCTCCCTCACTCCTCATATCTACCTATCTCTCTATCTCTCTATCCCACTATCTAACTCCCTCACTCTCCACCTCCTCCTATCTTCCTATCTCTATCTATTTTCCTATCTATCGATTTCCCTATCTATTTTCTCTATCTATTTCTCTATCTCTCACCCCCTCCCTCACCCCCTCTATTACCTATCTTCCTATCCTCTCACTCTCACCCTCACCCACCTCTACAATCCCCCCTCCCCTATCTTCTCAAACCCTACTCCTATCTTTCTCCCTTATCTCCTAAACCTCCTAACACTCACCCCCCTCCACCCTTAAACCCCCCTCCCCCAGCTCTTCTCACTCTACCTGTCCCCCCCCTCGCGCTTTCCCGCCGCGACCTCCTGCACGCCCCCGCCCCCCAGCTCCCTTTCGCCCCCACCTGACCACTCCCCCCCCCTACCTCATATGGCGGCCGCTGCGCGACAGTGGTAGCGACCCTTGACCCAAGGGTAGGTCGCTCCCCCTGCCGCTGCAGCTCCTCCAGGTTCCTGAGTTCCTGAGTTCCTGAGACCCACCTCACAGTAAGTACCCCCCCCTCCCAGCCCCTCGCTCTGCCCCGCGCTACTCACCCTCTCTCCTGCTCCTGCTTCTTTTCTTCTTTTCTTCTTCTCTGTTCTTCTGTTCTTCCTCCTCGCTCCTCGTCTGTAATCTTCTTCTGTACTCTTCTTTCCCCCGTCTTCACTCTTCTTCTCTTCTTCCTCATCTTCTTCTGTGGTCTTCTGCCCTCTGTTATTCGTTTTTCTGTATCTTCTTCTGTGTTCTTCTGTGTTCTTCTGTGTTCTTCCGGTCTTCCTTTCTTCTCTCCTTCCGGTCTTCTGATCTTCCTTTCTTCTCTCCTTCCGGTCTTCTGTTCTTCTGTTCTTCTTGTCTTCTGTTCTTCTTGTCTTCTGTTCTTCTTGTCTTCGGCTCTTCTGCCTCCTCCGTCCTCTTCTCCCCGCGCCTGCCCTCTTGCTCCTGCCTCATCCCCCTCCCCCACTCGCATCCCCCTCTCTATCTTTCCTATCTAACCCGTTCACTATCTACCTCCCTCACTCTTCCTATCTACCTATCTCTCTATCTCTCTATCCCACTATCTAACTCCCTCACTCTCCACCTCCTCCTATCTTCCTATCTCTCTATCTATTTCCCTATCTATCGATTTCCCTATCTATTTTCTCTATCTATTTCTCTATCTCTCCCCCCCTCACCCCCTCTATTACCTATCTTCCTATCCTCTCACTCCCACCCTCACCCACCTCTACAACCCCCCCTCCCCTATCTTCTCAACCCTACTCCTATCTTTCTCCCTTATCTCCTAAACCTCCTAACACTCACCCCCCTCCACCCTTAAACCCACCTCCCCCAGCTCTTCTCACTCTACCTGTCCCCCCCTCGCGCTTTCCCGCCGCGACCTCCTGCACGCCCCCGCCCCCCAGCTCCCATTCGCCCCCACCTGACCCCTCCCCCCCCTACCTCATATGGCGGCCGCTGCGCGAGCGAGCAGCGGGCGTGCGCAGCGGGCGCGCCAGAGGCAAGCCCGTCTGCGCCCATCCGCGCCCAGCGCCACGACCCCTGGTCCCCAGCTCTCCCAAGCCCCGCTGACACGCTACGACCCCACCACCCTCCACACCTTCAACCCAGGACGCTCCAACACCTGCTTCCAAGCTCACCCCAAACGCACCCATGGACCCTTCGCCTGCAACTCCTGCAAACGCACCTTCCACCACGCAACAACCACGACCACAAGCCCACGCGCCATCAACCACCTCAAGTGCATCCTAGTCAATGCTCGCTCCGTCCACAAACACGCCATTGAACTCTGGGACCTCCTGGACTCCATAGCACCGGACGTCGCCTTCATCACGGAGACCTGGATGAACGCCTCCTCGGCCCCTGACATCGCCACTGCCATCCCCGAAGGCTACAAGATCTCCAGAAAAGACCGCACCAACCAGGTAGGAGGAGGTATCGCCATCGTCTTCAAAGACTCCATCAGCGTCACCACCTCCACCGAAGACACCCCTCTCGCCGCTGAACACCTGCATTTTCAGATTCGCACCGATCCGAGGACCACCCTCAGAGGATCCCTTGTCTACCGTCCTCCCGGGCCACGCGCCCCTTTCAGCGACGCCATCGCCGACTTCATCTCCCCGCACGCCCTCGCCTCGCCGGACTACATCCTCCTAGGTGACCTCAACTTCCATCTGGAACAAAACAACGACCCCAACACCACCACCCTGCTCGACAACCTCGCCAACCTCGGCCTCAAACAACTGGTGAACACCGCCACCCACATCGCCGGACACAAGCTTGACCCCATCTTCTCCGCCAGCAAACACGTCTTCTTCAGCCACGCCTCCGCCCTACACTGGACCGACCACAGCTGCGTCCACTTCACATTCCGACGCGAGACCCGCCACCTCCGCACCCAACCCATCCCTCGTCGACAGTGGAACAAGATCCCCGAAGAGCAACTCTTCTCCGCACTCGCCGCCAACCAACCCACCCTCACCACCGACCCCAACGACGCAGCCCTCAACCTCACAAACAGGATCTCCAACTGCGCAGACATCCTTGCTCCCCTCAAACGCACGCATCGACAGACCAACACCAAAAAACCTCTCTGGTTCTCTGACACCCTCAAAGAATCAAAGAAAACTTCTTGCGCCCTTGAGAAAGCCTGGCGCAAGGACCGCACCGCTGACAACATGACCGCCCTCAAGAACGCTATCCGCGAACACCACCACCTGATCCACGCTGCCAAAAGGAACTTTTTCACCGACAGACTGGACAAAAACAGACACAACAGCAGAGAACTCTTCAGCATCGTCAAGGAGTTCTCCAACCCCAGCGCCAACGCCAACGCCGTCACGCCCTCACAGGATCTGTGCGAATCCCTCGCCACTTTCTTCCATCGCAAGATTAGCGACCTCCACGACAGCTTCGGACACCAGACCCAACCATACACCACCGAACCGGCATCCATGGCCATCACCCTCAACAACTGGTCCCACATCAACACGGAAGAAACCAAATCCATCATGAACTCTATCCACTCCGGCGCCCCTTCGGACCCCTGCCCGCACTTCATCTTTAACAAAGCCGAAGACATCATCGCCCCGCACCTCCAGACCGTCATCAACTCTTCTTTTTCTTCTGCTACCTTCCCCGAATGCTGGAAACACGCCGAAGTCAACGCCCTACTAAAGAAACCTACGGCTGACCCGAGCAAACTAAAAATCTTCCGCCCCATCTCTCTTCTGCCTTTCCCAGCCAAAGTAATAGAGAAGACCGTCAACAAACAGCTGACCACCTTCCTGGAAGACAACAACCTGCTCGACCCCTCACAAACCGGATTCCGAGCCAACCACAGCACTGAAACCGCCCTCATCTCAGTCACTGACGACATCAGAACCCTGATGGACAACGGTGAAACAGTCGCCCTCATTCTGCTCGACCTCTCGGCTGCCTTTGACACCGTCTGTCACCGCACCCTAATCACCCGCCTCCGCTCCACCGGGATCCAAGGCCAGGCCCTGGACTGGATCGCCTCCTTCCTCTCAAACCGTTCCCAAAGAGTTTACCTCCCTCCGTTTCGCTCAGAACCCACAGAGATCATCTGCGGCGTACCCCAAGGCTCATCACTCAGCCCGACACTCTTCAATGTCTACATGAGCCCCCTCGCCAACATCGTACGCAAGCACGACATCATCATCACCTCCTACGCCGACGACACCCAACTTATACTCTCCCTCACCAAGGACCCCGCCAGCACCAAGACCAACCTACAAGAGGGTATGAAGGACATCACAGATTGGATGAGGCTCAGCCGCCTAAAGCTGAACTCTGAAAAAACGGAAGTCCTCATCCTCGGCAACACCCCGTCCGCCTGGGACGACTCCTGGTGGCCCATGGCCCTCGGCACCGCACCGACCCCCACAGACCACGCCCGCAACCTCGGCTTCATCTTGGACCCTCTTCTCACCATGACCAAGCAAGTCAACGCTGTGTCCTCCGCCTGCTTCCTCACCCTCCGCAAGATCTTCCGCTGGATCCCCGCCGACACCAGAAAAACCGTGACCCACGCCCTCGTCACGAGCCGCCTGGACTACGGCAACACCCTCTACGCCGGGACCACAGCCAAACTCCAAAATCGCCTGCAACGCATTCAAAACGCCTCGCCCCACCTCATCCTCGACATACCCCGCAGCAGCCACATCTCCGCACACCTGAGACACCTGCATTGGCTCCCTGTCAGCAAAAGGATCACCTTCCGACTTCTCACCCACGCACACAAAGCCCTCTACGACAAGGGACCGGAATACCTCAACAGACGCCTCAGCTTCTACGTCCCCACCCGCCTCCTCCGCTCCTCTGGCCTCGCACTCGCTGCTGTCCCTCGCATCCGCCGCTCCACGGCAGGTGGGAGATCTTTCTCCTTCCTGGCGGCCAAGACCTGGAACTCCCTCCCCACCAGCCTCAGGACCACCCAGGACCACTCCGCTTTCCGGAGACTCCTAAAGACCTGGCTATTCGAACAGCGATAATCCCCCCCTTTTTCCCCTAGCGCCTTGAGACCCGCACGGGTGAGTAGCGCGCTTTATAAATGTTAATGATTTGATTTGATTGTGCCACTTTGTAAGTATGGTGCAGCGTTTTTGGCCTTCCAACACCACATTAACATAAGATAAATTAGCCTGATTTTTTTGAAGACAGTCTGCAAGACAAGACTGACTTCTAAAATGACAGCAGGCAACACAGGAGTGCACACCCCAGTGCAGGAAATCTATTGGGCCTCTAAACTTCCCTGCCCTATTATATGCTAGGGACTTACAGGAGCCTGTCATTGGCAATTGTAATTCTACCACCTTACCATGTACCTTTTATTCAGAGGAGTGGTCCTGGGCCTGGCTAGCAGACCCAGGGTACAGCCAGGGTCAGTCACCACCAGTATCAGTCATCACAATTTGGGTGAACATGCTAAAAGGATTGCTTTCTCACACTGTGACTTGGCAGGTAAATTGCCTACATGCCGGTTGTGCTTGTATGTGTTGTTTTTCATAGATACAATGATTCTTGTTGTCATACTCTTCTGACATTGTCATTCATGCATGTACCATACACATTACTTGTATATAGTACATCAGCAATGTTGCAACTATTTATGATAAATTTTGTGCTTGTTCCTCATCTTCCCCATACTCCTTGCCCAGTTGTTCCTGCTCCTCATTGTCATTGGGCCAAGGGAGATTATGACCTGCACATATTTTCTGCAATATGCAGCATACTACTATTAGTTTAAATACCATTGTTGGTGAGTAGAGTAAGTGACCCCCCAAACATATCCTGACTCCTGAAGTAGTGCTTGTGTACCCTGGAAGTCCCCTCCTCAATGTAACAGGCCCTGTTTAAGACATGTATGTGGCTCAGGTGGGCTTCAGTATGGGTGTGTTTGTGAGGAGTACTCACCCACAGCTGCAGACAATATCCTTTGTCAGCTGCCCAGTGAGTAGGGGTAACCGGGGGAATGGTCATTATAGATAATGGCCGCACATCCATATACAAATTATCCTGTTTCCTGATTGGCTCATACCCTTTGCCAATGGTATGAGATGTGCTATGACATTGTTTGGCAAATATGCAAGATGATCACTGTTTTGACTGACACTGTGCTACAGGTGTATTGTCCTCTGTCATACGCTTACTATTTGTCATACATGTGAGTGCAAATGCCGTGGATGTGGTGAGTTGTCACCAGTGAAAATAATTTTTCTGCCATTTACTTGTCACATATCTCATAATAGTCTATTTTTGCAGTTTATTACTACTATTGTCAGACCTTAGCCTACAGTTTGGGCCTAATGCATCAAATAGTGATATTAATCTGCATGTTTTTCTTTTGTACCAATAGTTATTTGGCTGATATGAGTGTTTTCAGTTCAACGTGTTTGTTCGACAGCCAATGCAAACATTACACACCCCACTTTTTAGAGATCAGTGCATTGTGTCTGGTACTTTGAGGACGATGACACTGTTCAAACTTGATTGACGACTGTTGTGGCCTACTTATGGTTTCCTGGATGTGTGTGAGTGACATAAACTCCAAGGCATATGTTAAATTAAATCATTTATTTACATGTTTGGCAATTTCATACCTGCAGTCACATGTACTCATGAAAAGAAATTCTGAACAATGTGGGCTTGTCTACATGGACCAGCAGCAGTGTTTTCTATTTCCCGATCAAGTGCAGGCTCATCTTCTACCTCTTCCCTTGGTTCCTCCTGTTGTTCACCCCAGGGGCATTCATCTGCACATATATATTGTGCAGTATAGCACCTGCCAAAATAATTTTGAAGACCAGGTTGGGGGCAGGGGATTAAACAGTCTACCCCCAGAAACATCCAGGCAATGAAACAGGGCCTTCAGCAGGCCAAAGGTCCACTCAACTATGTTTCATGTGTGGATGTATGCCTGGTTATAGGCCTCTTCTGGCTTGGTCTGTGGGTTGGCAAATGGTGTCATCACCCACTGCTGGATCCCATATACTTTGTCAGCTGTAATGTGAAAAAAGAACGGTGTCAGTGTCATTGTCATTGTTTAGGATTACTATAATTGCAAAAGTCCTGCCCATGTGTGTATTATATTGTCATGCACTTCTCACAGTTATGACCACATGATGTGTCAATGATGCCAGTGTACTGATGTTTACAGGGGCCTGTTCACTCACTCTACGTAATGTTAAATGCAGTGTATGAGCAGATACATCATACAATTCAGCATCCCAACTGTCATATTTCTGCAGCAGATATTGGTGGTGGCTGATTCCCCTTGTTCTAGCACTCAGTGTTATATGTTTACACTACATGTGTGGAGAGACAGAATGTGGATGTGAATCTTTTTTGTAGGTGCAGCCTAGGTAGGTGATAACATACTGCCATGGCTGACACAGACACATGCATCGGTCCATAGTTATCCCCAGATGTTGGTGTTGGCCTGCATTACATTTGACCATGTCTTTGACTGTCCAATATTGTCTAAGGCAATTGACATAATGCCATCCACATAGTATGCACTCCCACATACCAACTGAGTGACATGATGTCACAACTGTAATTTCCAAATCCAAGGTTGCATGTCACAGTAGGAGTACATTGTGTACATGTAAGACGGCCTTGTGCCCAATTTATGTACACAACACATGGATTGTGAAGATTTGTGTTTGGTCCTCTGTAGTCCAGCTACACAACTTCCTGCACTGACAACATCTCTGAGAAGGGGAACTGGTACACAATACTTGAGGCTTCCAGCCCTTTCTGGTTCCTTCAAACTAGACTTGCACAAAAGTTGACTAGGAAGTACACATTCACACTTGCATCAGGGGTTGTAGGGGTTCTTCTTTGCTTTCGGAATGGTATTTGTGTGTGCGTGAGTACCTTCTAGCCAAGGCTGCTACCTCAGTGGCATGGTGAGTGGTGAATGTGTATATCATTACACATCACACATGTGGGATGGGAGTGATATTGCAGATTGTTTTACATTTTTACAGTTAAGTGTCACCTGCCCATGGGCCATTGTTTGTCAGCTTACACCTAGTCCCTGGTGTGTGAACCATAACACGGCTGATGGCCCATGTGTGTTCCATGCGAACACCCTCCAGTGGACATGGAACACCTCCCTTGCACACAGGGAGATGTTGTGCAGATTTCCTGCCTGTCATGCATGGCTGTGTGCCGTTACATCATACAATGTCTGCAAAACTGGCTTGAGATGTATTCAAAAGTATGTCAGGGTGATTTACATTGCATATGTAAACAAAGCATGGTGTATGTATGTGTAATGGCCCTCATCCTGCAATCCCTGTCTGTACAGGTAGACAGTGATCTGTGTATTGTGTCTCCATATCAACTTCATAATGTCTGTTAGGTACTTGCTGTTTTCTTAACTACAAGTGAGCCATTTCCATACTGACAATCCTGGAATCGTTGGTTGATGGTGGACTGCCGGATTACGAAGGCATCATGCACTCTTCCAGAGTATTTGGCCACCACTTTAGGATCAACCCACGATGGTCAACAATGGCCTGTACATTGATGGAGTGGGTATGCTTCTTGTTGCGGTGTAGGTGGGCAGTTGCAGCAGGAAGAACGAGTTGCACATGTGTGCAATCCATGGCACCCAGCACATGTGGAAAGCCAGTGATAAAATAGAAACCTTGTTTGATTTCCTGCTGCAGTTGTTGGGTGTTGGGGAAGAGGATGTGGTAGGGTGTGAGCCATATAATGACATCTAAGACAGAGGGGAGGAATGCTGGGATTGATGGATGGGACACTGCTGCCACTCAGGCTGCAGTGGTCTGGAAGAACCCCGAGGCCAGCATGTGAAGCACGGCTTAGGCTTGGTCTGTGTTGGGATATTGGTGACCTTGTCAACTGCTGCTTGCTGTCTGGGTGCAATGAGGTGTAGCAGCTGTACGATGGACTCCCTCCGCAGACGGTAATATGTGATTACCTCTACCTCCCTGAGTCGAATCAGTGAGGTACGCTGCTGGTGGTGATTGTGGTGGTGAAGGTGGAGGTGGTGGTGATGGTGGTGGTTGTGGTGGTCTTCTTGGTGCTCCAAGCTGAAGTAGAAGTAGGTCCATGGTTTCCTAGAGCTTGCCAGGCTGATTGATGTCTATTCTCCCAATGTACCTGTGCTAATGCGTCATTTTTAAGCATGGTCTGACCAGGTGTTATTTTTGTGACGCATTGCAGACTGCATGACATTTGCAAAGGGTGTGTGATTTTCTGCAAAGCTTGTAAATACAGCTACGTCAGTCCTGCATGATTTTTTAAGGGGAAATGCCTACCTTGCATATCATTCTCAGTATCTGACGCAGCCAGATCTGACACTGAGTGAAAATGATGCACTGGGCTAAAAAGTGACAATAGAGGCCTCTAGTGTCAGTTTGTAGATATGGAGTTGTACTTGTGCTGCTCCTGTCTAAAATAATGCCACAGCAGCAGCAAAAGAGCCTTGTAAATGAGGCCCTAAATGTAGGCGCTTTTTAGGGTACAAACGCTCCCATTTCTTTACATATTTGTGCTCTAATGGTATGAGAGGAAATAGGGTCCCACTCTCAATAATATGATTGAAGCTATGTGAACCTGAACTCTTTGGAAATTCTATAATGGAAATAGCTGTTTATTGTATAACGTGGTGAAGAATTCTAATCTGAATTTCCTCTAAATATAGGGCCAAATTTACTAAAATGTGGCGCTGCACAATGCTGCACCAACATATGTAGCGCTGCACTGTGCCCCTTTAGAAACGCAGGAATGTGTCATTGTTACTGAAATACAGCACACTCCTGTGTTTCCCCCTGCGCCTGCGCTAAATGTATCTGCCAGAGCCAACGCAGGCATCCTTGCACCATACTGGAAGGGTGTCTGCATTGAGGGGATTGATTGTTTGTGTGCAGGAAGGTGTCCCTTCCTGCACATAAACAATCATTCATGGGCTTTTGCTCTTTCTATGTGTGCTGTAGAATGCAGCACACATAGAAAAAAGCAAAACCAAGGAGGAATAAGAGTATTTCTCCCCATTGTGCCATGCTACTATCACCCTCGAGGTGGCGTTAGTTATTTGCGTTGCCACAGATTTACGCCTTCTTGTTAATCTGTAAACACAACAAGTGATGGACGGAATGCTGAACATTGTCAAACATTCACCCCCAGTAGAGTGATCTGGGCCTAAATCCATCGTTTTTTTGCTGCCCATGCCATTCCAGTTTGGACCCAGCCATATGCAAATCAGTCTTGACCCTGTTCCCCATGGGAACAGTCCAGCCCGAACTGCTAGGCCAGGTCTTCCCTGGACTAGAAACAAGCATCCTGGGACCGGTTTCGGGGTTTTACCCCTCATCAGCCAGGCTAGCACTTCTGGGCATACCCTTCCCACTTAGGGCGACAAAGCAAACACAACAAGTGATGGACGGAATGCTGAACATTGTCAAACATTCACCCCCAGTACAGTGATCTGGGCCTAAATCCATCGTTTTTTTGCTTCCCATGCCATTCCAGTTTGGACCCAGCCATATGCAAATCAGTTTTGACCCTGTTCCCCATGGGAACAGTCCAGCCCGAACTGCTAGGCCAGGTCTTCCCTGGACTGGAAACAAGCATCCTGGGACCGGTTTCGGGGTTTCACCCCTCATCAGCCAGGCTAGCTTGAATCCAGTGGCATGGGAAGCACGGGACCCACGTCTGGGCATACCCTTCCCACTTAGGGCGACAAAGCAAACACAACAAGTGATGGACAGAATGCTGAACATTGTCAAACATTCACCCCCAGTACAGTGATCTGGGCCTAAATCCATCGTTTTTTTGCTGCCCATGCCATTCCAGTTTGGACCCAGCCATATGCAAATCAGTCTTGACCCTGTTCCCCATGGGAACAGTCCAGCCCGAACTGCTAGGCCAGGTCTTCCCTGGACTGGAAACAAGCATCCTGGGACCGGTTTCGGGGTTTCACCCCTCATCAGCCAGGCTAGCTTGAATCCAGTGGCATGGGAAGCACGGGACCCACGTCTGGGCATACCCTTCCCACTTAGGGCAACAAAGCAAACACAACAAGTGATGGACGGAATGCTGAACATTGTCAAACATTCACCCCCAGTACAGTGATCTGGGCCTAAATCCATCGTTTTTTTGCTGCCCATGCCATTCCAGTTTGGACCCAGCCATATGCAAATCAGTCTTGACCTTGTTCCCCATGGGAACAGTCCAGCCCGAACTGCTAGGCCAGGTCTTCCCTGGACTGGAAACAAGCATCCTGGGACCGGTTTCGGGGTTTCACCCCTCATCAGCAAGGCTAGCTTGAATCCAGTGGCATGGGAAGCACGGGACCCACGTCTGGGCATACCCTTCCCACTTAGGGCGACAAAGCAAACACAACAAGTGATGGACGGAATGCTGAACATTGTCAAACATTCACCCCCAGTACAGTGATCTTGGCCTAAATCCATCGTTTTTTTGCTGCCCATGCCATTCTAGTTTGGACCCAGCCATATGCAAATCAGTCTTGACCCTGTTCCCCATGGGAACAGTCCAGCCCGAACTGCTAGGCCAGGTCTTCCCTGGACTGGAAACAAGCATCCTGGGACCGGTTTCGGGGTTTCACCCCTCATCAACCAGGCTAGCTTGAATCCAGTGGCATGGGAAGCACGGGACCCACGTCTGGGCATACCCTTCCCACTTAGGGCGACAAAGCAAACACAACAAGTGATGGACGGAATGCTGAACATTGTCAAACATTCACCCCCAGTACAGTGATCTGGGCCTAAATCCATCGTTTTTTTGCTGCCCATGCCATTCCAGTTTGGACCCAGCCATATGAAAATCATTCTTGACCCTGTCCCCCTGTTGACTCGGGTGAGTGTTTGACAATGTTCAGCATTCCGTCCATCACTTGTTGTTTTTGCTTTGTCGCCCCAAGTGGGAAGGGTGTGCCCAGACGTGGGTCCCGTGCTTCCCATGCCACTGGATTCAAGCTAGCCTGGCTGATGAGGGGTGAAACCCCGAAACCGGTCCCAGGATGCTTGTTTCCGGTCCAGTGAGGACCTGGCTTGGCAGTTCGGGCTGGACTGTTCCCATGAGGAAATGGGTCAAGACTGATTTGCATATGGCTGGGTCCAAACTGGGGTGGCATGGTGAGCAAAAGAACGATGGATTAAACCCAGATCTGTAACTGGGGGTGAGTGTTTGACAATGTTCAGCATTCCGTCCATCACTTGTTGTTTTTGCTTTGTCGCCCCAAGTGGGAAGGGTATGCCCAGACGTGGGTCCCGTGCTTCCCATGCCACTGGATTCAAGCTAGCGTGGCTGATGAGGGGTGAAACCCCAAAACCGGTCCCAGGATGCTTGTTTCCGGTCCAGTGAGGACCTGGCTTGGCAGTTCGGGCTGGACTGTTCCCATGAGGAACAGGGTCAAGACTGATTTGCATATGGCTGGGTCCAAACTGGGGTGGCATGGTGAGCAAAAGAACGATGGATTAAACCCAGATCTGTGACTGGGGGTGAGTGTTTGACAATGTTCAGCATTCCGTCCATCACTTGTTGTTTTTGCTTTGTCGCCCCAAGTGGGAAGGGTATGCCCAGACGTGGGTCCTGTGCTTCCCATGCCACTGGATTCAAGCTAGCCTGGCTGATGAGGGGTGGAACCCCGAAACCGGTCCCAGGATGCTTGTTTCCGGTCCAGTGAGGACCTGGCTTGGCAGTTCGGGCTGGACTGTTCCCATGAGGAACAGGGTCAAGACTGATTTGCATATGGCTGGGTCCAAACCTGGGTGGCATGGTGAGCAAAAGAACAATGGATTAAACCCAGATCTGTGACTGGGGGTGAGTGTTTGACAATGTTCAGCATTCCGTCCATCACTTGTTGTTTTTGCTTTGTCGCCCCAAGTGGGAAGGGTATGCCCAGACGTGGGTCCCGTGCTTCCCATGCCACTGGATTCAAGCTAGCCTGGCTGATGAGGGGTGAAACCCGGAAACCGGTCCCAGGATGCTTGTTTCCGGTCCAGTGAGGACCTGGCTTGGCAGTTCGGGCTGGACTGTTCCCATGAGGAACAGGGTCAAGACTGATTTGCATATGGCTGGGTCCAAACTGGGGTGGCATGGTGAGCAAAAGAACGATGGATTAAACCCAGATCTGTCACTTGAGTGTTGCGGTGGAACCCCCACAGCAACACCCATTGCACGCCCCTCTGACACAGAAACCTGCATCAGAGGAGCCCACATTTACAAGGTAGCATTAAGCCACAAAAAGTGGCTTAGCTAGGGCCTTATAAATCTGGCCTATATTGCCTCTGCTTTCCCTAACCTGAAAGCTATGTGGGTTTCAAATGTTTTATGAGCTCATTACCTGACGAGCAAAGACATGACATCTGAAACTTGAATTGTAATCAGCAAATACATCATTGACAATATTTATTTGAGCGTAAACATTATTGTTTATATCTAAGATAGACAACTGAAACATACAGGTCACAGTCTCGAAGGGACTAATACTGTATTTTAAAAAAAACGTCCCTTCTCTTCCTACATGCAACCTCTAGAAAGGTGACACATTTCACTAGGTGCAAATTTCACTATACTTTCCATAGAAAAAGGAATAAGAATTCCGTATTTTATCTTTTTGCTCATTGGCTTCAACACAATGTACAGTTCACCCACCAGGTTTGGGGGGGTATATGCACCTCGTTTTCAATGTATTATTTACTCCTATGTCTGTGGTTAAGTTATGAGTAAAAGTGCAAACACGTGATCCCTGTTCAGTCTCCTTCATCTATACTTTTCACAATCATACAGCACCATGTAATCAGTCAATTCTCAGCAGCCCTCTAACCTACTACAGGCAAAAAGATAACTGTTGTTACCTGATTACAGCTTAATGTTTGCAACCATAGCAGTTCATCTAAAATACTATTTTCTCAGGGTCTATCTCTTATCTATGGGCATCCTGAAGGCTAAGGGAGGTTTCAGGAACCTGGGGGTCCTCTCAGGATGTGCTGATATCTTATCTCAAGGACTGTCACTATGGAGGCTTCAGACAGAGCTACCTAGACAATCTGTGGCTAAGCAACAACACTCCATAGATGGCATCGCAGGCACACAGGCTGACTTATGTATCTCCTGCATATCTGCCACACACCATCCTCCTCTGGCGTCCTCCACCCCTATGTAACAGCCAAACCAATGCTGCAAAAGAGGGTCGAACGGGTACACATTGCGCATCATCATTATCCTTGCTGTGCTAGTTACTCCCCTGCAAGCACTCGAAATGGTACCCTCACAGGAGTCACACCTACAGGCCAACCTTTTGACATAAGAGAGGAAGAAATAAGCTAATGTTTGGAACTAGGCAAACAAGCATAGAATCAAGGCAACTCGCCTTCTTCCACTTATTTAAATCATCCTAAATAAGGAAGCTGCGTTGCATCACCTGCCTGTGAACCAAATTTGGATATTTTGTGTCCCCTGTTGTGATTTTACGTGAAATGTGAAATCCTGGAAAACCAATCCTAGACTCCCTCTCAGAAAAATGAAAACATAGTATTTCCCTATTGTCTCTTTACATGACATTGCCACAGTTGATGAATTCAACCTGATTAATGATCATTTTGACAAAAATCGATTGTTTTCTATTCTAGATATTCCAAAGGTGTGAGCCCCTTCTCCTATTCTCTTTTTATCATTCTGTTCTTCGTCTTATTATTCTGTATTATGAAGGTTAGTAGCTGTCAATGCTTGCGAGGTTCCCTTTGCAATTTCTTGGGTGTACAGAACATCGTGTGGATTTACTGAGTAGCCCCTAAATCATAACTCACAGACAAGAGGGAGTCACCCTAGCCCATGCTGCTCAGTTGTAAAACAGATGTGAGGATGCTTAACAACCATGACTTCTAAAAGGAGCTTATTAAAATAATGTCTCCCTGAGCCTCCAGATAAATCATATCTTGGTAGCCCAACAACCAGTGTCAATGCAGCAGAGCTTGATGTTTGAAAATACTGATACCTCACCAATAAACTCGCCACACTGCAGCAATCATTGGACCCACTTTTTTTATGGCTGCTGAAGAACCACATGGACTAACGTCGACAGTAATTTAAAGTCTAGTGACAGGAAAAGATATGTCCTTTTTCAGTGTTCTGAAACTCCAAAGGCTCCTATCCTGGAATGGGAACGAGCAACAAGCCGAGTCTCAAGTGCAAAAAAAGCTAGTGTTCCTCTGCATCAAATGGACAAGGGGATATGGCAACCCATGAAGGTCTAAGCGATTCTCCTGCACCAGGAAAGAGGAACTGGAGACTCAGGAGGGAATCATACAAATCCAGTTGCCAAACTCCAGATTTGGGCGCACCGCCGGAGAGAGGTGGGCAGAGCTTGGGCATTGTTCACCAAACAGGATTAATTATATCTGCAATTAATATTAATTATGTGTCTGCAGTGTAAAATACAACAATAGCTACGTTTTATATGGGCTATGGTAATGTATTTTCTTTGATAACTTTGCCTATGCTCTATGCCTTATTAAAAAGTTATTTTTACCACTTTATCACTACTAGTCAACTGTCCAGCACTTCTACAGTATCTGTGTGTATTTACTGAAGGAAGCTGATTTCTTAACTTGTTGCAAAATGGATTGTGTTTGTATGGTTTTTAGGGATTCGTGCATGAAATATTTCAGGAAAACCTTTGATTCCGAGTGATAGCATGTCATTCTTGTACTATAAGCAAAGCACACCAACCATGATGTCTAAGATGGCCGCTTGGATCCGTTCCGTGTGTTTCACAGAAGCCCTGAGGGCGTGAAATACTGTATGGGAATGCATACGTAGAACTCTTTTGTAGCCTCTCCTGCCTTCCTTAACCCCATTTGCTCAGCCTCACACTGCTTTTAAACTGGGAAGCATTCCCCACCTTTTGGCTGACCGTGAACCCTATTATCAATGGTAGAAGGGTATTACATAAATGCTGTTAAAAGTAAATAACACAACTCAAGTTCCCACAGTTCCACACCCACTACCCTTAAACTCTTTCAGAAAGAAGATGATGGACGAATCCAGTTGCTTCCAGAAGATAATACATCTTGCCTACAGAATGTCTAAAGCACCCACTCTATGATTTTCTGAAATTAATACATTACTGCGATATGTAACATGTTTTGGCAATGTTTCTGCTATTCCATACCAAAGATGTATCTTAATATACTGCTATCTATGCTCATTAGTCCAAGATCTGTGCACACCAGTCTGATACCTTTGGACGCCATTCCGAGCTCTGTGTATGTCATTTTGAGCTCTGCGCATATCATTTTGAGATCTGTGCATGTCATTCTGAGATCTGTGTACGCCAGTATCAGATCTGTGCATACGAGTTTGATATTTGTGCATGGCATTCTGAGATCTGTACACAACAGTCAGATCTGTGTACACCATTCTGAGATATGTATGCATGATTTTTGCACATGAAGCAACAACAACAGGAGCATACCACGTAACATGCCTTTGTACCCCCCAACTCCCGCCCCACCCCATACTTCCCCCCAAACGCATCTGTCGCCCCTATAAAACACCCATTTTCAGAAATTATAACCCAAAAGAAGCAAGTAGTGGCAGACCCCTCCATTAAATCATTGTAAATAGAAATGAATCGATGTAGAGAAGAAAGATAGAAAGCAAGCAAATATAGTCTAGCAAGACCGCACCAGTTCTCCAGGATTGTTCATGGAAGGAGTGTCACATTATCAGACTCCGGACAAATCAGTATCACTAGGGGTCTCCCCGGTGGTGTCCCCACTGTGGAGAAACGGGTATCAGTCCTTGAAGGGTCTCCAGTTGGCTTGGAGCAGGAAGTTCCATCATGGGGATGAGGCGAAGGGGACCTCAACCCAGAACGCCGGTGTGATTTCCTACATGAGGAGTAAGTATGTTTCCGTTGGGTGTTGGGTCTCAACAGATGGTGCTCCAGTTCTGCCGCCATGTGGCCTGATGGAAACCTTGATCGCGGTGGGAGCGGGTTTCGGCAAGGGTGCAACCCTGTCTCGGTAATTAAAGAACCGGGGAATCACGGGTCTCGGTGATCCAGGAGGCGGCCTAGCTGTCAGTGCGCAGTGAGCCCCTTCAGTTACAAGATCGCCGGTTTCATCAGCAGATCATGTACCAGATTGATGGATAAAGTTCAGCATTCCAAAGGATTCAGCAGGGGGTTTAATACCCTTTCCGCTGGGTGACAGGGGAAACCCCAGGAGGCCCTGCGCATCTGCGATTCGGGGGCCCCATTCTCCCACCACCTCAAACCGTCCAGGCACGCAAGGGCAGGAGGGTGAGGAATGGCCAGGTCCAATGATGAGCCCACCCGAATGAACAGGGGCACCATCAAGGGTACCCCAGACAACAATGTTCAAAACTGGTTGGGCATGGCAGCAGAAGGGAGCCTCAATGCTCCTCACTCCACAGGGATCACTGGCCATGTATATGCCTTCCTGGTCACAGCAGCACCCCCATTGGTGATGGGTGAATGTATCACGACTTTCTGAAGTACAGTTCCTGCTTGGCTAAGTGGTCTACATCAGATCCTTACCTCACCCCTAGGTTCCTCCATCCAGGGCACTAGGTCTTAGTATTCAGTTTTTATTGCAGAACGAGGAGTGGGCAGCACTTTAACAGGAGCCACTCTTCTTTGTTATTCCAATTCTGTGTCTGAGTCTCTTTCAAGGGCAAACTACAGGATAGACATAAATATGCTGGAGACAAGCAGAGCCTAAAGTGTGGTCCTAGTCATGTCTTTCAAGATATTAGGGCCTACTCATGCTCCAGACCCAGGATCCCACCACACAGGAGAGGGGCCACATTGATCGTCAAATTGCCAGTGAAATTGGATCCGGAGAGGTGGATCAAGGCCATAATTCAACACCACCTAGCCCGGTAAGCTTGAAAAACCCCTTTAGGGCACAGCGATGGGCCACATGTTCCGGGAATATATCAAGGACTTATAGAAAGAAATTTCAGAACTAACCAAGGATATCTTAAAAGATACAGCACTCTCTAATGCCAAGGAAGCCTTGGAGGCCCTGAAAAAACTGCGGCCGAGTTTAACTTTGTTACACAATAAAAGAAACTAGATAAATTGACCAAAGATATAGTAAAATAAGACACAAATCTCACATACCCATACATAAGGGAAGATTATTACAAGCAGGACGAGACAGGGGGATACATCAACAGAGAAAGAGGTGAGTGGAGGAAATACACTACTTTCTCAGATACCTCAGCCTCTGACAGCTCTGACAACAAGACACAGGGCCCATAAACATCCAGTCAGGGTACTCTGGACCTTACAGGCCTCCAACCTTTTTTATCCAGGGTTCAGGGAGAGAGGGGACCCCAGAGGGGCAGGAGAAGTCATGGAAGAGGGAGGGGCCAGCAGATGTACTTTCAGGAACCTCAAGGAGAGGCAAACACAGCGCCAGCATTACGCTTGGTAGAACAAGACAATGATCCGACAATACCAAACCTACCTATTACAAATCCCAACATAGCTCCCATCTTTAACCTGCCTAAATACAGAATTAGCTATATTAAATAAGAGTATCTCCTTTGTGCCTACATCTAGAACTAATTTATTTGAGATCAAAATAGAATTGAAAACATTCTTTAGGAAGATCCGATTAAATCATTTTTTTGCCGGTTAAGGACCTCCTGCAACCTTAGACACCACAGGTTTAAGACCACCATCCACTTTTTTACCACAATCCCAAACTATGGCCAATTAGATATTGGTCTTTGAAAATATGTTAATAAAAGACATCAAAACACTTAGCAGAAAGCACAAATATGTCAAATACAATCTGACCTTTGATGAAAAAATAGGCATAGTGATCTTCGTACAAGATCCAAAATATAGGAACAACTTTCACTTTGTAGCCAACCAGTGCTCCAGGCACCTGATGGTTCTAGGAATAGATACTGCGTTAGAACATATCAATGAGTTTGAGTAAAGAATTTCAAAACTAACGAAGAACTCCTTAGAAGATACTGCACTCTCTAATGCCAAAGAAGCCTTGGAGGCCCTAGAAAAAACTGCTGCAGAGTTTGACTTTGTTACACAATAAAAAATAGATAAATTGGCCAAAGAAATAGCAAAATACGACAAAAATCTCACATACCCATACATAAGAGAACATTATTACAAGCAGGACACAACAGGGAGATACATCAACAGAGAAAGAGGTAGGTGGAAGAAATACACTACTTTCTCAGATACCTCTGCCTCTGACAGCTCTGACAATCAGACAAGGGGCCCACAAATATCCAACCAGTGTACTCTGGCCCCCAGAGATCCCCAACCTTTTTTATCCAGGCGTGAGCTAGAGAGGCGACCCCAGAGAGGCAGGAGAGCCATAGGAGAGGCAGGGGCTGGCACATCTACTTTTAGTTACCTCATGGAGAGAGGCAGACGCAACGCTAGTATTACGCTTGGTAGAACAAGACAAAGTTCTGACAATACCAAACCTACCTATTACAACTCCCAAAATGGCTCCCATCTTTAACCTGTTTACATACAGATTATCCCCTGAGGAATTATCTATTAAGTAAGGGTCCCTCCTTTGTGCCTACATCTAGAACCAATTTCTTTGAGATCAAATTTGAAATGAAGAAATTCTTTAGTAAGATCCTATGAAATCATTTTTTGGCAATGAAGGACCTCCTACAACCTTAGACACCTCAGGTTTAAGACTACCATCCACTTTTTTACCTCCATCCCACACTATGCCCAATGACATATTGGTCTTTGAAAAGATAGTAATGAAAGACATCGAAACACTAAGCGGGAAGCACACATATGTAAAATACAAGCTGACCTTTGATGAAAACATAGCCATCAATAGTTTAAAGATAAATTCAGAGATTGTTATCAAGGCCACAGAGAAAGGTGGTGGTATAGTTATACAGGACATATCTGATTATCGCAATAAGATCCTGACACAACTAGGGGCCAGATGTAGAAAGCTTTTTACATGACGCAAACTGCGAAAACGCAGTTTGCGCCATGCAAGAAGCCTTTTGCGATACTCATTCACAAATTGCGAGTCGGTACCGACTCGCAATTTGTGAATGTGACTCGCAAATAGGAAGGGGTGTTCCCTTCCTATTTGCAACTCGCATCGCAATTCAGGGTTGCTTTGTGACCGCGAATGCGGTCGCTAACCAACTCGCAGTTACCACCAGTGTCACACTGGTGGTAACTCATTCGCAAAAGGGAAGGGGTCCCCATGGGCCAAAAATATTTTTTCAGAGCAGGCAGTGGTCATATGGACCACTGCCTACTCTGAAAAAAACGAAACCAAAATCGCTTTCCTTTAAGGAAAACGGGCTGCAAAATGAAAAAAAAACTGCTTTATTTACAAAGCAGTCACAGACATGGAGGTCTGCTGACTACAGCAGGCCACCATGCCTGTGAGTGCAGGGACTCGCTATGGGGTCGCAAAATGCGACCCACCTCATGAATATTGATGAGGTGGGTCTTTGTGACCCCATAGCGAGTCGCAGAAGGTGTCTGAGACACCATTCTGCATCCATTTTTGCGACTTGCAAATTACGAGTTGCTCAGACTCACAATTTGCAAGTCGCAAAAACGGATTTTGCTACATCTGGCCCTAAATGATTAATTACACTACAAAAAGATAGAAGGTAATCCGACAAAGGAATTCCAATCGTTGATAACCAGTATCACCAAAAAGGGTTTAGTACATGGGTTTCTTCGTCACAATGAAAATTCATTCCTCAACAAAGAACACCCTAGGATCCCAGTGATTTACGCCCTACCCAAGATTCGTACATGTTGGTTTACGTCACAATTTCGAGTTTCTATATGGGAGTTGCATGTGAACATGTGCACTCAGGTTTTTTCATTACCTCTTTTTTAATGGTTGCCATAAGCACCACTTTTAATTTGTTTATCTGGAACATCTGTTCCCCCGGATCTGTTGTGGACCATGGAGGGTGACGAAACTGCACCTTTCCAGGGTAGATATTTGTTTTTACAGCATGTGTGTAGTGTTTGCTTGGAAGGAATTCCATCTCATCTTACATTTATTCTCTGTCTTCTTCAAGGTGCCTCCACTTAGATTTCCTTTGTTCCGATGATGACCCTGCATTGTTTAATCCTACAATAGGGTCTAAATGTTGAATAAAAAACACTGAATTGTGGACTGGTTTTCAGCTTGTTTAAATATGGATGGGGATATCCAAAAAGATAGATATCTCAGGACAGCACTATAATTCCTTCCAGTCACATATGTATATATATATATATATATATATATATATATATATATAGCATTTGCACACTTTCTTCACTTTGTCACCCTGCCCTGTGCCGAAAACGCACTTAATCACCCTATATATTTTATGTCATTATAATTTTGTTTCAACTTTGATAAAACCATATAATTTTTAATACCATTTCCTTCCAGAACACTCGCTCCATATATAACATATTGCCGTGGAAGTTAAGGGCTACACATGTGTCTGACATTGTAAATACCCAGGTCCCTGGGTTATGGGTCAATGCCCCATTTGCTAAATAGATTTCTCGGGCAGTCGCTGGGCTGTGAGGGTCATATATTCAAATTGTCAAAACCTAAATTAGATTTTAGAAAATATGACTAATAGAGATGTTCTCTACTGTACAAACGATTACATTGATAGTTTATTGAAAGGTCCCTCCTTCTTACAAAGGCCACAGACTAGAATTGTGGATGCCCTACAAGAAAAATTAAATGAACTCGAAAGGATCAAAAGGAGACTAGTGAGGACACAACTTCATAGCCCTCTTAAGTAGTACCTTAAAACGAATGCCATTCCCGTCGGACTACAAGTCAGGAACGAACCTGTGATCTTTTTAGAAGATCCAAAATATAGGAACACCTTTAGCTTTGTAGCCAACCAGTTCTCCAGGGACTGGATGGTTCTAGGAATAGATATTGCATTAGAACATATCCAGGAATTAGAGAAAGACATTTCAGAACTAACCAAGGACATCTTAGAAGATACAGCACTCTTTAATGCCAAGGAAGCCTTGGAGGCCCTAGAAAAAAACTGCTGCAGAGTTTAACTTTGTTACACAACAAAAGAAATTAGATGAATTGGCCAAAGATATAGCAAAATACAACACAAATCTCACATACCCATTACATAAGAGAAGATTATTACAAGCAGGACGAGACAGGGAGATCTATCAACAGAGAAAGGGTGGGTGGAAGAAATACACTACTTTCTCAGATACCTCGGCCTCTGACAGTTCTGACAATGAGACACAGGGCACACAAACATCCAACCAGGGTACTCTGGCCTCCACAAACCCCCAATCTTTTTTCTCCAGGGGTCAGGGAAAGAAGGGACCCCAGGGTGGCAGAAGAGGTCGTGGGAGATGAGGGAGCCAGCACGTCTGCTTTCAGGAATCTCAGGGAGAGGGGCAGACATGGCGCCAGCCTTACGCTTGGTAGAACAAGACAACTTTTCGACAATACCAAACCTAACTATTACAACTCCCAACATGGCTTCCATCTTTAACTTGTCTAAATACAAATTATCCCCTGAGGAATTATCTATTAAGTAGGGGTCTTTCCTTTGTGCCTACATCTACAACCAATTTCTTTGGGATCAAAATAAAAATGAAGAAATTCTTTAGGAAGATCCGATTAAATAATTTATTTTGCCAATAAATGACCTCCTGCAACCTTTGGCACCACAGGTTTAAGACCACCATCCACTTTTTTAGCTCCATCCCACAATATGCCCAATGACATATTGGTCCTTGAAAAGCCGGTAATGAAGGACATCAAAACATTAAGCGGGAAGCGCAAATATGTCAAATACAATCTGACCTTTGATGAATACATAGCCATCAATAGTTTAAAGAAAACATCAGAGATTATTATCAAGGCCGCAGACAAAAGTGGTGATATGGTTATACAGGACATATCTGATTATCGCAATGAGATCCTGACACAACTAAATGATGAATAAGGCTACAAAAAGATAGGATGTGATCCGACAAAGAAACTCCAATTGTTGATAAGCAGTATCACCAAAAAGGGTTTAGAACAGGGGTTTCTTCGTCACAATGAACATTCATTCCTCAACAAAGAACACCCTAGGATCCCAGGGCTACACTTCCCACTTGGGGACCACCTGTGTCTGACATTGTATATACCCAAGTCCCTGGGTAATGGGTCAATCCACCATTTGCTAGGTAGATTCCACTCTGACCATGCTAGCTGTCGCCACAGAGAGGACCAGCAGGGGAGGAGGGGCCAGGCAGTGTAGCATCCTCCCCAGACTGGCAGCATGTAAAGGACCATGCCACATATAGAGTTCGCTAACAGATGTCTTTATTCCTCAGCATACGATCACACACTACACTTTGCTTAGGTATAACCGTTAATAACCACACCTTATCACCTCCTAACCAGTTACGCAATTGCTTTACTGTGTCTGCCTAGAACCGCAGGTGTCCTAGTGCACAGTCTCACAACACTACAGGCAGCAGCAGGACAGATGAACATCAGCAGGAGGAGGGCTCCCGAACAAAAACATCATGAGATATGACTGGAGGGAGGCAGCGGGTGCATCAGTGGTTGGCAGGGTCAACAAGGAGGCCCAACCCACCCTCCTGACCTTTATGCAAACCTGTGACCTTGCTAGCCACTTCGCCAAGATGACCCTATCACAGGCTGTTGGCCTTTTTCACAGGCTTCCACCTGCCCTTGCCAATATTAAATAAATACAATGGCAGTGGCAGTCAAACGTAGCTGGCCCTTCTCGGAGTGGCCAGCACCAGTACACGGGATCTGCCATGTCGGCACCCCCTTCTTGGGAAATCCCCGATATCTCCTGGTTTTCATTAAAGTACTTGATGAAATGTGCATTTTAATGGACATCATAGATTAAAAATGAATTTACATCAAAGCTTTCGCAAAGAAATTAAAATATTTTAAGCCCCCATCTGTCCATAGCAGAGAGAATAACTGTTGGATGTTGGTTAAATATATATATAAATATATATATATATATGTAGTGATTAGAGCATTTTGCAGACACATTTTAACAAGCTTGAAAACGCAATGGGCGCAACTGTATTAGCAGCAACTGACAGAAGGATAAAAGCTATTTTTAATGGGATTCCACAGATGAGTTAATAGTAATCACACCTCTTAGGCAATGTGTTAAATGGAACTTATTGAAGATATGGAGCGCGTGACCAGCTGTAATGTTCTCTGCAGAGGAGAATACCAATATAAAATGGGGTGCAAACATAGGGTTATCATGCATGTTCTGCTGTGGGATGCCATAGGGTTGACTAAATGTCACCCAGCTCTATTTTCAGGGAATACATCAAAATATCACATATTGCTCCCTGGGGTTCTACCCATGCCTGGAGGTCTGACCCTCCCAATGGCTGCAACGTTTTCTCTTCCCTGGGGGCACCAATAGCCTCCTCTCTCCCCACCCATGGAAGGGAAAACATCACAATAATAAGTATGGCCTCATGAGGGGGTTGACCCATGCCTGTCAGATGACCCACCCCAAAAAAATCACCTCTCTGACATTTAGTATGATCACTGTGAAAGCATCACAATGTGTCTGTGTTCCATGAGCTGATATCAGTTTGAGAGAGACCACCAGAAAGGGTTGACTCTCCCCTTTCCAGCAACGCCTCCCTTAAATGGTGTGGAGACAGCTGGAGCTAGAAATCCGAATGGACATGCATAGAGCTCTACTCACCTGCTCTTCGTGGCACCGTCCAGTGGGATATGTAACATCAGCATGCTGTGCATTGTGCTGATGACACTGATTGGGTGGGAGCAGAGGGGTGGTGCAGAAGCCATTCTGTGTCAGCCCCCACAGGTGCCCACATGGCGAGTAGCCCTGGTGAGAGCAACAAAGATTTCCCAGTCCCTCCCGTACCCCAAGGGGAGGACCTGTTGACATTCTTTGTTGCGGCCCAATGGGGATCTCCAAATGGCCGCGGTGGGGGTGTGGCTGCATTGGCGGCCGCTCGGCGGTCTGATCTTGGCGGCCGGCTTCAGCTGCGTGGCTACTTTTATTCTAACATATAGCCATGCTGCACCGCAATACAACATGGCTGAAAAACATTGGCAAAGCCAATATCTCTCGCAAAGGCAAGACCTTTTGGCTTTGCCAATGCTTGTTCTAAAGTATCAGGGACTAATCTGCGCATACTTTTAAACAGAGGCTTTTCTTGGTCTTCATAGAGCAGTCTCATCATTTGGTGTGGATACAATAAGTAGCAGCAGTGCACAAGAGTCACCTGATCCTGGATATGGGGAGGAAATAGAAGCAACAGACCACAAGTGTAACAATGGACATTGGGCTAACTTCAGGAGACAGGGCTGCAGGGGAACTATCACTTCCACTGCTATATAGAGAATGAATTAATCACAGCTATATTTGCATTGTTCACCATGGAGAAATGTGTGGTGCCTTTGCTTCATCCGATAATGGCAGTAATACTGCATGTATGCTGCAAGGTCAATCAATCAGTCAATCACTCAATCAAGATTTATATAGCGGGGCTAATCACCCAATACGGTATCCAGGCATTTGCAGGTCCCAGAGGTTTAATTGAACGGCCAGGTCTTGAGGGCCATTCAGAAGTCCAGAAGTGAGGTGATGGCCAGGAGGTGCATGGGGAGGCTGTTCCAGGTTCTTGCCGTGATGTGAGAGAAGGAGCGTCCTCCATTTCTGCTTCGGTTGATGCAGGTAGTATGGGCAAGTGAAAGAGAGGCAGAGCATAGTCTTCTCCACATTTGGTGGAAGTTCAGGCAGTGGTTAATGTAAGCAGGTCCTTGGTTGTATTGAGCCTTGTGTGTGTGGGTCAGCAGCTTGAATTGGCATCTCTTCTGTATGGGGAGCCAGTGGAGTTTCCTGAGGTGGGGTGTGATATGAGTTTGTCGCGGAGGGCTGAGGATGAGTCAGGCTGCAGCGTTCTGTATGGTCTGAAGTCTCTGTAGGAGGTGTGCAGTAATTCCTATGTAGAGGGCGTTGCCGTAGTCCAGTCGGCTGGTGATGAGAGCCTGTGTCACAGTGCGTCTCATGTGTAGGGGTAGTCACTTGAAGATCTTACGTAGCATGTGCAAAGTGAGAAAGCAGGCGGAGGAGACGGCGTTGATCTGTGATTTCATGGTGAGCTTGTTGTCAATTAAGATTTTGAGATTTCTGACATGGTCGGAGGGAGTGGTTGCAGGTCCTAGGTCAGAAGAGTCATTCCATGTATTGCAGCTGTTGCCAAAGATCAGTACTTCTGTCTTGTCTGTGTTCAGCTGCAGGAAGTTGTACTTCATCCACTCAGCAACGCTTGTCATGCATCTGTGGAAGATGGTTCTGGTGGTGGAGGGGATTCAGTGAGTGAGAGGAAGAGTTGAGTGTCATCTGCATAGGAAATTATGTAGAGACTGTGGGATCTGCAATGTTGGTCAAGGGGTCATATATGTGTTGAAGAACTTGGGGCTGAGGGATGAGCTCTGCAGGTGATCTCCTTGGGTTTAGAGGTGAAAGGTGGGAGGTAGATTCTATGGGTTCTTCCAGTGGGCAAGGAGGTGATCCATCTCAGCACATCCACTTGGATGCCAATGTGGTGGAGTCTTTTGATCAGCATGTGGTGGGATATGGTGTCGAAGGCTGCCAAGACGTCGAGAAGAATCGAAGCTGCTGTTTCTCCTCGGTCAAGGAGGGTTCAGATGTCATTGGTGGCTGCGATCAGGGCAGTTTCAGTGCTGTGACTGCTGCATGTAAAAATGAAAACATGGAGGACAAATTACTATTCATGTCTAACAAGATGAACACACATTTTGTCCTTTATGGAGACTGAAATAAACTAATAGCCTACTCTAGCAGGGCTTTATACTGAAGGTTCTAACTTTTTAGAATTTATCACATTGTTCAATTTGTAAATAATAGTACACAGAAGGTTCAAAGTTTTCCTTATGAGCCCACAGCTGACACTGCTGGATACTGCTAAATACCTAGGTTGCCTAATCTTTGTTAGACTCCATGCCTTTTTCTTTCACCACCCTACATTTCCTCTTTAGCACACCCTTACAGGTTCTTTTAAATCCCTGCTTCGTCTCGTCACTATTTTGCTATCTTTCACCCCCTTGTCTTCTTTTCTATCTCTCTCTTGCGCAGGGTCAAAGTCTCTTGATGATAACAGAATGTCCTCAACAAATGAGTGTTAGTGCTCACTACAAGCAACCAGCCAACACAAATTAATTACTGACTGAATTATATATTATATGCAACACCTGTGTGCACAGAAAGCAGCATATAAACATATAATGTAGCATACAGCTGTCATTTCATTTTTGGCTCTCACCCTTCATCAATAGCCTTCATTAAGCAAGCCATCCAGATGCTCATTTCCTTTTCATATGGTTCAGATGGAGCTAGAAGTGAGACCTTCTCATTGGCACCATGACCACACTTTAGTCTCAAAGTACATTTACAGGAAAATACATAACCCCTTTTTGGCAATGTTATTTTTACATTTGAGCATGCAACCTCACAGAGAACTGGACCACCAGGATATCCCACAAAGAGATCTCCAGTGCAGTTGAAATATTTTGGAGGACAGTGGCACAATGAGCTGTCTATCAACTGAAAGTAGGACTGTCTTGAGGACAAACAAGTATTTAGTATCCCTGCTCTACACTGTTCCAGAAGAACTATCCCATGGTTTGTCAGAATTTTCAGAAGCCATCCGTCAATATCCTGAGCTTCTGGCAGCAGTCTGCTTACTGGGACAACAAGGCAGAGGAAGGCGATGCTGTCTGCCTCTACCATTCTCCAAGCCAGCTATTAATGTGGGAAGGTTTATTGTCAACAAAGCAGGGGCGGCCCCTCCGCTATGGCAGAGGAGCGTCGCCCGCTGCTGAAAGGCGAAAAATAAAGGGTTAGTGAAAGTATTTTACTATCCCTTTATTTTCTGCTTTCGTAGGGTGGGGCAAGGCCAGCACCCTCCACATCAACAAGTGCAGTGTCCCACTCCCTCTCTGAGTGGCATTTCTGCCCTCTCAGGTCAATTTTGGTGCTTCTTTCATACTGCACGACAGCATGAAAGAAGCTTCTGGTTTGGGTGGGGAGGGAGGAAGAAGACGAGAGGCGGATGGAGCGGCAGAACATGGGGGCAGCAGGTACGTTTATTTTTTTCAATTGCCCTCGCCCCATTCTGCCTGCTGCCCCTGCACCCACCGCTCTGCGTGATGCCCCCCGCACCTGCCATCCCTTCCTGGCAGCAGCCACTACTGCAACAAAGTGCTGCTGGCTGTGCAGAGGACTTGGATGCATAAACCGTTCTGTCTCTTTTAAAACCTGGACTTCTGTAATATGTCTACCATCTGCCAGTGATTGAACCATGATATGGAAATAGAGGCATATCGTATAAAATCATATCAAGCCAGAGTCAGGCTTCCTGCCACTTCCACTTTGAGAACACTGATTTTTTGTCTATAACAGTCGCCTCCAGCATGTATTGTTTAAGGAAAACTTTTCGACCTTAAGTGTTTACTTTCCCGATCTCAATTGTTCCCTGAATAATGAGTTGGCAGTTTTTGATCATTTGAATGGGGGCCTTCTTGACTGGTTTAATTGATTGTTGTTGTGAATCTGTATCTACAGGGTTGGAGAATGAAAGATTTGATTGGATGGAGACATAAAACTCTGCCCAAGCATTCTGCTTGCAAGGAGCTAAGCAGAGCCTTACCACTTGCGAATTATGTGCCACGGGGTTAGGTGAGCATATATCATTCTGACATCTCTCAGTGGAGTGGCCAATCTTCCCTGCGTCCCCCGTTCATAACTCCACCCAGGGCAGCTGCCTAACTTGCCCACTTCTCCCAGTCTATGATGGTCTGTGGTCTTTGACTCAACTACTGTAATTAGCTGGTGAACAGCAGATGCAACAGCAGAACCAGATCAGCTTGCCCCGCACATGACTGGTTGTCATGCCTGTGCCTTCATCACTAGTGACCAGACCAGCTAACCTGTTGCCAAGCCATTCACATTAGCTAGAAACAAAGGTCCAGCTTATCGTACTAGATGAGCCAGTGTAGAAAATTGGAAGTCTACAAGAAGAATAAAACGCACAACACTCTCACATCCGAATCTCACATATGAATTAATCCAATATCAATACATATTCTAAACAGAAAAATAGTTGTATTAATATACACTAAGAAATCTAGAAAATAATAACAACTATACATATATAAAGAAACAATTCCCCCCACATACCAAAACCTGAAACTCAATCATCTGAATTACAATAGAAAACAATAACAAATTCAACTGCAACGCAGAGAGACAGACATATATCACAGAGACAAAAAAGGAAATAAAAATTAGAAACACCAGACAAATTAATGATAGCAATATAAGCAAACAACTGGAAGTCTACCAGTGGTTGGGCCAGGTTCTCTTCTCACCTGGCTTTCAGGTAAACGTTTTGGGGCTTATTTACAAGCCCCTTTGGCGCAGAGAGGAGCAGCAGCTGCCCTGCGCCACCAGGAAAGGGCAAAAATGCACTGTATCTACATGATACGGTGCATTGCCTTCCTCTCCCCCTGCGCTGGCTTCAAAATTAGCAGCCTAGCGCCAACGCAGACACCCTTGCGCCATAGTGCAACGGTGCCTGTGTTGCAGAGAATGATTGTTTATGTACAGGAAGGTGTCCCTTCCTGCACAAAAACAAACAATAATGGTGATTCCTTAAGTCTATGTGGGCTGCACAATGCAGCACGCATAGAGGTAGCAAATTGTCATTATTTAATGATTGTTTATGTGCAGGAAGGGACACCTGCACATAAAAAATCCTTCATGGCGTTTTGCTATTTCTAGCAGCACACATAGAAAAAGCAAAAACGAGGAGGATTTGTTTTTATTTCTCCTCGTTGTGCCATGCTAACACCACCCCTGGAGTGGAGTTAGTTTTTGGCACGGCCTCAGATTTTCATTTCCTTGTAAATCTGGGGCAATGTCAAAAGGCAATGGGTATTGCGTGGGTACGCCCACAGCAACGCCCATTGCACGCCCTTCTGCCACAGAAAATAGCATCTGAGGGCCCCATATTTACAAGGCAGCGTTAAGCCATGCATAGTGGCTTAACACCACCTTGTATACATGGAGAAAGGTACAGCGCCACCGGAGCATCACAAAAAGTGACCCTCCAGTGGTGCAAGGGGCTTGTAAATATGCCCCTTTATTTACTAGGTTTGAGCAGCACCGTGTGCTAATATTTTTTAAATCTAATGGGGTTAATTTTGTGCTAAACTAGGCCAATCAGAAGTGGTTGGCACTATTAAAAATATACAAAATAGTGTGTTACTTGGAGTGTGGTCATTATGATGATTTAAGCATCTGCTACAGCTATTTACAGCTTGCAGTCACAGGCTTGAATCTTGGAAGAGTTTAGTCTTGCATCCTTATGAGTTTGAAAAGTTGAGCATCCAATTTATAGAAAGTTCTGTCATATGTGCTGTACAAAAATATATTATGAAAACAATGAAAGTGTATAAAATAAGGATGTGTGATATGAAAGTTGAAATGCTGATTATATGAAAAGAAATATAATTGCAAAGTGTGCATGAAGAACCTCTGAAAGATTTAGTAATTGTGGCACCGTGGAATACCTCATAGTGCTGCTTTCTGGACTATCACTTAACCTAACTACTAATCTGAAACATGTCCGTGGCAGCCATTAACAAGCTTTTTTGCAAAAATTGCTATTTGTAAAGGTGCACCAGGACTTTTTGCTTAGTTTCCAATGTATATTTTTTTAAATCAGTCTTTAAAGAGAACCTCTAGACACTGGGGTAGGATCAGGCATGCAATGCCTATTCAGCTGAAAGTGCTTCAACATATCCACCCTCAGCTTTCCTCGACCCCCAGTCATGTGCCGTAGCCTTGGCTGCACCTCTGAGGGTGCCTGTCCCAGGGAAAGACTGGGCTACATACAGCTCAGGAGAGCCAGAACAAACATTTTCTATTCTCTGAGAGACATGTTCAGCTTCTCCTGCGTCTGCAGTGTCCTCACAGGAATGTCCTGGCAACAAGACTGCTTGTTTCGGGTGGGAGCACAACCACATAAAAGGAACTGAGTCAATCCAACACTGTTTGGCTACTGTAGGCCTAACCCATTCGACTAGATAGCAGCACCTCACCCAAACCTAGAAGTAAAAGTGATTTCTGGCAGCCTGAGGCATGACAGTCTATGACTCCTCAGGGAAGTCATGGTTGGCAGATCCTGCCCCTTTCTCTCATTAGCACAGGTCTCACACACACATAGGCAGACAAAAAAGATGCAGGGCAGTTTTCAATACATTTATTGAAAGGACTGCAATCTATGATAAAATATATGAACTTCAATTATTAGGAAGTTGAAACATGCGCAATCAAAATTTTTGGCATGAGCGAAAAGAAAAGAAACATCCCCAGCATATTGGAATAAACATGTGCCTAGGAATTCCTAGCCACACTTCCTAGCATCTATGCGAAATCCTGGCAGTGATAGCCCTTTTCTCTGCCTGTGCTTAGTCTATGGAAGAAACACCTGCCCCCATACCTGAAAAGCAGGAGTTAGCCTGCCACCTCCTCGATTGGTTGCAGAGACAGGGCTGAGGCCAGCGCCGTGGCAATGAAATGGCATACAGCATAGGATGGATCCTCTGGCTGGAATGACCTCTCTAACCTTCTTTGGCCTGTGTGATATTTATATAATAAAACGTTTTGGTGTTCTGAGAAACAGACCTGACGTGATCATGCGTCTATGTGTCTGGCTGTCTGCGCACTCTTGTGGCGGCAACACTAGATAGGTTATCATGTACAGCCCTCTCAGCCACCTTGGGCAGAGGTACGCAGTGAAATGTCGTACCCTGAAAGTAACAACAACACTTTTGCAGAATAGCAGCTGAGTACAGAAAATGAAACATCCCAGCTAAAAGTAGGCTATGCTAAAATGAATGAAAATTAATAAATGAAAAAACAAGCCGGTAGCTGGGTAAAAGGGCACAGGCCTAAGCTAAAATATGTGTGCACAAGCAAGGCTCTAAAACGAACCCACAAAACTCTCCCCATTGTTGGGACGAGAGTGCAGGGCTCAAGACCTAAAAATAACTACACTCTAACACTATAATACTAAAAGCATAATAAAATGTACCTAAAAAGAGATAAAATGTCAATGGACAAGCCAAATTTAAAAGGACAATTTAGAAGTTGAAAATCAAAAACCCCAAAGGTCTAATTCAGCAATAATCATGGTCCTGCAGGATATCTCTGATGTCATCAATGGAGATTGAAACCAGAAAGGACCCCACTTCAGCAGGAGAGAAGGTGACCATCGTTAGATGAAAGATCCATGGAGTGCACATGAGCAGATGCCTCAGCCATAGGTCCGGCGAGAGAGCAGCATTCTGTACAGTGCTAGATGTAGAAGGAGCCATGACATCCACTAAGGGCGGCTCATAGGGTGCCGCACCCAACAACTGCAGTCTTAATAGGGAAGTCCATGAAAGAACCCTCATCGCGATCCATGTCCAAAGAAGGCACAGGCTGCACAGCAAGACACACCTTTGGTGTACATTCCAAGAAGCACTACAAGTACCACGAGCAATGGAAAACTGGCTGCACACATTTGAGAATCCGTTTGAATGACAGTGACCAATTCAATCCCAGTTCCTCCAACAGTGAAGCTCTGAAATACTACATCATGTGATCATGACACAGGTGGGATGGTGGAAGCTCCATCACTCTGCTTTGCTGAGATGGGAGAGCCACTGCAAATCAAAAGTAGCAACAGCAGGATACCACCAATCAGTGCCAAAGGTATAGGGAATCCACAAAAAACACACAAAAAAATGGAGTGAATGGCTGATGGTATAACTTCAAAGACAGTCTGGAAAGTGCTAACAAATCCAGAACCAAAATCCTTTAAAAAGTGTACACTCCCAGCAGTATTAGATGCATTAAAAATTCTGCTCACCAATTCTTCAAAATGTTTGGAGAGGTCAGTATTTAATAGGTACTGTATCACTGCAGATGGCCTTGCTACTTGATGGTCATAGGAGTCTCTAGCTGATGTCAGAACCACATGTTTTCGAAACAGAAGAGCCTTCAGTCTGCTCAGCTTGTCAAAATTTACATTTGAAGTAGCAATGTGAGGCCATAATTCTGCTACTTTTATTTCGTGTGGGGGGAGGGGCAATAACACATTGCAGCAGCAAGTTACAATTTGGGAAACCAAGATCACATAGGCAGTTCCAGGCTTTATATTACAGCAGCCTTTATCACTCAGCATTAAATAACTTCCATTTGAAAGTATTTGAAAAACAGGCCGAATCAAAGAAACAGGCGTACCCTTCAGATAGCAAGCCAAGTTTGCCACCGCCACATTGCATGTGCCATGAAAGGACACATGTTTACAAACCATAGAATGACTAACAGAAGTCTTGCATTCTCTTCTGCTAAGAAAGACCTGCATTGCCGTAGTCGAATCAACTGGAGATGAGGGCCGGTGTAACTGTATTCCTGTTAGAGATGGGGATCCATTGGAAGATCTTACAGAGCAGGCGGAGGCTGGGAAAGCAGGAAGAGGAGACGGTGCTGCTTCATGGTCAGTTGGGTATCTAGGATGATCCTGAGGTTGCGTGCGTGGTCGGTGGGGATGGGTGGGGGATCAAGGGTGGCGGGCCACCACATAACATCCCAGGGGGAGGGCTTGTCTGAATTTAGTTTGAGGCAGTTGGTCCTCATCCAGAAGGCGATTTTTTGTCATAGTGTTTTGGAAATTAGTTTGTGTGGTGGCGGTGTCATTTGTGAGAGATAGGAGATGGTGTTGAGTCTGTGGGTGCGTGCGATGCCTGCCAGTGGAGTCATGTACAAATTGAAGAGGATGAAGCTGAGGGAGGAGACCTGGGGGACAACACACATGATGTCTTTGGGTACGGCGACGGAGGTATGGAGGAGGATCCTCTGTGTTCGGCCAGAGAGGATAGAGGAGATCCAGTTGAGTGTGTTGTATTGGATGTCACTGCTGTGGAGTCTGGTGATCACAGTGTGGTGTGAGATGGTGTCAAAGGCTGCTGATAAGTCAAGGAGGATGAGGGCACTGTTGCCCCTAGGTCGAGGAGGCACCTGATGCTGTTGTTAGCTGTGGTCAAGGCAGTTCTGGTGCTGTGATTGGGCCGGAAGCCCAATGGGTCGAGCATGTAATGGGCCTAAGCTGACTCTGTCGAAGGTGTTAAAGTGACATGCCATTTTGAACAAAGTCAATCGCAGATGAGACAATGTTATTTAGTGTTTAAATGCATGTGGACGATGTGTTCATACCATTACCGACAATGGCTAGAGTCTTTTCCATGTTCCTTTCATCTATCTGCCTTAAACGTGCAGCTGCTTCCATTTGCGAAAGCTTCCATATCTTATTATATATGGTATTTAAACAAAGTTTTGAGCTTGGCTTTTGAGACCTAACAAGAAATCTTGTAAGTGAACATTTTCTGAAAGGAACTAAGGTGTTCTTTTACAGCTGTCAATGCGGAAGAGTATAACCACTGTTGGCACGTTTACCCACGGTGTATGCTGTGCCAATACCTTAGTTTTCTGCTGTGACATAACAAGGGTCTGGTTGGCTTGCTCTTAAACCCCATGTGGAGTTTACAAAATGTGCATGACAACCATTTGTATTTACTGGCCACACTAACCATCCATTGGGACGTGAATGTGATGAGTTAAAGATATAATTCTGAACTCAACTATTGAGCTGTTCTTCAGTGACAATTAAAGGTTTTTGCCAATTGCCAAAATTTGCAAAGGTGGGGATACTGAGAGCATTCAGTTCTTTTATTTTTGCTAACCCAAGGCAAGTTGTTTGCTGAACGGTGTCATTTAAAAATATCATTTGTAAAGGAATAAGGCATGATCTAAATACAGCTTCCCTACCCTGTGTTTGCCAATCTCATGTTCCCCACACACTCTTCAAATTAATTTTTTTCTCCCAAAACTCATCACCTTCAACGGCCAACTGGGAAACACAGTAATCTGAATAAATCAATTTGGTGTCGGTTAGCAATTTTCTTCTCACTTTAGAGACAGATAATTTGAAGTAATATGATTCAGCATTCTTAGGATCATGCTCAGTAAAATATGCAAACTTATCTACATATGTTTTAGAACTTCCACCCGGTGGAGTTGGACAGTGTTCCCACTGTGCGTAATTGTAAATCAGGGTACCAGCTTGGTGCAGAAAATAATGTCCATAATGGTGGTAGCAAAACATTTCCCCATAATTGGCAGTTGTCATATAACATCATCACTCTCAAATACAGTATAATATTCAAGCTCAGAAAGCATAAAATCAACTGATTTTACATCCATCCAAGTCATCAGAAACAACCCCGGTTAATAACATTATTCATATATACTTTGAAAATATATGGAATTTGAATGACTTCTGTAGGGACAAAAATATCATACAGTACTTTATTCCAAACAATCCCATGAGGAATCAGTACAGCTGAAATGTTCATAAGGGACGAGTATCTTTGGACCTTATCGGAAGACAGGTAATATGCTAAAATCCCATCCACCAGTTCGACAGCAGAGTGTTCAGGAAGACAGTTACAATTTATCATCAGAAAGAAAACAATGACAAAACCAATTCAAAGCAGAAAGGCAAGCAGTGTCAGTAGTATCCACAGATAGTACCATGGATGAATCAAATAATTGTTTTTAAGCCAGGTGGAAAGCTTATGTGCACTTGATACAGGTGGAGTTGGTGATGTTGAAGAGTTTCAAGAAAAGTTGTCAGTGTCGGCAAAATAACCAGAAGCAATCTGTGAAAAAAGTGGAGCCAGTGCAGAACTGGTAGATGTACGCAGTGTTAGTGGTTCATAATAAACAATGTCATCCATTTGTGTTGCATTGAAATATTAGTGCTCTCCATCTTGGGCATTTCTTGTTGATGAAGTGGTGACAGCAATTAACAAAGGTTAATTCTCCAGCCTTTCCAAGCTCGGGGAGACAATTGTAGCATTGTTGCATGTTGAAGCATTGTTGAGTGTCTGAAGAGGTATATCCCGTGGAGTAGTGAGAGACTAAGAGAACTACCCAGGAATCCTCTTGGTCAACTGTGTGGGATCGGCCACCAGGTGCAATTTGACGCTGTCAATTAAAACAAAGTGGTTTTCTTTAGAACCAGGCAGTGGTGGTAGAATGACAGTTCTGCTACAGTGTATTCCCAGGACTGGAACCAGTGCTCGATATGATGGGCAAATTCCTTTTTCACAGCAATATTTTCACGCACTAGATCCACAACTTTAGGAATCCAGCCAGAGGATGTTGTTGGCAAAGTTTGCATTCCCAAGGTGGCAGCATGTCAGGAATAAAACCATGCGTGGTCCAGGTCATGCCCGAAACTCCGCTGTGCGGCTCTGCGGCGCTATCTGTGCACCACTTGTCATCCCCTCTTGCTCCAAAGGTGGCCATCAGCATCGTCTGCCCTGTGGCAAAGCTCATAGAGCTGCAGGTTCAGGACATTGGTGGACAAGATGCACTTTTCAGTGCTGTTCCATGAAGGGACTACAATTCCCATGTTTTTAGAGGCAGCAGCCATTTTGGGGTGTGGCAGGCCTATAAAGCCCAGCCACACCCAAGCACATTGCTCACTATTTTGAAGACTATGATGCAGTCAGACCTCGTGGGGGATTCTCTAAAGAAGAGCAGAGTTCCAGCATGGCAGAGTGGCATCTGATCGAAGTATCCTTGTTTCCATGGTGAATTAAAAAATTAGTAGGTCGTACTCATAGCGGTAAGGCCTTGATGACTTCAATTTAGGAGGAAGTCATTATTTCCATAAGTAAAGCGTTCTTGGCACAACAATTCAGGCGCTTCTGCTCACAGATGTAAAGCGCTCCTGGCACTGCAATTCAGGCGCTTCAATCCGCAGATGTAAAGCGCTCTTGGCACGGCAGTTCAGGCGCTTCAGTCCACAGGTATAAAGCGCTCTTGGTACGACAATTCAGGTGCTTCTGCTCACAGGTATAAAGCGCTCTTGGCACGGCAATTCAGGCACTTCAATCCACAAATGTAAAGCGCTCTTGGCACGGCAGTCCAGGCGCTTCAGTCCACAGGTATAAAGCGCTCTTGGCACGACAATTCGGGCACTTCAGTTCACAGATGTAAAGCGCTCTTGGCACGACAATTCAGGCGCTCCAGTCCACAGATGTAAAGCGTTCTTGGCACTGCAGTTCAGGCGCTTCAGTCCACAGGTATAAAGCGCTCTTGGCACCACAATTCAGGCACATCAGTTCACAGGTGTAAAGCACTCTTGGCATGACAATTCAGGCGCTCCAGTTCACAGATGTAAGGCGCTCTTGGCACAGCAGTACAGGCGCTTCAGTTCACTGGTATAAAGCCCTCTTGGTACAGCAATTCAAGCGCTTCAATCCATAGGTGTAGAACGCTCTTGGCACGACAATTCAAGCGCTTCAGTTCACAGATGAAAAGCGCTCTTGGCATGGCAATCAAAGCGCTTCAGTCCACAGGAGTAAAAGGTTCTTGGTACAACAATCGAAAGTGATTCAGGCCACATAAGTATAGCGCTTCAAGTTCAATGATTAAAACCTTTTCAGCCTTTATGCTTGTTGATGTGAAAGTATTTCTGGAGATAAGCAAATCATAGTTTTCATTGTTTTTTGGAAAGCATAATATGTGAAAAGCATATTTAATTATTTGAGATTTTCTAGGTCATGATCAAAGGTTTATGTTATGAATGCATAGATGTTACAGGATTGATATTCTGGGTATAAGCACAGTCCAAAGATTTTGCCATCTCCTGGTTCTGAGGTCGTAATTTATTCTTGTTCCATGATTCAAAGAAGGGGCTTTGCCCTCATTTCAAAATGGGACTCCATCAGATAATGGAGACGCATTTGAGTCAAGAGTCTATTGATGAGTTATATTTCTATGAATGAGTAAATGCATATTTGTTCTAACCTTTTCTTTTCAGATCTCTCTCCCTGCTGTTCCCTACCCTAATTCCTTTCCCCCTGACTGGCTTCATCATAACTCTGTGTATAATAGCTTTCTGAGTTGGTGACGCCGGAAGGTGGGCCTTTTGTTCAGCAACGTGTAGATCCCGAGGAAAGGACACTGTGACACAGCATATGTGGATGTGGATTAATTTTCATCAATGGATTGTTGTGTTGCCTGTAAAACAGCAACACGTTCATTTATGTCAAAAGGTGTTTCTGCCACCACTGCGCCAGAGCCATCAAGATCTGGGACATATATAGGTATCCCAACTAGGACCTCATAAGAAGTACTTCCTCCTGAGATTGTTTATTGCTCTCTGGACCCATATAGGTGATGAAGTCAGCTACAACCAGATTCTTATAGTCTTGCTGTTAAGAACTGCTTTAAGTCTTGTTTTTTCCGCTCCATTACAGAATTTCCCTCAAAATGGTAAGGAGACTAGAAATGGAGTTGAGCACCCATTGTTGCCATGGTGTCACTAAATGCTCTGGAGGCAAAAGCAGAGCCCTGGTCTGAGAGGAATGCTGCAACTGCATATGTCCAGATGAAGACTTGGAGATCTTTAATTACAACTCGAGTATCAGCGGATTGTTGTGGCCATACCCAGAGAAATCTGGAGCATGAATCCACAGCAACTAAGATGTATTTTTATACACAATCAGGTTCTAAAGTACTGCAATGGCCCAGGTACACACATTGTAGTGATTTGCTTGACACTAAGAGGGGTGTCTGCAGTGGGCGTTTAGATGGTGGACCCTTTAATTTGTTGGCATATGTCACAGCAAAGGACATACTGTTTGGTCTGTTTGTATAGACCTGGCCACCAATAGCCTTTTTATAATAAGGAGATGGTAGTCGCCACACCAGCATGGGCAGAAGCAACACCCTCATGCGCTGCATTAATGAGAACTAATCTCTGGTCTTGGTTGGGAATCACACTATCACCCACCCCAGGAATTGTTGTAAATGCAATGTTTTAATGTTTTGGGCACCGCAGTAGTAGGAATATCTTGCAGGATATGCTTTTGATAAGGGCTTATCATCAGCAGAGGCTTTCACAGAAAGGCAGCATTTCATCATCCAGTTTTGTTTGAGAACGAGTAATCACAGCAATAGAATCCAAGGCAACTGCCGATTTGGAAGCTTCATCAGCCAAAGGGTTTCCTACAATGTGTATTCCTACACTTCGATGGCCCAATGTATGAACTACATGAGCCTGTCTTTAGGATCTGCTACCCTCCCCAACAAAACTTTATGTTTGATGGTGTTCCCTTTTGAATCTCTGAAATTGATTAGGCATCAATAGTGTAAGTATTCATTGATGGACTGGACACAGTAGTACAAATCACACACAATCAAAGTAGAACGTTCAGGATCTGTGTGTTCCAGTGCCAAAATTAGAGACTTAAGTTCTGAAAATTGTGCTGTGCCGTTCCCTAGGGTCTGTGTGTAGGTATACTGAAGGAGGAATTTACCATCCTTTATTACCCCATTAACGACTGTGCAAACAGCAGAGTATTAGTATTTGGTACCTACAGTTAGCTGAGCTGAACCATTGATCAAGAGGCAAGATATTAGTGGACATGGGGTACTCAAGTTCATGTTGAAGAAATTTTTGAGTCTGAGGTTTTGGGTCAAAAACATAATCAACATCAGTGGCCATCAGAGAAGTCACCGACTGAATCCAACATGGATGTAATCCTTTTGAGTTTGGGCACTAGCTTTGGTGACAGCCTCAATGGCTGGTATTGGGGTAACAACAACAATGCATTTCCCCTGGGCAAGTGGTCTCTTCTTGATGACAACCATCTGAACAGCAGTCTGTATTTTTCCTGTTGGTGTGAAACGTTGTTCTACATTTGGGTACAAGTGTAATTTGTAGGCTTTGGGTACCATGTCACCCTCATTAAATGTGATATAGGTGAACCAATGATACCAGGAATTATCCTGATGACTAAATGTATTTTGTTATCCAGTGTGTGTAAGTGTTTTGCTTCAAGCATTTCTTGTTGTAGTGCTCTGAGAATGGATATATTTTCAGGTGTCCAATGTTCGTTTGAGAAATCTGGACGAATTAATTCATTAAAAGGTTTTCTGCATTGTGCATATTCAGGAATATAAGTTCTGTTGAAATTGAAGAAGCCCAGCAATGACTGTAGCTTCCTGATGGTATGTAGAGGTTGTAATCACGCTCATTTTTCTAGAAAGTGCAGGGCAAGGCTCTTGCCCTCATCAGATCATTTGTATCGGAAAAATAGAACACTAAAAAAAGCAATTTTGGTTTTCTTAAAATTAAATTTATAGCCTTGGATGGAGAATCCTAAAATTATGAGATCCATTCTGTCTAAGTCTGTGTTGAGATCATCTGTGAGATAGGTGCCATCCACATAGGACAACACCTCAGAATCAAAATCCATGCAATATTGATGTCACATGGACAGAGAACAATCTCTTGGGGAAATAGCGAAATTTCCTTTGAGGGCCGAGCGCTCCAAAGGCGCTTAAGTCCTGGATTTCAGGTGCTAGATTTTGGCGGAAAAAATATTGGAAATATCAAAGGTTGTTTTGAATTTTTTACTCACTATGTTGTTAATGAGTGCTGTGGTAGGTGCATTTTGTATTGCAAATGTGCATGTGTGACTGTTTAGGTTTCTGTAATCTAGGACTATTCTATATGAATGGTCAAGTTTTGCTTCCAGAAACAAAACATTATTCATTGCAGAGACACAAGGTTGAATTACTCCCTAGTACTCAAGCTGTCATAGCCACGTCATAGCATCTTTTGTTTTACTTTCAGCAAAGCTCCCAAGCAGCTGCTCTGCTATGCAACAATGGCTAAAATATTTTGGAATGCATGCCTTGTGCACCATATGTACTCCACCTGATACAGATCATTCCCAACTGTAAGGATCAGTTTCTTGTAGTATAACCCCCCTAGGTACACTCACCCTCCACATCTATGATTGTAACATGATTCACAATACCTTAATGATCCTTGCCATTTTTTCCCTGTTATATATTTGTTTATCATTCATTGAGTATGCATAGCCCCCATTACCCCTACCTCTGGTAGTCTCCTTTCATGGCTTGAACACCATACGTGAAGCGTCATGAGACCTTCGCGCTGTCCAAATCGCGCAGCTACCTTGAGGATTCGGTCTAAATAAATGTTTCCTCAGAGCCCCCACGATGCTTAGTTATGGACCATTTCTGGAGGAGATCTTCCGCTTCCGACCTGGTGATTCCTCCCCCCTATGAGACCTCTTTGTCATCTGGCTTCCGCTGAAAGAATCCTTTGCATCGCTGGCACTCAGACCATAGCACCCTCAGTTCCTGGCTATTGCGAAGAAAACACAAACGGGTATCAAATCTTTGTGCTCGCACCATGCTAGGCGTTCATCTTCTATTTCCAAAGGGCAGTGCACTGTACTCCATGTGTTACCCTCTGGACAAAAACTCATTCCAACATTTGTTACCTTCAATAATTGTTTAGCCTATGACATTAATAGGTGCAAGACTGTCTTGGGAAGCAAAAACACCAAGCACAACATTTAAAAGCCTTTCTGGATAAACTACTGGCCTGTGGGTTCATTGTGCATTCTTTGTCTCCTGTGTCTTAAACATTGTTCATTGTCTCTTATCATTTATCTGGAGGACATATTAATATATTCCCAAACTGAGCTAGAACGTGAGTAACATGTCTTAGCAGTCCTTCAAAAGTTACGTGACTACCAACTCTTTGCAAAATTAGAGAAATGTCTCTTCCATGTCTCCCAAATTTATTTTTTGGGCTTCATACTTTGCCATAAGGGCATCCACATGGATGACAAGAAAAATGAGTTCATTTTAAATTGGCCAATGCCTAATTGTATGAAGGATGTCCAAACCTTTTTTGGGTTTGCTAATTTTTATCAGTTTTTGCTCTATGCCTGCTATTTCATTTTTGAAGAAAGCGGGTGGTTGCTCTTTCTCAGCTCTTGTGGCTGACTTGACTGGAGAGTTGTGGGTTGGTTTCATAAGTCAATACAGTGTACAGCATGTAGTGAATCACAGTGTATGACATCCTTGTTTTTTCAACTATCTACACCAGGGCCCACCTTCCCAATCTACATTGAGGTGTACTTCAGACAGTGCTGCCAGTCGTGGTCCAACTAACCATCCTCACAGTACTTTTGTGACCTCCTAATCTCCTTCTTTCCCTCCATTTTCCCTTCTTCCTCTCTTCTAATGACTAATTGCCTGAACTTTTAGTTGCTTTTCACTCCTACTGATCCCGGACTCCAGGTGATTGAAATTTGGCACCTGACAAAAACATTGAGAAAGCCAGTAAATAGTATAGGCGTGACCTACTGCATTTGTCAATGCTTTTTTCTGGCTGAAAGGGAGGATGGGGTAGAAGCAACAATGCAGGACGAAAGGGTGCGAGGGTGGAAGCAACAATGTGGGATGGGAGAATGTGGAGTTAGAAGCAGCAATGTACTACAGGATTGAGTGAATGGCAACAACACAGGGAAGCAACCAAGCAATGCTGAAGGGGGCAAACAACAACGGGGGCACAATACGGGGTGGGAGGTGGAAAGTAACAACTGGGACATGCAACAACACTGGGCGGGAGGGTGAGAGGTGGCAAGCAACAACACGGGATGGGAGTGTGGGGTGTGGGAGTGGGAAGCAACTATGTGGCAAGCAATAATGTGGGCTCGGATTGGGCAACCAACAACACGGGGTAAGTAACAACATGTAATGCAAAAGAATGCATGGGGCAAGCAACAACGCATGGCAGGAGGGTTGGAGGGGGCAAGCAACAACATGGAGTGGGGTGTGGCAAGCAACAAAAGGGGAAGGCAAAACAGGCCGGGATGGGAGCATTGAAGCAACAACGTAGACAAACAACAGTGTAGGGTAGGAGGGAGCAAGCGACAACCGGGGAAAGCAAAACAACCTAAGACAGGAGGGTGCAAGCAACAATGCAGTACCTTAGGGTGTAGGGATGGACACAACATCGCACAATGGGAGGGAATGGAAAGCATCAAAGTGGCAAATAGCAATGTGAGCTCCAAAAGCACATGGAAGTGAAAGGACACTAGCAAAGAAGCCGTACTTGGGCTATGCTCCAGGGGAGGGACAATCCCACACAAAGAGGAAGTGAAGCTGGTACACTCTGCCCAAAGAGAAGCAAGGAAATGTAACAATACAGCCAACCAATGGTAAGCAATGGGTGGGTTGTAAGCCCTCTGCAAGTAAACAAAATATCTCACAAGCAACAGCACATGCATTGTCTCAGATGAGACCCAAAAATAATAACATGCACAGTGATGTTGGCTATATAGAAGTGGTCCTAGTGGACAGCACCATCACCTATTAGTGGGGACAGGGACTCTTAAAAGATGATCCAATAAATAGCAGTCCTATGGCTCTGTGTAAATTGTCCTGGGCCTGTGAGACAGTATTGGCATCAGGGTGGTGGCTTCACAATGACATCATGTCGCACAGTAACTCTAACAGTTCTTACACATGGAGCTTGCTTCATGCTAGCTCTTTCTCTCAATCTGGGTAGGGACGGATACGCTTACACATCAGGGGCACATGTGTGATGCAACATTCTCGTAAGTATAGCTGAAGGCTGTTTGGGTGCTGGCCTTTCATAGTCCTTCTCACAGTAGACCCTTATGCTCCTCTCCCTCTTGGCGTTTAGAAGCCAGACATGTAATAGACTGAAGAGAGAGATCAGAGTGACACTGTGCCTGGGCAGCACCTGGCAGTGCAACCCTACAACTTTTCGGTTGCAGCAGCATGGTGTCCACCAGACCACTCTGTACTCATGTGGTCAACTTCGTGATCATCCTTACCATCTTTGTGAGTGGCAGTTGGTGGTTGAAAAACCTTGAGCCCAAGAGAGAAGGTTGCTTGTTCCAAAACCCAGACACATATACATTCCTGGCTCAAATTAAATGTATACTGGCTTTTCAATTGTGGGACCTCATCTCTTGCTCTGACCCCTTTGTGTTAGAGACCATTCTACCTTCTATTGCCCCATGCGAGCTCCAAATCAGTAAGTGTAGTCCTGTGGTTTAACACACCTGCTTCTGAGACATGATCCAGGTTACTCCCCTCCTTTCAATATCTGGCAATGGAGTGGATGTTAATGCTCGAGCTTGGTGCCGGGGCAAGACTTCACAATATTTATGTTTTTTTTTTACTTTGCTTTTCTGCACTTGCCTGCTCTTTCCTTACTATGGGGGTCATTCTGACCCTGGCGGTCCAAGACCGCCAGGGCCACGGACGACTGAAGCACCGCCAACAGGCTGGCGGTGCTTCATTGCCCATTCCGACCACGGCTATAAAGCCGCGGTCGGAAAACCGGGTCCGGCGGTGTCCCGCCGGATTTCCCCCAGCTGGGCGAATCCTCCATGGCGGTGCTGCAAGCAGCGCCGCCATGGGGATTCTGACCCCCTTCCCGCCAGCCTGTTTCTGGTGGTTTTTACCGCCAGGAACAGGCTGGCGGGAACGGGTGTCCTGGGGCCCCTGGGGGCCCCTGCACTGCCCATGCCATTGGCATGGGCAGTGCAGGGGCCCCCTAACAGGGCCCCAGTATGCTTTTCACTGTCTGCCTAGCAGACAGTGAAAAGCGCGACGGGTGCAACTGCACCCGTCGCACACCTGCAACACTGCCGGCTCCATTCGGAGCCGGCTTCAGTGTTGCAGGCCTCTTTCCCGCTGAGCCGGTGGGCGCTATTTTGGCTAGCGCCCGCCGGCCCAGCAGGAAAGTCAGAATGGCCCCAGCGGTCTTTCGACCGCGGAGCGGCCATATGGCGGTTCCAGCCAGGCGGGCGGCGACTGCGGTTGGAATGAGGGCCTATGTGTTATAGTATATTGTAACTTGTCTTGCATTGCCCGTAGGATGTCACCTGGATCTCAGCCAATGCATCCTCCTCTGCTCCCTGCCATACTCCCTTTTCATTTATCTCCTGTGTCCTACCCCTTACGTACCACATTTGCCTCATTTTATATTTAGTAATATCTCCTCGTCTCTGCCTGATCTTCCCTACCTTTTCTAAATCTCCTCACTACAAATGTAGATTAAAAAGACATACTTAAATGATATAGAAGTAATGAGCATCAAGAAGATGTTCACAACAAAAAGTACAAAGGGGGAGGGAGAGGTTCTGCTGTTGAGAAAGTATAAGATTACAGAGTAAAAAGCGATCAGAGGGGCAACCGCAGAGCAAAGCACCACATGTCCAAACTATTGCAACACATGGGACCAATTAAAGAGTGAGGCACTGCTTTTATGAAGATTGAGGAGAGGGAGCCAAAACTGTAATTGAGTGTTCTTCTGGCTATAGATTGAACACTTAGGCCTTCATTCCAACCGCGGCAGGCGGAATGAAAGACCGCTGGGGCCATTCTGACTTTCCTGCTGGGCCGGCGGGCGCTAGCCAAAATAGCGCCCGCCGGCCCAGCGGTAGAGAGGCCTGCAACACTGAAGCGGTGTTGCCGGTGTGCGACGGGTGCAGTTGCACCCGTTGCGCTTTTCACTGTCTGCTAGGCAGACAGTGAAAAGCATACTGGGGCCCTGTTAGGGGGCCCCTGCACTGCCCATGCCAATGGCATGGGCAGTGCAGGGGCCCCCAGGGGCCCCAGGACACCCGTTCCCGCCAGCCTGTTCCTGGCGGTAAAAACCGCCAGAAACAGGCTGGCGGGAAGGGGGTCAGAATCCCCATGGCGGCGCTGCTTGCAGCACCGCCATGGAGGATTCGCCCAGCCGGGGGAAATCCAGCGGGAAACCGCCGGACCCGGTTTTAAGCTAGGCATAATGGTAATTACCACATACAGGGGCAAATAGCACATGACTTTAAAAAATCATCTGACTACGATTTAAAAAAGGCATGTTATTTAGCACATGTGCTAAATAATGCATGTCTGTAGTCCACATGCACTATATAAACCATATGCTACTTAACACATGCACTATTTACCGTATGTGAAAAATAACGCATGTGGTAAATAACACCCAATGACAAGTATGAGAAGTCATTAAAAACCTTAAACTACCACCCATCAAAAGCAGGTAGTAACACCTCATGTGAGTATAGGGAATAAAAGAACAGCTGTAAAACTATAGAAAAATTCAAAGATCAAAGCAATAGTGCAAAAGAAGTACACAGCACATTCACTGTTTGAGCTGAAAATAATACAGTCTTAGACACATCTGCACACAGGGCCAGAACCGCATTAACAGCCAGGGGCAGCTGCAGTTGAAGCTCTCACAGACTGACTGCAGCAGCTCACACTTATAGTCTGAATTACACCATCATGGATGTAGCATTGCTAGCCTGCTATATCATGCTATGCCAAATCCATGTTCTCCTACAATAAACCATGCAGCACAAGGAAGGAAATCAGCAAGGCCTGGGGGGGAGGTTCCCCCCAATACAATTTGGAAGAATGGCCAAAACAGTGAATTCTACAACACATTTTTCATTATATATTCAATTGTGTTCAGTTTTTAAAGCATAGAAAATGATGACCTTACAGAGCACCAGGATACTGCAATATTTATTGGGGTTCTTCAATGATTCCCTCATCTTTTCCCTCATTATCACCCTCTAACAGTGCCTTTCATCTCTCCATAGCCCCTCTCTCACATGTATTTCATTTATTTTATAGCGCTTATCCTACCAGCTTAGGGTGTTGGAGCACTTTAAATCACACACACAGCTATGGGGACAATTAATCATATGTGTGTAATCAGTGTATAGAAAATGTTGACAAAGGGGACTACAAGGTGTAGGATTCACATGTCATCCATACTGGTAGACATGTTTTAAGGGAGCTTGGTCTGCAGAAGCAGAAACTCAGGATTCAGAACATAGCACAGTGGTTACAGTTGACTTTACTAATAATGTTTTTACACCCAAACAACCCCTTTCTAGCAAAATTAGGATAAACAAAGAGTGGTAAAAACACAGAACTTTCTAACCTTCATAAAGTTTCATACCTTTCAAGCCTAATTCATATCATGCAGTTTACATGCAGCTCCTTGATGGCAGTTCATAGCTCACTATGCTAGATTATGATTGTAACTTAGGAACTGCACAGTAACAAAAGGATCTCTATAACAAAAGCAGTATCCAACTGCCTATGCACATAAAATCCTGCTCTATAATCTGCATAGTACACGTTTTTTTGCAGCAGGCATATTAAACCTTTGCACTACCTTAGATGAGTCAAAACTGTCACTAGACACAACTCTGATCTCTCATCAGCAGGTACATTAATCACCAGAGTTATCTTGCACTTTTATTGTTAGCTTGTATTGGATATACATGGAACTCTAAAGTGCGTTAAAAACTGCTGCAGTGCCTCAAAACTGCCCCCCAGTAACAAAAGCAGGTCTCTATCTTCCAGCCTCCTGGGGAATCGCCCGATGCCCATTACAGTTAGTCCAGTCTTGGAAATCAGGGCACCATTCAATGACTCCAAATGGTGCAGTTATGCAGAATAAGAGCCTGGCTTGACAGAGTAGGGGTGGAACTCATAAACATGAAAAAGCTTGAGATCCACGATACACAGGCTCAATATGGCTCCACACAAAACATTTTCATTGTTACTGATAACCTAGAGCCCAACATAGGGATCCATTGAGTCCCCCTTGCTAAAAATGCTAGAAGCACTATGGGCCAGACTTAAAGAAAAGTGGTGCAGCACGGTGCTGCGCCAGAATTGGCAGCGCTACGATGCGTCACTTTAGAAACACAGGGATGCACCGTATTTAAGGGAACATGGTGCACCCCTTTGTTTCCCCCTGCGCTGGTGCTAAATTTAGCTGCACCATCGGCAAGGATGTCTGTGTTAGGGGTGTGATTGTTTGGGTGCGGGAAGGTTTTTTTCAAAAACAACATGTAGGAAGTGTGAATGAAGATGGTCCATTTTGTGTCACCTATATTGATGGGGTCGATGTGAGAGTAATGACTGATTCGGGGGCTCTGTATAACTTGGTTGAGGAGAGTACCTACGCAAGTTCCCTGATCATGAAATCAAGCCTTTTGATTTACATTTGGTGGCTTATGGAAATAAACCCATAGATTTGGTGGGATACATTAAGACCAAATTGGAATTCCAGGTGTTACGGTGCAGTCTAAAGTGTATTTTGTCAAAGATGGTGCATGTCTATTGGGATGGCCACAACAGAGAGATCTGTGTATACACCTTGATCCAAATCATCCTGATAAGGTGTTGGGCCCACAGACGGACATAGGGGTTTTGAAAGAGTCTAGTTTTATGGAACAGTTTCCCCAAGTTTTTGGAAAAGATCTGGGGATGTTGAAGAAGTTTATGCACAAGATTATCCTAAAACAAGCGGTTATTCCCAAAGCCCACAAGCCACGTCCTATTCTAATTGTGATGAAGGACCCTTTATTAAATTAATTGTTGAGACGGTGTGAGGAAGGAGTAATTGAAGAAACTGAGGCATCCAAGTGGCTGGCTCCAGTTATGAGTGCAAAGAAAAATAATGGAGAACTGCACCTTTGTGTGGACTTACGTGACCTAAATGCCACCATCTGGGTGGATAGGCATCCTTTGCCCAATATAGAAAAATTTTTAACCACATTAAAGGGGGCACGGGTATTTTCTACTTTGGATCACACATCCGCCTATCATCAGATAGTGAGTCCCATGCTTTAACGTCTTTTGTCACTCCTGAGGGTGCATATAGATTCAGATGTATGCCTTTTGGGTTGGCTTCAGTCTCAGCCGTGTTTCAGAGAGCCATGCATCACTTGTTCAAGGGCATACCACAAGTTACCTATTTCAAAGGATGCTATCCTGGTGTTTGGTGAAAATCAAATTGACCATGATCAGGCACTGAGAACTGTTATTGGGATTTTGCAAGTGAGTGGGCAATTCATTAAACAAGAAAAATTTAAGATTGGGGTGCTCAGCTCAGTCTTTTTTAGGATTGGCTGAACATTATTCGAGGTTCATTCCCATGTTTGCGGATAAGACAAAGACCATGAGGAGGCTCATGTGCAAGAATGAAAACAGAAAACTTTGTATGGTGTGAAGATTGTTCATTGGGTTATAAAAGGAAATTGCATCTGCACCTGCATTGAAACCATTTGACACCAAGGATCAAACCATTATTGATACCAATGCTAGATCTGTGGGCCTTGGTGCAGTGTTGTTGCAGAATCGGAATGTGGAGCAAGTATCAGTAGCGTATGCATCCAGGCCTTCGAGAGACGCAGAAAAGAATTATTCCACCATCGAGAAGGAAGCTCTCGCATGTTGGTGGGGTGTAAATCATTTTAGGAAGTATGTGGGAACAGTTTGTAATTCAGATTGACCACTGGAAAGGCTACACCCAGGAAAGCACGCTGGGTGATGAGGATGTTGGGATATAATTACACATTAGAATATGTCCCTGGAGATAAAAATGCAATAGCAGTGTGGTGGAGACAGAGGAGTAGGGAGAGTTGGTGGCAGAGGTAGGAATGGATTTGGCCAGGGTCACTGAAGGAAGAATTTCTCATGAGGAATGGACGTTGGAGGCACAGAGAGATTCTATCTTCCAATAAGTGAATAGATATGTGCAAGAGGGATAGCCATCAAGGTAGCTTGCTTCCATCGTGCAAAATGTTTTTGACAAGGGAGTGTAGAGTTGTCAATGGTGGGCGATGTTTTGATGAGAGGTGAATTGTTGGTGGTTTGAACTGCATTGCATGAGTGTGTAGTAAAACTCATACATGAAGGCCATTTGGGCATGAGTGCAACTAAATGATGCACCAGATCAGAGTACTGGTGGCCAAGGATGGATAGAGATGTGGAACATCACATCAGACAGTGTGTCTTATGTGCATGGAGTGATAAGCCTCAAAGGTGGTGAAATATTCCCTGGTTGTATCAAACAAGTCTGATGGCTCATGGAAAAAAATTGTCATTGATGCCGTGGGACCACTGTATGCTTTGGGCAAAATTCCTAAGTATGCCATTGTGATTGTGGAGTATTATTTATGATGGCTTGTGGTAAAGTTTTTTGATAATGTTATCACGCATGTTGTGAATGAGTATTTAAATTAATTGTTTGATGCTGAGGGTGTGCCAGAGACAATAGTCTCTGATAATGAAGTGCAATTTGTGTCAACAATGTGAAAGATTTTTTGAATGTGTATGGCATTGAACATATATACGGGTGTCTGTGTATTACCCTCAAAGCCATGGTAATGGAGAGATGGATTAGAACACTCAACGATGGGTTGCAGTTAACACTCAGCAATGGTGTGGGTTGGTGGAAAGCAGTTAAAGACTTGTTATGGTCATATCGTACAACCTCTTATGGGGTGACAGGGAAGACACCTTTTAAAAAGATGAGAAGACAGAAACCTAGAGCTTTGCTGTCACAAGTTGTTGAGAAAAAATGATGATGGAGACTATGGAAGGTGATTTTGTGGCAGGTGACTGGGTGCATGTTTTGAAAGGAGGCAGACTACACAAGTGTGAGTATAAGTTCTCTGAGCCTTTAATGGTTAAGAAGGTGTACAAGTATTCCATGTTGCTGAGTGATGGAAATGTATGGAATCGCAGAAAAATAGTCAAAATTCCAAAATGCAAAAATCAAAAGAGAGTTTCTTCATCTGAAGAGGGTGATTGTGTACAACAGTGGTTCCCAACCTTTTGACATCTGTGGACCCCTACTTTATCATTACTGGGACCCGGGGACCCCCACAGAACAATTATTGGAATCCAAGGATCTCCTACTAAGTCAATACTGAAAGCTAGGGACCTAATCTGTGAATATTATTTAATTTTCTAAGAGGTCACAGACCCCCTGAGGAGGCTTTGAGGACCCCTAGCGGTCCCCGGACCACAGTTTGGGAACCACTTGTGTACAATATCTCCATAGCAAAGCAATTATTAAGTTGCTCAAGAGACTAGAAGATTATGGATGGCAATAAGATCACATGGTCTGTATGATATGAATTAGATTGCATTTCTGAGTTGTTGAAAAATGCCCTTGTTACCTTGTTGTTGTTAGATCATTGGTGTTTTTTCCAGCTTATTTCTGCTTAATAACATAGGTGTTAGTACATGAAAATGTGTAGTTAATATATTTATACAGACTCATTTTTTTTATTTTTTATCATTGAGTAAAGGGGATGTGTTGCATTCTCGTGCTACTGAATTAAGTGCGAGTACGGCTTGATTTTGGAATGTAGCCAGAATACCGTTTGTGGTGAGTTGCTGAAAGTCTCCCTCCCGGTTGTACCTATGTTTATTAAACTCCTTACCTCTTATGCGTGCCTTCAATCATTTCACTTTGCCATAGTGTGGTAGCACATCACCCTTAAGATACCGGGGAGACAAATCAATCCTTCAACATCAAGATTACTGTGCATTATGATTGTTGCAGTCCAATCTCAATACATGTCAGCTGTGCCATTGGATAGTTGTTAGTCCCTTTGACATATCCATGGATCAGTGTGAATATGTCTAGCAAATTACATCAGCCACCCTTCAAAATGATGATGATTCTCAGCCTAGTCAACTTTCTAAGAACCACAGTACTTCCATTACAACTCTCATGACTGTTACCTTGGATTCCTCTGACCTTAAGATATCCTTTCATGGCTTCCACTCCAGACATGTTGAGGATGCTCACAGTTGTTTCTCCCACAGCTTGAGGTGAGCTAAGGTGGAGAACTATCATCAGTTGCCATGCCATGCTTTAGTGCTTGTGCTCGGCAGCCCGATCAAGTACCTAGACTTTCAAGGTTTAGAAACTGTTTTCAATGTTCTCAACATCCTGTGGATTTGTTGTTTCAGTGTTGATTTTGTCCATTATCTACTACAAGCATGTTTTTGTTTGTTTTTGGTGGCATCTTCAGCATGAGAGGGCACATTAGACAGTCAGGGTTGCTTACCACCTTTTTGTCAAGGACATCCAGCTCAGGATCTGTAAACCTGTACTTCATGTCCTACATGGGTCAATGATAAAAGTTTTGGCAGATTTCTAATGAGTGATGACCTAGTGATATCAGAGGATGGCTTTGCGTTCTGTTTGCCTTGTTTCAAGGTGCTTTGTCCACACAAAATTACTGTCTGCACACTCCTACAAGGGAAAGAGTTGTTGGTGTACTTTTAGGGTGTCCTAAGGTCATTTTATGTGCTACTCTGGCTGTTTCTGTTGAGATCCACATTCCAGCAATTTCCAAAGCCTGAAAATGGCCACTTCCTGATGTTTTATGCATGTGCTATTATTCAGGTGAGATATTTAGAACATACACTAACTAACATATTCAGTGCTTACCAAATGCACTAAATAACACATATTCATGATTTAACGCGTGCTAAATAACAATTCCACTGTACACAGTAAAAACTCATAGTCAGTGCTATTTAACATTTGTGTTATTTACCGAACCACGTGGTATTGCTATTTACCCTTTGTGCAACGTTGGTGGTATTTACCACCCAATTCGTAATCAAAGTCTTAGAAGACGTAAATGAGTTTTGTACAAATGGAAATGAGTTCCTGCACACACAGACACAGTGGGACTCTGCCACAAACAGACTCCTTCTTCATGTAGAGCTAAGCTAATTTGCAAATACAGCTGAGCTCTGGCACAGGTGCAGTCAAGTCCCTGCATACTAGGGCCCGTATTTATACTTTTTTAGCGCCACATTTGTGGCATTTTTTGACGCAAAAGCAGCGCAAACTTACAAAATACAATTGTATTTTGTACGTTTGCACCGATTTTGCATCAAAAAACTACGCAAATGCGCGCTAAAAAAGTATAAATATGGGCCTAAGTGCTGAACCCCTGCACAGATATAGTAGAGGCCGTGTAAACAAGGAATGTCTACTGAGCCAGTCCTAACTTCTCACATACATAGCCCTGTGGCCCTTGACAGACAGACCTGAGTTCTTGCAAGTATGCAGCTGAGCTCCATTGCAGGCAGAGCTGAGCCCATGAATTGACATAGATTAGAGTGAGTAAGTTTACACGCAGAGTTGACCATAATCAGCCTTCATCCCTATAATATAAAAGCTGAAGTTCTGTGAGGAATAAGAAAGCAGGATAAGCTAATTTTCTATGGAAATGTCACACACCTCTCACCCAAGTTATCCTTGCACATGGCCTGTTTCTGAAAGGGAGTGAGGAGGAGAAGGTGGAAGGGAAAAAGACAGTCAGATAGAAGGGATTTAGAACAAATACTGAAGAGAGAGAGACCAAGAGAGAGAAGGTAGTTAGCACTGAAAGAGACGTGTATGAGAGAATATGAAGAGAAAGGTGAGAGGTGAGAAAGTAATGAGGATAGTGGGACTGAGATGGGAAAAAGAAGATAATGAATGTAAAACAGCAGATGACATTGTGAGAGACGTGTGAGCAAGCAGCAAAACAGTGATGCTAAGGCACCCTTTACAGCAAATTCTACCCATTCCTTTTGCTCCCTTCTTCACCATAGGTATGACAGTCACATTGCCAGTGAGTGATGCTGGTGCTGCAAAGGGTATTACAGGTACCAATCCCCAAAGAAACATTTTGGTCACCAGCACAATTGTTTTTTAACAAATGATGCATTAGGTGGGAATGAAGGTCACCTGGAATTTATGTTTTTGAATTGTACAAGGGGGTCTAGTGACTAATCCATTTTAAAATTGTGCTTTATATTTAATATCAAATGTCAACCCCTTACAAATAGAAGGAGTTTGCTGCTTTGTATATTCACCTCCTTGGGCTTGGTTGGAGCAGTCAAACCGCAAAGTGAATAATAGAGGAGTAAAGCATAAAAGGCCTCATTACAACATTGGCAGTAAAAGGCGCTTACCGCCGTGCAGAAGACCGCCAACACACCGCCGCGGCCACGGAAATCTGCCACAGCTATTATGACCCACAGCTCGGAATCCACCGAAATTCAGACACCCACACAAGTCCGACACACCAAAGGTCAGTGATAAACTGGTGAAAACAAATCCTCCACCGTCATGCCAACAGAAATACGCCCACACTATCACGACACACGAATCCACACAGCGGTATTTCAACCACGGTATTCCATTGGCGGTACACACCGCCGCGCTCAAAATACACACACATATACAAAACACCGCCACATTGGACAATTCGAAATACACACACCTGATACACATACCCACACGAATCCCACACACCCATTACAATATAAAACACACCCCCACATCACCCACAAACCCCTACGACCAGAATTACAGAGAGAAGGCCAGAGAGAGACACCACAAACAACTACCAAGCATCCACAGGCACACAATACCATCACCCACAGAACTTCCACGCACCTCACACAACTCACCACTAAATATCACCACACTTATCACTACACACACCACCCCACACATCACCCACACCACCCCATGGCACCGCAAAGATACCCCAGGTTCTCTGAAGAGGAGCTCAGGGTCATGGTGGAGGAAATCGTCCGGGTAGAGCCACAGCTATTCGGATCACAGGTGCAGCACACCTCCATAGCAAGGAAGATGGAGCTGTGGCGCAGAATAGTGGACAGGGTCAACACAGTGGGACAGCACCCAAGAAATAGGGATGACATCAGGAAGAGGAGGAACGACCTACAGGGGAAGGTGCGTTCCGTGGTCTCAAGACACCACCTTGTGGTTCAGCAGACTGGCGGCGGACCGCCACCTCCTCCCCCACAACTAACAACATGGGAGGAGCAAGTCTTGGCAATTCTGCATCCTGAGGGCTCACAGGAGTACATGGAGGAATGGACTATGGTAAGTCAAATCTTAACTATTACATCCCCCACCCTACTTGCATGCTATCACATACCCCCACCCTCACCCTCAACCCCATCACTCCAACTCCTCACAAATGTCTCAACATCACAAACCACACATCCTAACACCAAGCCCTGCAATGCAACAACAAAGTATGGACACCCATCACTAAAGCATGGCCACTGCACATACACACCCCTAAACCACCATCACACAAGGTCCCACACAGGAATGCAAGCACTGGGGTACACGGTCACCCGCCTATTGCACACCATAGCACACACAGATGTGATAAACATCCTTTTAAACCCCTGCAGGACCCCTACCCAACGTCACTAGACAGGAGGGTCCACATATGTCCACACCACCAACAGGAGAGGCCCACAGTGATGACAGAAGCTCTGTCCAACTGGATCTAGATGACCAGCCCGGCCCATCGAGGACCTCAGGACAGTCGGTTCCCCTCACACAGTCACAGGCCACCACAGAGCTTCCCCCCTCTGGAAACACCAGCACAGCACCCACCCAGCGGGCCCATACCTCTGTCCCCAGGACACGTCAATCAGCAGTGTGTCCACCACTACAGTGAACCCAGACTAACCCACCACCCCAACAACAACAGGGACCTAGGGGCAGTGGTAGTGGGCACACGGTTCAGGGGACAGAGGCCCAGGGAAACAGGGGAACTGGGAGGGCTGCTTTGCGACAGGGGGAGGACAGGCCAAGGGAACCCACTCTCCACGAGGCCCTCTCCAACATCATGGGAGCCTATCACCACTCCCAGGAGACAATGGCAACGGTACTGGCCAAGTTTCAGGAGACCCAGCGCCTGCAGGAGGAACAGTATTTGGGCTTCAGGGAGGAACTCAGATCCATCAATTCCACCCTGGGCACCATTGTAGGGGTGCTGAAGGAAGTACTCAACACCAGGAGGGACACTGTGGCAACAAGGGGCCCCTGACACTAGCCTGGACGATGAACTGCCCACCACCTCCGCCGGCGCTAGTGGACAGGTCGCCCCACCACAGGACCACCACACCAGCACCCCACCCCCTGCAGAGGGAGAACCACCCCGCAAACGGTCCCTGAGATCCAGGACAAAGACAGAGAACAATGCCAAGACCCCCGCCAAGAAATGAGACCACCCTGAATGTCATCTGTAAAGAAATGGCTCCCTGTTGCAGCTACCCCCCACTTTTTGCCTGATACTGATGCTGACTTGACTGAGAAGTGTGCTGGGACCCTGCTAACCAGGCCCCAGCACCAGTGTTCTTTCACCTAAAATGTACCATTGTATCCACAATTGGCAGACCCTGGCATCCAGATAAGTCCCTTGTAACTGGTACTTCTAGTACCAAGGGCCCTGATGCCAAGGAAGGTCTCTAAGGGCTGCAGCATGTCTTATGCCACCCTGGAGACCTCCCACTCAGCACAGACACACTGCTTGCCAGCTTGTGTGTGCTAGTGAGGACAAAACGAGTAAGTCGACATGGCACTCCCCTCAGGGTGCCATGCCAGCCTCTCACTGCCTATGCAGTATAGGTAAGACACCCCTCTAGCAGGCCTTACAGCCCTAAGGCAGGGTGCACTATACCATAGGTGAGGGTACCAGTGCATGAGCATGGTACCCCTACAGTGTCTAAACAAAACCTTAGACATTGTAAGTGCAGGGTAGCCATAAGAGTATATGGTCTGGGAGTCTGTCAAACACGAACTCCACAGCACCATAATGGCTACACTGAAAACTGGGAAGTTTGGTATCAAACTTCTCAGCACAATAAATGCACACTGATGGCAGTGTACATTTTATTGTAAAATACACCACAGAGGGCACCTTAGAGGTGCCCCCTGAAACTTAACCGACTGTCTGTGTAGGCTGACTAGTTCCAGCAGCCTGCCACACTAGAGACATGTTGCTGGCCCCATGGGGAGAGTGCCTTTGTCACTCTGAGGCCAGTAACAAAGCCTGCACTGGGTGGAGATGCTAACACCTCCCCCAGGCAGGAGCTGTAACACCTGGCGGTGAGCCTCAAAGGCTCACCCCTTTGTCACAGCCCAGCAGGGCACTCCAGCTTAGTGGAGTTGCCCGCCCCCTCCGGCCACGGCCCCCACTTTTGGCGGCAAGGCTGGAGGGAACAAAGAAAGCAACAAGGAGGAGTCACTGGCCAGTCAGGACAGCCCCTAAGGTGTCCTGAGCTGAGGTGACTCTGACTTTTAGAAATCCTCCATCTTGCAGATGGAGGATTCCCCCAATAGGGTTAGGATTGTGACCCCCTCCCCTTGGGAGGAGGCACAAAGAGGGTGTACCCACCCTCAGGGCTAGTAGTCATTGGCTACTAACCCCCCAGACCTAAACACGCCCTTAAATTTAGTATTTAAGGGCTACCCTGAACCCTAGAAAATTAGATTCCTGCAACTACAAGAAGAAGGACTGCCTAGCTGAAAACCCCTGCAGAGGAAGACCAGAAGACGACAACTGCCTTGGCTCCAGAAACTCACCGGCCTGTCTCCTGCCTTCCAAAGATCCTGCTCCAGCGACGCCTTCCAAAGGGACCAGCGACCTCGACATCCTCTGAGGACTGCCCCTGCTTCGAAAAGACAAGAAACTCCCGAGGACAGCGGACCTGCTCCAAGAAAGGCTGCAACTTTGTTTCCAGCAGCCTTGAAAGAACCCTGCAAGCTCCCCGCAAGAAGCGTGAGACTTGCATCACTGCACCCGGCGACCCCGACTCGGCTGGTGGAGATCCAACACCTCAGGAGGGACCCCAGGACTACTCTGATACTGTGAGTACCAAAACCTGTCCCCCCTGAGCCCCCACAGCGCCGCCTGCAGAGGGAATCCCGAGGCTTCCCCTGACCGCGACTCTTTGAATCCAAAGTCCCGACGCCTGGGAGAGACCCTGCACCCGCAGCCCCCAGGACCTGAAGGACCGGACTTTCACTGGAGAAGTGACCCCCAGGAGTCCCTCTCCCTTGCCCAAGTGGAGGTTTCCCCGAGGAACCCCCCCCTTGCCTGCCTGCAGCGCTGAAGAGACCCCGAGATCTCTCATAGACTAACATTGCGAACCCGACGCCTGTTTCTACACTGCACCCGGCCGCCCCCGCGCTGCTGAGGGTGAAATTTCTGTGTGGGCTTGTGTCCCCCCCGGTGCCCTACAAAACCCCCCTGGTCTGCCCTCCGAAGACGTGGGTACTTACCTGCAAGCAGACCGGAACCGGGGCACCCCCTTCTCTCCATTCTAGCCTATGTGTTTTGGGCACCACGTTGAACTCTGCACCTGACCGGCCCTGAGCTGCTAGTGTGGTGACTTTGGGGTTGCTCTGAACCCCCAACGGTGGGCTACCTTGGACCAAGAACTGAACCCTGTAAGTGTCTTACTTACCTGGTAAAACTAACAAAAACTTACCTCCCCCAGGAACTGTGAAAATTGCACTGTGTCCACTTTTAAAACAGCTATTTGTCAATAACTTGTAAAGTATACATGCAATTTTTATGATTTGAAGTTCCTAAAGTACTTACCTGCAATACCTTTCGAATGAGATATTACATGTAGAATTTGAACCTGTGGTTCTTAAAATAAACTAAGAAAATATATTTTTCTATACAAAAACCTATTGGCTGGATTTGTCTCTGAGTGTGTGTACCTCATTTATTGTCTATGTGTATGTACAACAAGTGCTTAACACTACTCCTTGGATAAGCCTACTGCTCGACCACACTACCACAAAATAGAGCATTAGTATTATCTATTTTTACCACTATTTTACCTCTAAGGGGAACCCTTGGACTCTGTGCATGCTATTCCTTACTTTGAAATAGCACATACAGAGCCAACTTCCTACATCATCCTTCTGCCCCACTTTGTCACCGTGTCCATCCTCAAACTGCCCAAGCTCCACTTCCTATGCCCATTTGGGCAATGCACCTGTGAGACTAATAGACTGGGCTCTGCCATGGACATTCCTCCACCATCACCCCTCACCATTTTACAACCCCCTTAAATATTGAGCACTTAAATAAACAACCTTGAAGCACAAAACAATCTGGAGTCAGTCTGTGATTTCGAAATAGTGTATTAGCAATTACAGTGTCAAAATGCTCTTTCAAATGTACATACCTATGTCACACAGCTCTAGTCCATGAGGAAACACAGCAGATGTCACACAGTGGGACCCACATCTGTGAAATGGTAAGGGAAAGTGACAACTCAGTGACCATACACTGGGTGAAACCGACTGCAACAACACCGCCATCTGGACCATCCTCCTGCAGAAAAGGCACCTGTCATCGCAAAGCTAAGTTGTGAAGCATACAGCAGGCCACGATGATCTGGCACACCTTCTTTGGTGAGTATAATAGGGATCCACCTGTCATATGGAGGCACCTGAACCTGGCCTTCAGGAGGCCGAAGGTCCGCTCTATTATCCGCCGAGTTCGCCCATGGGCCTCATTGTAGTGTTCCTCTGCCCTTGTCCTGGGATTTCTCACTGGGGTCAGTAGCCATGACAGGTTGGGGTAACCAGAGTCACCTGTAAATGGAGAGGGACAACTGTTAGACACACACTAACCTGTAGGGATATCCCCAGACCCTGTAAGCCATACCCACTGACTTGCTTCCAGGTGCTCACCTAATAGCCACACATGGTGCCTCTGGAGTTGACCCATCACATAAGGGATGCTGCTATTCCGCAGGATGTAAGCGTCATGCACTGAGCCAGGGAATTTGGCATTCACATGGGAGATGTACTGGTCTGCCAAACAAACCATCTGCACATTCATGGCATGATAACTCTTCCGGTTTCTGTACACCTGTTCACTCCTGCGGGGAGTACCAAAGCCACATGTGTCACATCAATGGTGCCTATGATGTTGGGGATATGTCCCAGGGCATAGAAGTCACCTTTCACTGTAGGCAAATCCTCCACCTGAAGGAAAACGATGTAGCTCCGCATGTGTCTCAGCAGGGCAGACAACACTCTGGACAACACGTTGGAAAACATAGGCTTGGACATCCCTGATGCTATGGCTACTGTTGTTTGAAATGACCCACTTGCAAGGAAATGGAGTACTGACAGAACCTGCACTTGAGGGGGGATTCCTGTGGGATGGCGGATAGCTGACATCAGGTCTGGCTCCAACTGGGCACACAGTTCCAGGATTGTGTCACGATCAAGCATGTAGGTGATGATCACATGTCTTTCCTCCATTGTCGACAGGTCCAGCAGCGGTCTGTACACCGGAGGATGCCGCCATCTCCTCACATGTCCCAGCGGACGCTGCCTATGAATGACAACAGCGAGCACAGAGTCAACCAACTCAGAGGTACGTACCCACAGCTTACACAGAACACAAATCCTAATCCGAAATTTGCCCTGTATGAGTGTTGAGGCAAGGCCTTGGTATGTGTGACGCAGTTAAAAATTATGCCATGTGGGCCCCTAAAATGGCAGCTGTCTGACCTGTAATGTGGGACAATGGGATGTGAGGTAACTGCGCTGGCGTTGTACACCATCGCGGTAGGTGGTCGAAGACCGCGACGCAATTCTGCATTGGTAAACCTGGGTCCCAGGAGCCAATGACGATGTACGCCAGCGGTGACGGTACGCACCGCCACGGACGTGACCGCCATTTTCTATCTGTTCAATCACTCGATACCTGATCTTCGACAGGAGAGAACCTACACTGCAAGTGCTGCTGTGACCTTGGTCTGGAAGAGATAATGGCTCATGCGTCTGGGGAAAGGGCCCCTGCCTTCACATCGGAGGAGTTGGAGAAACTCGTGGATCGGGTCCTCCCCCAGTACACGCTACTCTACGGTCCTCCAGACAAACAGGTAAGTACACTGGCAGCATGCTGTATGGGCTATGCCTGTGTGGAGTGGGGTGGATGAAAGATGGGGGGAGGAGATTGAGGCGTGCATGAAACGACGGTGAGTGCATGAGCCACCTGGCAAGGGTAGGGATGGGGGCCAATGACTGACGGTGCAGTTGGTAATAACTTTTCTTTTTCCCCTGTACAATTCATGTAGGTCAGCGCCCACCAGAAAAAGGATATTTGGCGTGCCATCGCCAAGGACGTCCGGAGCCTGGGGGTCTACCACAGACAGAGCACCCACTGCCGTAAGAGATGGGAGGACATTCGCCGCTGGAGCAAGAAGATGGCGGAGACCCAGCTGGGGATGGCTTCCCAACGTGGGAGGGGTGCCCGTCGCACCATGACCCCCCCTGATGTTCAGGATCCTTACGGTGAAGTACCCGGAGTTGGATGAGCGCTTGAGGGCATCACAGCAACCACAAGGGGGTGAGTACACTCTCATTCTGCTGATTTTGCGCGCAGTGACGGTGTCTGGGTAGGGGAGGTGGGGTGTGGGTTTCCCTAGGCCAGGGCGAGGGTGCTAGTTAGGTCCCCTTGTTCTGGCAGACCCTGTGGCACCCCACCCCACCTGTGTACAGTGCCAAGTACACCTAGTCAGGCTCCTGTGTCATCCATGTGTGCAGATGTTGGCCATAGCCTTGTAGGCCATGTCCCAGGGATTGAACAGTGGACCCCAAGTGCGTGGTGTAGTGCAGGGGGCTTCTGTGTCTGTCGTGTCCGCCAACGGTAGCGGTAATGCATGCACTCAACATGTCTTTCTTCTGTCGCCCCCCCCTTTTTGTGGTCTCCCTGTTCTTGTGTGCATTAGCATCATCAGGCGGAGGAGCAGTGGCACTGGAGCAGGAGGGAGCTGCATCCCACATGGCCCTATAGGGCGAGACAACGGACTCAGAGTTCACCAGTGGGACAGAGGGCGAGGGGAGCTCCACGGCGGGAACAGGAGCTGACACCAGTGGCACGGACTCGTCCTCTGATGGGAGCTCCCTTGTGGTGGCGGCAACATCTGTGCCCCCGCATCTACAGGTACCACCGCCACCCCCCTACCAGCACCGCACTCCCAGCAGCCCCTCAGCCTTTGCCCCGTGCCTCCGCACCCAGGAGGGTGGGCATCACCTTCACCCCAGGCACATCAGGCCCTGCCCCAGTCACCCCTGCTGCCCTCAGTGAAGAGGCCATTGACCTCCTCAGGTCCCTCACTGTTGGGCAGTCTACCATTTTGAATGCCATCCAGGGTGTAGAAAGGCAGTTGCAACAAACAAATGCATTCCTGGAGGGCATTCATTCTGGTTAGGCGACCCTTCAGCAAGCTTTTTGGACTCTGGCCTCAGCACTGATGGCAGCCATTGTCCCTGTCTCTAGCCTCTCCTCTCCAACTTCCTCCACCCAGACCCAATCCCCTCTACCTCAGCCTATCCCAAGCACACCTTCAGACCAGCATGCACACACCTCAACACACAAGGGAAGCTCAGGCAAACATAAGCACCACACATCCCACAGGCACTCACGCAAGCATCACACACATGCAGACACACCAACATCCACTGCCTCCACTGTGTCCCCCTCCTCCTCGTCTCCCTCCTCCCTCCCAGTCTCGTCTCCACTCAGACCTGCATGCACTACATCTACAGCCACTACTTCCATCACCAGCACACACACCACCACATCCCGCTCACGTGCAGTCACCACCCCCACTGCCATTCACACGTCACCTGTGTCCTCTCCCAGTGTGTCTGTGATGCCACCTCCCAAGATACACAAACGCAGGCACACACCCACCCAACAGCCATCCACCTCACGACAGCCTCCAGCGCATGCACCTTCACCCAAAGTCACCAAACGAACACCTCCTACAACTACAACCTCTTCCTCCACTCCCAAACCTCCTCCAGCTACCTGTCCCAGTGTTCCCAAGAAACTTTTCCTGGCCTACCTTGACCTCTTTCCCTCACCTCCCCTACCCTGTCCGTCTCCTCGGGCCCGACTCTCCAGGTCCCAACCTAGCACCTCAGCCACAACATCTCTGGGACCAGTGGTGCCTGTAGTCACCGGAATCTGGAGTGCACCGGGCAGCCAGTGTGGCACCGAGCCACAGCACGGACAGTCCCCCACCTGTCAAGCATCAAAAGTTGGCCAGTGCCCGGCGGGAGAGGGGGAAGACTCCAGCCACCAAAGCCGCTCCCAGGGTACAGGTGCGAGTGTGGAGTCAGCTGCGACACCTTCCAAGGTGGGGAAGGGCCACAAGAAAGTCAGCAAGTCTGGAAAGAGCAGCACAGTGGAGAAGACCGCCATCATCCCCGCTGCCCAGGAGGCCACCACCACCCGCCCAGCTGCCCAGGAGGCCACCGCCAGCACCAGCCCTGCTGCCCAGGAGGCCACCGCCATCATCCCCGCTGCCGAGGAGGCCACCGCCAGTACCAGCCCTGCTGCCCAGGAGGCCACCGCCATCATCCCCGCTGCCCAGGAGGCCACCGCCAGCCCTGCTGCCCAGGAGGCCACCGCCAGCACCAGCCCTCCTGCCCAGGACAGGACCGGCAGCACCAGCCTCGCTGGGCCAGACAGGACCGCCAGCACCAGCCCCGCTGGGCCAGACAGGACCACCAGCAGCTGAGTCACTGCAAAGGACCCCTATGCCACAAGCACCGCTGAACAGGGCACCGCCGCCACAAGCACCGCTGAACAAGGCACCGCCGCAACAAGCACCACTGCCAATGACACTGCCACAACACGCACCGCTGGCCCATGAGCGCCAAGGGCACTGACGCTACTGAGTGTGTCACGAGCAGGATGAAGCACTCTGGGCACCAAGCCCCCCTCCAGAACCAGTGGAGTATCACATCCACTACCTCTGTCCTTGGCAGGATGAAGCACTCTGGGCACTAAGGGGGTTATTCTAACTTTGGAGGAGTGTTAATCCGTCCCAAAAGTGACGGTAAAGTGACGGATATACCACCAGCCATATTACGAGTTCCATAGGATGTAATGGACTCGTAATACGGCTGGTGGTAAATCCGTCACTTTTCCGTCACTTTTGGGACGGATTAACACCTCCTCCAAAGTTAGAATAACCCCCTAAGTCCCTTCCAGAACCAGTGGAGAGATACATCCACTACCTCAGTCCTTGGCAGGATGAAGCACTCTGGGCACCAAGCCCCCTCCAGAACCAGTGGAGTATCACATCCACTACCTCAGTCCTTGGCAGGATGAAGCACTCTGGGCACAAAGCCCCCTCCAGAAACAGTGGAGAGATACATCCACTACCTCTGTCCTTGGCAGGATGAAGCACTCTGGGCACAAAGCCCCCCCCAGAACCAGTGGAGACAAACATCCACTACCTCAGTCCTTGGCAGGATGAAGCACTCTGGGCACCATGCCCCCTCCAGAACCAGTGGAGTATCACATCCACTACCTCAGTCCTTGGCAGGATGAAGCACTCTGGGCACAAAGCCCCCTCCAGAACCAGTGGAGAGATACATCCACTACCTCTGTCCTTGGCAGGATGAAGCACTCTGGGCACAAATCCCCCTCCAGAACCACTGGAGTATCACATCCACTACCTCAGTCCTTGGCAGGATGAAGCACTCTAGGCACAAAGCCCCCCCAGAACCAGTGGAGACAAACATCCACTACCTCTGTCCTTGGCAGGATGAAGCACTCTGGGCACAAAGCCCTCTCCAGAACCAGTGGAGACAAACATCCACTACCTCTGTCCTTGGCAGGATGAAGCACTCTGGGCACAAAGCCCCGTCCAGAACCAGTGGAGTATCACATCCACTACCTCAGTCCTTGGCAGGACGAAGCAATTTGGGCACAAAGCCCCCTCCAGAACCAGTGGAAACTGTTATCCACTTGAGAGACTGTGGCTTTGCACTCCCCAGGATGGAACAGTGGGCAACCCACCCACTGTAGAGACTTGAGAGACTGTGGCTTTGCACTCCCCAGGATGGAACAGTGGGCAAACAACACACTGTAGAGACTTGAGAGACTGTGGCTTTGCACTCCCCAGGATGGAACAGTGGGCAAACCACCCAATGTAGAGACTTGAGAGACTGTGGCTTTGCACTCCCCAGGATGGAACAGTGGGCATGTGGCCCCCTAGTGGATTTGGCGTAGTGCACTTAACTGGCTGAGGTGCCCCCCCTTTCCATTCCCCCTGAGGTGCCTGTTTTATTGCTATCTGATGCCCCTGCAGTGTTCTCTCCGTCATTTCGGGGATTGAGTGTTGGCCTCGCCCATACCGTGTGTGCCCAGTGTTCCACAGACTTCAATGGAGCACTACCTGGACTACTAATTTTGGTGTATATTTTGTTTATAGTGTATATATATATTTTTGCGCACTGGAGTTTAATATATTACAATGGTTTCACTCATTTCCTTTTGTCTTTGCATTCTTCCCGGGGGGTTGGGGGTGTAACTGTAATGTATCATGCTGTATTAGTGTGTGTGTTGTCGTGGGTGAGGGTGGGGGTGGGGATGTTGCGTGTTGCGTGTGTGTGTCCCTGTTTTTTCCCTCCCCCCTCCCCTGTGTCGTAGGTGCAGTACTCACCGTGGTCTTCGCCGCCGGCGTTCGTGCTCCTGGTAGAGGAGCAAGAAGATAAGGGCTGGCAGGATGTGGAGTTCGGGTTCCATGGCGTCCGGATTCCTCGTGGGGTGTGTAGAGGTGAGCGTTTTCCCTTCGAAGTCCTGTTTCCACTGTGTTTTTGTCTGCGGTGAATCCGCCCCGGAAAAGGTGGCGGATTGGTAGGTTGTGATACTGTGGGCGGTACATTGTCCTCCACCTGTCTGTTGGCGGTGACCGCCAAGCTGTTTGTTTGGACCGCCGTGGCGGTCGGAGTGTTAAAGTGGCTGTCTATGTTGGCAGTTTCCGCAACGGTCGTAATTCAATTTTTTTTACCACCGGCCTGTTGATGGTCTTACTGCCGCTTTAACACCGACCTCCAGGGTTGTAATGACCACCAAAGTCTGTGAGAGCAAGTCAACAACAAGGTTACAAAAGGAGGAATTTCCTCTAGTACAATCAGTTAATTCATGTTAATCATTTGTAAATTGCTTGATGGCACCACAAATCATGGTGACCACAGCGGACAAAGGCCCTGTGCACTCAACCTATACGTAACCCACACTGCTAGCTATACTCTCTATCTTCCTGTGAAAAGGCATGAGACATCTGTTCAGATGAAGAGCATCAGCTCTGCACTGGCTGGGGTGCACGCATTGTTTTTGTACATTGCAAACCAGTATTCAGCATGTTATTCTCATGGATACCGCTTCATTTTGAGCCGTTGGTGAGCCCCACTCATTTTATGACAGCCCATTAGTAGCTCCCCGTGATTTTCTTATTTTTGTGAAATTTTTCATACCGAAATGGGGTTCATATAAGTCTACTTCTCAATGTCTGTGGGAGCAATTTCATGAGCTCATTGTGAGATGCTGACCACACACAGCGGCGACGGGTAGAGGTAAGCTAATTTTTAAAAATATTTTTTATATCCACCCAGCTTACCCCATCCCTGTCCCCATAACCTCCCCCACCCATCCCTCCCCTTGAGATTTGCGGCCGCAGCTCCCAAACCAATGGATGTGGGTTATTTGTGCTAAAGCATGAAAGAACAGGCATGCACATATACTGTTTGTATGCGTTAGCACATTAAAGCCAGACCTATTAGCTTTCCCAATTTGTATTCTAATACTGTCTTCAAGCATGTATTGGCCCCCACTGTGTGTATTGGTAGACCCCCCCACCACCACTGCCTGAAGTACTAACTCCCCCGCTCCTGAAGTTTGGGTCTAGTTGCACCCCTTGGTAAAATTATATGTAAATCCCACTGAGTTTTAGACAATATTATCAGGTAATGAGCTGCGACATGCACAACTTACAAATACATTTCCCATATATGCTTTGTAAAGAGGTATGTAATATGTGAAAGTAGTACATTGTGCTTGAGCATGTGGGTAAATGGCCTGTAAATGGGTCTTTAATTTTTACCTCGCTATGGCAATTTTTTTCCTAATGTGTTTAAAATGGGGGAGAAACTCAAACTTCCCTGTAAAGTCATCTTTACATTACATAAGATTTGGAACAATACATGCATATTTGCCCCAACATTCTCCAACCATCTTTTGGTGAAACCACCAAACCTCCTGCAAAGTGTTATTTTAATTTTTTCAAAAGTTGGACAAATGGTACCGACCTAAATTGCTCAAGAATGAAATGCAGCATTTGCTACATGATTTTCCGGGCATACTCCCGATTTCCCTTTAATGTCATCCTTAACCCCTACAAATTGTTGCATAATGCCAGCCTAATGTGAACAAAATTGCACCTTCTGTCACTAAACAAATGTTCACTTCTGGGAGAACCCTTGGGCCACCTTATATACTGAGCTTTAAGTTTTATAAAGTGTTTACAAATGATGGCACAAAGTGCTCAAAGACTATGGCCCTCATTATGACATTAGTGGTATTTTCCGAATACCGCTGTAGTGACGGCTGCTAACATACCGCTGCAGAGGCGAACCCCTGCCTGCCAGATTATGACACACACACACAAAACTAACAGAAACCAGCCACAACCACAAATCTGCCAGACCCAACAAATGTGAAAAACTGTCGGAACTAGCACCTATACCGTTATGCCAGCAAAATGACCGCCCTCCAAATAATGACCCACGAATCACTACAGTGGACATTCAATGTCAGTAAACCATCAGCGGTGCACACTGCTGCACTGGAAGGGGCCACACAAAACAAAAACAAGCCAACATTGGGCAGTCCAAAAAAAAAACACCTGACACAAATACACACACACCGCAAACACCCAACAAGAGCACTATATAACACCCCCCCCCCACATCACCCACAATCCTTTGTAAACACAAGAAGACCGCTGCACCTTGCCAGGCCAATCCCAGAGATAACTGCACACACACACCACAACTACCCATTCATCCTTCATGCACCATACACCACAACATATCACTCAACACCCTCTGCACAACACACACAACACCCATGTCGCCACAAAGGCATACCTGTTTCACTGATGAGGAGTTGCAGGTGATGGTGGTGGAAATAGTCAGGGTAGAGCCACAGCTGTTTGGAGCACAGTTACAGCAGATCTCCATTGCCAGGAAAAGGGAGCTATGGTGTAGGGTCGTGGACAGGGTGAAAGGCGTGGTGACAATACCCACACACAAGGGATGACATTCGGAAGAGGTGGAACGACCTACGGGGGAAGGTGCGTCCCATTGCAGCAAGGCACCAGCTCGCCATCAGGAAGACTGGCGGTGGACTCCCACCTCCTCCCCCACAGTTGACAGCATGGGAGGAGCAAGTCTTGTCAATACTGCATCCTGAGGGCCTTATGGAGTAGCCGGAGGACTGGACACTGGTGAGTCACCATTACCAACCAACCACCACCCATATCTGCATACCCTGTCACCACCTCACCCTGACTCCCTTCACCCCACTCCATCACACACAGTGCACCACCCCAATTACCACAACTAAATCTCTACCCCTGCATGCTATACAAACTGCAAGCATATCCCTCTGTGCTCTGCATGCACATTCACCAGCAATGCATGGCTGGCATGTAGAACTACCAATCCCACAATCCATCACTATACACTACCAAAGGTAGAAGGACAACACCTATATCATTGTGAAAAGTAGAAATGTGGAATATGTGACAGACAATTATCCTAACAAATCACTTACATACCCACAGGTGCCCCAGCCAATGTCAGCAGCAAGGAGGTGCCACGGCAACCCAGCCCTCCACCAGAAAAAGCCCTCAGTGATGACAGCAACTCTGGAGTTCTTGATCTGCATGGACTCCCTGGCCCATCTGAGACCACAGTCAGCTACCACATCCCACAGCCAGTCCACCACAGCCCCCCCTCAGACTCAAACACCACAGCAGCCAGTCAACACCCCCAAACCTCTGTCGCCAGGACAGGTTAATCAGTAGTGTGCCCACCTGTAGAGGGACCCGAGTCAACACCACACAGGCAAGACAGTTAAGATCCTGGTGTAAGTGGGAGTGAGCACACCATTCAGGGGACATAGGCACAGGGGGGGCCAGGGACAGTTGGAGGACAGTTGTGCGCCAGGGGGAGGGCAGACCCAGGGAACAGACTGCCAGGAAGCACTCACTAATGTCCTGGGGGCATACCAACAACTCCAGGACTGGGTCAGGTGATCAACATCATGCAGGAGACCCAGCGGCTGCAGAGGGAACACCACCAGGAGGTCATGCAACAATTGCAGGCCTTGAAAATCACCATGGCCTGCACTGCGAGGGTGCTGAGTGACATGGCGAACATCATGCATGAGTACACAACACACCAGTGGGCCCCTTCCACTAGCCAGTGTACTGACCAGCCCTCCACATCTGCTGCAGCTAGTGGACAGGAGTGCCTGCCACAGGACTCACTGGCCACCATCATCCCTCCCCTGGCAGAATGTGAACAACCCTGCAAACATTACCTGTGACCCAGACAGACACCAGAGACAGTTGCCAACACCAAGACCACTGCCAGGAAATGAGCCCCTCCAGAATGTCCCCCTTGTCTTCCACTGATTCAACTTGTTCACTTTAGACTGCCATTGCTCCTCTTCCTATGGCCCCATGGACACTGGACCTGTGCTACTAACAGGCTGGGCCACTACACTGGACTTTTCCCAATCATCACCCCGCTCTATTGCACTTTCCATTGTTTTTTTGTTATTCAAATATACACCCTTTGAGTAATGGTGTTTTATCAGAAAGAAATGTGCAATGTATTGAACTGCATTATCCTGTGCAAATGTCCAGCGATGTGTTAATCCATCCAACAAATGTGTCTCAGAAGTCTATAGTCATCACATCAGTACACTGTCCTCAGTGTCCACTGCTGCCACAGGTACATTGTCACCCCCCTCCTCCTGCAGATAGGAAACATGGCATCTGAGGGCCAAATTGTGCAGCATGCAGCTGACCACCACAATATGGCAGACCTTCTCAGGGGTGTAGCATAGGGATACACCTGTTAAATGGAGGCACCTGAACCTGGCTTTCAGGAGACCAAAAGTGTGTTTCACAATCCTCCTGGTACGCCCATGTGTATCATTGCACCGATCTTCAGCCCCTGTTCTTGGATTCCTAACAGAGGTCAAGAGCCAGGACAGGTGTTGGTAGCTGGAGTCCCCTGGAAGAAGGGATGGACACACATTAGCTATGCACAATGGCATGGGGTATGACTCCTGTAGGCATACGACATACATTGGGTGAGGACTCAAGCTCACCTATAAGCCACACTCTGTGCCTCTGTAGTCATGTCATCACGTGTGGGACGCCGCTATTCCTCAAGACATAGGCATCATGCACAGATCCAGGATACTTGGCAGAGACATGGGAGATGTACTGGTCAGCATGGTACACCATCTGAGTGGAAACTCTCCTGTACACCTGCTCATTTGCCCTGGGAGGGACTAAGGCAATATGGGTCCCGTCAATGGCTGCAACCACATGTGGTATGTGTTCCATTGCATAGAAACCAGCCTTCACAGTGGGAAAATCATCAACCTGGGGAAATGCGGTGTAGCTGCTCATGTTTTTGAGCAAGGCAGCCAAAACCCTTCCAAGCACAATCAAGAACATTGACTGTGACATTCCTGCAGCCAAGTTCACAGTCACCTGGAAAGAACCAGTTTCCAGGAAATGGAGCACTGACAGTACCAGCACAAGATGGGGAATGACTGTGGCGCTACGGATAGCAGGTAGCAGATCAGGCTCGAATTGTGCCCACAGCTCTGTGATTGTGGCCCTATCCAGACAAAAGGTGAGTATAATGTGCCGGTTCTCCAGTGTAGCCAAGTCCACAAGGGTTCTATACACAGGTGTTTGCCTCCCCCTCCTCCTATTCCTCCACAGTGGTTGGTATCTAAGTGAGCCAAAAGTAAAATGGGTGTGACAACAGGACCTATGGACACACAACATCATAGTACACAGAGCATGTATGTATGTAGGACACTAAAGTTTTCTAGTTGTGTACAGTCGACACCAATGACACACATATAAATTCAAAACATGAGTACTAGCAGTAGGAAATGGCAACTGCCTGTCTTGTATGCAGGAACAGGTGGAAGTGACCTCACTCCGCCGCAGTTAGGCATCGTGGCAGAAGGCGGGCTGCACTGCTGTGCTATTCCTCATTGGCTAAAATGGGGCTCTATGGAGTACAGGAACCAATGATGATCAACGCAGGCAGTGAAGGAGTTCACCGCAGCATACGTGACCAACATGTTCTTTCTACCACTTCACTTGATTCCTGACTTTCCACTCAACGACATCTCCACTGCGTGTGCTGCTGTGACCTGTGTCTGGAACCTGCCATGGCCCATGCTACAGGAGAAAGGGTCCCAGCCTTCATGTCGGAGGACTTGGAGAAGCTCGTGGATGGGGTCCTAATCCTAAACCTGTACGGGCAGTTGTATGGGCCTCCAGACCAACAGGTGAGTACATCATGGGTATGTTGCATACGACATGGCTGCATGTAGATGTATGTGTGTGCTAGTAGGGTGTCATTTGGGGGTATGGCTGCAGGCAATGTTAATGCAGAGGTACGGGTCATGTGTGTGCTTGATGAGGGGCAAATGCAGTGTGTAAGCCATTTGTGTGACAGGCTGGATTGTATGGCTCATGGTGTCCTTCTGTCTGTGTTTTCTCTGCAGGTCAGCGTCCATCAGAAGAAGGGATTGTGGCGTGCGATAGCCAAGGGCATCTGCACCCTCGGGGTCCATAGCCGGCAGACCACCTACCGCAGGAAACGGTGGGAGGACCTGCGATGGTGGGCCGGGAAGACCACAGAGGCCCAGCTGCGGATGACCTCCCAAAGAGGGAGGGATACCCGTCGGAGCCTGACCCCCTAATGGCCCACATACTGGCAGTGGTCAATTCTGAGTTGGATGGGTGACTGAGGGTAGCACAGCAGCCACAAGGGGGTGAGTACAGACTGTGTGGTATTTTGTAAAAGCTGCCTGCCATGGAGTTTGGGTGCAAGGTTCTAGTCAGTGAATGCCCCAATATGCCAGTTTAGCCGTTCCTGTGTGGTCCTGCTTAGCTATGTAGGGTAGTATGCATTTTTGGTATTGCTGAGTAGCTTACGTACCATTGCAGACAGGGCTTAGATGGTCCCCGTAGGTGTGCAGGTGGTAGTGCTTGGGTTCCTACCTAGGCAATGGTTTGTCACTGTGGTCCATACTGCCCAAAGTAAGTCCCAAGGAGTGATTGTGATGTGTATGCCATATGTGCTGTTGGTGCTATGATTGACCCTGTGCTCCCTTTCTTTCTCCCCCACCCTCTCTCCCTTTGTCATCCATTGTCCTTGGCTGTCGTCAGAGAAGAGGCCAGAGCCTTAAATGATCTCTGTAGGGCCACCAAGCCACCGTGAATGCCCTCCATGTAGGCATTGCATTGCTGCATCTGGGATGCCAGCCCCTGGATGGCATTCACTATGGTTGACTGCCCTACAGAGATGGATCTCAGGCGATCAATAGCCTCCTCACTGAGGGCATCATGGGTGACTGTGGCAGGGCCTGAGGTGCCTGGGGCGAAGGAGACATCCACCCTCGTGGGTGAGTGTGCATGGGCAACTGGGTGGAGGGCTACTCGGAGGGCGGTGTTGGTACCGGGTGGCGGAAGATCTTGCAGCTGGGGTTTGCCACCACCAGAGAGCTTCCGTCAGAGGAGGAATCAGAGTCTGTTGTCGTTGATCCCCTTGCCCTCCAACCCACTAGCCCCCTTGTCGTCAGCGGACTCTGCCTCCTGTGGGCTGCAGCTCCGTCACTCGACGGTGCACCTGCTCCTTCCTTCCATCATAGGTCGTTCCACCTCTTCCGAGTGTTTTCCCTTGTGCGTGGGTATTGTCCCACGCCGTTCACCCTGTCCACGATTCTCCACTATAGCTCCATCTTCCTGGCAATGGAGAACTGCTCTACCTGTGCTCCAAATAGCTGTGGCTCTACCATGACTATTTCCTCCACCATCACCCGTAACTCCTCATCAGTGAAACGGGGTGCCTTTGTGGGGACATGGGTGTTGTGTGGTGTGTGTGTGTGTTGTGCAGAGGGTGTTGAGTGATGTGGTGGGGTGTGGGATGTGTGGTGTGTGGTGCGTGACGGATAAATGGGTAGTTGTGGTGTTTGTGTGTGCAGTTATCTCTGGGACTGACCTGGCAAGGTGTAGTGGTCTTCTCATGTTTGCAAAGGATTTGTGGGTGATGTGGTGGTGTATTTTATAGTGTTGTTGGTGGGTGTGTGGGGTGTGTGTATTTGTGTCAGGTGTGGGTTTTTTGGACTGGCCAATATTGGCTTGTTTTGGTTTTGTGTGGCCATTTCTGCTGCAGCAGTGTGCACCGCCAATGGTTTACCGCTGTTGAAAGTCCACTGTGGTGATTCATGGGTCATTATTTGGAAGGTGTTGTTTTGCTGACATAACATATATTTGCTAGTTCTGACAGTTTTTTGCATTCGTTGGGCCTGGCATATTTGTGGTTGTGGGTGGTTTCTGACGGTTTTGTGTGTGTGTGTGGTAATTTGGCGGGTGGATGTTCACCTCCGCTGCAGTATGTTGCTGGCCGTCACCACGGGATATTCGGAAAATACTGCCAATGTCATAATGAGGGCCTATGTGTCTGCTTGGGCAAATCATGTGTAGTAAGTTGACTGATAGGTGACGTTAGGTGTCCAATGTTAGCTCACTATGTCATGTAGTAATTTTGTTGGATGAAGCAGTAAGGACAGTTTGTTGCATAGTGAATGGGTTGTTCTGTTGTGTGATTGAGAGTTGGTTTACTACAATGGAAATCAGTGGTGCATGTGAGTTTAATCATGTAAGCTCTGTTGAGAGATGGTTTGCAGTGGCGGTCCGCAAGGAGACACATACTCACACTCATCTACATGCACACTCACGCCCGTCTATTCACAAGGACACACACATACATCAACATTCACAAGCCCAAACCCATTCACAGCAAACATTCACAGCATACACACATACAAAGATACGTGCACATGTGCATCCAAACATTTTTTTTAAATACTTACTGGGTGACAGCAAGTCCAGCCGGTGGTGGGATGGTAACCGGAGGCACTGGGAGGAGCTGGATGCATCGGGGAGGGAAGGGAAATCAAGTTGTTCACTCTGCCCCTTCTCGCTGGCTGATCTTGTCATGGGTCAACCAATGAGAGGAGGACCTTCCCTACCCTCTCACAGAGTGGGATGGGGTCAGTGAAAGTTACTGACTCCACCCCACTCTGTGACGAAGGGGGGGGGGGGAACCTCACAGCACTTTGCCTTGCTGAGAAGATCACACCCACAAGGTTGTACAATCTTCAGCATGGCAAAGCTTGTCTCAGGCTGCCACGTGCCTGCACATTTTGTGCATGTACAGTGCCTGTCTCCCTGACCTGCCATTGAAGAGTGTCTGTCAGGCTGGCCTTTGCTCAGCCTGACAGACACTCTTCATGCTTTGTGTAGGATGCTGGCTCTGTATACACTATATCGAAATGAGATATAGTGTGCACAGAGTCCAGGGGTTCCCCAGAGGCTTAACAGAGGCTAAAGTAGATAATACTAATGCTCTCTTTTGTAGTAGTGTGGTCGAGCAGTTAGGCTTATTGGAGGTTAGTGCAAGCATTTGTTTTACACACACAGACAATAGAAGAAGCACACACTCAATGACTTAACTACAGACCAATGGTTTTTATATAGAAACAATGCCTTTTCTTAATTTATTTTTAGAACTACGTGAGTCAAGTTGCAGGTAATTACTTCAATAGATTCGTATTTCACACGTATCAACAGTACTTTGTTTGAAATCGATAAGTTATACAGTTTTTGAAATATTGACAATAATTTGTTTTAAAAATGGACACTGTGCAATTTTCAGAAACAATTCCTGGGGGGAAGAAACGTTAGATTGTTTTCCAGGTAAGTACAAAACTTACAGTTTCAGTCTCTGGGTTTTAGGAAGTCCACCGATTGGGGTTCAAGTTAACCCCAAACACCCACCACCAGCAACACATGGCCGGCCGGGTGCAGAGGTCAAAGATGAGCAAATTTAACTTGGGCTACTATGGAGACAGGAGGTACTCGGAATCAGGTCTGCCTGCGGGTAGGTACCCGCAATTTAGAGGGTAGACCAGGGGGAGGAGCACTGGAGGGGCCACAAGTCGGCACCAAACACACACCCTCAGCGGCACAGGGGCGGTTGGGTGCAGGGTGCAAACAGGACATAGGGTTTCCAATGCTGGTCAATGAGGGGACCCCAGGGGGTCACTCAGAGGCTGCAGGCGAGGTCCAGGGGGGTGTCTCGGGCACACGACTGGTTAGACAGGGAGGAGGGCTTCCTGCTGAATGTGGCTGCACCGGGTGTCAGGTTTCTCCAATGCCTGGTGGCTGCGGGTGCAGTGGGTCCTTTGGAGTCGGGTATCTTCGTCCGGCGCGGTTAGGGGGGTCCTTGAGATTCCCTCTACAGGCATCATTGTTGAGGGGTAGAGAAGTCAACCCAGGGTGGGCACTTGCTTGGAATCGCCTGGGAATCCTTTCTACCTGGTTGGACCACCTGGACACGTGCCATGGGCGTCGGGTGTAGAGTGGTTAGGACTCACGCATTCGGAGTGAGGGATGAGTTCTTGGTTGTTGGTTTCTTCTTGGACAGGGCCACTGTCCACTGAAGTTCTTGGTCCTTTAGGGTTCAGGGCAGTCCTCTGGAGCTTGGCAGATGTCGCTGGTCCCACTGGATGCGTCTCTGTTCTTTAGCAGGTTCTTTGAAGCAGGAGACAGGCTGATAGTACTGGGGTCTAATTAGTTGTTGTCTTCCTTCTTCTCTGCTGGGGTTTCAGCTTAGCAGTCCTTCTTCTTCTTGTTAGGTTGCCAGGACTCTGGTGAGCTGGGTTCAGTGAAGCCCTTAAATCCTAGATTTAAGGGCATTTTAGGGGTCAGAGGGCAGTAGCCAGTAGTGTCCCTGAAGGTGGCTACACTCTCCATGTGCCCACTCCCTTTGGGGAGGGGGCACAAACCTAATCCTATGGTCTCTGTCCTCCAAACCAAGATGGAGGATTCTGCAGGGAGGCGGTTACCTCAGCTCTTGAAACCTTAGGGGTGGTCCTGGCTCGGGTGGTCACTCCTTTCTGTTTTCCCTAATTTTCCTGCCGGACTTGCCACCAAAAGTGGGGCTTTGTCCAGGGGGGTGGGCAGCTCCACTAGCTGTAATCCGAGGCTTGAGCCTTTGAGGCTCACCACCAGGTGTTACAGTTCATGGGGGGGGGGGAACCACCTCCACCCAGGACAGGCTTTGTTTCTGACCACAGAGTGCACAAAGGCACTAACCCCATGTGATCAGAAACGTGTCTGAAAGTGGCAGGCTGGCACAGACTGGTCAGTCTTACACTAGCAGTTTGGCTAACACAGAGAGGGCATCTCTAAGATGCCCTCCTTGTGCATTTTTCAATAAAGCCCACACTGGCATCAGTGTGGGTTTATTGTGCTGAAATATTTGATACTAAACTTCCCAGTATTCAGTGAAGCGATTATGGAGCTGTGTAGTTCATAATGACAAACTCCCAGACCATATACTCAATATGGCTACACTGCACTTACAATGTCCAAGAATGGACTTAGACACTGTAAGGGCATATTGCTCATGCAGCTTTGCCCTCCCCTGTGGTAAAGTACACAGCCTTAGGGCTGTAAGGCCCTTCTAGATGGGTGACATACCTATGCCACAGGCAGTGGTTTGTGGACATGGCACCCTGAGAAGGGTGTCATGTTGACTTTGTTTTATTCTCCCCACCAGCACACACAAGCTTCAAGGCAGTGTATATGTGCTTGGTGAGGGGTCCTCTAGGGAGGCATAATACATGCTGCAGCCCTTAGAGACCTTCCCTGGCCACAGGGCACTTGGTACCATGGGTACCTTTTATAAGGAACTTAACTGTTTGCCAGAGTTATGCCAATTGTGGAAACAAAGGTACAGTTTTTGGAAAAGGGCCTGGTTAGCAGGATCCCAGCACACTTCCAATCAAAGTTGGCATCAACACTAGGCAAAATGTGGAGGGTTAATCATGCCAACAATGGTACTTTCCTACACAACCCCCCCGCCCAAACAAAAGAAGATGAGACTATCCTTTCCCAAGAGAGTCTTCATTATGTAAGTGGAAGAACCTGGAAAGGCCATTTGCATTGGCCTGGACAGTCCCAGGTCTGTGTTCCACTACAAAGTCCAATCACTGTAGGGATATGGACCACCTCAAAAGTTGAGGGTTCTCACCTTTCATATGCATTAGCCATCTGAGAGGTTTGTGGTCAAAGTAAGTACCAAACAAGTATGGTCTCATCTTTTTCAGGGACCAAACCACAGCAAAGGCCTCCCTCTCAATGGCACTCCAAAGCTGTTCCCTGGGGAATAACCTCCTGCTAATGAAAGATGCAGGCTGGTCAAGACCATCATCATTGGTTTGGGATAGGACTGCTGCTATCCCATGTACAGAGGCATCTGTCTGTGCAATGAACTGCCTAGAATAATCGGGAGCTTTAAGAACTGGTGCTGAGCACATTGCTTCTTTCAGGGTGTCAAAGGCGGCCTTTTGACAGTCAATAATCCAGTTTACCTTCTTTAACATCTTCTTTGAGGTCAGTTCAGTGAGGGGAGTCACATTGTACCCATATCCCTTCACAAACCTCCTGAAGTACCCAGTCAAGCCAAGAAATACCCTAACTGGAGTCTGGGGTTTTGGAGCTTCCCAGTCCAGAATTGTCTGGATATTGGGTTGTAAAGGTTGCACATGGCCTCTACCTACAAGGTGGCCCAAGTATACAACTGTGCCCTACCCTCTTTGGCACTTAGATGCTTTAATAGATAGGCCTGCTGATTGCAAGGCCTGCAAAACCTTCCCCAGGTGGACCAGGTGATCCTGCCAGCTGAAGCTAAATACAGCAATATCATCTAGATATACTGCACTAAAGGACTCCAAGCCGGCAAGGACTTGATTCACCAACCTGGTGGCAGAGGCATTCCTTAAGCCAAAGGTCATACCAGTAAACTGATAATGCCCATCAGGTGTAGATATGCTGTCCTTTCTTTTGCTCCAGGTGTCATCCTAATTTGCCAGTACCCTGCAGGTAAATCAAAGGTTCTTAGAAACTTGGCTGCACCCTAACTTGTCAATTAATTCATCTACTCTGGGTATAGCTTGTGCATCTGTCTTAGTGACAGAGCTGAGCCCTCTGTAGTCCACACAGAACCTAATTTCTCTCTTGCCATCTTTGGTGTGAGGTTTTGGGACCAAGACCACTGGGCTAGCCCAGCAACTGTCAGAGTGCTCTATTACCCCTAACTCCAGCATCTTGTGGACTTCCACTTTGATGCTCCCTTTGACTTGGTCTGACTGTCTATATATTTTGTTTCTGACAGGTAAACTGTCTCCTGTGTCCACATCATGTGTACACAGGTGTGTCTGACCAGTGGTCAAAGAGCTCAGCCTACTGCTGTAGGGCATGCCTGCAGTCAGCTTGCTGTTGGGCAGTGAGGGTGTATGAATAGACAACTCCATCTACTGACCCATCCTTAGGGTCAGTTGAGAGGAGGTAAGGGAGAGGTCCACTCTCTGCTTCCTGATCCTCATCAGTAATCATCAGCAGGGTTATGTCATTATAGAAATTCAGGCGGTTAACCTCTTAGGTGCCCTGCTAGTGCCCAGATCCACTAAGCAAGTGCCTGACTCTTCTTTTCTAGGATTGGGCAAGGGCCACTCCATCTGTCCTGAAGTGCCCTGGGAGCCACAGGTTCCAGAACCCAGACTTTCTGCCCTGGCTAGAATTCAACCATTGCAGCCTTTTGGTCATACCACAACTTCTGGAGTTGTTGGCTTGCCTCAAGGATTTTGGATGCCTTTTCCATGTGTTCAGCCATCCTAGAGCAAAGGCTTTGCATAAGGGTAGAGGGTGAGGCCCCTCTGTTATTAATGATAGGCCAACACTGGTACTGGGTTGTTTGTTGAAGACAGCAGTCAAAATGCACCCAAACGTATGGGAACTGTGATGCTGAGCACAATGGGAGCAGGGTGAGTGAGCATGGTGCACCAAAGGCATGGCTAAATAAACAAAATACTCTCTAACATTTTGGTCTTCCACCTTTCTAATCAGTGGGAAATGCATAATTGTACATTATGACACTCTATTAGTGCACTGCAGAGGTCTGTCTGTAACCAGAAAACCATAGAATTGAATTGTGATAGGTGCATTGAATAGTGACTTGCATATGTTTAATGTTATGAGGTCAGTCTGTGACGGAAAGCACTATGAATATGAAAGTCATTATTTTAAACGTGCATGACACACATTATAAGATAGGCTGCTACAAAATGTGCAAAAGGTTTAAGTTAAAACGTGCTTCCAAAATATAGGGGCTCATTTATAAGCCCTGTGCCACCAGTGTCACTTTCAGCGATGCTCCAGTGGGGCTGTGGCTGTTTCCATAGTTACAATGTGGCACTAATCCACTTTCCGTGGCTTAGCGCAGACCTGTACATATGGCCACCCTAACACAGTTTTCTGAGGCAGAAGGGTGCGCAATGGGTGTTGCAATGGGTGTTTCCACACAACAACCATTGCTTTTGACACTGCCCCCTATTTACAAGAAATTGTAAACCTGAGGCAGTGCCAAAAACTAACTCCACCTATGGGTGGTTTTAGAGTGGTGCAACAAGGAAAAATACTTTTATTACTCCTCGTTTTTGCTTTTTTATGTGTACTGCCTTCTGCTGCACACATAGAAAGAGCAAAATGCCATTAGTGATTGTTTATGTGCAGGAAGGTGTCCCTTCCTGAACATAAACAGTCATTAATTAATGACAGTTTGCTACTTCTATGTGTGCTGCATTCTGCATCACACATAAAAGTAACAAATCGCCATTATTGATTATGTGCAGGAAGGAAAACCTTACTGCACATAAACTATCATTCTCTGCAACGCAGGCACCCTTGCGCTATGGTACAAGTCTGTCTGCGTTGGTGCTAGGCAGCTAATTTTAGCGTCAGCGCTAGGGAACACACAGGAGTGTGCTGTATTGTTGTGAATACGGTGCATCCCTGATATCCTGCATTTTTTTAAAGTCGGAGCATGGCGCTGCCAAATTTGGCGCAGCTCCGTGCTCCCCTGACATTTCCTTGTAAATGAGGCCCATCGATTTTAATAATACCCATACTGTATGTAGTGCAATTTTTTTATCACTGTCTTTTAAAACCACACAGTTCACAACTCAGATGGTAACATCCTTGCAGTGCCACTCAAAATTAAAAAATCTGTGTTAACAGGAAGCTTCAAGTGATTCTGTTAATTAAAATCAATACTAGCTTCCAAGCACACTTTACATTTTTTGATTGATCAGTTGCACACCTTTACATTTTTTTCAGGCAAGAAACCACCTTAGCAGGAAGGCTTATTTAGCTGTCTGCCCCTCTGTCGGTTTCATAGCACAGGATACTCCATGCCTTACACTTCAGCTGAAGCATTTCAGCTGTCAAAATTAACTCTTCCGGTATGGTTATCTTAGCACAAAAAGTAGGGGAACTGTTATCTCAAATTAGAAAGTATGGGGATGTTGTGCCTCTCAGATCCTTCCCACTTTCAACCACTGGTTGAAAACAGCTAAGCAAGCAAGCTTTAGAATAATTGGGAAATAAAGTATAATACAGTAATGTAGTCTGTTAACATATTGGCTCAGTGATATAGAATAATCCATATTACACACGTTTAAATGCTAAAGTTGTGGTTTATGTTACACAATAAACACTTGCCAAACACAGCCCTTCCTCATGTGTGGTTCTTCATGCATGGGCATTCTTTATGGTCCCGGATTCCCATCGACTGAAACTACAGCGCTCTGTGGACATAGTTTTCAGTTCTGGTAGGTGCTGTTTGCTATTCTATTTGCTTATTTGTATACAGATTTATCCCACCTGAAAGAGTGTGTATGTGGAGAGGGCAGGAAAGATTAAAAAGCAGGGCCAACAGCGAGACAAGCATTGGCAAAACCAATAGGTCTTCCCTATGCAAGAGCTATTGGTTTTGCCAATGTGTTTCAGCCAAGTTGTTCACCAGCGTGGCTGCCGTTCAGCATGGCTGAAAATTTGTGGCATAGAGGAGAGCTGCCTGGAGTGTTGTAGAGTGGAATGGCGAAGAGTGGGGTAAAGTGTTATAAAGTGCAGTGGCAGAGAGTGTCCTATATTGAAGTGGCATAGCGTGGAGTCATGTAGAGTGTCATACACTAGAGCTGCATAGAGTAGAGTGGACTGGTGTATGGTGCATGGGCGTAGAGTATTACAGAGTATACTGGTATAGAGAGCAGTGGCATTGAAAACATTGGTGTACAATGCAGCATCATAGAATACAGTGGTGTAGATTAGAGTGGTGCATAGTAGAATGCAGTAGTGCATAGTGCAGTGGTGCAGAGTGGAGTGCCACAGAGGAGAGTGGTGCAGAGCAGAGTGGCACAGAATAGAGTGGCCCAGAACAGAGTATAGTACAGTGCTGTAGAGTGCAATGGTGTAGAGTGGCACAGAAGGGTGCAGAGGAGAATGGCATAGAGTTGAGTGATGCAGAGGGCAGTGGCATAGAGTAGAGGCAAGTGGCGTAGAGTGCAGTGACCTAGAGTGCAGAATAGAGTGGTGCAGAGTTGAGTATCATAGAGTAGTGCAAATTAGAGTACAGTGGCATAGAATGCCATGGCACAGAGTGGAGTAGTGCAGAGTGGAGTGACGTACAGTTCAGTGATGGAGAGTGCAGTGTTGCAGAGTAAAGCGTCAGAGTGCAGTGGTGTAGAGTGGCATAAAGAGCAACAGCGTAGAGTACAGTGATGCAGAGTAGAGTACAGTGGCGTACAGTGCAGTGGAACAGAGTGTAGTTGTGTAGAGTGCATTAGCGCACAGTGCAGTTGTTAAGAGCACAGTGGCGTAAAGTGCAGTGGCATAGAGTAGATTGTTTTGGAGTAGAGTGAAGTGGCATAGAGTGTAGTAGTGAAGGGAAGAGTGTAGTTGCACAGAGTGGCATAAGGTAAGGTGGCATACAGTGGATTGTTGTAGAGTGCAGGGGCATGGAGTTGAGTTACAGAGTAAAGTGCATCGGCGTAGAGTGTATTCGCATGGAGTACAGTGGCGTAGAATGCAGTGTTGCAGAGAGGCGTAGAGTGGAGTTGTTCAGAGTAGATTGGTGTGCATGGACTAGAGTGTGTAAAGTGCAGTGGCGGAGAGTGCAGTGGTATAGAATGGGGAGGAGTGAATTGGCATAGAGTAGAGTAGTACAGGGAAGAGTGAAAAAGCATAGCTTCAAGTGGCGTACAGTGCAGTGGTGTAGAGTGGAGTGGTGTAGGGTGCAGTGGCATGGGGTAGTGTAAAGTAGACTGGTGCAGAGTAGAGTGCAGTGAGGTGGAGTGGTGCAGAGTAGAGTGGTGTGTTGCAGAAAGGAGTATTCATAGTGTGGTAGCACACTGTTATTACAGACAACATATTTTCAATTGAACTGACCATTACATTTGCGCAGATATACAGTGTTACAAATAAAACTTTACAGTGTACGAATGAACATGTATGGAAATTGCATCACCTAGTTTAATTATTAGTGTTGATCATATTAAAGCATTCGTTTCCAACACATTTCAGAAAAAACAAAAAAAATTGCTTCACAATTCTGATATATACTTACACTGCTCATTTAAATGTTGTTGCGCACTAGAAAAAACTCTTTCCTACTAAACGTATCTCGCAGTACTGTCCTACAAATTCTCTCATAAATGATCTTGTTTTGGAGGCAACGAAAGAAAAGTAAACAAGCACCCTTGGAAGACACCGCCTGATATAGGAACTCAGTCTTTGAATGAACAGCAAATGTGACGAGATAAAAACAAGTTTTAAAGATCTATTAACAGAAAATGGGTTTGTGGAAGAATACAGAAAGCACTGTTTAGGCAACGGGAGGGACGAACTGAACCTGGAGAGCCTAAAGCAAATAAAACCAGCAAATGGAAAGCCAGAAAGTGAGAGCTACAAACCACAAAGCCAATAGTAATCAATGATGAGAATGCATTCCGAGGGCAACTTTCTGAACGTCCCCAATATGTCTTTAGCAAACTAGACAGCTGCACTGTCTGGTAGGCTGCGACCTAAAAAGGGGAAGATTATACAAAAGGAATTAAGAATAGTTTTATGATGTGGTTACACCTATATTTTGCTTTTGTTTTTTTCATCTATATGCTGGTTGTTTGTAAAGCGGATCGCCTTGATGTATTGTGAAATGCAAAAGAGAATTACATGGGTAACACTGTTCACCAGTGAACAATGGTGAGCAACTGTAACCTCTTTGAAGGTGCCACCAAAATTTGGATTGATGCTTGCTGGTTAAATAGCAAATATGCATATACAAAAACTAAATACATACCGCTTCACGCATACAGTTATTATATGTATTATTTTAAAAGGTAACAGTGTAGACCCAAAGCCTCGACAGTTTAATTTCGCAATGCTGTCTCTGCCCCTCCGTCCCCACCTTGCCTCCCCAGTCGTTTAAAGGGCTATCTTCCTTTTCGTTAATATTTCAGCAGCTTGAGCTATATCAGTTTATAAAGATCAACATCGGCGTCTAGAAATATTGCAGGATTAAAGGCGGGCGAGAGCCGTGATGGCTGCTGGTTGGTTAAAAATAGTCACACTACACGCCACAGAATGAGCGATGGCCTGCACGTTAACAGCCCTAGCGCAGGCAGGCGTGTGGCCTGGGTTGTTGCCTAGCAACTGCTGAAAGGTTTCAGAATCGAGGAAACAAAATAGTGGCACGATGCTAATGCAGCTCGTGACTCGCAGAGCTCACGGCGAGCGAGCACAAAACATGCAGGACGACGATATAAGAATATTAAGCACATTTTGCAAACAGTTTTTTTCATATTCGCAGCCTCTGATGAATAAAAATGCCCCCCCTACTTACCGAAGGAGTAAAATATTTATACTGCGTCATGGGAGCTTCAGGTCCACGGCTCGGCCATTTCGAAAGGAAGCGATGTAAGGATCGCAGGTCAAGGCTACATTATCCGTGTTTTCTTTGTTCAGGGTTGGCTGTAAATGCAGGCTTTCTTACATCATTTGAAAGAAAGTGCAAGACGTGTAATGGGCTTTTGATTTATTTGCAACCTCCACTAACAGCCCGCTGGCCGATTTTACGATAGTGTGTTTCGGGTCCGGCTTTAAGGCGGTGCGAGCGGTGCGCCCGCACCAGATGCTGACCTGCTATTGGAGGGCTCTGACCTCAGGGGGTGCTGTATGTAGCACTAAACTACAAAACTTGCGATTTAAAAGTACCTGCTGAAAAGTTTCTTGTGGTCCAGCCTTCAGGAAACAATTAAAATGTGAAGATACCTCCTGTAATAAATGTTTTTGGTAGAGAGAGAGAGATCAGAGGGTTGTCTAGCGGCAGCTTTGACTCGCCATAAAAAAGCACAGAGGGCTAATATGCCTGCTGCAAATAACATAACTATTTTGATGTGGATAGCTGAGTGGATTAGTAAAGCCAGCCTTTATAAGCGCTTTAAAACGAATGTATGTCAAAGAGGGGCTCTGGAGAGATGAGGGGCACATTTGCTGGGGTGGTAGTGAGAGAATTCAAGGAAGTGGTCATGGGGATTAGGGGTGGGGCACCAAAAAAAGACTGTCGCACATGGTGCTATGCTACCAGCGCTAAAGCCGGCCCTGGCGTGTAATGTATCAAAGCGCTGTAAATAAAGGTCTTTGTGAGAACATTTGTTTACTTGGGAGTTTAGAGCTGCAGCACACAAACATTTTTATGCATACTGACGGTGACAAAAAATGTGACCACATGGAGGTGATGACGCGGAAATGAAGGTTTTACATTTATTAGCGCATAAACGTAGTGTTGCAATAATCAAGTGTGACTTTAACCGAACTAATAAAGATTGTACGGGGACAAATGTGCCCTCAGAGTAGTTCGCCAACATTTATAAGCGTGCTTTATATAACGTGATGTATTAGAATTGTACTAATCTGACCTAACCGTAAACGAGTGCCATGATTTGCTTGTTTGAAATGTTTTAGCTTAGCATAACTTTAGTGGAGGCTTCGGCCTAGTGCCTTGTCTCACGGTTTAGATGCTCGTGTTTTTCTAATGTGCTAATAAACGTGTATTTCTGCTTGAAGCTGTACTTTTCCAGTGAGATCGGTTCACATGCTTATCTTTAAGGTTTCACGCCAGCCTGGCATCTTCTTCTTTGCTCCAAGGTCAATCTGCAGGTGCGGACAATGGAAGCTCTGAAAGTGAGTTAATTGGTAAAATATGTTGCAACTTACGTTCCCGACTCCAAGGATAATGTATGCCTAGGTAGAAGCTTGAGAACTGTTGTTTTTGATTGGACAATTTGAAGCCAACCTATGAACCCTCCAATGGAAGACCCTACTGGATTTGAACTGTTGTCTATTTAAACCCGGTGCACAAGAAGAAAGCAGCCATTTTGCAGCCATTTTAGCCATTACCCATCGGACATTACAGCCATTTTAGCCCATTACCTATTAGCCATTAGACATTGGACATTAGCCATTTGCAGGACATTGCAGCCATTATGGCCCATCTTGCCGACTTCGTCATTTTGCCATCTTCTATGATGCCAATTGATGTTCGACGCAAATTTTGAATGAGACTTTGATGCTTTCTCTAATCGAGAGAAAGAGACTTTAAGAAATTCTTGCCCTAGAGACTTTAACTTTGAACTGCCCCTTTGCATGAAGTAGTAGTTTATCTTGCCGCCGTGAGGCAATTGCCCCGTCCACCCTGCCCCTTTGCCCCCGTCCCATGCTGATCGAAAACCGGTACCTGTGAGACGAAGACTTCCTTGAATGCTGATTGAAATTGGTAAATATGAAAGGAAAATGTACAATTGCATTGTGTTTCTTTTAGGTAACCAACTGCTGATTTTGATGAGAGCCCTAGCTAGGAGTTTTCTAAATTAATGTTGCTAAATTGTATTTGCTTGAAGTCCCACATGCAGATGCTAATTTGAGGTTATAGGAGGATTCATTTGTTGCACGATGCAATTTGAGACCTTGTTATGCTGACTAATGTATGCAATTAGCTCATTACAGATTATAGTTTTAGTGATTTGCGTTGCTATTATCGAATGCATTGTTATTCAAATGCTGCATAGATTGCATCTTTTTCGCCGTTATGGACAGCTATTAATGTTCATTTACATATATCATTTGGTGTTGAGACACATCTATATTGTGCTAGCTTTGTTAATATAGGGAAATAAATTCATTAACTTTGAATAAACTGGTGTGGTTATTCATGGCCGAAAGGTCATGGTTCGCCGAAATGTTTTCTGGATTAATTGTTAAGTGTTATGTTGATCAGGGTATTGCTTATGTTCGTTATTGATTATTGATTTGATTAAATTGATTGATCTCGGGTGAAGAGAGTCCCACTTGGTCAAAAGATTCATCGACACGAAGAGCGTCCAAATACAGGTAAATTATTAATACGTAACGCTCTATCAGAGGTGATGTGACACCACCAGGCGACTAGACCTAAAGCACTTCATACAACCGGACAAACCAGACTTAGCTTGAAATGGTTAACAGTCAGTCTACCTGTGGGACTACTAATTAGTTGAGCAGGTGTGTGGGTGGGCTGCAACCCCGGCACAACACTTTTCAAAAAGAACCCCGAGAGCACATCTGTATTCTCGCCATGGCCCATTTTGTAGACTGATTTAATTAGGTTTTTTCAAACATTTGCATGCATGCAATCAGGTTTCTTTCTGCAGGACTGAATAAAGAAAAAGAAACACATGCATTTTTTTTAATTATTTCTATTTGCTGGTGTTTAGTTATTTCTGCAAACGGATCTTTACTCTAGAGACTTGCTTTATTTTTGCAGTTTTTATATAGCACATGCTCGTCCCAGGAGCACCGGAAATCTTTACATGAGCACCTGTTGCATTATACAAAGCCGGATTCATTTTTTTGGCTTGGGAAGATTTATAATTTTCCCAGATGTTGAGTGGACCCCAAGCCTTAAACCTGGTTCCCGGTTGTCAAGTCGGCAGCTCCGGACGTAACGCCACATCCTCTCTTGGTTAGCAGCATAAGCAAAATCTCTGAGGTGATATTGTTGGGTTACCCTAGTGTGGAATCATTAAAGTCAGCCTTGTGGAGGTGGATATTCACTGATATTGGGTGACAGTGTGCTGACCCTGATTTACAAAATCAGTTTAGTGGACAATTACAGTCTCAGTTCAAACTTATTGATGCTTACAGCTTACAGTAAAGAGGAGTTTTCACAGCCGTGGGAATTATTTCAGTGGTAGGACTGTGCGAAATATTTCGGGCATCCACAGACTTTCAAGTTTGTAAGTATTTATAAGCCATTCCAACTTTATTTTCTACTTTCGGGGACACAAAAATCTATTCATTTAAAAAGCTGGAGTTAGTGCCTTTCAGTCTGTGGTGGGGAGGTGTTCACCTTTGCCATTGATGGGATTGCTGTTGCTGAAAACACATTTCATGAGCTCTGCCCAATGTAAAGAAATTGGCTACACACCAAATCAAAGTCACTAGCCTTTCAGAAATATTCAGTGACAACCGAATGTCTCTCTTTCAGGGGAAATCAGGCACTCAGATTATGACCATGAAACATAAAGTTTTATCTGTTGTGATTTTTCGTATTCTTTGTACAGTTTCTTTGTATACCTTCACATACGTTTGTGGAAAATTCACAGGAAAATGTATACAAAAAGACAGTGTTGCTAAAATTAAAAGGAGGCAATAGCAATGATATTTGGGTATGATGGGATGCAGTCCTTGATGAAGCTGTATGAAGCAAAGGCAAATATATGATTTTTCCACATCACCACAAATACCTTGTCAATGTTTCTCAAACCTAGAAATGTGTTAAGGATGGGCTTTCATCAGGACAGGCAGTTAACATGATTATTAGATTAGGTATCATATGAAATGACCATCAAAAAGATCAAGCCTATTCAATCTGTGAGCCTTTTTGAGTTAGTAGATTTTAATGAACTTACTGGTGCCAAACTGAAAGCAGAGCCCAGTGAGACAAATAAGCAAGCCTGTGGGGGGAACTAGAGGATGAAAGTTCCCACCATACCACTTTAGGGGATATCCCTCAGAAATCAAAACATATTACTGCCACCCATCTTTTAAAAAGAAAAGAGAAAACTCAGAATTCACAGCCACTTGCTCGGCTTACTGTGAACTGTCAACACTCTAGATTTTCATAATAACTGTATTCACATAGGGAGACAAATGGAATGGCAAGTGGCTTCATAATTGGGTTTTGGCTTTGCTGTGAGACTTACTCTTAAACAGGGGACATGAATCACAATTATCCAGAAACTGAAGAAAGACATGTATCTTAATGCTACTTGTTAGAAATGGGGTCTCTAATTGGCAGTCAGTTTGCACCCTGTACAAGGAGGGACCCTCACTCTAGGAAGGATAAGGGAGATACCCGCTCAGATAACCCCTGCTCACCCCTTGGTAGCTTGGCACGAGCAGTCAGGCTTATCTCAGAAGTAATGGTTAAAGCATTTGCATAAAACGCACAGTAATGAATGAAAACACTACAAAAGGTCAACATACCAGTTTTAGAAAAATAGCCAATATTTATTTGTGTAAAACAAGAACAAAACAATAAAAATCCCACCTACAATGTTAAAGATATGAATTTTGAAGATTTACTCAAAAATACAATTTCTTGAAGTCGATAGCTCCACCTGGGGCTATCACGACCTCGTGATCAGCAAACCCAACAGTTCAGACCAGCCACGGAGTCACTGGCCAGCTACGGTGTCACGGAGACCCGCAAACAGTACCTTTGGAATTGCAGGGTGTCGTGACCCTCGCTGTGAACTCCGGAGAGCGGCATCGCTGACGCAGTGTTGGTTCCGAAGTCAGTGCAGGGGTCGTCAGGCCCTTTAAGTCACAGGCGTTGCAGATCGAACTCCGGGCTCACGTAGTCAGGAGCGCTGGCGTGGATTGCGTCGGGACTGCGGTGCGAAGCAGGTAGATGCGACATGCGGTGCCCAAAGGTCACAGTTCAGGCAGAGGCTCGGTGACGGTGTCTAGCGGCGTCGGTGAGACTAGGGCTGCGGTGTGAAGTGGGGCGCTATGACGTGCGGTGTTCCCAGGTCATGTGCAGGCAGCAGCAGCATCGTTGCTGAAGCGATGTCGTTGATAGGCCCAAGTCGGCGGTGCGGGGCGGTGCTGGTGACCCTCATGAGCGGTGTCCACAGGCCACAGTGCAGGCAGAGATGCCTGGTGACGACACTGGAGTTGATGGTGCTGGCGTCGGTGGACCGGGGCTGCAGTGCGGGACTACATGGTGCTTTCTGTACCTCACGAACGGTGTCCACAGGCCACGGTGCAGGCAGTGGCACCAGTGTCTGAAGGAGCAGCATTGACGGGGATGCCCATGCTATGGTGTGAGCAGGCAATGCTGGAATGTGGAATGTGGGGCCCACAGGTCACGTTGTGAGCAGCGGCTCGGTAAAGTCGTTGATGTTGGGGTCAGTGAGACCAGAGTCGTAGTGCGGCTCTGTGCAGCGTCAGCAGGTCACGGTACAGGCCAGCAGTGTCATTGACGGCGTTGCAATGGTTTTTCTCCTTGCACAGCAAAAAATACACAGTTCCCAGTGCTGTAGGAAGAGGAAACCGAAGTCTTTGATACCCCTGAGACTTCCAAAAGGAGGCAAGCTCTACTCCAATCCCTTGGAGAACTTTCTCAAGCAGGACAAACAGCAAAGTTCACCCTTTGCACTCTTTTCAGGCAGAGGCAACTGCAGGCCAGTCCAGCAAAGCAACACAGCAGAGAGACAGTACTCCACCTCCAGCTCTTCAGCTCTTCTCCTGGGCAGAGGTCCTCTTGATTCCAGAAAGATTCTTTTTTTTTGGGTCTTCTTCTTGTAATCCATTCTGCCTTTGAAGGTGGCAAACTTCAAAGCAAAGTCTAAAGTGTTTGCAAGATCCTTCTTTTCCAGGCCAGGCCCCAAACACACACCAGGGGGTTGGATACTGCATTGTGTGAGGGCAGGCACAGTCCTTTCAGGTGTGAACGACCACTCCTCCCTCCCCTCTAGCTCAGATGGCTCATCAGGATATGCAGGCTAAACCCCACCCCCTTTTGTGTCACAGTCTAGAGAGGTGTAAAACAGCCCAACTGTCAAACTGACCCAAACAGACAATCCACAAACAGGCAGAGTCACAGAATGGTATAAGCAAAAAAATGCCTACTTTCTAAAAGTGCTATTTTCAAACAGACAATTTAAAAACCACGTTCACTAAAATATGTATTTTTAAATTGTGAGATCAGAGACCCTGAACTCCACATTTTTAACTGCTCTCAAAGGGAATCTGCGCTTTAAGGATATTTAAAGGCAGCCCCCATGTTTAACTATGAGAGAGATAGGCCTTGCACAGTGAAAACCGAATTTGGCTGTATTTCACTGTTAGGACATATAAAACACACTAGTATATGTCCTCCTTAAACATACACTGCACCCTGCCCCTGGGGCTACCTAGTGCCTACCTTAGAGGTGCATGACATGTAGTAGAAGGGAAGGTTTAGGCCTGGCAAGTGGGTACACTTGCCAAGTCGAATTGGCAGTTTAAAACTGCACACACAGACACTGGAGTGGCAGGTCTGAGCCATGTTTACAAGGCTACTAATGTGGGTGGCACAACCATTGCTGCAGGCCACTAGTAGCATTTGATTTACAGGCCCTGGGCACCTCTAGTGCACTTTACTAGGGACTTAAAAGTAAATCATATATGCCAATCATGGATAAACCAATCAACAGTACACTTTACACAGAGAGTATATGCACGCTAGCACTGGTTAGCAGTGGTAAAGTGCATAGAGACAATAAACCAGCAAAAACAGACCTGAGAAAATAGGAGGAAGAAGGCAAAATGTTTGGGGATAATCCTGCAAAAAGGGCCATTTCTAACTCTACTCAATGTCTCTGTAATCTTGAACACAAAGAGGGCATACCATTGTGTGAAAGATGCTTGAGGAAAAGTGCTGGAGCATTTTAAATCCTCCTTCAAAAGGCAATGAAAATTATTAAACTTGTTCTCCAAGGACAGCACCATTTTAGAGGGGTATCAAAATGAGTCAGCTCATTCTTGATCCTCTCAACATCTATGTGGTTTCATTAGACCATATCTTGAGCTTCTTGGACACAGGTTTGATCATATATGGTAATGACGGCAGAATCCATATCAAAATAACTGGGGACTCCTGGATTCGAGAGGTAGCTTTAGCTTACATGTAATTCCTGCAGCCAGTGCTAAGTATGCCTACAAGTTGTGCTCAGCTCTGACATATGAAGCCTGAGTTCTATACTTGACATTTGAGTCAAGATATTATGATTAGCTTGCTCGGCAGCTAAAGTTTACATTTCTGTTCCAGATCTATTTGAAGGTTGTCTACAAACGTTTCTCTGACTTTAGAATCTTACACGTGTATTACATCTTTGTTTCAGTTTTGGCACATGGTCTTCATTGACGCCCTGTATATGAAAACCTATACATTTGCATCTTGTCTTTGCAACAAAAATATAATTAGCATGCTATGCTTTCTGAATACAGACAAATGCTCTTGAATACCACTAAGGGAATGCCATGACAGAGCTGAGGGTGGAGGCCGAGAGCTGTGAAAATAATCTAGTACAATGGTGGAAACAGAGAAAATATTAAAACTGGCAAAGACGACGAGACAAACAGAATTCATGTGTGTGAGAGATAAAGAATAGGAAGAACATGTAAGTAATAAAGAAAAAGATGTGTGAGACTTGGCATAGGGTTTCCCAATGCAATTGTGAGTTACCTGGCTTGCACTGTGCCAATACCAGTAGTTTACCTCTGCTGTCCTGATGCATCCTTGCTATTGGAACTAAACCAAATACCAAGTACACCTTATTAACACTTGACTTTCACAATAGTGAAGTAAAGCAGGCAAAGACCTATGCAGGTATGTGGTGAGAATTAGAAACAAAGAACTCCCCAATAAATGACTGTTCATGCACTGCTTTGCTTTTAAGAAAAAATACTTTATCACATACAAGACTCAAAACTGTATATAAAAAGGAAGTTGAAGAATGGTACCTAGTAGTCTCCAGCCCCTTCCATGTCAGAGAGTGGAGATCATATGGCCCTCATTACAACATCGGCGGTAAATGCCGCCTACTGCCGTGCTGACGGCCGCCAGCATAGCGTGACTGCGGTGGTATACCGCTACGGGTATTATGACCCACACAGAGAAGTCCACCACTATACAGACACACACACAAGTCCACCAGTCCAAAGGTCAGTGATAAACTGGCGGTACCAAAACCCACACCGTTACACCAACAGAAATACAGCCACAGTATCATGACCCATGAATCACTACATCGGTCTTTCAACCGCGGTAAACCATTGGCGGTACACACCGCTGCGCTCAAAATACACACAGACAAAACTACATCACATTGGACAATTCAAATTACACTCAATTGACACACATACACACACCACACCCACACACCCACACCACTATAAAACACACACCCACATTACCTACAACCCTTTCAACAAAATAAAAAGTTTGCTAACAGAGAGAGACAAGCCAGGAGCACCAACTCAATCTGAGCCACAGAACTCCATCACCCATACATCATCCATGCACCTCACAGCACACACCACAACACATCACCCCACACATCCTCACACATACCACTCACACCACATCCATGGCACCCCAAAGACACCCCAGGTTTTCAGAGGAGGAGCTAAGGGTCATGGTGAAGGAAATCATCCGGGTAGAGCCACAGCTATTCGGATCACAGGTGCAGCAGACGTCCATTGCAAGGAAGATGGAGCTATGGCGGAGAGTCATGGACAGGGTCAACGCCGTGGGACAGCACCCCAGAAAAAGGGATGATATCAGGAAGAGTTGGAACAACCTAAGGGGGAAGGTGTGTTCCGTGGTTGCAAGACACCAGGTTTCCGTACAGAGGACTGGCGATGGACCCCCACCTCCTCCCCCACAACTAACAACATTGGAGGAGCAAGTCTTGGCGATCATGCTTCCTGAAGGCCTCGCAGGAGTAGCAGGAGGACTGGACTCTGGTATGACAAATCTTTACTACTATATCCCCCACCCTACCTGCATGCTATAACAAACTCCTACCCCTACCCTCACCCTCATCACTCCACCACCTCACATATACCCCACTATCACAACCCACCCATCCCAATACCAAGCCCTGCATGCAACAACAATGCATGGACACCCATCACAGACCTGCATGGACACCCATCCTTAAAGCATGCCTATTAGAGAGAGTCGCCTAGCTCACAAAATCACCACGTACACAAGACAAAGCTGACAGGGTAATCACAACTATACAGGGAAACACACCCATGCACAAGATGGCACATGCAGATAAAATAACACTGTATTTACATCCCCACAGGACCCCCACTCAACGTCACCGGAGAGGATGTGCCACCAACATGAGTAAAGCTGGGAGGACTGCTGTGCGACAGGGGAGGACAGGCCCAGGGAACCCACTCTCCACAAGGCACTTGCAGGGATCCTGGGAGCATACCACCATTCCTAGGAGACCTTGGGCCAGATACTGGCCAAGTTGCAGGAGACCCAGTGGCTGCAGGAGGGACAGTACCTGGGGATCAGGGAGGACCTCAAACACATCCACACCATCCTGGTCACCATTGCAGGGGTGCTAGCTGACATGGCCAACACCATGAGGGAGGCAGTGGCACACCAATTGGACCCTGACACTAGACACACCGAAGAACAGCCCTCCACCTCTGCCAGCGTTAGTGGGCAGGAGGCCCTGCCACTGGAACAAAAGGGCCACCAGCACCCTAGCCCCTGTAGAAGGAGAACCACCCCGCAAACGGTCCCTGCGATCCAGGCGGAAGCCAGAAAACATTACCAAGACCCCGCCAGGAAATAAGACTCTCCTGATTGTCACCCTTGTGTCCCACTCTGTTACCCTGTCCACCTTGAACTGCCATTGCTCCCCTTCCTATGCCCCATTGGACAATGCACCTATGATACAAAGAGACTGGACTCCACCATCACCCCAGCCCATTGCACATCCCCCTCAACCTCTTAGCACTTAAATAAACACCCTTGGAACAAATACAAGTCTGGAGTCTGTCAATTGATTAAAATATGTATTAGTTCAACAATCTGTATACATTGCAATTCAATTCATATGTACAGTTATATATTGTAGGAAGTTGGCTCTGTATGTGCTATTTCAAAGTAAGGAATAGCATGCACAGAGTCCAAGGGTTCCCCTTAGAGGTAAAATAGTGGTAAAAATAGATAATACTAATGCTCTATTTTGTGGTAGTGTGGTCGAGCAGTAGGCTTATCCAAGGAGTAGTGTTAAGCATTTGTTGTACATACACATAGACAATAAATGAGGTACACACACTCAGAGACAAATCCAGCCAATAGGTTTTTGTATCGAAAAATATCTTTTCTTAGTTTATTTTAAGAACCACAGGTTCAAATTCTACATGTAATATCTCATTCGAAAGGTATTGCAGGTAAGTACTTTAGGAACTTTAAATCATAAAAATTGCATGTATACTTTACAAGTTATTTACAAATAGCTGTTTTAAAAGTGGACACAGTGCAATTTTCACAGTTCCTAGGGGAGGTAAGTTTTGGTTAGTTTTACCAGGTAAGTAAGACACTTACAGGGTTCAGTTCTTGGTCCAAGGTAGCCCACCGTTGGGGGTTCAGAGCAACCCCAAAGTCACCACACCAGCAGCTCAGGGCCGGTCAGGTGCAGAGTTCAAAGTGGTGCCCAAAACACATAGGCTAGAATGGAGAGAAGGGGGTGCCCCGGTTCCGGTCTGCTTGCAGGTAAGTACCCGCGTCTTCGGAGGGCAGACCAGGGGGGTTTTGTAGGGCACCGGGGGGGACACAAGTCCACACAGAAATTTCACCCTCAGCAGCGCGGGGGCGGCCGGGTGCAGTGTAGAAACAGGCGTCGGGTTCGCAATGTTAGTCTATGAGAGATCTCGGGATCTCTTCAGCGCTGCAGGCAGGCAAGAGGGGGATTCCTCGGGGAAACCTCCACTTGGGTAAGGGAGAGGGACTCCTGGGGGTCACTTCTCCAGTGAAAGTCCGGTCCTTCAGGTCCTGGGGGCTGCGGGTGCAGGGTCTCTCCCAGGCGTCGGGACTTTAGGTTCAAAGAGTCGCGGTCAGGGGAAGCCTCGGGATTCCCTCTGCAGGCGGCGCTGTGGGGGCTCAGGGGGGACAGGTTTTGGTACTCACAGTATCAGAGTAGTCCTGGGGTCCCTCCTGAGGTGTTGGATCGCCACCAGCCGAGTCGGGGTCGCCGGGTGCAGTGTTGCAAGTCTCACGCTTCTTGCGGGGAGCTTGCAGGGTTCTTTAAAGCTGCTGGAAACAAAGTTGCAGCTTTTCTTGGAGCAGGTCCGCTGTCCTCGGGAGTTTCTTGTCTTTTCGAAGCAGGGGCAGTCCTCAGAGGATGTCGAGGTCGCTGGTCCCTTTGGAAGGCGTCGCTGGAGCAGGATCTTTGGAAGGCAGGAGACAGGCCGGTGAGTTTCTGGAGCCAAGGCAGTTGTCGTCTTCTGGTCTTCCGCTGCAGGGGTTTTCAGCTGGGCAGTCCTTCTTCTTGTAGTTGCAGGAATCTGATTTTCTAGGGTTCAGGGTAGCCCTTAAATACTAAATTTAAGGGCGTGTTTAGGTCTGGGGGGTTAGTAGCCAATGGCTACTAGCCCTGAGGGTGGGTACACCCTCTTTGTGCCTCCTCCCAAGGGGAGGGGGTCACAATCCTAACCCTATTGGGGGAATCCTCCATCTGCAAGATGGAGGATTTCTAAAAGTTAGAGTTACTTCAGCTCAGGACACCTTAGGGGCTGTCCTGACTGGCCAGTGACTCCTCCTTGTTGCTTTCTTTGTTCCCTCCAGCCTTGCCGCCAAAAGTGGGGGCCGTGGCCGGAGGGGGCGGGCAACTCCACTAAGCTGGAGTGCCCTGCTGGGCTGTGACAAAGGGGTGAGCCTTTGAGGCTCACCGCCAGGTGTCACAGCTCCTGCCTGGGGGAGGTGTTAGCATCTCCACCCAGTGCAGGCTTTGTTACTGGCCTCAGAGTGACAAAGGCACTCTCCCCATGGGGCCAGCAACATGTCTCTAGTGTGGCAGGCTGCTGGAACCAGTCAGCCTACACAGATAGTTGGTTAAGTTTCAGGGGGCACCTCTAAGGTGCCCTCTGTGGTGTATTTTACAATAAAATGTACACTGGCATCAGTGTGCATTTATTGTGCTGAGAAGTTTGATACCAAACTTCCCAGTTTTCAGTGTAGCCATTATGGTGCTGTGGAGTTCGTGTAAAACAGACTCCCAGACCATATACTCTTATGGCTACCCTGCACTTACAATGTCTAAGGTTTTGTTTAGACACTGTAGGGGCACAGTGCTCATGCACTGGTACCCTCACCTATGGTATAGTGCACCCTGCCTTAGGGCTGTAAGGCCTGCTAGAGGGGTGTCTTACCTATACTGCATAGGCAGTGAGAGGCTGGCATGGCACCCTGAGGGGAGTGCCATGTCGACTTACTCATTTTGTTCTCACTAGCACACACAGGCTTGTAAGCAGTGTGTCTGTGCTGAGTGAGGGGTCTCTAGGGTGGCATAAGACATGCTGCAGCCCTTAGAGACCTTTCTTGGCATCAGGGCCCTTGGTACTAGAAGTACCAGTTACAAGGGACTTATCTGAATGCCAGGGTGTGCCAATTGTGGATACAATGGTACATTTTAGGTGAAGGAACACTGGTGCTGGGGCCTGGTTAGCAGGGTCCCAGCACACTTCTCAGTCAAGTCAGCATCAGTATCAGGCAAAAAGTGGGGGGTAACTGCAACAGGGAGCCATTTCTTTACACAAGCCCCCCCCAGCCCACAGGCCAGGAGACTCAGCCCAAGCTGGGAGAGTCTTCCTAGTCTGTCAGGCGAGGAAGAGTAGGAGAAATAGGCTGGTTAGTTGCAGGGCCTACTCTGCCTTACATCCTTCTGTTCAGGTCATTCCCTTTGGGGAACTGACCCACTTCCACAGTGATAGGACCTAGTCTGAATTGCCTCTTGTCTGCCTCTTCAATGTCTCCACCCATTCTTTTTATTTTGGGTTTAGAGGTATCCACCTCTGCTAATCTTATCTTAGCTAGGGTCATCCCTAGCTTACCCAAAGAGGTTACCCAGAGCTGGAGTAACCCCACCATGACCAACAGGGTCAGGGGGCCTAACTTGCTATTTGGCATGGGGTCTGACCACCATGCCAAGGATAGTGCAGCCATAAAGGCTAACACCCAGCAGAGGCCACTGACAGCTGTCAGTGCCCAGAACCACACCTTTAGCTCTTCACCTAAAAGGGAAGGGGCTAAGTTACAGGCCTCTTTGGGTTCAGGTTGCCTGTCTGCTGTATTAGAGTGGGGGGTTACCACATCTTGTAGTAAACACCCTTCTTCCACTCTTTCTTCTGTTAGCTGAGGAGCCACCCACTCAGGTTTAACAGTTGCCTGACTAGCCAGGACTTCTTGTGGGTCAGGTTGGACTTTATCAGGGCCATTTTTGGAGTTCTCCCCTACTGGAGCAGAATCTCCTTGGCTTGCTGTAACCTTGGCTAAAGGTTGTCCACCCTTCCTACTCTGTTTTCTTTTCTTCTTCTTCTGGGGCCTGCTTGCATTTACTGCAGAGGCAGGACTTCCAGAATCCTTGGGAGAGGACTGGCACTGGACCAGTTCCTCTCTTGGGCTCTGACTAACCTCTGGGTAGTCATTTCCAAGGAGACAATCAAGGGGGAGGTCTGTACTGACTACTACCCTTCTCCAGCTAAGAGTGCCACCCACTTCTATGGGTACTAAAGCCACAGGCCTCTTAGTGACCCTGTCTAGGCTAACTCTTACCCTGGCAGTCTCACCTAGGATGTACTGGTTTGAGAGCACCAGCCTGTCATGCACAATAGTGCGACTGGCACAAGTGTCTCTCAGGGCAGTGGTTGGGATTCCATTCACCAGTAGGTGGTGGAAGTGTCTACTTCCCTCTGGAATCTCCAACTCACCTGTTGGGCCCTGTTTCCAGTTGAAGGCTATGAAGACCTCCTCATCTGAGGAGTCATCTCCCATGGCTACACTGGTTACTCCTGGAATTTTGTTCTGGGGTTTGTTTTTGGGACAAGAAGTGTCCTTGGTGTGGTGCCCAGACTGTTTACAGTTGTGGCACCATGCCTTAGTGGCATCCCAGTTCTTACCCTGGTACCCACCTTTGTTTTGGGTTGTGTCTTGGGGCCCACCCACCTGTTCTGGTTTTTGGGGGCCTACAGAGGACTCTTTTTCTTTGTTTCTAGTGTCACCCACTTTCTCCTGGGGAGTTTTTGTAACCCCTTTCTTTTGGTCACCCCCAGTGGAAGTTTTGGTTACCCTAGTCTTGACCCAGTGGTCTGCCTTCTTTCCCAATTCTTGGGGAGAAATTGGACCTAGGTCTACCAGATACTGATGCAACTTTTCATTGAAGCAGTTACTTAAAATGTGTTCTTTCATAAACAAATTATAAAGCCCAACATAGTCACACACTTCATTTCCAGTTAACCAACCATCTAGTGTTTTTACTGAGTAGTCTACAAAATCAACCCAGGTCTGGCTCGAGGATTTTTGAGCCCCCCTGAATCTAATTCTATACTCCTCAGTGGAGAATCCAAAGCCCTCAATCAGGGTACCCTTCATGAGGTCATAAGATTCTGCATCTTTTCCAGAGAGTGTGAGGAGTCTATCCCTACACTTTCCAGTGAACATTTCCCAAAGGAGAGCACCCCAGTGAGATCTGTTTACTTTTCTGGTTACACAAGCCCTCTCAAAAGCTGTGAACCATTTGGTGATGTCATCACCATCTTCATATTTTGTTACAATCCCTTTGGGGATTTTTAGGATATCAGGAGAATCTCTGACCCTATTTAAGTTGCTGCCACCATCGATGGGACCTAGGCCCATCTCTTTTCTTTCCCTTTCTATGGCTAGGAGCTGCTTTTCCAAAGCCAATCTTTTGACCATCCTGGCTAACAGGGGGTCATCTTCACTGGAGTTATCCTCAGTGATTTCAGAGGTGTTGGTCTCTCCTGTGAGGGAACCAGCATCTCTGACTATTATTTTTGGAGTCAGGGTTTGAGGGACCCTGTTCTCCCTAGATAGGACTGGTAGGGGGGAATTTTCCTCCAAGTCACTATCCTCTTCCTCTGAGTTGCCACCCTCAGAGGGGTTGGCCTTTTCAAACTCTGCCAAAAGCTCCTGGAGCTGTATTTTGGTAGGTTTGGGGCCCATTGTTATTTTCTTTATTTTACAGAGTGACCTTAGCTCCCTCATCTTAAGATGGAGGTAAGGTGTGGTGTCGAGTTCCACCACAGTCACATCTGTGCTAGACATTTTGCTTCTAAAAGTTGGAATACTTTTTAAGAATCTACAACTAGTTCTAGGTTCTAATTCAAACTTTTACAAACTTTTAAACTCTAAAAGAAATGCTAAACAGGATCTAACACAAGGCCCTAGCAGGTCTTTTAAGAATTTAGAAAACTTTTCAAATTGCAAAAATCAATTTCTAATGACAATTTTGGAATTTGTCGTGTGATCAGGTATTGGCTGAGTAGTCCAGCAAATGCAAAGTCTTGTACCCCACCGCTGATCCACCAATGTAGGAAGTTGGCTCTGTATGTGCTATTTCAAAGTAAGGAATAGCATGCACAGAGTCCAAGGGTTCCCCTTAGAGGTAAAATAGTGGTAAAAATAGATAATACTAATGCTCTATTTTGTGGTAGTGTGGTCGAGCAGTAGGCTTATCCAAGGAGTAGTGTTAAGCATTTGTTGTACATACACATAGACAATAAATGAGGTACACACACTCAGAGACAAATCCAGCCAATAGGTTTTTGTATCGAAAAATATCTTTTCTTAGTTTATTTTAAGAACCACAGGTTCAAATTCTACATGTAATATCTCATTCGAAAGGTATTGCAGGTAAGTACTTTAGGAACTTTAAATCATAAAAATTGCATGTATACTTTACAAGTTATTTACAAATAGCTGTTTTAAAAGTGGACACTTAGTGCAATTTTCACAGTTCCTAGGGGAGGTAAGTTTTGGTTAGTTTTACCAGGTAAGTAAGACACTTACAGGGTTCAGTTCTTGGTCCAAGGTAGCCCACCGTTGGGGGTTCAGAGCAACCCCAAAGTCACCACACCAGCAGCTCAGGGCCGGTCAGGTGCAGAGTTCAAAGTGGTGCCCAAAACACATAGGCTAGAATGGAGAGAAGGGGGTGCCCCGGTTCCGGTCTGCTTGCAGGTAAGTACCCGCGTCTTCGGAGGGCAGACCAGGGGGGTTTTGTAGGGCACCGGGGGGGACACAAGTCCACACAGAAATTTCACCCTCAGCAGCGCGGGGCGGCCGGGTGCAGTGTAGAAACAGGCGTCGGGTTCGCAATGTTAGTCTATGAGAGATCTCGGGATCTCTTCAGCGCTGCAGGCAGGCAAGAGGGGGATTCCTCGGGGAAACCTCCACTTGGGTAAGGGAGAGGGACTCCTGGGGGTCACTTCTCCAGTGAAAGTCCGGTCCTTCAGGTCCTGGGGGCTGCGGGTGCAGGGTCTCTCCCAGGCGTCGGGACTTTAGGTTCAAAGAGTCGCGGTCAGGGGAAGCCTCGGGATTCCCTCTGCAGGCGGCGCTGTGGGGGCTCAGGGGGGACAGGTTTTGGTACTCACAGTATCAGAGTAGTCCTGGGGTCCCTCCTGAGGTGTTGGATCGCCACCAGCCGAGTCGGGGTCGCCGGGTGCAGTGTTGCAAGTCTCACGCTTCTTGCGGGGAGCTTGCAGGGTTCTTTAAAGCTGCTGGAAACAAAGTTGCAGCTTTTCTTGGAGCAGGTCCGCTGTCCTCGGGAGTTTCTTGTCTTTTCGAAGCAGGGGCAGTCCTCAGAGGATGTCGAGGTCGCTGGTCCCTTTGGAAGGCGTCGCTGGAGCAGGATCTTTGGAAGGCAGGAGACAGGCCGGTGAGTTTCTGGAGCCAAGGCAGTTGTCGTCTTCTGGTCTTCCGCTGCAGGGGTTTTCAGCTGGGCAGTCCTTCTTCTTGTAGTTGCAGGAATCTGATTTTCTAGGGTTCAGGGTAGCCCTTAAATACTAAATTTAAGGGCGTGTTTAGGTCTGGGGGGTTAGTAGCCAATGGCTACTAGCCCTGAGGGTGGGTACACCCTCTTTGTGCCTCCTCCCAAGGGGAGGGGGTCACAATCCTAACCCTATTGGGGGAATCCTCCATCTGCAAGATGGAGGATTTCTAAAAGTTAGAGTTACTTCAGCTCAGGACACCTTAGGGGCTGTCCTGACTGGCCAGTGACTCCTCCTTGTTGCTTTCTTTGTTCCCTCCAGCCTTGCCGCCAAAAGTGGGGGCCGTGGCCGGAGGGGGCGGGCAACTCCACTAAGCTGGAGTGCCCTGCTGGGCTGTGACAAAGGGGTGAGCCTTTGAGGCTCACCGCCAGGTGTCACAGCTCCTGCCTGGGGGAGGTGTTAGCATCTCCACCCAGTGCAGGCTTTGTTACTGGCCTCAGAGTGACAAAGGCACTCTCCCCATGGGGCCAGCAACATGTCTCTAGTGTGGCAGGCTGCTGGAACCAGTCAGCCTACACAGATAGTTGGTTAAGTTTCAGGGGGCACCTCTAAGGTGCCCTCTGTGGTGTATTTTACAATAAAATGTACACTGGCATCAGTGTGCATTTATTGTGCTGAGAAGTTTGATACCAAACTTCCCAGTTTTCAGTGTAGCCATTATGGTGCTGTGGAGTTCGTGTAAAACAGACTCCCAGACCATATACTCTTATGGCTACCCTGCACTTACAATATCTAAGGTTTTGTTTAGACACTGTAGGGGCACAGTGCTCATGCACTGGTACCCTCACCTATGGTATAGTGCACCCTGCCTTAGGGCTGTAAGGCCTGCTAGAGGGGTGTCTTACCTATACTGCATAGGCAGTGAGAGGCTGGCATGGCACCCTGAGGGGAGTGCCATGTCGACTTACTCATTTTGTTCTCACTAGCACACACAGGCTTGTAAGCAGTGTGTCTGTGCTGAGTGAGGGGTCTCTAGGGTGGCATAAGACATGCTGCAGCCCTTAGAGACCTTTCTTGGCATCAGGGCCCTTGGTACTAGAAGTACCAGTTACAAGGGACTTATCTGAATGCCAGGGTGTGCCAATTGTGGATACAATGGTACATTTTAGGTGAAGGAACACTGGTGCTGGGGCCTGGTTAGCAGGGTCCCAGCACACTTCTCAGTCAAGTCAGCATCAGTATCAGGCAAAAAGTGGGGGGTAACTGCAACAGGGAGCCATTTCTTTACATATATACATTGGTATGACCTGTAGTGGGCAGCAGTAAACACACCAGGAGCCAGAGTGGGGCACAGAGATCTGAAAATAGAGATGCCAAAGGGTACCGTAAGTGGCATAGACATAGGGAAAAAATGCTGCCATGTCCAATGTCCAACAGAAAACTGCAATGTAAAGTGAAGTTACAGTGTCTTACCTGTGTGTCACTGGAAGTATTGCTGTATGGTAGAACTTCTGTTTTCCACATCTTCATCCTCTGCCTCCTCTTCCTCACTATCCACAGGCTCCACCACTGCCACAAGACCATCCCCAGGCTCATCTTCCTGCAGAAAAGGCACCTGGCGTCTCAATGCCAGGTTGTGCAACATGCAACGCTAATCTGGCACACCTTCGTGGGTGAGTAGTACAGGGATCAACCAGTCATATGGAGGCAGCTGAACCTGGCCTTCAGGAGGCCGAAGGTTCTCTCAATTATCCTCCTTGTTTGCCCATGTGCCTCACTGTAACATTCCTCTGCCCTTGTCCTGGCATTCCTCACTGGGGTCATTAGCCATGAGAGGTTGGGGTAGCCAGAGCCACCTGCAAATATCGAGGGATACCTGTTAGCCACACACTTTAAGGGACAACCCCATACCCATACACCAACATACACTGGGTGGGGACCTTGGGCTCACCTATTAGCCACACCCGGTGCCTCTGGAGTTGAGCCATCATATATGGAATGCTGCTATTCCTCAAGATAAAGGCATCATGCACAGAGCCAGGATACTTGGCATCCACATGGGAGATGTACTGGTCCGCCAAACACACCATCTGCACATTCAGAGAGTGATAGCTTTTTCTATTCCTGAACACTTGTTCATTTCTCCCGGGGGGGGGGGGGGACAAATGCTACATGTGTACCATCAATGGCACCAATGACGTTGGGCATATTTCCCAGGGCATAAAAGTCAGCTTTCACTGTGGCCAAATCCTCCACCTGGGGGAATACGATGTAGCTGCGCATGTGTTTCAGCAGGGCAGACAACACTCTGGTCAACACATTGGAGAACATTGGCTGAGACATCCCTGATGCCATGGCCACTGTTGTTTCAAAGGAACTACTTGCAGGACCTGCATTCGAGGGGGGATACCTGTGGGGTGACGGATAGCTGAAATCAGGTCTGGCTCTAATTGGGCACACAGATCTTGGATTGTGGCCCAATCAAGTCTGTAGGTAAGGATTATGTGCCTGTCCTCCATAGTTGCCAGGTCCACAAGGGATCTGTACACGGGGGATGTCTCCATCTCCTATTCACCATCAGCGGTTAAACTCTAGGGTGGAAAACCATGGGCAGAGGGTCATATTCACACATATGTTGCAATAAAAATGCATTTCTTCCTTTACAGAAACTGTATGTGAATTTGAAATTCAGTTGATTTGCCAATGTCTGCTGTTACGCAGTTAGGTGCCATGGCCTGTGCCTCCCTGAAATGGCAGCTGCCTGACCTTTGAGGAGAGACAAGTGGAAATAAGGTAAATCCGCTGGCATTGTGTGCTGTTGCGGTCGGCGGTCGATGGCCGCCGCACAACTTCGCATTGGTTATCATTGAGCCCTATAGGTTCCAGGAGGCAATGACGATGTACGCCGGGGGTGACGGTACGCACCGCCGCAGACATGACTGCCATTTTCTAACTGTTCATTCACTTGCTACCTGACCTTCAACAGGAGAGGACCTATACTGCAAGTGCCTCTGTAACAGGTGTCTGGAAGCGACAATGGATCGAGTGTCTGTGGAAAGGGTCCCCGCCTTCACTTCGGAGGAGTTGGAGAGACTGGTGGATGGGGTCCTACCACAGGATACTTCACTCTATGTTCCTCCAGACAAACTGGTGAGTACACTGTGAGCATGATGCGTGGGCCATGAACGTATGGAGTGCTGTGTGTGTATGCCTTGTGTAGGGGGGGCTTGAGGGGTCCTGGGTAGAGTGCTGCAGGTCTGGTGCTCAATGTCTGTCTGTAAGGGGATGGGAGGGATATTGTGGGACTTGAGTGTAACAGTCTAGACGATATTACTAATCCCTTTTTTCTATGCATATTTGCCTGCAGGTCAGCGCCAAACAGAAAAAGGGTATTTGGTGTACCATCTCCAAGGAGGTGCAGACCCTGGGGGTCTTTGACAGACGGAGCACGCACTGCTGAAAACAGTGGGAGGACCTGCGCCACTGGGCAAGGAAGACGGGGGAGGCCCAGCTGGGGCTGGCCTCCTAATGTGGAAGGGGTGCCCATCGTACCCTGACCCCCCTGATGTTCCGCATCCTGGCGGTGGCCTATCCGGAGTTGGATGGGCGCTTGAAGGCATCACAAAAGCCACAAGGGGGTGAGTACAGATTCAGAATCATGACTTTGCGCGTGTTAAGGTTTTACCTGGGTGGGGGATGTGGGCTGTGGGTGCCCTAGACCAGGGCAAACTGGCAGGGTAGGTCCCTTGTTGGGCAGGCTCTAAAGCACTCCAACCCCAATAGTGTTAGTGGGCATCTACTACTGGGCAGGGTCCTATGGGTTTCAGGTGTGCAGCTCATGGCGTTAGGCATTGTACCCCATGGGCTGGTGACTAGCTGTTTAACTGGTAGTGCATGACCTCCACTCCCAACACCTTCACCCTCTTCTCGCCCCAGTGTCCCTAAGAAGCTTTTCCTCGCCACCCTTGACCTATTCCCTATCCCTCCCCCCACGTCCTTCACCTCGGCCTAGGGTGGCCAGAACCCAGCCCAGCACCTCAGCCACCAAGTCCACGTCCGCTGTGGTTTCTGGAGCTCTGAGAGGCTCTAAGGAGGCAACCGTCAGCCCAGCCGGTGTGCCACAAACACCTGCCAAGGACAAGAAGGTTCTGCCACCAAGAAAGGGCAAAAAGGGGACAGCATCCAGCAAGGAGAAGGAGGCACAACCAGCCAGCAAGGCCAAGGCAAAGACTTCAGCTGGCAGAAGCAAGGAGGCACCACCATCTGCCAAGGGCAGGAAGGGGTACAGAACACCAGCCAGGGCATTTCAGCCATCCGAGGCTGCAGGGAAAGGGATGGAGCCTCCTCCCTCCACTGGCAACATTGCCACATGCACCGCAGCCAGCACCGCCACCTGCACTGCGGCCACTACTGCCAGTTTCCCCGCAGCCAGCACTGCCACCTGCACCGCGGACAGCAGCACTGCCAACAGCAGCAGCATCCCCAGTGGGCAGCCGTCTGAAGCTGCAGGGGAAGGGCTGGAGCCTCCCCCCACCACTGGCAGCACCGCCACCTGCACTGGCACAGCAACCACTATACAGCCGTCTCCGTCGGCAGAGAGACTGTAGTCATGCATCCATGGTGTGTCATGCATCCTGCCAATAGAAAATCGTGTGGATCTGACACCCAGGTGAGTGACTCTGACCTTGCACACCCCAGGTGCTGCATCAATGGGCACCAAGCCCCCTCCAGAACCAGTGGAAGAAGGCATCCACTCACCCTATCCTTGGCAGGATGAAGCACACTGGGCACCAAGCCTCCTCCAGAACCAGTGGAAGAAGGCATCCACTCACCCTATCCTTGTCAGGCTGAAGCACACTGGGCACCAAGCCCTCTCCAGAACCAGTGGAAAACCGGCACCCACTAGAGACACTGTGTCCTTGCACGCCCCAGGACCAAGCAGTGGGCACACCACCCACTTGAGAGACTGTGGCTTTGCACTCCCCAGGACCAAGCAGTGGGCAAAACACCCACTTGAGAGACTGTGTCCTTGCACTCCCCAGGAGCAAGCAGTGGGCAAACCTCCCACTTGAGAGACTGTGGCTTTGCACTCCACAGGACCAAGCAGTGGGCAAACCACCCACTTGAGAGACTGTGGCTTTGCACTCCCCAGGACCAAGCAGTGGGCACCCCACCCACTGGAGAGACTGTGGCCTTGCACTCCCCAGGACCAAGCAGTGGGCAAACCTCCCACTTGAGAGACTGTGGCTTTGCACTCCCCAGGACCAAGCAGTGGGAACCCCACCCACTTGAGAGACTGTGGCTTTGCACTCCACAGGACATCACTGTTGGCATGGAGCCCCCTCCAGGAGCAGTGGCGTTGTACCATCTTCTGGCAGAGGTGCCTCTCCTTCCCTGTCCTCCTGAGGGGCCTGTGTGTTTTCGACCTGATGCCCCTGCAGTGCTCTCTCTGTATTGAGGCAGGAATCCAGTGTGGGCTTGGCCTATGTATTTTGTCTGAGTGGGCCACGGACATTTTGAGTTGACATTGTCCCGCCTTTTGTACATATTGTATATTTAGTAAATACTGTTTTTGAATTATTAATGTACTTCTAACTATTTCTAATATAACACTCAATTGACTCAATTACTTTTGTCCTTTCGTTATTCCAGAGGGTTACGGGTGTATATGTAATGTTGTTGCATGTGTTTGTGTGTATGGTGTTGGGGGTGAGTGTGGGGGTGTTGCGTATGTGTGTGTCACTCTCTTTTTCCTCCCCCCTCCCCTATGTGCTAGGTGCAGTACTCACCGTGGTCGTTGCCGCCGCCGTTGGTACTCCTGGTATATAAGAAGAAACACCAGCTTGGGGAGGACATGCAGCTCGGGCTCCATGGCATCCTGGTTCTTCCTTGAGTGTTGGGAGGTGAGTGGTTTCCCTTCAAAGTACTTTTTCCGCCGTGCTTTTGATGGTGTTGGTACCGTCCCGGAAAATCTGGCGGATGGGCGGATTCTAATGGGGTGGGCGGTACATTGTCTTCTCGCTGCGGTGTTTGTTGCTACCGCTGTGGCGATCAGAGTGTTAAAGTGGCTGTATCTTGTAGTGAATCCTAGTTTGTTTTAATGGGATAACAGGAGTTAGCTTAGCCTTTGGCTTGCAGACTCGTGCCCCGTCATCTAGTGACTTTTAACCTACTTAGTTTGCTCTGTCTTAGCCCATTTAATTATTTATTTCTTCTAAGATGGCTGCCTTGTTTATAGTTAGGCCGCTTGTTATGGGTAACATTATCAGTGTCACCGCGCCAAGGCGTCAAGATCAAGCACCAAAGACAAACAAACAGTAGGTGTTCACACTTAGGGATTTTCCCTCTCTATACTTTCGAGGGAATTGTTTGTATTAATTGCCGTCCCAAGCATGTCTGTTATCTATTGTTTAGAAAGACACTTATGTCAGGGGACCTTGTAGATCTGTATAAATACATCACACTTTAGACAGATAATCAGAGGGATTCCGACCAGAGGGCATCGCCACCATTGCTGATACCGATGCTGCAGTCATCTTGACGCTGACCCAGTCTTTGTGTCCCTGCGGAGTCTGAGATAGAGACCTCATTCCAAGGTAACGAGGGTTGGGGGCTCCTCTCATGGACATGGCATTGGCAGATTTGGTTTAAAAAACCCAGCTCTCCTTTAGGTAGGAGGTTAGGCCTTTACACATTAGGGTATTAGGGCATATTCCATCTCAGATATCTTTTTTATGTATTGCAAAATGGTGGGGGTCTTCGTAACAATGACTCTCGTCTTCACACTACTGTTACTTGCTTTATTCATTATCCTAATCATTGCAGTCCATGAAACTTTTCGCAAATTGCAGTTATGTTAAATAAAAACTATTATAACTTTACTGCATCTGTGTCATTGCCTGTGTTTGTATGAGACATAATATATCTGTGAGAAAAGGGTAATCTCAGTTTAACCACGGCACTCCCTGAGATATCTTATTCTTGAGTCCATGTGTAAACGGCTGCCATAAATCACCTTTTACTATTGTGTTTCTGGTGGGGTGCTGCTAGTGAGCCGGTAAGGTTGGGATAACAGTTGCGACTTGTTGTAGGAAAGACGCAGTCGCCTACAAACAAAAGTACTGTCATCCTTAGACCAGCAGTCTTGCTCAGAGCAAGAGTCCAAACTATGACAATCTGTTGGCGGTTTCCGCCATGGTCATGATTCCATTTTTGTTACTGCCGGCCTGTTGGTGGTATTACCGCCGCTTTAACACCAACCGCAAGGGTTGTAATGAGGGCCTATGTCTCTACAGAGTTTAGGCTCTAAGATGGTAGGCTGTTCCATCCAAGTTGTGGTTTTAATACCTTATTTAATTTTATCCACTTATTTTTAATTCTTTTTGACACCTTGTTTGGCACTTTGCTTTTGCCTGTTTCTCCCATCTGGCGTTTGGCACTTTGTTTGTGAGTGTTTCCCCGGTCTGCTGCAACATTTTACCTGCCGATGGAGCGGAGGGAAACAAGCCTTTCTGCATATACTTCCGGGGCGGTTAGAGGGCTAGTGTTTCAGGGGGAACTCCCTCATCATGCCTGAATGGATGTGTGCAGTCGGCACGCCACCTGTGCACCAAAGGCAGGCCCGTCTGTGCATGTCCATGCCTGGACTGTGCCATACGCTGGAACCCCTTGCAGTTTTGTATTGGAAAAGGCCCCTGACCTAACCTACTCACGAGTGCAGCTTTTGAGTTGGCATAATGAAGGTAACCTATCAGCATGTGTATCTATCATTGGTTGTTAATGAACTCTATTTTAATAGATGCAGTAGTTGTCTCCTGTGTGATTTTCACATCATCTACCCAGCCTTTACTCTCTGTTCAGCTCATACCTCCTCTGCTAGTGATTTATTGTTCCTAAAATGGCCAACTAGCTGGGATTTCTTATTAATGCTAGGTCTCTTATCAAAAATAAAGTTGAGTGTGTGGTGTTTATTATCTCCCATGAGCCTGAGTGGGTCTTTGTGACAGCGAGCTGGGCTAAAGAGTCATTTGATACTAACCTGATGGAGGCTATTCCCCCAAAATACACAATTACTAAACAGGACTGGATAGGCAGGGCAGAGGGAGGGTTGGCAGTCATACACAAAACTATCCATACATACCTGATGGAACCTCTTAATACATTGGTCCTCATGAAACATTACACTTCTCTGTAAAATTAATGCCCACCAATTCGTTTTCAGAGATTTTAGTATATAGATCTCTTGGACCAAGGTCCACTTTTATTCCAGAGCTTGCACATTTAGTAGAACTCTACCTAGGTAAACACAACATTACACTGCTGGTTGATTTTAATTCACACTTGGAAAGTGTTATTTGCAAGGAGTCCTGTGCCTTCTGGAATAATGTCTTGTTGTGGACTCTCACAACTAGTATTGTTACCTGCCCATGGAGCAGGCCATATGCTGGAAGTTATCTTCTCCAATGACTTTCGTCTTAAAGTCTCTGAGCCCCTACCCCCATACTTGGTCCAATCACTATGCTGTTCCCTTTTCTTTACCCTGGCCTAGCACATAGGGAATTGTTAATGGCGGAACCAGTAGAATGTTTAATCGAAACTGGAATGAGATTAGTAAAGAATCTTTATCCCATGCACTTACTAATTGTAACTGGACAAATTCTGAGTACACAAAACTGGCAGCTGTAGAGTTCTCCTCTTTGCTCACTTCAGCAATCAACACTGTTGTTCCCTTGAAGGAAACAGTTATGTGGAGGAGGACGCCTACCTCTCAGTGGTTTTCAGAGAGACTGAAACTGCTAAGACAGGCCTGTCATCATCTAGAATAGGCCTGGTAAAATTTAATGATCCTTGTGAAAGAGCCAAATATAAGACTATTTTGGAAGAATATAAAGCAGCAATTAAGGAAGAGAAATCTATCTACTGCTCCAACAAGCTGGCATCAGCAAAATCTTCCAGACATCTTTTTAAATTAGTTAATCTACTATCCCCACCCGAAGCTCTTTCCAGCACATAGGGTTCCCAAGACTTTTGTAATCAAATGGTGAAATTTGTTTGACACAAAAATCCTTAATATCTATAAGGAACTTGATTACCTTAATTCTGAGTCTCCTATTCCCTTCCAACTTGACATTAATGCTAAATTGTCTATCAGACTAGGATTTCTAGTGAAAGTCTGACAGCTCTTCTCCCTGGTTTTACTCTGCTTAAGCATGATTTGACAGAGCGTTACCTCCTTAGTATGAAATCAGGCTCCCCTTTTGATCGTTGTTCTCCCAAAATTCTGCAATTAGGAGCTAACATCATTGTCCCACATCTTACACTAAGCTCGAATAATGCGATTACCTCAGACTGTTACCCTTAACCTTTGAAAAAGTGGCTGTGAAGCCTATTCTTAAAAATCCTTACCTGGAACGGTCCAATTTAAAAAACTATCAATCTATTTCACTGGTGCCTACACCCTCAAAAAGTTTGGAAAAACACTTCAATACTCAGTTGATGGTCTGTGTAGAAGAACTGCTGGATGCCTCTCAGTTTGGTTTCAGAAGAAACCATGCAGATTTACATTTGATCCATGATGGATGCAGGGCAGTCTGTGGCTTTGATCCTTTTGGATCTGTCTGCAGCCTTTGATACCACCTCTCCAACTGCTGGTCTGGCTTCTGCAGGATTTGGGGGTCACTGAGTGTTAACATCCTTCTTGAGTGATAGATCTCAGATGATTGTTGTGGATCAGTTCTGTTCGGAGTCCACTCCTCTGTCATGTGGGGTTCCTCAGGGCTCTTCATTGAGCCCTACGTTATTCAACTTCCATGTTTCCCCACTGGTGAAACTTATAAGGTCCTTTGGGTTTCAGGCTTTGTCCTACACCAATTTCACACAAAGAATTGTGTCTGTCTTTAGGATACAGAGGAAATTGTCACCAACTTTAATAACTGCATTCAGGCAGTGGGCAGCTGGATAGGAAACAACTATCTTAGACATAATGGAGCCAAGACAGAGGTCTTGATCGTAGACAGTCAACCATCCATTTGGACTCACTCTTTGTGGCCTGGTTTGTTGGGTATATTACCTACTTCAATAGATTCTGCAAAGAACCTGGGAGTACTAATTGATTAGAGCTTATCATTTGGGCTTCAGATTATATTACTTTTATCTCTACAGTTTCTGTCTGATTAGGATGTTAAAGTGCTCTTAGTACATTGCAATGTCCTTAAAGTGCTCATGTTTTTTTAGATCTTGCTAGACATGCTTACATATGTCTGTTGACTTCCTTGCTCATCCACACATGTCTAGCACCTCTAGTGATTTGACTAGTGAGAACATGTGTGGGTGGGAACATGGTAGATGGGAATGGAAATAGAGGAAATACATGCAAGAAGCTGTGTGCTTCCCTGTACATGCAGATACAGTTAGACCTCTGTCCGTGCTTACCTGTACATACAGGTACATATATATGTACTTATATGTATGCTTACCTTATGCATGACTGTTGACTTCTTCAATCACCCACAGACACCTGGCCCATCTTGTGACTGGTCTCTAAAACTTCAAGCTAATCCCCTTCCGCCATTTATAGATTCATATATCTCCATGTATACGTGGACCTCTACAATCCCATGAGAACTTGGGATGGGGGAGTGAGCAGATATAGATGAAATACATACACGAGGCTATGTGCTTTACTGTACATTTAGTTACATTTAATCCTTTGTATGTACTTACCTGTACATGCATGTATATTTAGACCTTGAGACCATCCAAACACACAAATGAAAACAATCTTTCTAGCACCCTTTTAGATACTCTATTAAACAAGTTCTTGCACCTGATTTTTTGTAGTAATTTTGATTGTGAATTCTAACTGTTCAGACTTAGTAATGACGCTGGGTTAAAAAAGTGAACCAAAATTTAGTTCTGTGTCGATGTTGACAACGGCCTTATGAGAAATTATGGCAATTACAAGTTGCGGGGGCTCTTGCCCTCAAATTGTTTTAGTTCATTCTGTATATTTTCGCTAAGCATTTTGATTGTTTGTTGCTTCCTGTAAGTGACGTGCATTGCCCCACTCTTTAAATCTCATCTTTTCAGACATTATTCTATCCCATGGGTGATGTCTGCCCCACCCATGGTGCCTAACTGCTGTCCAATTATATGTAAAATCCAATTCCATTCCCCTATCGCTTACATTATACTGCCTGCTTTCCGACTAGAGACAGGACTCACTTCCTTTACTTCAGTAACACTATGCCAACTACCTTTCCACTCAACAGCAATGACTAATCCAAACACTAGTATGATGAAAGTGATTTCCCTCGATGCTACGGGTCTTAATCACCCAGTGAAATGGAGAAATTTCTCTGATTAGTGGCATTCCCTGAAGAGCAATCTAATTTTCTTACAAGAAACCAAAATCGGGTACAAAGAAGTCCTATCTCTCTGCTCAGTCGTCTGTTTTAGACGTTGCCTGCTCCCCTACTATCTCAAAATAGAATGGGGTTCTTACCCTAATTTCATGCTATTACAGCCCACAAATCCACGTGGCGGTCTTTCAACTGCGGTATTCCATTGGCGGTACACACCGCCGCGCTCAAAATACACACACATCTCCAAAACACCGCCACATTGGACAATTCGAAATACACACACCTGATACACATACAAACACCACTCCCACACACCCAATTCAATATAAAACACACACCCACATCACCCACAAACCCCTACAACCAAAAATTAGAGACGAAGGCGACAGACAGAGAGCACAGCAATAGACAACCCCACCACACAGAGGCACACCACACCATCACCCACACAACATCCACGCACAAAACACCCCACACCACTACACATCACCACACTCATCACCACATACACCACCCCACACATCACCTACACCACCCCATGGCACGCCAAAGACACCCCAGGTTTTCGGAGGAGGAGCTCAGGGTTATGGTGGAGGAAATCGTACGGGTAGAGCCACAGCTATTTGGATCACAGGTGCAGCACACCTCTATAACTAGGAAGATGGAGCTATGGCGAAGAATTGTGGCAGGGTCAACGCAGTGGGACAGCACCCAAGAAATCGGGAGGACATCAGGAAGAGGTGGAACGACCTACGGGGGAAGGTGCGTTCAGTGGTCTCCAGGCACAACATCGCGATTCAGCGGACTGGCGGCAGACCCCCACCTCCTCCCCCACAACTAACAACATGGGAGGAGCAGGTCTTGACCATTATGCAGCCAGAGGGCCTCGGAGGAGTCGGTGGAGGAATGGACACTGGTAAGTCAAATGTTAACTATCATATCCCCCACCCTATCTGCATGCTTTCACACACCCCCACCCTCACCCCCTCCCCTATCACTCCAACTCCTCACTGATGTACTAATAACACAAACCACCCATCCCAACACCAAGCCCTGCATGACACAACAAAGCATGGACACCCATCACTAAAGCATGCCCACTGCACATACCCATAACACCCCCGAACCATCATCACACAAGCCCCCACACAGGAATGCTTGCACTGGGGTACACGCACACCCACCCATTGCACACCATGACACACACAGATGCAATAATCATGCTTTTATACCCCTGCAGGACCACTACGTAATGTCACCAGACAGGAGGGTCCAGACGTCTCTACCCCACCCACAGAAGAGGCCCACAGTGATGACATCAGCTCTGGCCAACTGGATCCAGATGACCAGCCCTGACCATCGTGGGCCTCGGGACAGTCGGTTCCCCTCGCACAGGCACAGCCCAACACTGACCTTCCACCCTCTGGTAACACCAGCACAGCACCCACCCAGCGGGCCCATACCTCCGTCCCCAGGACACGTCAATCAGCTGTGTGTCCACCACTACAGGGAACCCAGGATAACCCACCACCCCAACAACAACAGGGACCTGGGGGCAGTGGTAGTGGGCACACGGTCCAGGGGACGGAGGCACAGGAACACAGGGGAACTGGGAGGGCTGCTGTGCGACAGGGGCGGACAGGCCAAGGGAACCCACTCTCCACGAGGCCCTCTCCTCCATCATGGGAGCATACCACCACTCCCAGGAGATGATGGCTACGGTCCTGGCCAAGTTTCAGGAGACCCAGCGCATGCAGGAGGAACAGTATTTGGGGTTCAGGGAGGAGCTCAGAACCATCAGCTCTGCCCTGGGCACCATCGTAGGGGTGCTGAAGGACATACAAAAGACTATGAGGGACACCGTGGCACTCCAAGAGGCCCCTGACACTAGCCTGGACGATGAACTGCCCACCACCTCCGCCGGCGCTAGTGGACAGGACACCCCGCCACAGGACCACCACACCAGCACCCCACCCCCTGCAGACGGAGAACCACCCCGCAAGTGGTCCCTGAGATCCAGGAACAGGACAGAGCAAGATGGCAAGACCCCCACCAGGAAATGAGACCACCCTGATTGTCCTCCCTCTGTCCCACTTTGTTACCTTGTCCAGATTGGAACTGCCCCAGGTCCACTTCCTATGCCCATATGGGCAATGCACCTGTGAGACTAATAGACTGGACTCTGCCATGGACATTCCTCCACCATCACCCATCACCATTTTGCCACCCCCTCCAATAATTAGCACTTCAATAAACACCCTTGAACCACAAAACAATCTGGAGTCAGTCTGTGATTTTGAACATTTGTATTATCTATGACAATGACAAAAACCGTTCGAAAATGTAATGTCAACATACCTATGTTACACATCACAAGCCTATGAAGGATGCAAGCAGATGACACACGTTGGTAACCACACCTGTGAAACCGTAATGGAAATGTATCACTCAGTTAGCAAATACTACTTCAAATTGACAGACAGGATAGAGGTAGAAGTGTGAAAGAAAATGTAATAGTAAAAAAAAATGTCTCACCTGTCTGTCACTGGAAATATTGCTGTATGACAGAGTCCCTGTTGTCAATGTCTTCTTCCTCTGCTTCTTCCTCATCACTGTCCACAGGCTCCACAGCTGCCACAACACCGTCATCTGGACCATCCTCCTGCAGAAAAGGCACCTGTTGTCGCAAAGCCAAGTTGTGAAGCATAGAGCAGGCGATGATGATCTGGCACACCTTCCTTGGTGAGTAGAATAGAGAACCACCTGTCATATAGAGGCACCTGAACCTGGCCTTCGGGAGGCCGAAGGTGCGTTCGATCACCCTCCTAGTCCGCCCATGGGCCTCATTGTAGCGTTCCTCTGCCCTGGTCCTAGGATTCCTCACTGGGGTCAATAGCCATGACAGGTTGGGGTAACCAGAGTCCCCTAATAGCCACACACGGTGCCTCTGTAGTTGACCCATCACATACGGGATGCTGCTATTCCGCAGGATGTAGGCGTCATGCACTGAGCCAGGGAACATAGCATTTACCTGCGAGATGTACTGGTCTGCCAAACATACCATCTGTACATTTATCGAATGATAACTCTTCCGGTTCCTGTACACCTGTTCACTCCTGTGGGGGGGGGGGGGCAAAGCCACATGTGTCCCATCAATGGCACCTATCATGTTAGGGATATGTCCCAGGGCATAGAAGTCACCTTTAACTGTAGTCCAATCCTCAACCTGAGGGAAAACGATGTAGCTCCTCATGTGTTTCAGCAGGGCAGATAACACTCTGGACAACATGTTGGAAAACATAGACTGGGACATCCCTGATGCCATGGCCCCTGTTGTTTGAAATGACCCACTTGCTAGGAAATGGAGCAGTGATATCACCTGCACTTGAGGGGGATTCCTGTGGGATGGCGGATTGGTGACATCAGGTGTGGCTCCAACTGGGTACACAGTTCCTGGATTGTGGCACGGTCAAACCTGTATGTGATGATTAAATGTCACTCTTCCATTGTTAACAGGTCCACCAGCGGTCGGTACACTGGAGGATTCCGCCATCTCCTCACATGTCCCAGCTGACGGTGCCTAAGAAGGACAACAGCGACCACAGAGTCAACCAATTCTGAGGTATGTACCCACAGCTACACAGAACACGACGCTAAATACAAAATTCTTCCTGTATGTGTGTTGAGTCTAGGCCTAGGTATGTGTGACGCAGTTGTAAATGAAGCCATGTGGGCCCCGGAAATGGCGGCTGCCTGACCTCTAAACTGGGACAATGGGATGTGAGGTAACTGCGCTGGCGTTGTACACCGTCGCGGTAGGCGGTCATAGACCGCGGCGCAATGCTGCATTGGTTAACATTTGACCCTATGGGTCCCAGGAGCCAATGATGAAGTGCGCCGGCAGTGATGATACCCACCGCCGCGGACGTGACCACCATTTTCTATCTGTTCAATAACTCGATACCTGATCTTCGACAGGAAAGGACCTACACTGCAAGTGCTGCTGTGACCTCGGTCTGGAAGAGACAATGGCTGGTGTGTCTGGGGAAAGGGCCCCTGCCTTCACTGCACAGGAGTTGGAGAAGCTTGTGGACGGGGTCCTCCCCCAGTACACGCTACTCTACGGTCCTCCAGACCAACAGGTAAGTACACAGGGAGCACGTTGTATGGGCTATGCCTGGGTGGAGAGGGCTGGATGTTAGTAGGAAGGGCGCAGAGTTCTGCAAGCATGAAGTGTGATTGCATGTGCCACATGGCAAGGGCAGGGATGTGGGCCACTCACTTCGACGGTGCTGTTGCTAATGACTTCTCTTCTTCCCCTGTACATGTCATGTAGGTCAGCACCCACCAGAAGAAGGATATTTGGCGTGCCATCGCCAAGGACGTCCGGACCCTGGGGGTCCACCAGAGACGGAGCACCCACTGCCGGAAAAGATGGGAGGACATTCGCCACTGGAGCAAGAAGACGGCGGAGGCTCAGCTGGGGATGGCCTCCCAACGTGGGAGGGGTGCCCGTCGCACCATGACCCCCCTGATGTTCCGGATCCTGGCGGTGGCCTACCCTGAGTTGGATGGGCGCATGAGGGCATCACAGCAGACACAAGGGGGTGAGTACACTCACATTCTCATGACTTTGCGTGCAGTGGAGGGGTCTGGGTGGGGGAGGAGGGCTGTGGGTTTCCCTAGGCCAGGGCGAGTTCGGTAGGCTAGGCCCCTCCGGAATGCAGGCCATGTGCCACTCCACCCCACCTCTGTAGAGTGCCAAGTACAGGTATACATGCCCCTGTGTCATCTATGTGGGCAGATGACACTCATAGCCATGTAGGCCATATCCCAGGAACTGCATCTGTGGAGGCCAAGAGCACGGCGTAGTGCAGTGGGCTGCTGTGTCTGTATTGTCCGCCAACGGTAGCGGTAAGCCATGCACTAAACCTGTCTTTCTTCTGTTTCCCCACCCCTTTTTGTGGTCTCCCTGTTCTTTTGTGCATCAGCATCATCAGGCGGAGGTACAGTGGCACCGGAGCACGAGGGGGCTGCATCCCACATGGCCAGGGAGGGCCACACCACGGACTCAGAATACACCAGTGGGACGAAGGGCGAGGGGAGCTTCACGTCGGTCACCGGATCAGCAACCAGCGACACAGACTCGTCCTCCGATGGGAGCTCCCTTGTGGTGGCGGCACCATCTGTGCCCCCCACTTCTACAGGTACAGCCGCCACCGCCCCTACCAGCACCGCCCTCCCAGCAGCCAATCAGCCTTCGCTCCGTGCCCGCTCATCCAGGAGGGTTGGCATCATCTTCGCCCCAGACACCTCATCCCCTGCCACCCCTGCTGCCCTCAGTAAGGAGGCCATTGACCTCCTCAGGTACCTCACTGTTGGGCAGTCTACCATTGTGAATGCCATCCAGGGTGTAGAAAGGGAGTTGCAACACACCAATGCATTCCTGGAGGGCATTCATTCTGGTCAGGCTGCCTATCATCGAACCCTGCAATCTCTGGCCTCAGCACTGATGGCAGCCATTGTCCCCGTCTCTAGCCTCCCCCCTCCAACTTCCTCCACCCAGACCCAATCCTCTGTACCCCAGCATATCCCAAGCACACCATCAGACCAGCCTGCACACACCTCAACACACAAGGGCAGCTCAGGCAAACATAGGCACCACACATCCCACAGGCACTCACACAAGCATCACCCCCATACAGACACAGCAACATCCACTGCCTCCACTGTGTCCCCCTCCTCGTCGTCTCCCTCCTCCCTCCCAGTGTCGTCTACACTCTCACCTGCATGCACTACTACTACAGCAACTAGGACTCGCACCAGAACACCCAGCACCACAACCCGCTCACCTGCACTCACCACCCCATTACCATTTACACGTCCCCTGTGTCCTCTCCCAGTGTGTCTGTGACGCCCCCTCCCAAAGTACACAAACGCAGGCACCCACACACCCAACATCCATCCACCTCACGACAGCCTCCAGAACATGCACCTGCACCCAAATCATCTAAAGTTACACCTCCTACAACCACCTCCTCTTCCTCCACTCCCAGACCCCCTCCAGCTACCCGTCCCAGTGTTCGTCAGAAACATTTCATGAGCAACCTTGACCTCTGTCCCACCACCCCTCCCTCCAATTCATAGGTTCCGTACTAGCACCTCTCCCAAAAAAGTCCGGTACCAGTGGTGCGTGTTAGAGGTATGTGGAGTGCCCCGGGCACCAGGGCAGCCAGTTTGACACTGAGCCAAAGCACTGCCAGTCCACCCCCTGTAAAGCACCAGAAGTTGGACAGTGCCCGACGGGAGAGGGGGAAGACTCCTGCTCCTGCCGGCAAAGCCGCTCACAAGAGTCCCGGGGGGAGTGTCGAGTCAGCTGTGACTCCTCCCAAGGTGGTGAAGGGGCAGAAGAAGTCTCCAAAGTCCGGTAAGAGCAGCACGGCGGAGAAGGCAGCCATCCTCCCCGCTGGCCAGGACGCCACAGCCAGCCCCATCGTCACTGGTCCGGAGACCACCGCACTATTGTCACAGGTCCGGAGACCACCGCCAGAGTCAGTGCCCTGGAGGGCAGCACTATCGTCACTGGCCCGGAGACCACCGCCAGAGTCAGTGCCCTGGAGGGCAGCACTATCGTCACTGGTCCGGAGACCACTGCCAGAGTCAGTGCCCTGGAGGGCAGCACTATTGTCACTGGTCCGGAGACCACCGCCAGCGTCAGTGCCCTGGAGGGCCCCGGCAGCCACACACCACTGCACAGGTCAGAGACAGCAAAGTCAAGCCCCGCTGAACAGGGCAAGCACCGCTGAACAGGGCAAAGACCACCATGGCAAGCACCGCTGAACAGGGCAAGCACCGCTGAACAGGGCAAAGACCGCCATGGCAAGCACCGCTGAACAGGGCAAAGACCGCTGAACAGGGCAAAGACCGCCATGGCAAGCACCGCTGAACAGGGCAAGCACCGCCAACTCAAGCATCGTTAGCCCATGTGCGGCTGGGACAGCGACGGAACTGGGACCGTCACGGGGAGCGTGATGCACTCTGGGCACCAGTCCCCCTCCAGAACCAGTGGAGAACTGCATCCACTACCTAAATCCTTCACAGGATGAAGCACTCTGGGCACCAGTCCCCCTCCAGAACCAGTGGAGAACTGCATCCACTATCTGAATCCTTCACAGGATGAAGCACTCTGGGCACCAGTCCCCCTCCAGAACCAGTGGAGACTGTTATCCACTTGAGAGTCTGTGGCTTTGCACTCCCCAGGATGGTACAGTGGGCAAACCACCCACTGGAGAGACTTGAGAGACTGTGGCTTTGCACTCCCCAGGATAAAGCAGTGGGAAAACCACCCACTGGAGAGACTTGAGAGACTGTGGCTTTGCACTCCCCAGGATAAAGCAGTGGGCAACCCACCCACTGGAGAGACTTGAGAGACTGTGGTTTGCCTCCCCAGGATAAAGCAGTGGGCAAACCACCCACTGGAGAGACTTGAGAGACTGTGGCTTTGCACTCCCCAGGATAAAGCAGTGGGCAACCCACCCACTGGAGAGACTTGAGAGACTGTGGCTTTGCACTCCCCAGGATAAAGCAGTGGGAAACCCACCCACTGGAGAAACTTGAGAGACTGTGGCTTTGCACTCCCCAGGATAAAGCAGTGGGCAAACCACCCACTGGAGAGACTTGAGAGACTGTGGCTTTGCACTCCCCAGGATACATCAATGGGCATGGAGCCCCGTCGTGGATCTGGCATGGTGCTGTCATCCGGCTGAGGTGCCCCTCTTCCCTTCCCCCTGAGGTGCCTGTTGTATTTCTATCTGGTGCCCCTGTAGTGTTCTCTCCGTTTCTGGACAGGTATCGTGTGTGGGCCTCGCCCATGCATTGTGGGCCCAGTGGTCCACGGACATTGAATTGTGCATACCTGCACTACTAATCGTGATGTATATATTTGGAATGTGTATACATTTCTGTATACATGAGCTTACTGTATTTTGATACATTACAATGGTTGCACTGATTTCCTTTTGTCTTTGCATTCTTCTGGGGGGGGTTGTTCCTGTGATGTTTGGAAATGCATTGGTGTGTGTGTTGTAGTGTGCGAGGGTCGGGTTGGGTGTGGGGGTGTTGCGTGTGTGTGTCCCTGACTTTTGCCTCCCCCCTCCCCTATGTCGTAGGTGCAGTACTCACTGTTGTCTTCGGCGCGCCGTTGCTGATGTTTGTAGAGGAGCAGGAAGACAAGCGCAGGGAGTATTTGGAGTTCCGGCTCCATGGTGCCCTCCTTCCTCGTGGAGTGTGTTAAGGTGAGTGTTTTCCCATTGCAAAAGCTGTTTCCGACGTGTTTTTATCCACGGTGAATCCGCCCCGGAAAAGGTGGCGGATTGGCCTGTTGTAATACTGTGGGCGGTACATTGTCTTCCGCCTGTCTGTTGGCGGTGACCGCCGCGCAGCTTGTCTGTACCGCCGTGGCGGTCGGAGTGTTAAAGTGGCTGTCTATGTTGGCGGTTTCCGGCACGGTCATAATTCCCTTTTTTTTTCCACCGGCCTGTTTGCGGCATTACCGCAGCTTTAACACCGTCCGCCAGGGTTGTAATGACCCCCATAATCTTTACCATCCTTGTAGTTTACCATCCCCCACACCCTACGACTTATTTCCCCACCATATTTCATGATATTTCATGCTCTTTACTGATTAATTGTAAAAAAGTGATTATAATGGGAGATTTCTGTTATTGAGCTGATAAACCCATTGCAAATCCTAAAGTCAAAAGTTCATGGACCTTATGAATTGAATACAATTAACTGAATATATTTAAAAAATGTACACATTGTGAAGGCCATACACTTGACCCAATTTAGTACTTTTATTGTCTAATTGAGAATTGTACAATAGAACCATGTTTTTGGTCAGATGGCCCTAATTACTCCCTGGAATAAAATCAAACAGGCTCTTGAACCCCAAATTTATCGGAAGTGGAATAAGATTGATACAGAAAGATGCTAGGGGCACTGGAAACAGCCAAGCCAACATTAAGTAGCAACACTGATAAAGCTGAGTTTGAATGTATTAATTGGCATGCTAAAGTGGGAAATAGGTTTGCACCACTTGTAAGCAGTCAAGTAAATAAAAGAATGGCGCCAGCCCTGTGGCTTAAAAAATGAACTAGTAGGGGCCAAGTTACATCTAAGACACTGTGAGCGTCAATGACAAAAAATATGATGAACTGAGTTACTCTCTTTTTAAGCAGGTGTGACAAATTACAAGAAACTACTTACCCAAGCTAAAGTTACATATTACTCTAACAAAACGTGCGAGGCCCAAAGCCCCCAGGGGGAAAATTTTAATATTATGTGTAATCTTTCAACCATGGTTAGAATCAGACAGGCTTTGAAACATTCACAAGAACTATATGAAGAACTGAATATGTTTTTCATTTAGAAAATTAAGCTAATGAAGGATGCCATAATAAATAATCCTAAAACTGGATGAGATTGGCTAGAGGAGGAGCAAAATCAAATAAAGTTTGTCGCCTTCAGGTCATGAGATCAAGAATCCTCGCAGCACTTGAGGTATGCATTGCATGACTGCGGCCATAATAGAACCATTTCCCACTCTCTTAAGTTCTTCATTGAATTTAGGAAAAGTGCTGGATGATTTAAAAAAGCTACAGTATTAACATTATTAAAGAAACTGGTGATAATCCCAAAGAATTAAAGAATGATCACACTATTTCGCTGCTGCCTTATTGTGCTATACATCTCAGGCCCATGAAGTACATAAAGTTAGCACTCACTTGTACAATTCTAATTGTCTTGATCCCATTAAGCCTGGTTTTGCCTTAGACATAATACCAAAACAGTAACTCTATGTCATTGACGATTTAATAAAGTACCTGGACAAAGGCCATACCCTGACCTTGATCTTGCTTGACTTATCTGCAGCCCTTGATACTGTAGACCATAAAATCCTACTCTACCAATCCCAGGATGCGGGTGTTCCTGACACTGCCCATAAATGGCTTGCTTTGTTTTTGGAGGAAAAGGCACACACAGTACATCTTATTTTATTCAGGGTGGCGGAAATCAAACTTGACTGTGGGGTTCCACATCCTTCGGCTCTTTCACCTCATTTTTTAAATATCTGTATATAGAGGAATTGTCTAATCAAGGGTGTCAGATCTTTAAATATGCAGATGATTCTCAGATTTTACTGTCTTAATGAACTGGCTCCTTCTGAAGATACATTTCAAGACATGATGTGTCTCATCATTAGGTGGCTGGGGAATAACCATTTTAAACTGAGTGTGAAGAAAACAGAAATTGTGGTTTTAAACAAAAAAATCATCCATCTGGTCCAATCAATTATTTCTCACAGAAATGGGCACACTTTATTTTCCTAAGCCAGGCACCAAAAGACTAGAAGTTCTTGTAGAACAACAGAATTTATTGAGACCACAAATTAGCGCTGTGCTCTCAAAGTGTGTTTTCATCTTGCCGATTACTAACAAACTACAAACCTTTCTCTCCTTTGAAGCCTTAAAGAATTTTATGGCAGTGGTTACTGGAGCAAGGTTCAAATATGCTAATAGAATATATCTTGGTCTTCCCAATTGAGATGTCATTAGGTTACGAATGATCCCGAATTCAGCGCGTAGGTTGATTTTTAAAGCCCCCCCCCCAAACAAAATATACACCACACCTCTCGTGAAACTGCTTCATTGGCTACCCATTAAACAACACATACAATTAAAAACTTGCTGTCTAGTCTTTAAAGCCTTGCAGAAACTGGCTCCAGAATCTATAACTGACCGAGTGTCAAGACATGGGGATGCGAGAGAACTATCTTTCTCTACAGCAAATCTATTGGTCATTCCGAGATTTCGTAAGACCAAATCTGAGGCCGAAGGGTTTCAGTGTTGGTGCTCCCTGAATGGGACTCCCTTTGATCAATATTCGGTCACTCACTGAGGGAGCAATCTTTAGAAAAGCCTTAAAACTTTACAAGAAAGTATTTCATTTTAATTCCTAAAGCCAGTTCTCTTTTATGATACTACTTAGGTGTACAGCAGTGCCAAGGAACCCTTGGGTGAATATGCATTTTATATCATTACGTTTGCCATTATAATTAACATGTGAATCTTTAGCATGCTTTAGTGGAGGTCCTGTCTCAGAATCTGTGGGCGCTTTAAACACACTAAAATATAAACATATATACCTTCAAATAAATTGACTGTGGTGGGACCTTTCCTGAACTAATTGCCAACAACTCAGGGACACGATGGCAGGAAAAATAAGTTTGATGAGGGGCTTGAGAGGATTTTATATCCAGGACTGTGTAATATATTAGGATGAAGTTGTTGGACGGAGCTCAGCGTTACTTCCATAGCTGCCCTTCTGAACGTCTCCAGACCCAGGGATCAAATTGAGGCATGCTGAAAGGTCTGGTGGAGCGAACTAGGCATACTCTGGTAGGGTAAGTGACAAATGGGGCTCACCACATGATGCTGATGGTGCTGATCCTTTCCCTGCCCCCTAGGTGTGTTGATGAAAGTTGATGCTTATCTCTCCCACATAGCACACAACAAGCTTCAGGGTGCTAGGTATATTGCCTGCATGACTTCTCCTGGTATATGGTTACAACCTTTAGATTCTGATGACCATGTGGTCTTCATATTGGTTGTTTACAGAAGCACGTGATGGCCATCTGTGGCATTTAATTGTGATATATGAGCCTGTGGGGCAGATTGTGATCAATTGTGATCATGTGGACCTGTAGTACATGTAAATATTTGATGAAAATGATAGGCTGGTATTGGGAGTGAGTGGGCGCAATCTCATGAATTTAGTACAAAAAGCTGGTATCTGTGTAATAAAAAAGAAATTACAAACTGTAGTCTAGTCTTTAGAGGGAAAGTGAGTCTATTTAAAATGATGTAAAGGCCCTTGGACACAGAAGTTGTGTGTCTTTTCACAAAATGTCAAGCTAATGAACAGGGACATAATGATTGTACTCAAGCATTATAAAACCCACATTTTGAATGATAATTCATGCTAAATTGAACATTGCGCCATAGTGCCGCTCTCAGGTATGACTGGTATTTCATGATCCAAGAGGGGGCATATTTTATGATCTATAGTGAGAAAGCCCTTTAAGACATCATAAATACTGCTGTCTGAGGCCAGATTGATTGACGTTACCTTATGCATTTGTATATTGCTTGAATGTGTTCACCAGTGACCTCCACAGTCTCCCTAGGGTATGAGATATGTGTTACTGTTTATTTTCCCACCTTGCCCCCTAAAGAATAATGTAGGAAGTTGGCTCTGTATGTGCTATTTCAAAGTAAGGAATAGCATGCACAGAGTCCAAGGGTTCCCCTTAGAGGTAAAATAGTGGTAAAAATAGATAATACTAATGCTCTATTTTGTGGTAGTGTGGTCGAGCAGTAGGCTTATCCAAGGAGTAGTGTTAAGCATTTGTTGTACATACACATAGACAATAAATGAGGTACACACACTCAGAGACAAATCCAGCCAATAGGTTTTTATATAGAAAAATATCTTTTCTTAGTTTATTTTAAGAACCACAGGTTCAAATTCTACATGTAATATCTCATTCGAAAGGTATTGCAGGTAAGTACTTTAGGAACTTCAAATCATCAAAATTGCATGTATACTTTTCAAGTTATTCACAAATAGCTGTTTTAGAAGTGGACACTTAGTGCAATTTTCACAGTTCCTAGGGGAGGTAAGTATTTGTTAGGTTAACCAGGTAAGTAAGACACTTACAGGGCTTAGTTCTTGGTCCAAGGTAGCCCACCGTTGGGGGTTCAGAGCAACCCCAAAGTCACCACACCAGCAGCTCAGGGCCGGTCAGGTGCAGAGTTCCAAGTGGTGCCCAAAACACATAGGCTAGAATGGAGAGAAGGGGGTGCCCCGGTTCCGGTCTGCTTGCAGGTAAGTACCCGCGTCTTCGGAGGGCAGACCAGGGGGGTTTTGTAGGGCACCGGGGGGGACACAAGTCCACACAGAAATTTCACCCTCAGCAGCGCGGGGGCGGCCGGGTGCAGTGTAGAAGCAAGCGTCGGGTTTTCAATGTTAGTCTATGAGAGATCTCGGGATCTCTTCAGCGCTGCAGGCAGGCAAGGGGGGGATTCCTCGGGGAAACCTCCACTTGGACAAGGGAGAGGGACTCCTGGGGGTCACTTCTCCAGTGAAAGTCCGGTCCTTCAGGTCCTGGGGGCTGCGGGTGCAGGGTCTCTCCCAGGCGTCGGGACTTTAGGTTCAAAGAGTCGCGGTCAGGGGAAGCCTCGGGATTCCCTCTGCAGGCGGCGCTGTGGGGGCTCAGGGGGGACAGGTTTTGGTACTCACAGTATCAGAGTAGTCCTGGGGTCCCTCCTGAGGTGTTGGATCGCCACCAGCCGAGTCGGGGTCGCCGGGTGCAGTGTTGCAAGTCTCACGCTTCTTGCGGGGAGCTTGCAGGGTTCTTTAAAGCTGCTGGAAACGAAGTTGCAGCTTTTCTTGGAGCAGGTCCGCTGTCCTCGGGAGTTTCTTGTCTTTTCGAAGCAGGGGCAGTCCTCAGAGGATGTCGAGGTCGCTGGTCCCTTTGGAAGGCGTCGCTGGAGCAGGATCTTTGGAAGGCAGGAGACAGGCCGGTGAGTTTCTGGAGCCAAGGCAGTTGTCGTCTTCTGGTCTTCCGCTGCAGGGGTTTTCAGCTAGGCAGTCCTTCTTCTTGTAGTTGCAGGAATCTAATTTTCTAGGGTTCAGGGTAGCCCTTAAATACTAAATTTAAGGGCGTGTTTAGGTCTGGGGGGTTAGTAGCCAATGGCTACTAGCCCTGAGGGTGGGTACACCCTCTTTGTGCCTCCTCCCAAGGGGAGGGGGTCACAATCCTAACCCTATTGGGGGAATCCTCCATCTGCAAGATGGAGGATTTCTAAAAGTTAGAGTCACCTCAGCTCAGGACACCTTAGGGGCTGTCCTGACTGGCCAGTGACTCCTCCTTGTTATTCTCATTATTTTCTCCGGCCTTGCCGCCAAAAGTGGGGCCTGGCCGGAGGGGGCGGGCAACTCCACTAGCTGGAGTGTCCTGCTGGGTTGGCACAAAGGAGGTGAGCCTTTGAGGCTCACCGCCAGGTGTGACAATTCCTGCCTGGGAGAGGTGTTAGCATCTCCACCCAGTGCAGGCTTTGTTACTGGCCTCAGAGTGACAAAGGCACTCTCCCCATGGGGCCAGCAACATGTCTCGGTTTGTGGCAGGCTGCTAAAACTAGTCAGCCTACACAGATAGTCGGTTACGTTTCAGGGGGCACCTCTAAGGTGCCCTCTGTGGTGTATTTTACAATAAAATGTACACTGGCATCAGTGTGCATTTATTGTGCTGAGAAGTTTGATACCAAACTTCCCAGTTTTCAGTGTAGCCATTATGGTGCTGTGGAGTTCGTGTTTGACAGACTCCCAGACCATATACTCTTATGGCTACCCTGTACTTACAATGTCTAAGGTTTTGTTTAGACACTGTAGGGGTACCATGCTCATGCACTGGTACCCTCACCTATGGTATAGTGCACCCTGCCTTAGGGCTGTAAGGCCTGCTAGAGGGGTGTCTTACCTATACTGCATAGGCAGTGAGAGGCTGGCATGGCACCCTGAGGGGAGTGCCATGTCGACTTACTCGTTTTGTCCTCACTAGCACACACAAGCTGGCAAGCAGTGTGTCTGTGCTGAGTGAGAGGTCTCCAGGGTGGCATAAGACATGCTGCAGCCCTTAGAGACCTTCCTTGGCATCAGGGCCCTTGGTACTAGAAGTACCAGTTACAAGGGACTTATCTGGATGCCAGGGTCTGCCAATTGTGGATACAAAAGTACAGGTTAGGGAAAGAACACTGGTGCTGGGGCCTGGTTAGCAGGCCTCAGCACACTTTCAATTGTAAACATAGCATCAGCAAAGGCAAAAAGTCAGGGGGCAACCATGCCAAGGAGGCATTTCCTTACACAACCCCCCCCCAAACGAAAGAGGATGAGACTAACCTTTCCCAAGAGAGTCTTCATTTTCTAAGTGGAAGAACCTGGAAAGGCCATCTGCATTGGCATGGGCAGTCCCAGGTCTGTGTTCCACTATAAAGTCCATTCCCTGTAGGGAGATGGACCACCTCAACAGTTTAGGATTTTCACCTTTCATTTGCATCAGCCATTTGAGAGGTCTGTGGTCAGTTTGAACTAGGAAGTGAGTCCCAAAGAGGTATGGTCTCAGCTTCTTCAGGGACCAAACCACAGCAAAGGCCTCCCTCTCAATGGCACTCCAACGCTGCTCCCTGGGGAGTAACCTCCTGCTAATGAAAGCAACAGGCTGGTCAAGGCCATCATCATTTGTTTGGGACAAAACTGCCCCTATCCCATGTTCAGAGGCATCAGTCTGCACAATGAACTGCTTAGAATAATCTGGAGCTTTGAGAACTGGTGCTGAGCACATTGCCTGTTTCAGGGTGTCAAAGGCCTGTTGGCAGTCCACAGTCCAGTTTACTTTCTTGGGCATTTTCTTGGAGGTGAGTTCAGTGAGGGCTGTCACAATGGATCCATATCCCTTCACAAACCTCCTGTAATACCCAGTCAAGCCAAGGAATGCCCTGACTTGAGTCTGGGTTTTTGGAGCTACCCAGTCCAGAATAGTCTGGATCTTGGGTTGGAGTGGCTGAACTTGGCCTCCACCTACAAGGTGTCCCAAGTAAACCACAGTTCCCTGCCCTATCTGGCATTTGGATGCCTTGATAGAGAGGCCTGCAGATTGCAGAGCCTTCAAAACCTTCCTCAGGTGGACCAGGTGATCCTGCCAGGTGGAGCTAAAGACAGCAATATCATCAAGATAAGCTGTGCTAAAGGACTCCAAGCCAGCAAGGACTTGATTCACCAACCTTTGGAAGGTGGCAGGGGCATTCTTTAAACCAAAGGGCATAACAGTAAACTGATAATGCCCATCAGGTGTGGAGAATGCTGTCTTTTCTTTTGCTCCAGGTGCCATTTTTATTTGCCAGTACCCTGCTGTCAAGTCAAAGGTACTTAGAAATTTGGCAGCACCTAATTTATCAATGAGCTCATCAGCTCTTGGAATTGGATGGGCATCTGTCTTGGTGACAGAATTGAGCCCTCTGTAGTCCACACAAAACCTCATCTCTTTCTTTCCATCTTTGGTGTGAGGTTTGGGGACTAAGACCACTGGGCTAGCCCAGGGGCTGTCAGAGCGCTCAATGACTCCCAATTCCAGCATCTTGTGGACTTCCACCTTGATGCTTTCCTTAACATGGTCAGACTGTCTAAAGATTTTGTTCTTGACAGGCATGCTGTCTCCTGTGTCCACATCATGGGTACACAGGTGTGTCTGACCAGGGGTTAAGGAGAAGAGTTCAGGAAACTGTTGTAGGACTCTCCTACAATCAGCTTGCTGTTGGCCAGAGAGGGTGTCTGAGTAGATCACTCCATCTACTGTACCATCTTTTGGGTCTGATGACAGAAGATCAGGGAGAGGTTCACTCTCTGCCTCCTGATCCTCATCTGTTACCATCAACAGATTGACATCAGCCCTGTCGTGGAAGAGCTTAAGGCGGTTTACATGGATCACCCTCTTGGGGCTCCTGCTTGTGCCCAGGTCCACCAAGTAGGTGACCTGACTCTTCCTCTCTAGTACTGGGTAAGGGCCACTCCATTTGTCCTGGAGTGCCCTGGGAGCCACAGGCTCCAGAACCCAGACTTTCTGCCCTGGTTGGAACTCAACCAGTGCAGCCTTTTGGTCATACCAAAACTTCTGGAGCTGTTGGCTGGCCTCAAGGTTTTTGGTTGCCTTTTCCATGTACTCTGCCATTCTAGAGCGAAGGCCAAGTACATAGTCCACTATGTCCTGTTTAGGCTCATGGAGAGGTCTCTCCCAGCCTTCTTTAACAAGGGCAAGTGGTCCCCTTACAGGATGACCAAACAGAAGTTCAAAGGGTGAGAATCCTACTCCCTTCTGTGGCACCTCTCTGTAAGCGAAAAGCAGACATGGCAAGAGGACATCCCATCTCCTTTTGAGCTTTTCTGGGAGCCCCATGATCATGCCTTTTAATGTCTTGTTGAATCTCTCAACCAAGCCATTAGTTTGTGGATGGTATGGTGTAGTGAATTTATAAGTCACTCCACACTCATTCCACATGTGCTTTAGGTATGCTGACATGAAGTTGGTACCTCTGTCAGACACCACCTCCTTAGGGAAACCCACTCTGGTAAAGATACCAATGAGGGCCTTGGCTACTGCAGGGGCAGTAGTCGACCTAAGGGGAATAGCTTCAGGATACCTGGTAGCATGATCCACTACTACCAGGATATACATATTTCCTGAGGCTGTGGGAGGTTCCAGTGGACCAACTATGTCCACACCCACTCTTTCAAAGGGGACCCCCACCACTGGAAGTGGAATGAGGGGGGCCTTTGGATGCCCACCTGTCTTACCACTGGCTTGACAGGTGGGGCAGGAGAGGCAAAACTCCTTAACCATGTTGGACATATTGGGCCAGTAGAAGTGGTTGACTAACCTCTCCCACGTCTTGGTTTGTCCCAAATGTCCAGCAAGGGGAATGTCATGGGCCAATGTTAGGATGAACTCTCTGAACAGCTGAGGCACTACCACTCTCCTAGTGGCACCAGGTTTGGGGTCTCTGGCCTCAGTGTACAGGAGTCCATCTTCCCAATAGACCCTATGCGTTCCATTTTTCTTGCCTTTGGACTCTTCAGCAGCTTGCTGCCTAAGGCCTTCAAGAGAGGGACAGGTTTCTTGTCCCTTACACAGCTCCTCCCTGGAGGGTCCCCCTGGGCCTAAGAGCTCAACCTGGTAAGGTTCAAGCTCCAAAGGCTCAGTTCCCTCAGAGGGCAGAACTTCTTCCTGAGAAGAGAGGTTCCCTTTCTTTTGCTGTGTTGCAGTTGGTTTCCCAACTGACTTTCCTGTTCTCTTGGTAGGCTGGGCCATTTTTCCAGACTCCAGCTCTACTTTTTCACCCTGTGCCTTGCATTGTGCTCTTGTTTTCACACACACCAGTTCAGGGATACCCAGCATTGCTGCATGGGTTTTTAGTTCTACCTCAGCCCATGCTGAGGACTCCAGGTCATTTCCAAGCAGACAGTCCACTGGGATATTTGAGGAGACCACCACCTGTTTCAGGCCATTGACCCCTCCCCATTCTAAAGTAACCATTGCCATGGGATGTACTTTTCTCTGATTGTCAGCGTTGGTGACTGTGTAAGTTTTTCCAGTCAGGTATTGGCCAGGGGAAACCAGTTTCTCTGTCACCATGGTGACACTGGCACCTGTATCCCTCAGGCCCTCTATTCTAGTCCCATTAATTAAGAGTTGCTGTCTGTATTTTTGCATGTTAGGCGGCCAGACAGCTAGTGTGGCTAAATCCACCCCACCCTCAGAAACTAGAGTAGCTTCAGTGTGGACCCTGATTTGCTCTGGGCACACTGTTGATCCCACTTGGAGACTAGCCATACCAGTGTTACCTGGATGGGAGTTTGGAGTGGAACCTTTCTTGGGACAGGCCTTGTCTCCAGTTTGGTGTCCATGCTGTTTACAGCTATGACACCAGGCCTTTTTGGGATCAAAGTTTTTACCCTTGTACCCATTGTTTTGTGAAGAGGCTCTGGGCCCACCCTCCTGTGCAGGTTTTTGGGGGCCTGTAGAAGACTCTTTACTATTTTTAGTTTTGGTTGTCTCATCACCCTTCCCCTGGGGAGTCTTTGTGACCCCTTTCTTTTGGTCACCCCCTGTTGAAGTCTTGGACACCCTTGTCTTGACCCAATGGTCCGCCTTCTTTCCCAATTCTTGGGGAGAAATTGGTCCTAGGTCTACCAGATGCTGATGCAGTTTATCATTGAAACAATTACTTAACAGGTGTTCTTTCACAAATAAATTGTACAGCCCATCATAATTACTTACACCACTGCCTTGAATCCAACCATCTAGTGTTTTCACTGAGTAGTCAACAAAGTCAACCCAGGTCTGGCTCGAGGATTTTTGAGCCCCCCTGAACCTAATCCTGTACTCCTCAGTGGAGAATCCAAAGCCCTCAATCAGGGTACCCTTCATGAGGTCATAAGATTCTGCATCTTGTCCAGAGAGTGTGAGGAGTCTATCCCTACACTTTCCTGTGAACATTTCCCAAAGGAGAGCATCCCAGTGAGATCTGTTCACTTTTCTGGTTACACAAGCCCTCTCAAAAGCTGTGAACCATTTGGTGATGTCATCACCATCTTCATATTTAGTTACAATCCCTTTAGGGATTTTCAACATGTCAGGAGAATCTCTGACCCTATTTATGTTGCTGCCACCATTGATGGGTCCTAGGCCCATCTCTTGTCTTTCCCTCTCTATGGCTAGGATCTGTCTTTCCAAAGCCAATCTTTTGGCCATCCTGGCTAACTGGATGTCCTCTTCACTGGGGTTATCCTCAGTGATTTCAGAGGTGTTGGTCTCTCCTGTGAGGGAACCAGCATCTCTGACTATTATTTTTGGAGTCAGGGTTTGAGGGACCCTGTTCTCCCTAGATAGGACTGGTAGGGGGGAATTGTCCTCCAAGTCACTATCCTCTTCCTCTGAGTTGCCACCCTCAGAGGGGTTGGCCTTTTCAAACTCTGCCAAAAGCTCCTGGAGCTGTATTTTGGTAGGTTTGGGGCCCATTGTTATTTTCTTTATTTTACAGAGTGACCTTAGCTCCCTCATCTTAAGATGGAGGTAAGGTGTGGTGTCGAGTTCCACCACAGTCACATCTGTGCTAGACATTTTGCTTCTAAAAGTTGGAATACTTTTTAAGAATCTACAACTGGTTCTAGAATCTAATTCAAACTTTTACAAACTTTTAAACTCTAAAAGAAATGCTAAACAGGATCTATCACAAGGCCCTAGCAGGTCTTTTAAGAATTTAGAAAACTTTTCAAATTGCAAAAATCAATTTCTAATGACAATTTTGGAATTTGTCGTGTGATCAGGTATTGGCTGAGTAGTCCAGCAAATGCAAAGTCTTGTACCCCACCGCTGATCCACCAATGTAGGAAGTTGGCTCTGTATGTGCTATTTCAAAGTAAGGAATAGCATGCACAGAGTCCAAGGGTTCCCCTTAGAGGTAAAATAGTGGTAAAAATAGATAATACTAATGCTCTATTTTGTGGTAGTGTGGTCGAGCAGTAGGCTTATCCAAGGAGTAGTGTTAAGCATTTGTTGTACATACACATAGACAATAAATGAGGTACACACACTCAGAGACAAATCCAGCCAATAGGTTTTTATATAGAAAAATATCTTTTCTTAGTTTATTTTAAGAACCACAGGTTCAAATTCTACATGTAATATCTCATTCGAAAGGTATTGCAGGTAAGTACTTTAGGAACTTCAAATCATCAAAATTGCATGTATACTTTTCAAGTTATTCACAAATAGCTGTTTTAGAAGTGGACACTTAGTGCAATTTTCACAGTTCCTAGGGGAGGTAAGTATTTGTTAGGTTAACCAGGTAAGTAAGACACTTACAGGGCTTAGTTCTTGGTCCAAGGTAGCCCACCGTTGGGGGTTCAGAGCAACCCCAAAGTCACCACACCAGCAGCTCAGGGCCGGTCAGGTGCAGAGTTCCAAGTGGTGCCCAAAACACATAGGCTAGAATGGAGAGAAGGGGGTGCCCCGGTTCCGGTCTGCTTGCAGGTAAGTACCCGCGTCTTCGGAGGGCAGACCAGGGGGGTTTTGTAGGGCACCGGGGGGGACACAAGTCCACACAGAAATTTCACCCTCAGCAGCGCGGGGGCGGCCGGGTGCAGTGTAGAAGCAAGCGTCGGGTTTTCAATGTTAGTCTATGAGAGATCTCGGGATCTCTTCAGCGCTGCAGGCAGGCAAGGGGGGGATTCCTCGGGGAAACCTCCACTTGGACAAGGGAGAGGGACTCCTGGGGGTCACTTCTCCAGTGAAAGTCCGGTCCTTCAGGTCCTGGGGGCTGCGGGTGCAGGGTCTCTCCCAGGCGTCGGGACTTTAGGTTCAAAGAGTCGCGGTCAGGGGAAGCCTCGGGATTCCCTCTGCAGGCGGCGCTGTGGGGGCTCAGGGGGGACAGGTTTTGGTACTCACAGTATCAGAGTAGTCCTGGGGTCCCTCCTGAGGTGTTGGATCGCCACCAGCCGAGTCGGGGTCGCCGGGTGCAGTGTTGCAAGTCTCACGCTTCTTGCGGGGAGCTTGCAGGGTTCTTTAAAGCTGCTGGAAACGAAGTTGCAGCTTTTCTTGGAGCAGGTCCGCTGTCCTCGGGAGTTTCTTGTCTTTTCGAAGCAGGGGCAGTCCTCAGAGGATGTCGAGGTCGCTGGTCCCTTTGGAAGGCGTCGCTGGAGCAGGATCTTTGGAAGGCAGGAGACAGGCCGGTGAGTTTCTGGAGCCAAGGCAGTTGTCGTCTTCTGGTCTTCCGCTGCAGGGGTTTTCAGCTAGGCAGTCCTTCTTCTTGTAGTTGCAGGAATCTAATTTTCTAGGGTTCAGGGTAGCCCTTAAATACTAAATTTAAGGGCGTGTTTAGGTCTGGGGGGTTAGTAGCCAATGGCTACTAGCCCTGAGGGTGGGTACACCCTCTTTGTGCCTCCTCCCAAGGGGAGGGGGTCACAATCCTAACCCTATTGGGGGAATCCTCCATCTGCAAGATGGAGGATTTCTAAAAGTTAGAGTCACCTCAGCTCAGGACACCTTAGGGGCTGTCCTGACTGGCCAGTGACTCCTCCTTGTTATTCTCATTATTTTCTCCGGCCTTGCCGCCAAAAGTGGGGCCTGGCCGGAGGGGGCGGGCAACTCCACTAGCTGGAGTGTCCTGCTGGGTTGGCACAAAGGAGGTGAGCCTTTGAGGCTCACCGCCAGGTGTGACAATTCCTGCCTGGGAGAGGTGTTAGCATCTCCACCCAGTGCAGGCTTTGTTACTGGCCTCAGAGTGACAAAGGCACTCTCCCCATGGGGCCAGCAACATGTCTCGGTTTGTGGCAGGCTGCTAAAACTAGTCAGCCTACACAGATAGTCGGTTACGTTTCAGGGGGCACCTCTAAGGTGCCCTCTGTGGTGTATTTTACAATAAAATGTACACTGGCATCAGTGTGCATTTATTGTGCTGAGAAGTTTGATACCAAACTTCCCAGTTTTCAGTGTAGCCATTATGGTGCTGTGGAGTTCGTGTTTGACAGACTCCCAGACCATATACTCTTATGGCTACCCTGTACTTACAATGTCTAAGGTTTTGTTTAGACACTGTAGGGGTACCATGCTCATGCACTGGTACCCTCACCTATGGTATAGTGCACCCTGCCTTAGGGCTGTAAGGCCTGCTAGAGGGGTGTCTTACCTATACTGCATAGGCAGTGAGAGGCTGGCATGGCACCCTGAGGGGAGTGCCATGTCGACTTACTCGTTTTGTCCTCACTAGCACACACAAGCTGGCAAGCAGTGTGTCTGTGCTGAGTGAGAGGTCTCCAGGGTGGCATAAGACATGCTGCAGCCCTTAGAGACCTTCCTTGGCATCAGGGCCCTTGGTACTAGAAGTACCAGTTACAAGGGACTTATCTGGATGCCAGGGTCTGCCAATTGTGGATACAAAAGTACAGGTTAGGGAAAGAACACTGGTGCTGGGGCCTGGTTAGCAGGCCTCAGCACACTTTCAATTGTAAACATAGCATCAGCAAAGGCAAAAAGTCAGGGGGCAACCATGCCAAGGAGGCATTTCCTTACACAACCCCCCCCCAAACGAAAGAGGATGAGACTAACCTTTCCCAAGAGAGTCTTCATTTTCTAAGTGGAAGAACCTGGAAAGGCCATCTGCATTGGCATGGGCAGTCCCAGGTCTGTGTTCCACTATAAAGTCCATTCCCTGTAGGGAGATGGACCACCTCAACAGTTTAGGATTTTCACCTTTCATTTGCATCAGCCATTTGAGAGGTCTGTGGTCAGTTTGAACTAGGAAGTGAGTCCCAAAGAGGTATGGTCTCAGCTTCTTCAGGGACCAAACCACAGCAAAGGCCTCCCTCTCAATGGCACTCCAACGCTGCTCCCTGGGGAGTAACCTCCTGCTAATGAAAGCAACAGGCTGGTCAAGGCCATCATCATTTGTTTGGGACAAAACTGCCCCTATCCCATGTTCAGAGGCATCAGTCTGCACAATGAACTGCTTAGAATAATCTGGAGCTTTGAGAACTGGTGCTGAGCACATTGCCTGTTTCAGGGTGTCAAAGGCCTGTTGGCAGTCCACAGTCCAGTTTACTTTCTTGGGCATTTTCTTGGAGGTGAGTTCAGTGAGGGCTGTCACAATGGATCCATATCCCTTCACAAACCTCCTGTAATACCCAGTCAAGCCAAGGAATGCCCTGACTTGAGTCTGGGTTTTTGGAGCTACCCAGTCCAGAATAGTCTGGATCTTGGGTTGGAGTGGCTGAACTTGGCCTCCACCTACAAGGTGTCCCAAGTAAACCACAGTTCCCTGCCCTATCTGGCATTTGGATGCCTTGATAGAGAGGCCTGCAGATTGCAGAGCCTTCAAAACCTTCCTCAGGTGGACCAGGTGATCCTGCCAGGTGGAGCTAAAGACAGCAATATCATCAAGATAAGCTGTGCTAAAGGACTCCAAGCCAGCAAGAACTTGATTCACCAACCTTTGGAAGGTGGCAGGGGCATTCTTTAAACCAAAGGGCATAACAGTAAACTGATAATGCCCATCAGGTGTGGAGAATGCTGTCTTTTCTTTTGCTCCAGGTGCCATTTTTATTTGCCAGTACCCTGCTGTCAAGTCAAAGGTACTTAGAAATTTGGCAGCACCTAATTTATCAATGAGCTCATCAGCTCTTGGAATTGGATGGGCATCTGTCTTGGTGACAGAATTGAGCCCTCTGTAGTCCACACAAAACCTCATCTCTTTCTTTCCATCTTTGGTGTGAGGTTTGGGGACTAAGACCACTGGGCTAGCCCAGGGGCTGTCAGAGCGCTCAATGACTCCCAATTCCAGCATCTTGTGGACTTCCACCTTGATGCTTTCCTTAACATGGTCAGACTGTCTAAAGATTTTGTTCTTGACAGGCATGCTGTCTCCTGTGTCCACATCATGGGTACACAGGTGTGTCTGACCAGGGGTTAAGGAGAAGAGTTCAGGAAACTGTTGTAGGACTCTCCTACAATCAGCTTGCTGTTGGCCAGAGAGGGTGTCTGAGTAGATCACTCCATCTACTGTACCATCTTTTGGGTCTGATGACAGAAGATCAGGGAGAGGTTCACTCTCTGCCTCCTGATCCTCATCTGTTACCATCAACAGATTGACATCAGCCCTGTCGTGGAAGAGCTTAAGGCGGTTTACATGGATCACCCTCTTGGGGCTCCTGCTTGTGCCCAGGTCCACCAAGTAGGTGACCTGACTCTTCCTCTCTAGTACTGGGTAAGGGCCACTCCATTTGTCCTGGAGTGCCCTGGGAGCCACAGGCTCCAGAACCCAGACTTTCTGCCCTGGTTGGAACTCAACCAGTGCAGCCTTTTGGTCATACCAAAACTTCTGGAGCTGTTGGCTGGCCTCAAGGTTTTTGGTTGCCTTTTCCATGTACTCTGCCATTCTAGAGCGAAGGCCAAGTACATAGTCCACTATGTCCTGTTTAGGCTCATGGAGAGGTCTCTCCCAGCCTTCTTTAACAAGGGCAAGTGGTCCCCTTACAGGATGACCAAACAGAAGTTCAAAGGGTGAGAATCCTACTCCCTTCTGTGGCACCTCTCTGTAAGCGAAAAGCAGACATGGCAAGAGGACATCCCATCTCCTTTTGAGCTTTTCTGGGAGCCCCATGATCATGCCTTTTAATGTCTTGTTGAATCTCTCAACCAAGCCATTAGTTTGTGGATGGTATGGTGTAGTGAATTTATAAGTCACTCCACACTCATTCCACATGTGCTTTAGGTATGCTGACATGAAGTTGGTACCTCTGTCAGACACCACCTCCTTAGGGAAACCCACTCTGGTAAAGATACCAATGAGGGCCTTGGCTACTGCAGGGGCAGTAGTCGACCTAAGGGGAATAGCTTCAGGATACCTGGTAGCATGATCCACTACTACCAGGATATACATATTTCCTGAGGCTGTGGGAGGTTCCAGTGGACCAACTATGTCCACACCCACTCTTTCAAAGGGGACCCCCACCACTGGAAGTGGAATGAGGGGGGCCTTTGGATGCCCACCTGTCTTACCACTGGCTTGACAGGTGGGGCAGGAGAGGCAAAACTCCTTAACCATGTTGGACATATTGGGCCAGTAGAAGTGGTTGACTAACCTCTCCCACGTCTTGGTTTGTCCCAAATGTCCAGCAAGGGGAATGTCATGGGCCAATGTTAGGATGAACTCTCTGAACAGCTGAGGCACTACCACTCTCCTAGTGGCACCAGGTTTGGGGTCTCTGGCCTCAGTGTACAGGAGTCCATCTTCCCAATAGACCCTATGCGTTCCATTTTTCTTGCCTTTGGACTCTTCAGCAGCTTGCTGCCTAAGGCCTTCAAGAGAGGGACAGGTTTCTTGTCCCTTACACAGCTCCTCCCTGGAGGGTCCCCCTGGGCCTAAGAGCTCAACCTGGTAAGGTTCAAGCTCCAAAGGCTCAGTTCCCTCAGAGGGCAGAACTTCTTCCTGAGAAGAGAGGTTCCCTTTCTTTTGCTGTGTTGCAGTTGGTTTCCCAACTGACTTTCCTGTTCTCTTGGTAGGCTGGGCCATTTTTCCAGACTCCAGCTCTACTTTTTCACCCTGTGCCTTGCATTGTGCTCTTGTTTTCACACACACCAGTTCAGGGATACCCAGCATTGCTGCATGGGTTTTTAGTTCTACCTCAGCCCATGCTGAGGACTCCAGGTCATTTCCAAGCAGACAGTCCACTGGGATATTTGAGGAGACCACCACCTGTTTCAGGCCATTGACCCCTCCCCATTCTAAAGTAACCATTGCCATGGGATGTACTTTTCTCTGATTGTCAGCGTTGGTGACTGTGTAAGTTTTTCCAGTCAGGTATTGGCCAGGGGAAACCAGTTTCTCTGTCACCATGGTGACACTGGCACCTGTATCCCTCAGGCCCTCTATTCTAGTCCCATTAATTAAGAGTTGCTGTCTGTATTTTTGCATGTTAGGCGGCCAGACAGCTAGTGTGGCTAAATCCACCCCACCCTCAGAAACTAGAGTAGCTTCAGTGTGGACCCTGATTTGCTCTGGGCACACTGTTGATCCCACTTGGAGACTAGCCATACCAGTGTTACCTGGATGGGAGTTTGGAGTGGAACCTTTCTTGGGACAGGCCTTGTCTCCAGTTTGGTGTCCATGCTGTTTACAGCTATGACACCAGGCCTTTTTGGGATCAAAGTTTTTACCCTTGTACCCATTGTTTTGTGAAGAGGCTCTGGGCCCACCCTCCTGTGCAGGTTTTTGGGGGCCTGTAGAAGACTCTTTACTATTTTTAGTTTTGGTTGTCTCATCACCCTTCCCCTGGGGAGTCTTTGTGACCCCTTTCTTTTGGTCACCCCCTGTTGAAGTCTTGGACACCCTTGTCTTGACCCAATGGTCCGCCTTCTTTCCCAATTCTTGGGGAGAAATTGGTCCTAGGTCTACCAGATGCTGATGCAGTTTATCATTGAAACAATTACTTAACAGGTGTTCTTTCACAAATAAATTGTACAGCCCATCATAATTACTTACACCACTGCCTTGAATCCAACCATCTAGTGTTTTCACTGAGTAGTCAACAAAGTCAACCCAGGTCTGGCTCGAGGATTTTTGAGCCCCCCTGAACCTAATCCTGTACTCCTCAGTGGAGAATCCAAAGCCCTCAATCAGGGTACCCTTCATGAGGTCATAAGATTCTGCATCTTGTCCAGAGAGTGTGAGGAGTCTATCCCTACACTTTCCTGTGAACATTTCCCAAAGGAGAGCATCCCAGTGAGATCTGTTCACTTTTCTGGTTACACAAGCCCTCTCAAAAGCTGTGAACCATTTGGTGATGTCATCACCATCTTCATATTTAGTTACAATCCCTTTAGGGATTTTCAACATGTCAGGAGAATCTCTGACCCTATTTATGTTGCTGCCACCATTGATGGGTCCTAGGCCCATCTCTTGTCTTTCCCTCTCTATGGCTAGGATCTGTCTTTCCAAAGCCAATCTTTTGGCCATCCTGGCTAACTGGATGTCCTCTTCACTGGGGTTATCCTCAGTGATTTCAGAGGTGTTGGTCTCTCCTGTGAGGGAACCAGCATCTCTGACTATTATTTTTGGAGTCAGGGTTTGAGGGACCCTGTTCTCCCTAGATAGGACTGGTAGGGGGGAATTGTCCTCCAAGTCACTATCCTCTTCCTCTGAGTTGCCACCCTCAGAGGGGTTGGCCTTTTCAAACTCTGCCAAAAGCTCCTGGAGCTGTATTTTGGTAGGTTTGGGGCCCATTGTTATTTTCTTTATTTTACAGAGTGACCTTAGCTCCCTCATCTTAAGATGGAGGTAAGGTGTGGTGTCGAGTTCCACCACAGTCACATCTGTGCTAGACATTTTGCTTCTAAAAGTTGGAATACTTTTTAAGAATCTACAACTGGTTCTAGAATCTAATTCAAACTTTTACAAACTTTTAAACTCTAAAAGAAATGCTAAACAGGATCTATCACAAGGCCCTAGCAGGTCTTTTAAGAATTTAGAAAACTTTTCAAATTGCAAAAATCAATTTCTAATGACAATTTTGGAATTTGTCGTGTGATCAGGTATTGGCTGAGTAGTCCAGCAAATGCAAAGTCTTGTACCCCACCGCTGATCCACCAATGTAGGAAGTTGGCTCTGTATGTGCTATTTCAAAGTAAGGAATAGCATGCACAGAGTCCAAGGGTTCCCCTTAGAGGTAAAATAGTGGTAAAAATAGATAATACTAATGCTCTATTTTGTGGTAGTGTGGTCGAGCAGTAGGCTTATCCAAGGAGTAGTGTTAAGCATTTGTTGTACATACACATAGACAATAAATGAGGTACACACACTCAGAGACAAATCCAGCCAATAGGTTTTTATATAGAAAAATATCTTTTCTTAGTTTATTTTAAGAACCACAGGTTCAAATTCTACATGTAATATCTCATTCGAAAGGTATTGCAGGTAAGTACTTTAGGAACTTCAAATCATCAAAATTGCATGTATACTTTTCAAGTTATTCACAAATAGCTGTTTTAGAAGTGGACACTTAGTGCAATTTTCACAGTTCCTAGGGGAGGTAAGTATTTGTTAGGTTAACCAGGTAAGTAAGACACTTACAGGGCTTAGTTCTTGGTCCAAGGTAGCCCACCGTTGGGGGTTCAGAGCAACCCCAAAGTCACCACACCAGCAGCTCAGGGCCGGTCAGGTGCAGAGTTCCAAGTGGTGCCCAAAACACATAGGCTAGAATGGAGAGAAGGGGGTGCCCCGGTTCCGGTCTGCTTGCAGGTAAGTACCCGCGTCTTCGGAGGGCAGACCAGGGGGGTTTTGTAGGGCACCGGGGGGGACACAAGTCCACACAGAAATTTCACCCTCAGCAGCGCGGGGGCGGCCGGGTGCAGTGTAGAAGCAAGCGTCGGGTTTTCAATGTTAGTCTATGAGAGATCTCGGGATCTCTTCAGCGCTGCAGGCAGGCAAGGGGGGGATTCCTCGGGGAAACCTCCACTTGGGCAAGGGAGAGGGACTCCTGGGGGTCACTTCTCCAGTGAAAGTCCGGTCCTTCAGGTCCTGGGGGCTGCGGGTGCAGGGTCTCTCCCAGGCGTCGGGACTTTAGGTTCAAAGAGTCGCGGTCAGGGGAAGCCTCGGGATTCCCTCTGCAGGCGGCGCTGTGGGGGCTCAGGGGGGACAGGTTTTGGTACTCACAGTATCAGAGTAGTCCTGGGGTCCCTCCTGAGGTGTTGGATCGCCACCAGCCGAGTCGGGGTCGCCGGGTGCAGTGTTGCAAGTCTCACGCTTCTTGCGGGGAGCTTGCAGGGTTCTTTAAAGCTGCTGGAAACGAAGTTGCAGCTTTTCTTGGAGCAGGTCCGCTGTCCTCGGGAGTTTCTTGTCTTTTCGAAGCAGGGGCAGTCCTCAGAGGATGTCGAGGTCGCTGGTCCCTTTGGAAGGCGTCGCTGGAGCAGGATCTTTGGAAGGCAGGAGACAGGCCGGTGAGTTTCTGGAGCCAAGGCAGTTGTCGTCTTCTGGTCTTCCGCTGCAGGGGTTTTCAGCTAGGCAGTCCTTCTTCTTGTAGTTGCAGGAATCTAATTTTCTAGGGTTCAGGGTAGCCCTTAAATACTAAATTTAAGGGCGTGTTTAGGTCTGGGGGGTTAGTAGCCAATGGCTACTAGCCCTGAGGGTGGGTACACCCTCTTTGTGCCTCCTCCCAAGGGGAGGGGGTCACAATCCTAACCCTATTGGGGGAATCCTCCATCTGCAAGATGGAGGATTTCTAAAAGTTAGAGTCACCTCAGCTCAGGACACCTTAGGGGCTGTCCTGACTGGCCAGTGACTCCTCCTTGTTATTCTCATTATTTTCTCCGGCCTTGCCGCCAAAAGTGGGGCCTGGCCGGAGGGGGCGGGCAACTCCACTAGCTGGAGTGTCCTGCTGGGTTGGCACAAAGGAGGTGAGCCTTTGAGGCTCACCGCCAGGTGTGACAATTCCTGCCTGGGAGAGGTGTTAGCATCTCCACCCAGTGCAGGCTTTGTTACTGGCCTCAGAGTGACAAAGGCACTCTCCCCATGGGGCCAGCAACATGTCTCGGTTTGTGGCAGGCTGCTAAAACTAGTCAGCCTACACAGATAGTCGGTTACGTTTCAGGGGGCACCTCTAAGGTGCCCTCTGTGGTGTATTTTACAATAAAATGTACACTGGCATCAGTGTGCATTTATTGTGCTGAGAAGTTTGATACCAAACTTCCCAGTTTTCAGTGTAGCCATTATGGTGCTGTGGAGTTCGTGTTTGACAGACTCCCAGACCATATACTCTTATGGCTACCCTGTACTTACAATGTCTAAGGTTTTGTTTAGACACTGTAGGGGTACCATGCTCATGCACTGGTACCCTCACCTATGGTATAGTGCACCCTGCCTTAGGGCTGTAAGGCCTGCTAGAGGGGTGTCTTACCTATACTGCATAGGCAGTGAGAGGCTGGCATGGCACCCTGAGGGGAGTGCCATGTCGACTTACTCGTTTTGTCCTCACTAGCACACACAAGCTGGCAAGCAGTGTGTCTGTGCTGAGTGAGAGGTCTCCAGGGTGGCATAAGACATGCTGCAGCCCTTAGAGACCTTCCTTGGCATCAGGGCCCTTGGTACTAGAAGTACCAGTTACAAGGGACTTATCTGGATGCCAGGGTCTGCCAATTGTGGATACAAAAGTACAGGTTAGGGAAAGAACACTGGTGCTGGGGCCTGGTTAGCAGGCCTCAGCACACTTTCAATTGTAAACATAGCATCAGCAAAGGCAAAAAGTCAGGGGGCAACCATGCCAAGGAGGCATTTCCTTACAAATAATTCTTAGGCAATGACTGAAAATGTACATGGAAGGCACAAGAAGGAGAAAATGTGGGAGACAAGGAGACACAAGGCAATATGCCATTTGTTATTTAACTGTCTGTACAATTTACAGATTTTTGGCAATTTTTAGGGTAATTAGACTGAAAAATGCAAGCTGTGTGGTGGGAGTTTGATCACGCACAACCATTAGTTTTGGCACAATTTTCTGCTTGTGATGTGTAAAGTATCTCTCTTAAACCGATATGTATGCTTGTTCTCATAGCAGGGATTCTAAAAAAGCATGCTTGCATTACATGCCGTACTGCATAGACCTTTACCAGCAAAGGTTTCACATATGCAAAGCCCTTAGTGGCATACTTAAGAGCCCTAGTGCCATTGGAACGCCACATTAGTGTCATTCTGACGCTAATGTGGCGTTAGAAGGCCAAAAACACTACGCCATATTTACAAAGTGGCACAATGCATGCATTGCACCACTTTGTAACCCTTTGCGCTACATTATGCCTGTGCCAGGCATAATGTATGCAAAGGGGGCGTTCACCCGTAAGGGGGGGCAAAAAAATGGTGCAAGGAAATCTGACAGATTTCATTGTGTTTTTTTTTCAGCACTTTTAACGCCTGCTCAGAGCAGGCGTTACAGAGAGCACGCCATTGAATACAATGGACCCCTATGTACTCTGCAGGAGTAGCACCAAAATGTTGTCGCTACTCCTGCAGAGCAGATCAATAGCGTAATAAAAATAACACTATTGGCCCACCCTGCCATGGTGCACCATATTTTAAATACAGCGCACACATGGTGGTGGTACAGGGGTGCTAAAGGGCGCAAGAAAAGTGGCACTGCATAGTGTGCAGCGCCACTTTTCTTAAATATGCCCCTTTGTGTCTGTGCTCCTCATTCTGTAAATTACATGTCACCTGCAATGCTCCTCTGTAGGGAAAATATCCAATCCAAATATGACAAAATATGCAATACATGCAATTGTGGCATGAGCAGGATGGTGATGTTCAGCAGTCTGACTGCATGCCATCTTTGATTCTGAACAGAACGTCTTGGCAGAGAACTTGACAGTGGTTTGGGAAGAGAACAGTGAGAAAAAAAGTGGTTCTCTGAGTAAATAGGCCTTGGAAAACTATACAATCTGAAAATTGTGCACCTCTTTATAATTTTCCCATATGTCTAATGTTTGCTTTGAACAATCTGTGTTGCAAATAGCAAAACATGTTTTTATATTTTCTCTCCTGTTTGAAATCTTCCTTTCGGAATGGTCTCACCATATTTTTCAATGGACGCTATGGCCCTCATTAGGGCATTGGCAGTCTTTTCCAAAGACTGCGTGGTGACGGCTGCAGGAAGGTAGCCTCTTTCTAGCCTTGTTACCCCCACTTTTGGCCTGTTTGTGACTATATGTCAGGGTGTTTTTACTGTCTCACTGGGATCCTGCTAGCCAGGGCCCAGTGCTCATAGTGAAAACTCTATGTTGTCAGTGTGTTTGATATGTGTCACTGGGGTCCTGCTAGCCAGGACCCCAGTGCTCATAAGTTTGTGGCCTATATGTGTTCCCTGTGTGGTGCCTAACTGTATCACTGAGGCTCTGCTAACCAGAACCTCTGTGTTTATGCTCTCTCTGCTTTTAAAATTGTCACTGCAGGCTAGTGACTAATTTTACCAATTCTGATTGGCACACTGGAACACCCTTATAATTCCCTAGTATATGGTACCTAATTACCCAGGGTATTGGGGTTCCAGGAGATCCCTATGGGCTGCAGCATTTCTTTTGCCACACATAGGGAGCTCAGACAATTCTTACACAGGACTGCCACTGCAGCCTGAGTGAAATAACATCCACGTTATTTCACAGCCATTTTACACTGCACTTAAGTAACGTATAAGTCACCTATATGTCTAGCCCTCACTTGGTGAAGGTTAGGTGCAAAGTTACTTAGTGTGTAGGCACCCTGGCACTAGCCAAGGTGCCCCCACATTGTTCAGTGCAAATTCCCCGGACTTTGTGAGTGCGGGGTCACCATTACACGCGTGCATTACATATAGGTCAATACCTATATGTAGCGTCACAATGGTAACTCTGAACATGGCCATATAACATGTATAGGATCATGGAATTGTCACCCCAATACCATTCTGGTATTGGGGTGACAATTCCATGCATCCCCGGGTCTCCAGCATAGAGCCCGGGTACTGCCAAACTAACTTTCCAGGGTCTCCTCTGCAGCTACCGCTGCTGCCAACCCCTGAGACAGGGTTCTGCTCCCCTGGGGCCTGGGCAGCCTGGTCCCAGGGAGGCAGTAGAAAGGATTTCCTCTGAGAGAGAGTGTTACACCCTCTCCCTTTGGAAATAAGTGTGAAGGGCCTGGGAGGAGTAGCCTCTCCTGGCCTCTGGAAATGCTTTGAAGGGCACACATGGTGCCCTCCTTGCATAAGCCAGTCTACAGCGGTTTAGGGATCCCCCCAGCCCTGCTCTGGCGCGAAACTGGACAAAGGAAAGGGGAGTGACCACTCCCCTGACCAGCATCTCCCAGGGGAGGTGCCCAGAGCTCCTCCAGTGTGTCCCAGACCTCTGCCATCTTGGATGCAGAGGTGTGAGGGCACAATGGACAGCTCTGAGTGGCCAGTGCCAGCAGGTGACGTCAGAGACCCCTCCTGATAGGTGCTTACCTATCTCTGTAGCCAATCCTCCTCTGTGGGCTATTTAGGGTCTCTCCTGTGGGTATCTCACCAGATAACGAATGCAAGAGCTAACCAGAGTTCATCTGCACTTCCCTCTTTGACTTCTGCCAAGGATCGACCGCTGATTGCTCCAGGACACCTGCATAACTGCAACAAAGTAGCAAGAAGACTACCAGCAACATTGTAGCGCCTCATCCTGCCAGCTTTCTCAACTGTTTCCTGGTGGTGCATGCTTTGAGTGCTGTCTGACTTCCCCCTGCACTGGAAGCCAAGAAGAAATCTCCTGTGGGTCAACAGAATCTTCCCCCTGCTAACGCAGGCACCAAACTTCTGTGTCACCGGTCCTCTGGGTCCCCTCTCATCCAGACGAGCGTGGTCCCTGGAACACAGGAGCTGGGTCCAAGTGTCTTTGACACTCCAGTGGCCCTTCTGTCCAAATTTGGTGGAGGTAAGTCCTTGCCTCCCCACGCCAGACAGTAATCCTGTGTACTGCGTGAACTGCAGCTGCCAGGGCTTCTGTGCACTTTTGCAAGATTTCCTTGGTGCACAACCTAGCCCACTCCGACGTTGTGGGACCCTCTTTTGTTGCTTTGAGTCGACCATCATCCTCAGATCTTCTAAGTGCCTGTTCAGATGCTTATGCGGGTGCTGCCTGCTTCTGCGTGGGCTCTCTGTGTTGCTGAGTGCCCCCTCTGTCTCCTCCTCCAAGGGGCGACCTCCTGGACCTTCCTGGGCTCTAGCAGCACCCAAAATCCTCAACCGTGACCCTTGCAACTAGCAAGGCTTGTTTGCGGTTCTGCGTGGAAACAACTCTGCATCCTACAGCACACCGTGGGACATCTTCTGACCAAAGGAGAAGTTCCTGGCACCTTCCGTTGTTCCAGAATCTTTGTCTTCTTCCACCCAGAGGCAGCCCTTTTGCACCTTCATCCGGGGTTTAGTGGGCTCCTGCCCCCCCGGACACTTGCGTGACTCTTGGACTTGGTCCCCTTCCTTTACAGGTCCTCAGGTCCAGGAATCCGTCTTCATGCTTTGCAGTCAGTTGTTGTCCTTGCAGAATCCCCTATCTCGACTTTACTGTCTTTCTGGGATAGTAGGGTAACTTTATTCCTACTTTTCAGGGTCTTGGGGTGGGGTATCTTGGACCCCCTTAGTGTTTTCTTACACTCCCAGCGAACCTCTACACACTACACTAGGCCTGGGGTCCATTCGTGGTTCGCATTCCACTTTTGGAGTATATGGTTTGTGTTGCCCCAGGCCTATTTCTCCCTATTGCATTCTATTGTGTTCTACAGTGTTCGCACTATTTTTCTAACTGCTTACTCACCTGATGTGGTTTGTGTGGGTATATTTTGGGTATATTACTTACCTCCTAAGGGAGTATATCCTCTGAGATACTTTTGACATATTGTCACTAAAATAAAGTACCTTTATTTTTAGTAACTCTGAGTATTGTGTTTTCTTATGATATAGTGCTAACTGATATAAGTGGTATAGTAGGAGCTTTGCATGTCTTCTAGTTCAGACTAAGCTGCTCTGCTATAGCTACCTCTATCAGCCTAAGCTGCTAGAACACCTCTAATCTACTAATAAGGGATAACTGGACCTGGCACAAGGTGTAAGTACCACAAGGTACCCACTATAAGCCAGGCCAGCCTCCTACAACGTCCACCAACAGACCGCTGCTTAGGTGGCAATCCGCCCACCAGATTATGACACACAAACACAAAACCAATAGAATTCAGCCACAACAATAATTCCGCCAGTCTCAACGGAGTCAAAAAACAGTCGGACCCACCACCCTCCCCACTACACCTGCAACACACTGCCCTCCAAATTATGAACCACGAATCACCACAGCGGACACTCAACGGCAGTCAGCCATTGGCAGTACGAACCGCCGCAGTCGATTTGGCCACTCCACACCAACAGAAGCCAACATTGGCCAAATTGTAAAAACCACACCTGACACATATACACACACCGTACACACCCACCAACAGCACTATAAAACACCCCCACACAACCCACAAGTCTTTGCAAACTCGACAAGTCTGCTACACGTTGCCTGCACATACATTGACAGAATTGCACACACACACCACAACCACCTATAAACCTGTCACACATCATACACCACACACCATACCTGAACACCTAACACCCTCTGCAATACACACACACTACACAATAGGCATGTCCCCACAAAAGAACCCCATTTCACAGATGAGGAGTTGCGGGTGATGGTGGAGGAAATTGTCAGGGTAGAGCCACAGCTGTTCGCTGCACAGGTCCAACAGATATCCATTGCCAGGAAGATGGAGCTATGGCAGAGGATCATGGACAAGGTGAACTCCATGGGAACCTATCCATGCACAAGGGAGGACATTCAAAAGAGGTGGAACGACCTACGGGGGAAGGTGCGTGCAGTGGCCTCCAGGCACCATATTGCCAAAATGAAGACTGGTGGTGGACCCGCGCTCCTCCTCCACAGTTGACAGCATGGGAGGAGAACGTCTTGGCTATCCTGCATCCAGAGAGCCTCACTGGAATCACTGGAGGGCTGGACACTGGTAAGTCACCATTACCACCTCAACATCACAATACCTGCATGGCATTGTACCCCTTCACCCTGACTCCCTTCACTCAACTCCATCCCATACAGAGAACCCCCCCATATCCACCCTCAACTGTGTACCCCTGCATGCCCTACCCATTGCAAGCACACCCTTCCCAGCTCTGCATGCACATACAGGAGTAATGCTTGGGCAGCATGTAGCACTACCAATCCCACAATCCATCACCATACACTAACCAAACGTGGAAGGACAACACCCATCCCATAGGGAAAGTTAGAAATGCTGAATATGTAACTAATAATGACTGTAACAAATCTTATACATGTCCACAGGTACCCCAGCCGATTTCAGAGGCAAGCATGTGTCACGGCAACCCAGTCCTCCACCACAAGAAGCCCTCAGTGATGACAGCCACTCTGGATGTCTCGATCTTGATGATCTCCCTGGCCCATCTAGGACCACTGGTCAGTCAAACACTACAGCCAACACCCAGTCCACCGCAGCCCCTCCCATCGGACTCCGATAGCACAGCAGCCACCCAGCATTCCCAAACCTCTGTCCCTAGAACACAACAATCAACAGTGTGTCCACCTGAACAGGGACCCGAATCAACACCACACAGGCAAGACAGTGAAGGTCCTGGTGTCAGTGGGAGTGGACACACAGTTCAGGACACACAGGCACAAGGGGCAAGGGCCAGTGGGAGGTTAGCTGTGCACCAAGGGGAGGCCCAACCCAGGGACCCGACTGCCAAGGAGGCATTCACATATGTCCTGGGAACCTACCAGAAATCCCAGGATAGGATGGGCCAGGTGATTACTATCTTGCAGTAGAACCAGCGGCTGCAGGGGGAACACCACCAGGAGGTCATGCAGGAGTTGCAGGACTTAAATTCCAACATGGCCTCCATTGTGGGGGTGCTAGGTGACATGGCGAACATCATGCGTGTGTACACAACACACCAGTGGGCCCCCTCCACTAGCCAGTGTACTCACCAGTCTTTCGCATCTGCTGCAGCTAGTGGATAGGAGGACCTGCCACAAGACTCACAGGCCACCATCACCCCTCCCTCTGCAGCAACTCGTTCCCTGCAATCCAGACAGACACCAGAGACTGTACCGCCAGGAAATGAGCCTCCCCTGAATGTCTCCCTTGTGTGCCACCTAGACACTTGTTCACTTTGGACTGCCATTGGTCCTTTTCCTATGGCCCCATGGATACTGGACCTGTGCTACAAACCAACTGGGCAACTACACTGAAGTTGTTGTCCACCATCACCCCACTCTATTGTACTATACCTTCCTTTTTTGTCACTTCAGTAAATCTACTTGAACACAACTCAAGTTTTTGGGCTTTCATTACAACAATATGCAATGTTTTGACCTGTATTGTCCTGTGCAAATGTCATGTAAAGTGTGAATCCATCCAATGGACAGTCATTTTGGGGTACACATAACCAGTGTGAGAGCATGCCACAAGTCACCATCCACCGAACAGTGTGAAAGCAGTCTGTAGTCATCACATTAGTCCGCAGTTGCGACCACACCAACATCTGAAAAAAGGGAATTCCTTAGTGACAGTCAATTGAGAAGTATGAGAAGTAAAGGAAGACAAGCAACATGAGCCCCTGTAACATAATACCCTACATTCAGCTGGTCACTTCTACTCAGTAATTTGCACAGCAATTGACTCATAACACCATAAGTGAGGTGAAACAACTTATTTCAAGCCCTCACACAATGCCATGTTGTCAGCATGCCAACCCCTCCTCTGGACCACATAGTCTGGGCCACACTGTCAGGGAAATTAAAGTCACAGAGCGGTTGTGTAAGCACATTGCAAGTCACATGACATTCCTAGCAACATATGCTACATACTGTTCGGGATGAGGACACAGTTTGCAGTGGGCATGTATTTGAGGAAGCTAAACTACTGACACATTGCATGGGCTGAATAAGCTTGTACAACATCACCATAACACTGACACGATTGACCACAGATGGAACAGTGTCAGGTCACCTAATGCACACATTTGTGCTTGGCACACAACAGCAGCGACACAGCACTTAACTGTAATGGAGGTATAAATAGAAGTACAGCCTCACCTGAGTGTCACTGGAAGTGCTGCTGTATCAGATGTGTCCTGTTGTCCACATCCTCCTCCTCCCCATCCTCATCACTGTCTTCAGTGTCCTCTGCTGCCACAGGTGCATGGTCTCCCCCCTCCTCCTGCAGGAATGGCACATGGTGTCTGAGGGCCAAATTGTGCAGCATGCAGCAGGATACCACTGTCTGGCAGACCTTACCAGGCGCGTAGAGTAGGGATCCACCAGATACATGGAGGCACCGGAACCTGGCTTTCAGTAGCCCAGAAGTCCTTTCAATTACCCTTCTGGTATGACCATGTGCTTCATTGTACTGATTTTCTGGCCCTGTCCTCGGATTCCTAACTGGTGTCAACAGCCAGGATAGGTTTGGGTATCCGGAGTCACCTGGAAGTAGTGAGAGACACACATTACTCAAGTACAATGGCAAAGAGTACAACTGCAGGTGGCATACAGTGACATACATTAGGTGAAACCTCAAGCTCACATACGAGCCACACTCTCTCTCTCTGTAGTCGTGCCATCGCCTATGGGACTCTGCTATTCCTCAATACATAGGCATCTCGTACAGAATCAGGAAACTTGGCAGTAACGTGGGACATGTATTGATCTGCAAGGCACAACATCTGGACATTTATTGAATGGTAACTCTTCCTATTTCTATAGACCTGCTCATTTGTCCTGGGAGGAACCAAGGCAATATGGGTCCCGTCAATGGCCCCATTCACATGTGGTATGTGTCCCATGGTGTAGAATGCAGCCTTCACAGTGGGAAAATCATCACTGTGGGGGAATGAGATATAGCTGTTCATGTGTTTCAGCAAGGCAGCCAAAACTCTACTCAGCACATGTGAAAACATTGGCTGTGGCTAGCCCACAGTCACCTGGAAAGAACCACTGGCCAGGAAGTGGAGCACTGACATTACCTGTAGTGCAGGGTGTATTGCTGTATTGCTATGAATAGCCGGAATTAAATCTGGCTCCAGTTGTTGACACAGTTCAGTAATTGTGGCCCTGTCCAGACGATAGGTCATTTTAATGTGCCGTTCCTCCAGTGTAGCCAAGTTGTCTAGGGGTCTGTACATGTGTGCATGTGTGCTTGCCTCCTCCTCCTTCTCCTCCTCGGCGGTGGTTGGTATTGAAGTAAACCGAACATCAGAAGTGTGTGACTACGGGAAGGATGGACCCACAATATCACAGTACACAGAGCAGTCACATCCAATTTACGCAAAGTGTTTGGAATTTACACTGGGGTCCTCTACATGCAAACTGACTTCCTAAAAAATACCAATACTTTTATTTGCCATTGTGTCTCACAGATGTAGTCGGAGTTGTATATCATGATTAGCACCATCTCATTTGAAATGTTCTGTCAACTACTGATCTGGAAGCAGTGCACTAGTATGAGATCTAATTTGAGTGTCAGAGTCTACGCCCAAACCGAAGTAAGTGGTGGATTGGAAGTGCCTTAGTGTCTATAGTCGGTACCTATGACGCACATTAAATTGACCGCCATGATTACCAGCATCAGGAAATGAATGTATGAAGGGACAGGTGGAAGTGACCTCACTCCGCCAGCGTTTGACGTCATGGCGTGCAATTCCTCATTGGTTAACATGAAAGTCTGTGGAGCACAGGAACAAATGATGATCACCGCCTTTTTCTCTATCCCACTTCACTAGATTCCTGACTCTCAACACATCAACAGTGTGTCCACCTGAACAGGGACCCGAATCAACACCACACAGGCAAGACATTGAAGGTCCTGGTGTCAGTGGGAGTGGACACACAGTTCAGGACACACAGGCACAAGGGGCAAGGGCCAGTGGGAGGTTAGCTGTGCACCAAGGGGAGGCCCAACCCAGGGACCCGACTGCCAAGGAGGCATTCACATATGTCCTGGGAACCTACCAGAAATCCCAGGATAGGATGGGCCAGGTGATTACTATCTTGCAGTAGAACCAGCGGCTGCAGGGGGAACACCACCAGGAGGTCATGCAGGAGTTGCAGGACTTAAATTCCAACATGGCCTCCATTGTGGGGGTGCTAGGTGACATGGCGAACATCATGCGTGTGTACACAACACACCAGTGGGCCCCCTCCACTAGCCAGTGTACTCACCAGTCTTTCGCATCTGCTGCAGCTAGTGGATAGGAGGACCTGCCACAAGACTCACAGGCCACCATCACCCCTCCCTCTGCAGCAACACGTTCCCTGCAATCCAGACAGACACCAGAGACTGTACCGCCAGGAAATGAGCCTCCCCTGAATGTCTCCCTTGTGTGCCACCTAGACACTTGGGTGGTCATTCTGACCTCGGCGGTAAAAGGCGCCTACCGCCGGTCAGAAATCCTCCATAATCCCGCCGCGGTCGCGGAAACCCGCCACGGTCATTCTGACCCGCAGAAGGCAAACCTCCGAAAATCCGACCGCCACAACAGACCGCCAGACCAGCGGTCGGCGGAAAGGTGGAGGTGACCAAACCTCCACCGCCACGCCAACAGAAATACGCCCATGCCATTACGACCCACGAATCCACGCGGCGGTCATTCAAACGCGGTATTCCATTGGCGGGACACACCGGCGCGGTCAGAATACACACAAACGAACAAAACTCACCCACATTGGACGATTTGAATCCCACACACCTGATACACATACACACACCACTCCCACACACACAATACAATATAAAACACCCACCCACATCACCCACAAACCCCTACGCTTAAAAATTCGTAAAGAAGACAAGAGCGAGACACCAGCATCCAAAACATAACAGCCACAGCCACTCAACACCATCACCCACACACTATCCACACACAAAACAACACACACCACCACACTCAACTCACTTAAATACACATACTCCACCCCACACATCATACACACCACCCCATGGCACCCCAAAGACAACCCCGCTTCACAGACGAAGAACTCAGGGTCATGGTGGAGGAAATCGTTCGGGTAGAGCCCCAGCTGTTCGGCACACAGATACAATACACCAGCATTGCCCGGAGGACGGAGCTATGGCAGAGGATTGTCGACAGGGTGAACGCAGTGGGACAGCACCCCAGAAATCGGGAAGACATCAGGAAGCGATGGAACGACCTACGGGGGAAGGTGCGTTCCATGGTATCCAGGCACAACATCGCCGTGCAGAAGACTGGCGGAGGACCCCCACCTCAACCCCCACAATTCACATCATGGGAGGAGGAAGTCTTGAACATCCTGCATCCTGACGGCCTCGCAGGAGTCGGCGGAGGAATGGATACTGGTAAGTTGAAGCTTCAATACTGCTTCCCCCCCACCTGCATGCCAAATCAGACCCCAACCCTCACCCCCATCCTCGAACCCCACCCTCACCCCCACCCCCATCCTCACCCCCACCCTCACCCCCACCACCATCCTCACCCCCACCACCATCCTCACCCCCACCCCCAGCACACCTATTCCCCGCCAATGTCTCACCATCACAACCCACACATCCCAAAACCTAGGCCTGCATGCGTCCACTAAGCATGGACACCCATCACCAAAGCATGCCCAATGCATATACACATCCCCCCCACAAGCCACCCTCACCAAAGCCCCCACACACGAATGCCAGCACTTGGGGACACGGGAACCCACAGATACACCCATATGCCACACATTGAAACTATAACCATACCTCTATACCCCTGCAGGACCCGACCGTCAACACACCGCGGCGGAGGGGCCAGAATTATCCACACCCCCCACCCAAGAGGCCGTCAGCGATGACAGCAGCTCTGTCGATCTGGACACCGATGACCAGCCCGGACCATCGGGGACCTCTGGACAGTCGGTTCCCCTCACACAGGCACAGGCCACTATAGACCCTAACCCCTCTGGGAACACCAGCACAGCTCCCACCCAGCGGGCCCATGCCTCTGTCTCCAGGGCGCGTCAATCTGCGGTGTGTCTACCACTACAGGGCACCCAGGATAACCCACCACCCCAACAACAACAGGGACCTGGGGGCAGTGGTAGTGGGCACACCGGCCAGGGGGCAGAGGCCCAGGGAAACAGGGCAACTCGGCGGGCAGCTGTGCGACAGGGGGGGGAGGAGAGGCCCAGGGAACCCACTCTCCACGAGGTCCTCACCACCATCATGGGAGCATACAACCGCTCCCAGGAGACGATGGCGACGGTACTGGCCCGGTTCCAGGAGATCCAGGTGCTGCAGGAGGAACACTATCGGGGGTACAGGGAGGACATCAGAGCCATCAACACCACCCTGGTTACCATGGTAGGGCTGCTGCAGGACCTCGTAAACAGCAGGGCGGACACTGAACAACACCCAAGGGCCCCTGCCACTAGCCTGGACCAAGAACAGCCATCCACCTCCGCCGGCGCTAGTGGACAGGAGGCCCCCGCACAGCAGCAGCCCACCAGACCCCCACCTCCTGCAGGAGAAGAACCACCCCGCAAGAGGGCCCTGAGATCTCGCAAGAAGACAGAGTAGGATGTCAAGACCCCCGCCAGCAAAGGATACCACCTGATGTCATCCCACTGTCCCACATTGTCACCCTGTCCATCCTTGAACTGCCCATGCTCCATCTCTCCACAGGCCTCTGGACAATGCACCTGTGTGACTGTTACTCTGGACTCTGCCATGGACATTCCTTCACCATAGCCCCCACCCACTTGAAACCACCCATCCCATTTTGAGCACTTCAATAAACACCTATTTTGCACCAAAATATCAGGAGTCTGGCTGTGATTTCAATAGATTGTAATTGACATGACAGTGCAAATATGTCCTTGTACATGGTGAAGTCAACAAACAGCTGCCACAAAGCTGTAGTCCATGGGGAAACGAAGCACAGGACTCGTAGTGGGGACCCCAGATCTGAAATAGGGAGGGAAAAGCCAAAACTCAGTCATCATACACTGGGGCAAATAGACAGGCAGCAGAGATGCTGCAGAGTAGTTAACATTTACTAAATTATCTTTGAAATGTTACCTGTGTCCTATTGGAAGTACTGTTCAATGATTCTGTCCCTGTTGTCTGTTTCAGCCCCGTCGTCTTCCTCCTCGTCACTCTCCTCAGGTTCCACCGCTGCCACAACACCACCGTCTCGACCATCCTCCTGCAGGAAAGGCACCTGGCGGCGCAAAGCCAGGTTGTGAAGCATGCAGCAGGCCACGATGATGTGACACACCTTCTTAGGTGAGTACATTAGGGATCCACCGGTCATATGCAGGCACCTAAACCTGGCCTTTAGGAGGCCAAAGGTGCGTTCGATCACCCTCCTAGTACGCCCATGGGCCTCATTGTACCGTTCCTCTGCCCTGGTCCGGGGATTCCTTACTGGGGTCAGTAGCCACGACAGGTTGGGGTACCCAGAGTCCCCCACTAGCCATACACGGTGTCTCTGTAGCTGTTCCATCACGTAAGGGATGCTGCTATTCCTGAGGATGTAGGCGTCATGCACTGACCCTGGGAATTTGGCATTTACATGCGAGATGTACTGGTCAGCCAAACACACCACCTGGATGTTCATTGAATGGTAACTTTTTCTGTTCCTGTACACCTGCTCCCTGTCTCTTGGGGGAACCAAAGCCACATGGGTCCCATCAATGGCACCAATTACGTTGGGAATATGTCCAAGGGCGTAGAAATCACCCTTCACTGTAGCCAATTCGCCCACCTCAGGGAAAATGATGTAGTTCCTCACGGATTTCATCAGGGCAGACAACACTCTGGATAACACCTTCGAAAACATGGGCTGAGACATCCCGGAAGCAATTCCCACGGTTGTCTGAAATGACCCACTTGCCAAGAAATGTAGTACTGACATGACCTGCACCAGAGGGGGAATCCCTGTGGGTTGGCGGATGGGGGACATCAGGTCGGGCTCCAGCTGGGCACACAGTTCATGGATAGTGGCACGGTTAAGACGGTAGGTCAGGATAATGTGGCGTTCTTCCATTGTCGACAGGTCCACCAGCGGTCGGTACACGGGAGGATTCATCCGTCTCCTCGCCCAACCCAGCGGACGGTGCCTAGGAAGGACAACATGGAGCACACAGTCAGGCAACCCACAGGTACGTACTCACAGCTAGCACAGTATACGATTCTCTATGCAGTGAATGGCGTGTCTGAGTGGCTATGCAAGGCCTAGGCCTGTGTGACGCAGTTGAAATTGAGCCATGTGGGCCCTGGAAATGGCGGCTGCCTGACCTGTGAAGTGTGACAATGGGATGTGAGGTCAATGCGCTGGCGTGGCACACCGCGGCGGGCGGCGGGCGAAGACCGCGGCGCGAAGCCGCATTGGTTAACATTGAAGCCTATGGGTTTCAGGAGCCAATGGCGAAGGGCGCCGGCGGTGGCGGGACGCACCGCCGCGGTACGCACCGCCGCGGACGTGACCGCCATTTTCTATCTACTTATCCACTTGCGACTTGAACTTTCACAGGAGAGGACCTATACTGCAAGTGTTGCTGTGACCTCGGTCTGGAAGGGACAATGGCTGCTGCGACTGGGGAAAGGGCCCCTGCCTTCACTGGAGAGGAGTTGGAGAAACTTGTGGATGGGGTCCTCCCCCAGTATGCGCTACTCTACGGTCCTCCAGACCAACAAGTGAGTTTAATTCAATATGGATTTGGGGCCACTGGCTGGCTTGGGGGCCTGGCGGGGATGGGGGGCATGTTGGGGCTGGCGGGGGGCCTGGCGGGGGGCCTGGCGGGGATGGGGGGCATGTTGGGCATGGCGGGGGGCATGGCGGGGATGGGGGGCATGTTGGGCCTGGCGGGGGGCCTGGCGGGGATGGGGGGCATGTTGGGCATGGCGGGGGGCCTGGCGGGGATGGGGGGCATGTTGGGCATGGCGGGGGGCCTGGCGGGGATGGGGGGCATGTTGGGCATGGCGGGGGGCATGGCGGGGGGCCTGGCGGGATGGGGGGCATGTTGGGCATGGCGGGGGGCCTGGCGGGGGGCCTGGCGGGGATGGGGGGCGTTGGGCCACTGGAAAGGAAAATGCTGAGTAACTTGAACGTGGTATTTCTCCCTTCCTGTACGTGTCACATAGGTCCGCGCCCATGAGAAGATCGGGATTTGGCGTGCCATCGCCAAGGAAGTCCGGGCCCTGGGGGTCCACCATCGACGGGGCACCCACTGCCGCAAGAGGTGGGAGGACATCCGCCGCGGGACCAAGAAGACCGCCGAGTCTCTGCTGGGGATGGCCTCCCAACGTAGGCGGGGTGCCTGCCGTCAACTGAGCCCCCTGATGTTCCGGATCCTGGCGGTGGCCTACCCTGATTTGGATGGGCGCGTGAGGGCAGCACAGCAGACACAAGGGGGTGAGTACAAGCATTATCTACTCTGTTGTCGCGCAGTGGAGGTGTCTGGGTGGGGGAGGAGGGCTGGGGGTCCCCCTAGGCCAGGGCGATATCTGTAGGCTGGGCACCCCCGTAAGCCCCTGTGTCCCCAGCCACCACCCTCAGTAGTTTGTCAGTACAGCCATCCCTGGGCCGTGTCATCCATGGGTGCAGTTGTCAACTCTAGGCGTGTAGGGCATGTTCCACGGAATGCGTAGCGTACCCCAAGTGCGCAACTTAGTGCAGGGGGCATCTGTGTCTGTCATGTCCGCTAACTGTACCGGAGATCCATGTACTCAATATCCCTTTATTTCTCTCTCCCCCCCCCTTTTTGTTTGTCTTTCTGTGCTTGTGTGCATCAGCATCATCAGGCGGAGGAGAAGTGGCATCGGGGCAGGAGGGAGCTGCATCTCACATGGCCCAGGAGGGCCATGCCACAGAGTCAAACTGGACCAGTGAGACGGAGGGCGAGGGGAGCTCCACGACGGGGACGACTGGAGCCTGCAGCGACACGGACACGTCCTCGGAAGGGGGCTCCCTTGCGGGGGTGGCACCATCCGTGCCCCCCGCCATTACAGGTACAGCCGCCACCCAGCGCACCATCTCCGCCCTCCCAGCAGCCCCTCCGCGTTCGCCCCGTGCCCGCTCTGCCAGGAAGCCGGGCATCTCCTTCGCCCCAGGCACCTCAGGCCCTGCCCCTGTTACCCCCGCTGCCCTCAGTGAGGAGGTCATTGACCTCCTCCGAACGCTCATTGTTGGGCAGACTACCCTTTTGAATGCCATCCAGGGGGTGAAGAGGGAGGTTCATCGCAGCAATGCGTACCTGGAGGGCATTCATTCGGGTCAGGCTGCCCATCAGCAATCGTTCCAGGCTCTGGCCTCAGCACTGACGGCAGCCATTGTCCCTGTCTCCTGCCTGCCTCTACTAACTCCCTCCTCCCAGTCTCCTGTTCCTCTGCCTGTCCCACCCACACCATCAGACCAGCCTGCACACACCTCAACACCCAAGAGAAGCTCATCCAAACATAAGCACCACAGATCACGCAGACATTCACACACGCAACATTCCGATGCAGACATGCCAACAGTCACTACCACCTCTGTGACCCCCACCTCCTCGTCTCCCTCCTCCCTCCCTGTGACGTCTACACTCACACCTCCATTCACCTCACCATCAGCCAGTGTTTCCATCACCAGCACACCCTCCACTCCAGTCCGCACACGTGCAGTCACCACCCCCACTGCCATTTACACGTCCCCTGTGTCCTCTCCCACTGTGTCTGTCACCCCCTCTTCCACACCACACAAACGCAGCCACCCACCCACCCAACAGCCATCCACCTCACGACAGCCTATCCCTCCTGCACCTGCACCCAAAGACAGCAAACGTGACTCACCTACAACCACATCCTCTCCCTCCACTCCCATTCCCACTGTACCTACCACTCTCCATTGTCCCAAGAAGCTCTTCCTCGCCACTACTAACTTCTTTCCTGACCCTGAGCCCCCCCCTCCTTCTCGTCGGGGTAAGAAGAGCACCTCAGCCACCACCAGCCCTGCAGCCCCCTTGACAAGGGTGCAGGGGTATTGGAGCCCGCCAGCCCGCATGTCTGGATCTTCGCCCAGCAGCAAGGGGACAGCCAGCCCACCCCCTGGGAAGAGGAGCAGAAGGCGGAAGGGGCGCCGCAGGAGCCCGCCTTCTACATCCCCCCCGGACACCACCCAGAGACAGTCACCAGCCACAGCTCCAAAGGGAGGAAAGGGCCACAGGCCGACGACTAAGGAGGGCAAGGGCAGCAAGTTGGAGAGGTCAGGCAGCAGGCCGGCTGCCCAGGAGGAGCCCACAACCCCCATAGCCGCTGCCCCGGGAGGAACCGGCACAGCTGCCCCGGGAGAGCCCACCAGCCCCATAGCCGCTGCCCAGGGAGGACCCAGCCCAGCTGGCCAGGAGGGCCCCACCACCCACAGCCCAGGTGGGCAGTGAAGGAGCACCATCCCCGCTGCCCAGGAGGGCACCACCAGGCATTTAGCAGTTGGCCATAGACCGTCCGCCATCTCAAGAACCGCTGAACTGGGCCCTTCAAGGCAAGAACCGCTGAACTGGGCCCTTCAAGGCAAGAACCGCTGAACTGGGCCCCGCCGTCTCAAGAACCGCTGAACTGGGCCCCGCCGTCTCAAGAACCGCTGAACTGGGCCCCGCCGTCTCAAGAACCGCTGAACTGGGCCCCGCCGTCTCAAGAACCGCTGAACTGGGCCCTTCAAGGCAAGAACCGCTGAACTGGGCCCCGCCGTCTCAAGAACCGCTGAACTGGGCCCCGCCGTCTCATGAACCGCTGAACTGGGCCCTTCAGGGCAAGAACCGCTGGCCCTTTGGCAGACGTGGCAGGGCAGGATCTATCTCGGGCAGGGCTGCAGGATGTCCTCTGGCCAACTTGCCTCCTCCAGTGGCAGTGGGGTCTGTTATGGACTGTATGGACTGTGGCTTTGCTCTCCCCAGGATGGCCCAGTGGGCAGGCCACCCACTGTATGGACTGTTTGGACTGTGGCTTTGCTCTCCCCAGGATGGCCCAGTGGGCAGGCCACCCACTGTATGGACTGTTTGGACTGTGGCTTTGCTCTCCCCAGGATGGCCCAGTGGGCAGGCCACCCACTGTATGGACTGTTTGGACTGTGGCTTTGCTCTCCCCAGGATGGCCCAGTGGGCAGGCCACCCACTGTATGGACTGTATGGACTGTGGCTTTGCTCTCCCCAGGATGGCCCAGTGGGCAGGCCACCCACTGTATGGACTGTTTGGACTGTGGCTTTGCTCTCCCCAGGATGGCCCAGTGGGCAGGCCACCCACTGTATGGACTGTATGGACTGTAGCTTTGCTCTCCCCAGGATGGCCCAGTGGGCAGGCCACCCACTGTATGGACTGTATGGACTGTGGCTTTGCTCTCCCCAGGATGGCCCAGTGGGCAGGCCACCCACTGTATGGACTGTTTGGACTGTGGCTTTGCTCTCCCCAGGATGGCCCAGTGGGCAGGCCACCCACTGTATGGACTGTATGGACTGTGGCTTTGCTCTCCCCAGGATGGCCCAGTGGTCATGGAGTCCCCTCGTGGATCTGGCGTCGTGTACTCAAGTGGCTGAGGTGCCCCCCCTTCCCTTCCCCCTGAGGTGCCTGTCCTATTTTCTTTCTGATGCCCCTGCAGTGTTCTCTCCGTGGAGTTCTTGTCGTGGGACTGGGCCTTGCCCCTTTGCACAGGACCCCTGTGATCCACGGACAGTGGTTGGACTACATTTAGTAGCTGTATATATTTTGTACATAGTTTATTTATTTATTGGGATTAATGGCGTACATATTTAAATATATCTGCCCGTTTATGATCTCTTCTTTTGGTCTTTGCATTATTTCGGAGGGGGGTGGTTTGTGGGTTGTGACAGTGATCTGTGGGAATGCATTGATGTGTGTGTTGTAGTGGGTGTGGGTGGGTGGGTGTGTGCCGGTAATCTTTTCCCTCCCCTGTGTCGTAGGTGCAGTACTCACCGATGTCTTCCGCGCCGCCGGGCGTGCTCCTGGTATATGAGGAGGAATAGGAGTGCGGGGATGACCTGTAACTCTGGCTCCATACTGCCGGAATCTCGCGTGGAGTGCGTAGAGGTGAGCGTTTTCCCGTTCGTAGTCTGTTTCCGCCGTGTTCTTATCGGCGGTGCTCCCGCCCCGGAAAAGGTGGCAGATTGGTGGGTCGTAATAGGGTGGGCGGTACTTTGTCTGCCGCCGGGCTGTTGGCGGGAACCGCCGCGCTGTTTGTTTGTACCGCTGTGGCGGTCGGAGTGTTAAGTTGGCGGGCTGTGTTGGCGGTTCCCGCCAGGGTCAGAATTGCATATTTTAGACCGCCGGCCTGTTGGCGGCTTGGCCGCCGCTTTATCACCGACCGCCAGGGTCAGAATGAGGGCCTTGTTCACTTTGGACTGCCATTGGTCCTTTTCCTATGGCCCCATGGATACTGGACCTGTGCTACAAACCAACTGGGCAACTACACTGAAGTTGTTGTCCACCATCACCCCACTCTATTGTACTATACCTTCCTTTTTTGTCACTTCAGTAAATCTACTTGAACACAACTCAAGTTTTTGGGCTTTCATTACAACAATATGCAATGTTTTGACCTGTATTGTCCTGTGCAAATGTAATGTAAAGTGTGAATCCATCCAATGGACAGTCATTTTGGGGTACACATAACCAGTGTGAGAGCATGCCACAAGTCACCATCCACCGAACAGTGTGAAAGCAGTCTGTAGTCATCACATTAGTCCGCAGTTGCGACCACACCAACATCTGAAAAAAGGGAATTCCTTAGTGACAGTCAATTGAGAAGTATGAGAAGTAAAGGAAGACAAGCAACATGAGCCCCTGTAACATAATACCCTACATTCAGCTGGTCACTTCTACTCAGTAATTTGCACAGCAATTGACTCATAACACCATAAGTGAGGTGAAACAACTTATTTCAAGCCCTCACACAATGCCATGTTGTCAGCATGCCAACCCCTCCTCTGGACCACATAGTCTGGGCCACACTGTCAGGGAAATTAAAGTCACAGAGCGGTTGTGTAAGCACATTGCAAGTCACATGACATTCCTAGCAACATATGCTACATACTGTTCGGGATGAGGACACAGTTTGCAGTGGGCATGTATTTGAGGAAGCTAAACTACTGACACATTGCATGGGCTGAATAAGCTTGTACAACATCACCATAACACTGACACGATTGACCACAGATGGAACAGTGTCAGGTCACCTAATGCACACATTTGTGCTTGGCACACAACAGCAGCGACACAGCACTTAACTGTAATGGAGGTATAAATAGAAGTACAGCCTCACCTGAGTGTCACTGGAAGTGCTGCTGTATCAGATGTGTCCTGTTGTCCACATCCTCCTCCTCCCCATCCTCATCACTGTCTTCAGTGTCCTCTGCTGCCACAGGTGCATGGTCTCCCCCCTCCTCCTGCAGGAATGGCACATGGTGTCTGATGGCCAAATTGTGCAGCATGCAGCAGGATACCACTGTCTGGCAGACCTTACCAGGCGCGTAGAGTAGGGATCCACCAGATACATGGAGGCACCGGAACCTGGCTTTCAGTAGCCCAGAAGTCCTTTCAATTACCCTTCTGGTATGACCATGTGCTTCATTGTACTGATTTTCTGGCCCTGTCCTCGGATTCCTAACTGGTGTCAACAGCCAGGATAGGTTTGGGTATCCGGAGTCACCTGGAAGTAGTGAGAGACACACATTACTCAAGTACAATGGCAAAGAGTACAACTGCAGGTGGCATACAGTGACATACATTAGGTGAAACCTCAAGCTCACATACGAGCCACACTCTCTCTCTCTGTAGTCGTGCCATCGCCTATGGGACTCTGCTATTCCTCAATACATAGGCATCTCGTACAGAATCAGGAAACTTGGCAGTAACGTGGGACATGTATTGATCTGCAAGGCACAACATCTGGACATTTATGGAATGGTAACTCTTCCTATTTCTATAGACCTGCTCATTTGTCCTGGGAGGAACCAAGGCAATATGGGTCCCGTCAATGGCCCCATTCACATGTGGTATGTGTCCCATGGTGTAGAATGCAGCCTTCACAGTGGGAAAATCATCACTGTGGGGGAATGAGATATAGCTGTTCATGTGTTTCAGCAAGGCAGCCAAAACTCTACTCAGCACATGTGAAAACATTGGCTGTGGCTAGCCCACAGTCACATGGAAAGAACCACTGGCCAGGAAGTGGAGCACTGACATTACCTGTACTGCAGGGTGTATTGCTGTATTGCTATGAATAGCCGGAATTAAATCTGGCTCCAGTTGTTGACACAGTTCAGTAATTGTGGCCCTGTCCAGACGATAGGTCATTTTAATGTGCCGTTCCTCCAGTGTAGCCAAGTTGTCTAGGGGTCTGTACATGTGTGCTTGCCTCCTCCTCCTTCTCCTCCTCGGCGGTGGTTGGTATTGAAGTAAACCGAACATCAGAAGTGTGTGACTATGGGAAGGATGGACACACAATATCACAGTACACAGAGCAGTCACATCCAATTTACGCAAAGTGTTTGGAATTTACACTGGTGTCCTCTACATGCAAACTGACTTCCTAAAAAATACCAATACTTTTATTTGCCATTGTGTCTCACAGATGTAGTCGGAGTTGTATATCATGATTAGCACCATCTCATTTGAAATGTTCTGTCAACTACTGATCTGCAAGCAGTGCACTAGTATGAGATCTAATTTGAGTGTCAGAGTCTACACCCAAACCAAAGTAAGTGGTGGATTGGAAGTGCCTTAGTGTCTATAGTCGGTACCTATGACGCACATTAAATTGACCACCATGATTACCAGCATCAGGAAATGAATGTATGAAGGGACAGGTGGAAGTGACCTCACTCCGCCAGCGTTTGACGTCATGGCGTGCAATTCCTCATTGGTTAACATGAAAGTCTGTGGAGCACAGGAACAAATGATGATCACCGCCTTTTTCTCTATCCCACTTCACTAGATTCCTGACTCTCAACACATCAACACCTCCACTGCATGTGCTGCTGTGTCCTGTGTCTGGAACCCACGATGGCCCATGCTACGGGGGATAGTGCCTCAGCCTTCACATCTGAGGAACTCCAGAGGCTTGTGGATGGGGTCCTTCCCTTGTATGGACAGTTGTTTGGGCCTCCAGATCAACAAGTGAGCCCCTTTTGGATACTTTGGATGCAACATGGCTGTAGGTAGATGTATGTATGTGCTGGCAGTGTGTCATTTGGGAGTGTATTTTTGCTGCATGCAATATGTACGCAGAGGTACGAGTAATGTTTGAGGTTGATGAGGGATCTGTGAAGTATGTAAGCCATTGCTGTAACAGAATGTAGTGTGGAGTTCATGGTGTCCTTTCGTCTGTGTTCCCTATGCAGGTCAGCGCCCATCAAAAGAAAGGGTTATGGCGTGCCATCGCTAAGGACGTGCGGACCCTGGGAGTACATATCCGGCAGGGCTCCCACTGCAGAAAGAGGTGGGAGGATCTGCGATGCTGGGTCCAGAAGACTGCAGAGACCCAGCTGGGTATGTCCTCCCAATGAGGGAGGGGTGCCCGTGGGACTCTGACCCCCCCATTGGCCCACATACTGGCGGTGGCCAATCCAGAGTTAGATGGGCGCTTGAGGGCAGCACAGAAGCCACAAGAGGGTGAGTACACACTGTGTGGAATCTTTCCTAATGCCTGCCATGTTGTATGTAACCAGTGTGAGAGCATGCCACAAGTCACCATCCACAAAACAGTGTGAAAGCAGTCTATGGTCATCACATTAGTTCACAGCTGTGACCACACCAACACATGCAAAAAGGGAAACCCTTAGTGACACTCAATTGAGAAGTAAAGGAAGTGCAAGGTTCTAGTTAATGTATGGCCTAATATGCCCATTTAGCTAATCTTGTAGAGTCCTGCTTATCAATGTAGAGTGGTATGTACTGTTGGTATTGGCAAGAAGCTGGAAGACATGGCTTAGTGAGTCCCAGTAGGTGTGCAGATGGTGTTCATTTCTGCTGTTGTTCCCAGGCAATGGTTTGGTTTTGTGGTTCATACTGCACAGTGTTGGTCCCAGTGAGTCATTGTGATGTGTATGGCATATGTGCTGTTGTTGCCGAAATTTACCCTGTGCTCCCTTTCTCGCCCACCCTCTCTTCTTTTTTCATCCTGTCCTTGTGTGCATCAGCATAATCTGGCGAAGGAGCAAGGGCAGCAGCGAGTGGGGGAACTGCAGTCCACAGGGCCCAGGAGGCAGAGCCAACCGACACAGAGGGGACCAGTGGGTTGGAGGGTGAGGGGAGCACCACGGGGAGACAGGAGCTGATACTACTGACTCTGATTTCTCCTCTGATGGAAGCTTCCTGGTGGTGGTGCCCTCTGGGGCCACCTATTCACCACATGCGCAGTCACCACCACCACCATCACAACCACATGCAGCACACCCACCTCACTTGCAGACACCACCACAACATGCATGCACATGACCTGTTTGCCCTCTCCCACCCTAGCCATCCACCTTACACACACACACTGTATATGCACCTGCACACCAGTCCAGCACACCTACTCCTAATACAACCACTCCCTCTACCTCCACTCCCAAATTTGCTCCCACAAACTGCCCCATTGTAACTAAGAAACTTATCCTTGCCCGCCTTGACCTCTTCCATCGTCCAACCCCCACCCTGTCTTGTTTGTAAGAGGAAGGTCCCTCTCCCCCAGGCTAGTACCTCCAGCTCCCAGACCTCTCATGGTACCCCTGGTGTTGCCCATGTCCCCCCCGCAGCAAAAGTTCCCACTAAGGGGCACAAGACTGCCACTCCGACCCCCACTCCCAACCCACTCCTCCGCCCCTACACAGAAGAGCAAAGGCCCGCCCCTCCCAAACCCAAGGACCCCCCTCCCAAGAAACCCCCATCCCCCACCCCCTCTGTCCCCTGAGGTGCCTGCCTTGCATTATGATATCCCTGCCCAGTGGAGTGACTTGGGTTGTCAGTAGTCAAGTTGGGCCTTCTTTGTTGCCCTGTGGGTTGTATCTGGCATTGGACTGGCCAATGGCCCTTTGTATATGGTTGCCTCAGTGGTTGGACCAAAGGTATATGTCCTGGCTTTCTTTACTTCTGGCTTATATTGCTGTTGGATTTATCAGCGGATTGTTCTTGGTGTGTGGTATGTGTGTATGGTGTGTGATGTGCGTGTGGGTGTGCCACTCTCCCCTCCTTCCCTTGTGTGCTAGGCGGCTGAACTTACTGTCGTCGTCAGCATTGCTGATCCTGGACTGCCATCGCGTGCTACAGCATCGGCAGGGCTTTCAGTTTGGGTTCCATGGCGGCCCGAACTCCTCTGTGTCCATGGAGAGCTCCTTTTATATGCTTCGTTTCTCCCTGGCTTTTCTTGGCGGTAATCCCGCCCGGGAAATCCTGGTGGTCTGCTATGTCATAATATGGTGGGTGGGGAATGGTGTTTCTCCACCCTAAAGATGGCAACTGCTGTGGTAGGTGGCCAGACCGCACTGGAGGTTCATTGGCTGTATATTGGAGAGATTACTGCTGTGGTCATAATTTGGCGGTCTTCACCGCCAGCCTACCACCATCGCTGGTGTGGCGGTCAGCTGACCACCAATATCATAATGAGGGCCTATATTTTTGCTGACTTTGGAACTCTCTGCACTTTAACTCTGCTAACCTATGGTAAAGTGTCTGTGCTCGTCCTTTCAACACGGTCAAGTTGACATATTCCTAATTGGTCTATTTAACTTACACACAAGTCCCTAGTATATGGTACAACATATGCCCAGGACCTGTGAGTTAAATGTCACTAGTGGACTGCAGTACCTATTGTGCATTCCACTATATGACAATGTAAAACATGGCTTCAGGCCTACCATTGTAGGCTAACTGTGTCAGTTTAAAAAACTGCAATTCAACATGACAGATCAAAACCTTCCTTTTCAGTAATAATAGCTCATTCCTATGTAGGCCTTGTCACCCACAAGACAGGATGCATGTTATTTAAAAGTATGGCATGTAGAAATTTAGGGGCCAATTTAAATCCTGGCGGACAGCCCTTTTATTGCCAGGGGACAGAGTAAATGACTGTGTCGCCATGGTAGAGGGACAGCTACCCAGATTAATAAATGACTGCCCACCGGGAAAATTATATATAAAACATTGCCAGGAACCACTGACAATTCATTTTACTGTTTGGTGCAAGGCTCCCTCCATCAACATGATGGAGCCTTGCACCAAACAGCATTCTTTTTTTTTCAGAACAAAAATCCTGAAATTGAATTTTCTTTTTGGAAATAAAAAAGATAACTCCCACCTTTCTATGGGAATCATCTCCCATGGCAAGGGGGTAATGATTTCTTTTTTACTGTACATCAATGCCAGGGTTTGCCTGGCACTGATGTACAGTAAAAAAATGGCTATATGTCCACCCATCTTAACTAGGCAGACGTACATATAGCCAGTTCTCCGGCAACTCTTACTGCATCAGGTTGTCTGAGAAGTTTGGCCATGAATGTGACCAAACTTAAGGTCCACCCACATCAAACTTGGGCAGGTGGATCACAATGTTGGCAGCGAGGGAACTCGATCGCCTTTATGATGGTGCACTTCCTCCACCAACATATCATTCAGGCCATTAATGTTAACATGTCCTTACAGTGACTAACCCTCAAAAGCTATTTTTTACTTTTTGCCTAGCTGTTCTATGTAGAAATCCTGAGTACAGATTAAATCCCTAATACTATACCTCAGGAATGGGACTAGCTCGAAAAATAATGAAACTATTTTCAATAGTTATTAACTCAGGGAGCTCTGCACAAGGGAAGAAAGGTTCTGCTGTGTTGGTTTCAGGTAGAGAGGGGCACTGTGGAACCGTTTACAGTAAAATCCATAAACAACACTGCAAAGTGGGTAGAGCATCCATGGGGACTTTACCCCATTAGTTAGGGAGTGGCCAGGAGGTTCCCCCACCCACAGGCTGGCACTGGACATACATTTTAAACCCTCGGTAGCCCCTTAAGATCACATCTAGACATGTGGAAGACAGAAGGAGGACTCCACCTGCTGTTGAACCTGTGGTGAGAGATGCAAAGGCCAGACCTGCCTCCACTTGTACCCAGGACAAAGAAGAGGACTCCAAGGATCAGTTGGTTGACCTGTTGTTAAGCTACAAGGACACAAAATCTGCTAGAAGCCACCCTTCCTTAAGTGCTCATCTGACAAGTTCCATCTGGACTTGCCCTGGTTCCTGCTGGTGGATTTCCCTGGTGTGAGTCCTGACCCCCAAGTGGTGTCCCTTTGGTCCTGGAGCCTGTGAATACCTGTCAGAGTGTACTCCTCATGCCAACCCTAAAAGCCGGGACTCATAAACATTTGTAAAGATCTCTGCCTGAAGAACCGACAGAATACCCAGACCTACCTGCAAGCTGAGCCACCAAAGGTGCATCTCCGTTCGGCTTGACTTTGCCACTGCTCCTGTTATATTCTCCTGAAAAGCAGTACATCCAATACAGCGGGCCTGGAGCTGAGTGGCATCTGGCGACGTTGACCCCTCGCTGGCTACAGCCTGCAGCTTTGTCCCGCCAAAAGAATCTGACTTTCAAAAAAGAGACTACGTTTGAAAGTAGAAATGTTCACCAGGCCATACACCGAGCAACATCTGATTGCAATTGATGGCTTCCTGGGTAATAATTCCAGGCTCCTCCTGTTCAAAGCTTTACCTACTCTCGTCAACAGCTTCACAGAGACTTCATTCAATGGCTACCCATTATTGACGACCCCTTATTCAGATGCAGTCTGCAGGCTTGCTCCTGTGAATGCTCTCCCTTCTCAGAAACAGAAATCTAAGTCCAAAGGTGACTTATTGACTAGAACCTGCCTTGGCCTTGTATTTGACCCGTGCTCCATCATGGGTGGCTTTAAACTTCAAATTCATATATGTAATTGGATTTATGTCATTTTACTTTTTGTTCATTAAATGCTTTTCCATTTTCATAAATTGGAGCAGGATTTTACTGTGTTGTGTTGTCTACTTTTTAACTCTTTTGGTACTGAAAAAAGCTTTTGACATTTCTTTTAAGTTAAGCCTATGTGGTCTGTGCTACAGCTGAAAGGGTTGAAGTCAGAATTTTAGACATTATTACTTGATGAGTACTCCGATCCTTTCCAATTTATAATCCACATTCTCACAATGCTAACATAGTTCTTGTGAATCCACTGTCTGGTTGCTGGAAAATCCCACTTTTGATCTACCAGACTTCTATCACTGGGGTTTGCATATGGCACAGGGGGCAACCTTGACAGGAAGAGAAACAAGATGCAAAAACTATTCTTTTGAATTCACTATGCAGTTGCTGATTTTTTTTTTTTTTTTCTACCATGCTTCCCTCTCTCTGGGTTTGTTGTGGGTACAGTGACTGCCCCAAACTGGATTTTAGTGTTAAGTGTGAGAGGACACTAGGATTACTATAGTTAACTATCATCTCTCCTCTCAGTGCAGAACTCTCACAGATCTGGACAGATAATTTAGTATAAAATAAAAACACATTTTTACATTGCTATACCTGATGGCATTCAAATTTGTTTGCATCCAATACACGCATACGAGATTACTACCAGGCTATGAGAACTTCTGGAGGTAACTTGCAGCAACAACACATTCATGACATATATTTCACTGGCAATTACTTTTAGAAAGGGCTGTCAGACTCGTGACTAATTTATTTTGACAAGGATATAAATAAAACGTCTGTAAATCAAAGACTGCCTTCCTTAGTGTAATATTGTTTGGGCAAGAATTATCCCATGAAGCAAAAGAATGGGCTCAGATTTCTAACAGAAGTGTCATACTTTGCAATCCCCAAACACATTAAAAAAAATGACAAGCCCTATTGTGATGTTTAAACTTTGGAAAGCTTGAATGGCACAGTCAGCTGAGTGGGTGAGGCATTTATATGATTTGATGTCGCACACATTTTCTGGAAAGAATTGGACAGATATTTATGCAGCAATCTTAGATGGGCTACAAGCAGATATGATAGATGATAATATTTAACAAGCATTTGCAATGCAATGGGTCTCTCATTTGCTTGAGTTAGCGTAAATTCCTAACTGGACTATTCTTGCCACATAAATTGAAAATGAAAAGTAAAACAGTTGGCATAAGCGAGCTGATTCAAAGTGCCACAGCTGCCATGAACATGTGCACAAAGGAGAGACACAAAAGGAAAAAGAAGTTTGCTCACGGTCAAACGTATCAGCAAACTTGGAATTATCTACGTAACAGTGTCTGTGTACGAGGCGGTAACAAAACCACCCCAAGGAGGGACAATCGTAAAGCATCTACCAATGATAACAAAGGGTTTTTGAAAGGCAAGCCCATGAACGAGTGATAGTGATGGGTGTGTAGTGGGCATGGTTAAATGACCACAGATAGATTGCAACAGGTCAAAGCACTTGTGTGCTTGACCTAATGAATACGTTAGACACATCCAGCACTAGCCTAATCATATCACTTTTTTCCCCAAAGCATTGATAAAGCCAATAGATCTTATCTTGGCAAGACATATTGGCTTAGTCACATTTTTTTTGCCATGTGGTACAGCTGCGCAGCTGCTCTGCAGTGTGGGTCAAAATAAAATAAAATAAAAAAGCGCCATGATGGAGCTTTCCTTGGCACTTTTTTTAAAACTTCCAGCCATGTTGCATAGCAGCCACACTGCTGTACATGGCTAAGAAATAACATAAACAAAGCTGATAGATCTTGCATAAGTACGACCTATTGGCTTTGCTATTGCTTGTGGTTTTTAGGCAAGGGTTGATTAAGTGATTTTCCCAGTACTGCAGGAGGTTAATTGTGCTGGATTCGAACTTTATTCACCAATTCAAAGTCAGTCACTAGACCGTGGCATGATATAAATATACGTACATTTTACATATATGTATATATATATATATATATATATATATATATATATATATATATATATATATATATATATATATATATATATATATGTGTGTTTGTGTTTGTGTGTGTGGGTGTTTGTAAATGTATACTTTAACACATCTTTACAATTAGGTCACAGAGGGGATTTGAATAAAATCTCAATAATCAATGAGAAAGGAGAATCAAGAGCTGATTCAGAAATAAAACCCAGATTGAATACAGTAACGTGTTTCATTTACCAACTGACCCTTTCTTATCTGTTGCTATATATTGCTGCTTCCCTCATGGTAATGGGTCCTTTTGGATGCTATGGAGTTTTTTGTCCAGCGTGCATCCTTCTTACATGTCATCTAAAAGGGCTATAGTTTAACCGCTTCACAGTCAGAATCACTTCCCAAAAGTGTGTTGACGAATAACAAAATAATGTTATTGCACTTTAGGAACCAGCAAATAATCAATCTGTCCACCATATAGTTATACTTTTGTTTACTAATTAAGGGTAACCCTGCACTTGGAAGGGCTTTCAGAAATTAGGTGAAACTCTTAAATGTTCTGATCAACGGAAAACTTTAGTAAAAGGTGAAAGATTTATTCGGTTTGAAGAGAAACCAGAGCATATGTGTTATGGCCGCCTTCTGTGGTGCCAGGAAACACCATTCCATAGACTGTCACAGTGATTTACTTTACTAAGTTCATCTTAGAAAACCATTTAAAATAAAAACAATTTATAATAATTGTTGTAATCCGGTACATTGATAAAACACGTTGCCACAAAAAGAAACAACAGGAGGACTCAGATGTAACACTGAATTATGGGTATGTAAATTTAGTTGCAGGTCATGTGACAGGAAAGGCTGCACTACAGTAGTTTCCCTGCTCAGAGTGTCGGCTCCTTTAACTCTGCACATTTTGAATGGTGCCTCACACGGGCTTTTATGAGGACCAGTGGCACCCAAGATGAGGGTTTTTATATGCCTACCTCAAAGCATGCTCGCTGGCTCGTTGCTATTCTTTTAGAGACAATTAATGAGCCAGTGTGTTTTGTACTTATAGCCTATAAGGATGCATCAGCTACTGTAACAAAAGACGTATTGGCAAAGAGGAACGATTTCGAGTTATTAGCACTGTAAATTCCTAACTGTACTTTTCTTGCCACATAAATTGAAAATGAAAAGTAAAACAGCTGACAAAAGCGAGCCGAATCAAAGCGCCATAGCCACCATGAGCATAAAGGAGAGACACAAAAGGAAAAAGAAGTTTGCTTGCAGTCAAAATTATTGACAAAAGTGAAAATTATCGATGTAACAGTGTTGATGGCCAAGGCAGTAAAAAACTGCCCAAAGGAGGGACAAACGTAAAGCATTTACCAATGATAACAAAGGATTTTTGAAAGGCAAGCCCACTAACGAGTAATAGTGATGGGCGTGCAGTGGGCGTGGTTAAAAGTCCACAGATAGATTACAACAGGCCAGAGCACTCGCACTCTTGACCTAAAAACAGAGGACAATAAGAATAATCTAGTCTTTAGAATTGTTCCAAGCACCTCAGGCTACACAGAGGTTTTATTTGATGAGGGCCGAATAACCTCCCAGAGCCTACAAATCATTTATATTCAGCTGTTGAGGAACAATTCACTCTGCTGAGAACATTTTAACAGCTATGCAGACAGCTGTTTACAAAGTGCATCCTCTTTTGTGGGGAAAAATCTAATTATAGTAGCTTCTCCTCTACTTATACTAGAAGCTAGCATCAATGTGCATGCATTACACTTGTGCTGGGCCAGTATGCCTTGACTCAGAGTTTGAGATATATACAATTTGAATGTGATCAAATACTCATAGCAAGAGTTTTTTTACAATATCAATAGGCATCACCATACTCCTTACATATTACCTATACATGATTATAAGTCTGTGTAAAATATAGACTGTTCTGTGCAGCCTGCGGTTGGCAGTAAGCAGAAATATCCAAGAGCTTGTGCTACATAGCAGGAGGTTTTCCACGATGGTGCATTCATGCTGGTCCAGACTGACACGAAAACTGTAAATGATTCTACTGCACAGATAACTGCGGTCCATGCCCTCGTAAGCGCCCTTCAGAAGGCAGATCTGTTAGTTCTCGCATTTAGTGCCTCATTCTGTGTACAAGTTTACAATGTAGATCTACACCACTGGCACAGGTTTGTTGGAAAACAACCATCTGAAATATTAAGCTGCCATTGATCCACATACAGCATTTGATGACCGTAAAAGTGAAGGGATTCATTTTAAAGGGAACCGTACAGCTGCTTTGGCTGCACAGGAAGCTGTGCAATCTGTACATTTCTGCTGTACCACAATCTCAAATTAAGGCCAATGCAAATATAGTAGCAATACATGCAACATGTTGAGTGTTCTTACAGTTTAACTAAGGACAAAGCACTAATCACATTATCTCCCTATACGCTGATGACATGTTATTGCAAGGTAGGTGTTCCCATCTAAAATATGGTGCTAACCCAATAGACCCATATTTATCCCCTGTGCTAAGATGACGCACAGGTGGGAGGTGGGGCTAAATAATGGTGCAAAGCCTGCATTGCACCAATATTTAACTCCTGGGTCAGAACAGGGATTAGGAGACCTGTGGACCCATTTCCATGGTTGAACACCATGGAATGGGTCCACAGGTGCCCTCCTCAAGCTCCAGGAACACCCACACCAGAGGGACACTGGAGGTTGGGGGACCCCATCCCAGGTAAGTAGGGTAAGTATAGGTAAGATTTTTTTTTTTTAATTAAGTGCCATTGGGGGCCCAACTTGGTGGCTCCTGCATGGCACAGGGTGCAATGCCATGCCCAGGGGACAAAGGTCCCTTGTGCTGGCCATTGGGGTGGTGGGCATGACTACAGTCATTTCTAAGACAGGAGTCTTGTGGTATGATGGTTTTGTGTCAGAAAATAATGCTAAGCTGGTTAGAGGCTTTGTTTTGCCTCTAACCTACTTAGGGAGTCATTATGACCCTGGCGGAAGGCGGAGAAGCAGCGGCAAGACCGCCAACAGGCTGGCGTTTTTTTTTTTTGTATTATGACCATGGTCATCACTGCTTCTCCGTTCCGCCCGCCAGGGCGGAGACGACCGCTGGGCTGGAGACCTGGGTCTCCAGCCCGGCAGCTGTCACTATACCGCCGGCGGTATTTGGACCCGGCTGACCACCATGGATTTCATGCGGTTTGAAACCTGAGCACTATCAGTGCCAGGGAATTCCTTCCTCTACACTGATAGGGGTCTCCCCCACCCGACTCCCTCCCCTACCCCCCCACTATCCCTGCCACCCCCCAAAGGTGGCAGGACCCCCCTCCCCACCCCGACCCCCAAGATAATATCACACACACTCACCCGACACGCACGCAGGCACCACCAACACACATACACGCACACACACCAACATACATGCCAACATCCACACACACAGTCAGACATGCGCACCCACATTCAAACATACACGCACACATCCATACAGACATACACGCACTCATTCCCAAACACACAACACCCCCGCAAGCATACACGCACTCACACACCCCCTCTACATACACACACGCACATCACCATGCAAGCACACAACACACAACATCCCCCCACCCCCTCCCCTCACGGACGATCGACTTACCTGGTCCGACTATACTCCGGGAGGGGATGGGAGCCATGGGGGCTGCTCCGCCGACACCACACCGTCAACAGAACACCGCCACGGTGAATCACAGGACGTGATTCGCTGGGCGGTGTTCTGTTGGCGTGGCGGTGTAGCAACCTCCACTTCCCCGCCTGCCGCCAGTATGGCTGTTGGCGGCTGTCCGTCCGTAAAAGGACGGAGAGCTGCCAACGGTCATAATAGGCCGAGCGGTCTTCCGCACGGCGGTCCTTCGGTGGTCCTGGAAAAAGACCGCTGAGGTCAAAATGACCCCCTTAATGTCATTTTTTGGTGCAAAACCCCCTTCTCCCATACCACCACCCCTACCCGGCTAACATAATTTATTTTTTATGCTACCCTACCCTTTGCACCGGCTTGCGTCATTCCATAAATTTGGCGCCCGGCTAGCACTCTGGAATGACACAAGCTGACGCTAAACTTTTTGACGGAAAACTGCGATTTAGCAGTTTCCAATCAAAAAGTATGAATATGGGCCCTAGCTTTTTAGACAGGATTAAAGGATGGGACATACTTTCTCTTTCGACCTGTGCAGAGCGCTGGGACTCTCTGTGGAGTAATTGCGCACAATACATGTCACATTCATCATCATCTTTGATGTACCCATGTGTATATGTGACTTATTCCTCTCTGGAAAGTCAGAGATGCAATATATTTCACCTGACTTCTGTTGATCTATTGCAGAATTTCCAAGACTTGAGAGGAAAGCCATGCATAGGAAGAGTTTTTCAGACTCAGCCTTTGATGGTACCGATGCTGAAGGGTGACTCCCAAACATTGAAGTAATTGTCTAGGATAGGAATCCTGAAAAAATATATTTTGGATTGTCATACCAACCACTTGTTGCAGTTCTCGGGTTAAAAGGCACTTTTACCATAGGGTTTCGACCATCGCCCCGTGGTAAGAAAAACAGCATGGGGTCATTTGAGCACATCAAGAAGAATCATGTGGCTGGTTCTGTTCAGCAGCCTCCTACCACTGGGAAGGGTGCTCTACATTAGTCTTAACGCATACTCTAACTTTTTAAGGTTACCCCAAGACGAGATAATTCAAATTAATGCGGTCTCTCCAATGAAAGGGATTGATGAACCTCCAGGTTTACACCTGACAAATTGTGATTTGACAGAAGCACCAACTTCAATAAGAGAACCTTCTTCCACACAAACTAGACAGCATCCACATCACTGAAAGTATCTACAGCAGTAAAAGATTCTGTTCCTTAGCAAGAAGTTACATAATATAGACATATGCCTGATCCTGTATAAATGAGGGCTGTGTATCTAATAATCACAAACTATAGGAGGCACTTTTATTGTTGATATCTTTAAGTCTTGTAGCACTGACGTTTGACCTTCAGATAGCATGCTCTTGTGAAAACATAATCATATATTGCTATGTGCTTCAACAATATTGTTGCTTTAGTGTAGTAACGTGGCCCTTTATGTGGTATGTAAATACCTTGTAGTGTCCAGGGATTCCCCAGTGAGTGGACAGGGCTTGCTATGCAATCCCAAAGTGCTCTATTTAGGGGTAGCGTGGTCGAGCAGCGTTAGGTTTAACACAGAGGAGTCCATGACATCTACAAACATGCACAATGTTCAATAAATGAGACACAGGACCCAAGAAGGAGATCCACACCAATTTATAAAAATAGCAAGTATCTTTATATATGTTTAGGCATCAGAAAAGAATTATTCAGGTGAGTACATTTTTAAATAGGAATTCTTTTAACTCAAAAAATTGCACAAAGTGCAATTTCTGAGTTCTGCAATGTTATCCTATGGGAGAAAAAATAAGTTCTGCAATCAGGTACTGTATGATGACTTAAGGGACCAATCTCCTAGACTTAAGTTTAGTATTGGGCAAGGGTCAGAACCACATCAACAGGTCACTCTGGGCGGCACTAGGTCGGCACTGGGGCAGCTGGGTGCAAAGGTGTAGTACGGTGTTGGGTGCCCAATGTTTTTCTATGGGGATTGGTGTCCGTGAAAAAAGGCTGCAGGCTCTGGCCAGGAGGCCAGTTGAGGTCAACTAACAAGTAAGTTACAAACATGGGGTGCTCGGGGACTTAGGTGCACCTTTGGTCCTCTTCTCCATGGGTCAGGGGTAAGGGGTGCAGGGGCTTCCTTTAGTGTTGGGGTTCTGTGTCCAGGAGCACTCACGATTGAGGGTCCTGTGGTCTGAAGCTGCAGACATCGTCGGAGAGTCCAGGAGGGATGAAACCACAGTGGGCTCGAGTTTAGGACAGTTGGGGGACTTCGTTGACACCAAGGACCCACTTCAACTCGGGCCGGAGGTGACAGGTGCAGTGGTTGATTTAGGTGTTAGTTTTCTCTCACCAGAGAAGCCGGGGGAGAGGGGCCCTGTGTGCAGAGACTGCAGGTGACTTCATAGAGTCCAGGAGGGGTGAAACCACGATGGTCTCAGACTCTGGGGAGCTGAGGAACCGTGTTGGCACAGCTGGTCCACTTCACCTCATGCCAGAGACAGTGGGTGCAGTGATGACTTCAGGTGTTGGCTTTTGACGGTTTCAGAGGTTTCAGATTTCCTTCTTTTGAGATTTTTAGAGAACATGTCTCCTGTTCACAGGAGGTTTTGAGCTTTTATTGAAGGCAGGAAGCCCTCCCAGGTTTTTAGAGTCACAGCTGTGGGACGAGTCAACTTTGGTGCAGGTTTCAACAAGTGATGCCGACAGGCTGGCAGGGTTGGTACCAGGGCAGCTGCTTCTTTTCTCCTTTTCTGCTTTCGCAGCTCTTCGGTGTACTTTGTCTTCTTAGGTCATCAGGATCTGATTCTCTGGTGCCAGAGGCTCCCCTAAATACTGAATTTAGAGGTGATAGGGGTGTGTAGGGTAGTGGCCAATGGCCTATTGTCCCTGGGGGTGCCTACACACCCTATATGACCACTTCCTGCAGGAAGTGGACCTAACCCTGTCCCAGAATTCCTATGTGTGACATCACCAAAATGGCTAATTCTGAAAAATCGTGTCCACCTTGCAGTAGCCCACCTTATCGTGTGGTACTAGCCAGGGGGTGTCACACATACCTGACTAGCTAATTTTCATACCTGTCCAGGTGCCAAATGGGTTCTGGACAGGGGTTGACATCCTCCCCTGTGAGCACAGCCAGATTCGCATCTCAAAGGAGGTAGCCCTTTGAGGCTTGCTGCCTAATGAAGGCTAATCAGCAGGTTATCCTGTGGGAGGGGGGTGTTACACCCTCTTCCCGGACAGGCTTTTGTTCTGGACCTCCTGAGAGCAGAAGTCCCTCACCCTAGGTGTCCAGAATGGTGTCTTGGGTGGAGGGCTGGCAGAAACTGGCCAGCGAGCAGATCAGATACTGGTAGCGTGTCAAGGGCACCTCTAAGGTTCCCTCTGTGTGCCAGAATTGGTACATCCAACACTGGCATCAGTGTGGGTTCACCAATACGAGATGTTTGATACCAAACATCCCTATCTTCAGTGAAGCCATCATGTGGCTGGGGAACTCATATTGACCAGTGTCCAGCACATGCACTTAAAATGGCTTCCCTGGTCACTTACTATGTCTGAGAATCAACAAGGACATAGCAGGGGCATATCTGCTCGTGCAGAAATGCCCTCACATGTAATATAAGGCATCCTGCTTTAGGTCCGTAAGGCCTGCTACGGTGATGACTTACATATATTTAATGCAGTGCTAGGGGACATGTCAAACAGGCTGTGTGCCATGTTGTGTTTTCAATTTTGTCTGTACAAATACACGCAGCCTGCAATGGCCGCCTGTCATGTGTTTGGTGAGGTGTCCCTTAGAGAGGCGCAATTTGTGCTGCAGCCCTTAGGGACCCTCTTTAGTACCCCAGGCCCTAGGTACCAGGGGCACCATTTACTGGGGACTTACAGAGGGTGCTAAAGGATTTGCCAATTGGGAAAAAACTGTGCAGTTTTGGGAAAGAGCTCTGCCACTAGGGACCTGGTTAGCAGGAACACAGTGCATTTTCAGTCGAAATCACATCATGTACTGGGCAAAAAGTAGGGGGTAACCATGTCAAAAAGAGGCACTTTCCTACATGACCTCCTCCCAAATGAAAGAGGATTAAACTATCCTTTTCCAAGAGAGTCTTCATCTTCTAAGTGGAAGAACCTGGGAAGGACCATCTGCACTGGCTTGGTCAGTCCCAGGTCTGTGCTCCACCGCAAAGTTCATTCCCTGTAGAGAGGTGGACCACCTTAACAGTTTGGGGCTTTCACCTTTCATTTGCATTAGCCATCTGAGAGTCCTGTTGTCAGTTTGAACAAGGAAGTGGGAACCAAACAAGTATGGCCCGGCTTCTTCAATGACCAAACCACAGCAAAGGCTTCCCTCTTAAAGGCACTCCAACACTGCTCTCTGGAGAGTAAACTCCTGCCAATGAAGGCAACAGTTGGTCATGGCCATCATCACTGATTTGGGATAGGACTGCTCCTATTCCATATTCAACAGCATATGCCTGCACTATGAACTGCTTGGTCTAATCTGGAGCTTTTAGAACAGATGTGGAGCACATTGCTTCCTTCAGAGTATCAAAGGCCTTTTGACAGCTCGCTATTCAGTTCACTTTCTTAGGCATCTCTTTGGAGGTCTGTTCTCTGAGAGCTGAGACAATGGTGCCATATCTTTTCATGAATCTCCTGTACTACCCAGTCATTCCAAGGAATGCCCTGACTTGGGTCTGGGTGGTTGGGGCTACCCAGTCCAGAATTGTCTGGATCTTGGGTTTTAGTGTTTGAACTTGGGCTACACCTACAAAGTGACCCAGTTATACAACCTGTCCCTGCCCTACCTGGCACTTGCATGCCTTGATAGTGAGGCCTGCACTTTCCAGACCCTCTATGACCTTCCCCAGGTGTATTAGGTGATCCTGCCAGGTGGAGAAAAGACAGCAATATCATCAAGATATACTGCACGAAAGACTTTCAATCTAGCAAGGACTTTGTTCACCAACTTCTGGAAGGTGGCAGGGGCATTCTTCAATCCAAATGGAATAACAGTAAACGGATAATGCCCTCAGGAATGGAGAATGCTGATTTCTCTTTTGCTCCATTGGTCAGACCTATCTGCCTTACCCTGAAGTGATTTCAAAAGTACTGAGATATTTGTCAGCCCCTTGCCTGACAATCAATTCATCAGCACTAGGAAATGGGTGTGCATCTGTTTTGGTCACAGCATTGAGGCCCCTGAAGTCCAAGCAAAGCCTCATGTCTTTCTTTCCACTCTAGGAATGAGACTTGCGATTAAGACAACTGGGCTGGCCGAGGGGCTCTTATAGTGCTCAATGACTCCCAATTCCAGCATCTTTCTGACTTCAGCTTCAGTGCTCTCTTTGACATGATCAAACTGTCTGTAGATTTTATTTTTGACAGGTAAGGTGTCCCCAGTGTCCAAATCATGTGAACACCAGGTAGTCTGACCAGTGGTCAAAGAGAAGAGCTCAGCATACTGATGCAAGTCCTGCTTTCAGTCAGTCTTCCGTTTGGTTAGTGAGGGTTTCGGAAAAGACCTCTCCTTCAACTGAGCCATCTTTGGGTTTGCTGGAGAGGAGTTCAGAGAGAGAGGTTCACTCTCTGCTTCCTGTCCCTCATGAGCATGGTCATCTCAGCTCTGTCGTGATAGGGTTTAAGGCGATTGACATGGAAAACCCTTTTGGGGATCCTGCAAGAGACAAAGTCCACCAAGTATGTGACTTCCCCTTTTCTTTCTAGGATAAGGTAGGGTCCACTCCATTTGTCCTGGAGGGCCCTAGGAGCCACCGGCTCCAAAATCCATACCTTCTACCCTAGTTGAAACTCCACCAGTGCATCCTTTCGGTCATACCAGAGCTTCTGGAGCTCTTGGCTGGCCTAAGGGTTTTTCTAAGCTTTTCCATGTACTCACCATTCGAGAGCAAAGGCCACGCACATAATCCACAATATCTTGTTTCGGTCTCTGAGAGGTCTCTCCCATCCCTCCTTCACAAGACAAAGTGGTCCCCTCACAGGATGCCCTCACAGGATGCCCAAACAGAAGGTGGGTGAAAAGGAGCAGAGATGAGGGCAGAGAAATCTAAACATAGCAAGCCCCCACTGAAAGGAACTCCTATCTATACTGTGTACCAACAACACGGTAAAGGCACGTGCAAGTACTTATAGGAGTAGCTGGGACTCACAAATGAGGATTGGAAGAAGTCCTTTCCTGAGCATGGTATGGGAAGGTTACCAAACTTATAGAAGAAACTGAATGACAATCCTCATATTTGTACCGGGACCATGGTACAGTCCTGTGCGTACACCTTGTCCACCCTTGAAAGCTCTGCAGTGTCCCTTAAAACAACAAGGGTTCATCATTTTAAGGGATATAGCTGCACTATGATTAGGACAGTTGCCAGGATTGAGGTCTACATGGTGATAATCACAAATGAATACGATTACATTGAATGTATAAAATCTATTATAGCAGATTGAGATACATTGAACAGCCCTGAAGAAGTCCTGGAAGTGGACAAAACGCATTGGCTGAGGTGGAAGGGAAGAACAATCATGCTTGGAAAAAGAAGAAAAAAGAACAAGTGATGGACGGAATGCTGAACAATGTCAAACATTCACCCCAAGTACAGAGATCTGGGCCTAAATCCATTGTTTTTTTGCTGCCCATGCCATTCCAGTTTGGATCCAGCCATATGCAAATCAGTCTTGACCCTGTTCCCCATGGGAACAGTCCAGCCCGCACTGCCAGGCCAGGTCTTCCCTGGACTGGAAACAAGCAGAAAAATGAACAAGTGATGGACGGAATGCTGAACAATGTCAAACATTCACCCCCAGTACAGAGATCTGGGCCTAAGTCCATTGTTTTTTTGCTGTCCATGCCATTCCAATTTGGACCTAACCATATGCAAATCAGTCTTGACCCTGTTCCCCATGGGAACAGTCCAGCCCGAACTGCCAGGCCAGGTCTTCCCTGGACTGGAAACAAGCATCCTGGGACCGATTTCAGGGTTTCACCCCTCCTCAGCCAGGCTAGCTTGAATCCAGTGGCATGGGAAGCACGGGACCCACGTCTGGGCATACCCTTCCCACTTAGAGCGACAAATGCAAAAAGAACAAGTGATGGACGGAATGCTGAACAATGTCAAACATTCACCCCCAGTACAGAGATCTGGGCCTAAATCCATCGTTTTTTTGCTGCCCATGCCATTCCAGTTTGGACCCAGCCATATGCAAATCAGTCTTGACCTTTATATACCTTATTGCTGTTGCAACAATCAATACACTCTCTGATTTTCCTCTCAATCATTATGTCCATTCCTGGCCACCAATAATTGAGACGAATTCTCGCTTTTGTTTTACTCATTCCCTGATGCCCTTCATGTCCCAACTCCATTATTTTCTCCCTCAAACTTGCTGGAACCACTAATCTTGACCGACGCAAAAGAACACTATCTTCCACTGAAAGTTCTTCTTTTACTTTCCAAAAACTTTCCAATTCCCTCTTACTCTTAGCATTCTTGTTCCAACCCTCAATAAGACTACAACACACACTCTGTAAAATAGAATCCTCTCCAACTGCCTTAACCCATTCATCAAGTCCAACTATACCATCAGTTACACTACATACACTTACCACATCATCCATGACTTTACCCTCACAACCTTCTGTTTCTGTACTCAGTCTTGACAAACAATCCGCTATCCTGTTAGTTGAACCTGGAACATAATGCACATCAAAAGCAAATTCTTGCAAACCAACTACCCACCTACTAATTCTGCTGGAAATAGTATCAAGACCCTTTTTCGAAAACACTTATATGAGAGGTTTATGATCAGTGAAAATTCGAAACGACCTTCCCCACAGAACATTTTTTAGTTTCTTGATCGACCAATGAACACTCAAAGCTTCCTTTTCTATAGTAGAGTAGTTGATCTCTGCTCCTCGTAATGTTCTAGAACGATAAACAATGGGTTCAAGCACTCCCTCCTTTGTTTCCTGTAACAGGACAGCACCAAGACCTTTCATGCTGGCATCAGTCATTACAACACTGTCTCTTCTTGGATCAAAGGATTTCAAACACTCAGCATTTGATAACTCTCTCTTAAGATTTTCAAATTCTTTACAAGTGTCACTCCACACATATTCACACCCTTTCTTAAGCAAGTTACGCATGTGTACAGTTTTAGATGCCAAATTAGGTAAATATTTTGCATGAAATTCTATCATCCCAAGAAAAGACAAAAGTTCTTCTTTCTTTTCTGGATCTCTCAGCTTCAGTATGTTTTCCACCAGATCCTTCTTCGGATGCACACCACACAATGATATTTTGTGACCCAAATAGTCAATCTCTGTTCTGCCAAAAGAGCATTTTTTAAGTTTCAAAGTTAGACCATGTTCTCTCAAGATAGTAAGAACTCTCCGGACTCTCAATTCATGTTCATCCTCTGTTTGACCATGTATCAATATGTCATCCTGGAAAAACGTAACTCCTGGTTCTGACCCAAACAATTTGTGCATGGCACGTTGAAATACTGCTGCTGCAGATACAAGACCAAAAGGCATCCTTTTAAATCTGTAGGTACCAAAAGGAGTGATAAAAGTTGTAAAGTCTCTCGAGTCTTCATGTAATTCAACCTGATGGTACGCTGACGTCAAATCCAACTTGCTGAAAAACTTCGATCCATGCAACAACGTGACCATTTCCATTATATTTGGTAACGGAAACTGGTCACTGACCACACATTTATTCAAATTCCTCAGATCCACACATAATCAAATTTCTCCTGTCTGTTTACGAGCTACTACGATCGGAGAAACCCATTCAGAGACTTCAACAGGCTCAATAATATCTTCATTGCACAACCTCTTTATTTCTTGCTCAACATCATTCTTCATTGAGATAGGAAATTGTCTCACTTTGGGCACAATTGGTATTGACCCTTTTTTTACTTTAATCCGATGAACGTAATGTTTTAAGCAACCAAGTTTATCACTGAACACTTCACTGTATTCTTTTATAAATTCTGGAAGGTTGGAATCATTAGTAGTAACAGTGCAGATGCTCTGAAGACTCTTAACTAGTTCATCTTTCAACATGACAGGAGTAGACGAATTTGGAACCAAAATAATTTTTAACTCTCTTTGATGTGGCCAACTCAAAACACTGTCTCCTTTTACAGGAACATAGATTTTTCCAAATATGGTGTTAGTTTTAAATGTTATTTCTGACTCAAAATACCCTCTCAAGTCAATACTCATTCCACCATAGGCACCAGGCACAACGTCAGGTTCTTTTAGTTGTGTTATGCGGCTAAATTGTTTATCAAAAATGTCACTTGATAACAGGGTTAACCAGGCTCCTGAGTCAAATAATACTTCACTAGATACACCTAGAATAGAAATTACATCCTCCGGATAATTTTTCTTTTGAGTGGGAGTAGAGACTGACAGGATGCAATCCTCCACCATTTTGATTGACATCTGGCTTTTAGAAGACCTACAACATTTGGCGAAGTGTCCTTTCCTGTTACATATCCTACAAGTCATATTGATGGCTGGACATTTTTTGTAAGACGCATAATGACCTGTATTCCCACACCGGTAACATCTCATTTCCTTGTATTTAGACCATTGTTCTTGTTTAGTTTTGTCTTCATGTTTCTCACAATCTCCTTCTTTTTTGGGAATCTCTTTATTCATTGAAATTGTATTCACTGCTAAGTTTTTCCTTTTTTCTAATTCTTCCACACAAGCCAAAGTGTGTTCCACTCTTTTGGCCAATGCAACAACTTCATGCACAGGTGGATCATCCTTGCTCCATAGTTCTTCTCTCACCTTATCACTTGAGCATCTTAACATGAACTGGTCCCTGATATGCTCTTCTACGGTCACTCCAAACTTGCACGTGGAAGCTAGTTTTCTCAACGCTGTTATATACTCTTCAATCGTTTCTCCTGGTTTTTGCTCCCTCATACCGAAATGGTATCTTTCTAAAATTGTACTGACTTTTGGAAGAAAATGCAAATCTAATTTCTTTAAACATAATTCAAATTCATTTAAATCAGTACCTTCATCACCAGTATCAGGAAGAGTTTCAAAAATTTCTTGACCCTCACATCCCAAACAATGCATAAGGAGGGTTGTTTTTCTTCCGTTCGATAAATTCGTTCCACATACTGTTGAGTAATGAAGAAATGTTTTCTTCCATTTAGACCACTTGATAAGTGGTTCTCCTGGCACCGTTAGAAAAAAAGGTGGTGGTGAAATATTCTGCATTATAAATTAGTTTTAAACTATGTCTTTTTATTTATTTATTATAATTTTTATTTTTATTTTGTATAGACTCGTAGTTTTATGTAAAATCAAAGCTTTTGGTTCATTTTCAAAGTAGAGTTGCTCTTGTTGGAATAATAGGTCCAATACACTTTTGTCCTGTCACAAGAACCAGAAGTATAAGGTCTGAACTTCTTTTTTTTTAATCCTTTTAATATACTTGTATGTTGTTTACAGTTTTCCACAAGTTTAATTAAAATGCTAGGGTTGAACAGACAGGGTTTGTTTCAAAGAGGGCTAATGCGCTGTTATTTTCATTTACGGTGTTACATAAGAAGCTTCCTTAATGCGAGTGAATTTAAATATAAATAAAAAAATTGGCAATGGATTAAGCAGCGCGTGTCACTTCAAAGCGCGAGGTAAATGGAAAGAACACGCTTCAGACAGCACGCGCTTAAAGCGTTGAGTTATTAAACAATGTACTCCAAAGTTGCCAAGGCGTTTTTAAAAAGAAAGCTTCACTTCTCCTTGAGCGTGTGTTTATTTACACATCAGAAAATGGCAATAAATTCAACAGCGCATCAGAGCGCGAGATAGGATTAAACAATACACTGCAGACTGCACGCGCTAGAAGCGTTGAATTTTAAAAGAAAACGGAGTAGTTTGATATTGAAGACAAAACGTGTATAATACGAATTACTTCTTTATCGCTTGTTTGTTTACACTTCAGGAAGAAGTGGCAATAAATTCAACAGTGTCTCTAAGCACGAGTTGGATTTGAACAATACATTGCAAACTGCAGGCTCTATCAACGTTGAATCTTGAAAGTACATAGAGCAATTTAACATTGAAGACAAATTATAAACAATAGATACACAAGTCAAATTCTTACACGGTGCCTCAGGAGTACGAAGAAATGGTTGTCAGATTGGATTCACCACAAAGTTAATCTTCAGTTTTAAATCCATTATATGAAAAACTAGGAAGCCATGTGAAGTAGATGTTTCAAATATAAAACTTCTTACATCCTGGTGTTAAGGTACTTCAATCCGGGTCACCCTCGTCGCCAAATGTAATAAAGATGAAGTCCAAAAGCTTGAAAGTTGGTTCTTTATTTGAAGTACCTTATCCACAACACAGCAAAACAGCTTCTCACCAACAGCTCTTCTCCACCCTCAGAATTCTCTACCACTAACACTCTAATCTGACATCATGTGTGACATCAGAACTCCTGCATAGAATTACCCTCACTGCTCAACCTACCACATAAGTGAAAAGGGAAGGTGTCAGTCAGAAGCTCAGTCAAGAGCCTTCTTATGGTTCAAAGAAAAATCTACATTCTCTCAGCAAGCATTGGGAAAGTGCAGGGCCTGGGCAAAGAGGCCTGTACTTCTCAAACTCCAAGGGTATCTCCTCTCCAACTTAACTGAAATCGATTAATTAAAGTCCAAAGTAGACAGTGATTTGTCCATTGGGAACACCTATGGATTGGAAGAATTAATTGTCCAGTCCCCTTGCATCATACCACAGATGCCTGCAACATCCAAATAAATTCCAAAGACCATCATTGGAAGGAATCCATGCTTGATCTCCTGTACAATGTTTGCAACAGTTATGAAAAGAGCCAGTCTTCATGTTCTCAGTTTCTGACTGTACCATCTTAAAGGTTAATTTCTCTGGCTCTCTATGAATAAAACAATAGCACATCTATTTCCAAACTAACAATTTATTTGAATGAAATCTTAAAGAAATAACATGTTAGCAAAGAAGAAAAATGTTTTTCTCACTTTTTATGAACTGGGGCCTAGCAAACTTAACATGTCTAGACTAAGCAGAGTTAAAATGGCACACTTTATTCAAATAAATCAGAACATATAAACCCCTTCAATTATAAACTGTCAGTAATAAATTCTTGTTCAAAGTTTGTTTTACAATAAAATGCAAAATGAAATAACTTGTTAATATATGTCAAAAACATATGGTGGGGAACTACATTTTCCACCGTTAACCTATAACGTTTAGTGCACATCTGTTGTGAATATTTTATCGTTTCAATTGTAAATAATCTCTGTTAATGTCAGAATTGACATATAATTAAAATCAATGGTTATATTTCAATTAATATGGTTATACCACACTCATTTAGCGGCATATTTATAATGCCCTAGCGCCACCTTGCGCCACATTAACATAATTATTTTTTGACGTTAATGTGGCCCAATGAGGCTGAAATCCCCGTGCAGTGCTCTACTCTGTAGCCCTTTGCGTTACATTATGCCTGCGCCAGGCATAATGTATGCAAAAGGGGCGTTCCACTGTTTGGGGAGCCGGAAAAATGGCGTAAGGAAATATATGAGATTTCCTTATGCCATTTTTTACGGCACTTTGAACGCCTGCTCAAGAGCTGCCATTAAAAGGGGGCTTCCATTATTTAGAATGGGGCCCTATGTACTCTGCAGGAGTAGCGCCAATATTTTGGCTCTACTTCTGCAGAGTACATGAATAGCGTCATGAGAAATGACCCTATTGCCCCCTACCCTGCACCATGGTGTGATGTATTTTAAATACGGCACACACATGGTGGCGGTACGGGGTGCTAAGGGGCACAGGGAAAGTGGCGCTGCACTCGGTGCAGCGCCTCTTTCCATAAGTCTGCCCCTTAGATTCTACACTACAGTAGATGCACATTAGTATACACTTTTAGTGTATCACTTTACAATTAGCTTGTTATAACTTCTCACATTGTAATATCAATGTGGTCACATATAGATCATCATTGTGAAGTTAAAGGTAAGGGGCAAATCTCAGCTTCACCAGTACAGAAACATGTCAGATGTGACTCATCTTGCATTGATTGAGCAATTAATTTTTACCAGCATCAAGAAACAAACATCTTCTGATTTTCAGTTTCTGACAAGTGACCGACATAGCGACTGAATTTTTTTGCAGGCCTCAAACATTTCACTTTATGAACAAACGTTATTGTTCCTCTTCTTTTTCCTTCACCTCCTGAAAGTAATTGTTCCAGTTCTTCCTTTTAAAATAACTCCTTATGACTAAGCGATCCCCTTGACCTTTTCTTTTACCAACTCTCTTTTTTTGTTATATCTGTGTTGTTTCACATCATATGCAATTGAAGGGTATTCACAAAAGTGATTGAAAATGGCAGGCGGAAAGATTACACTTCGACTCTTAAAAATAATTTTTTGCACCCCTCTCTGAGGTTTAAATCTCAGCTGTCACTGGGACTTCCATTACTACTATGTGATCAAACCACATAATATTAGTTTGGACAGATCGGGCCATCTGACAGCCTCTATACACTTCTTTTCCTGAAGCGTCCTTGATTCCTGTGGCCACAGTTAAGTGTAGTGATTAGAAAGGCCAAACATTCATCCTCATGCAGCATTTTACTTATTAGCAGACCTATATTTACTTTCTCCTACTGTTATCTTTATACACCTCACCGACATTTTAATTATTTTTACCGACAGAATTGTTGTCTCTACATGACAATCATATGATTTGCTCCAGCATTTCTCACCCTCACGAATGATAATGCTCTACAGGAAGTCGACAACCTTTTCACCCATCTGGAGGTAAGAGGTAGCCACCAACCTTTTCACAGGACACAAACCACATTTCACAACACAGTATGACCAATGTGGCCACACTAAGAAAAACAAGTCTGGAGTAAAAGTTCAAAGGGCTTTATTCCAAACAAATGCACAGGTTAATATAAACAATCCTCAAAAACAGACTGTAAAGATATAGGATTTAGGGTGACCAAGGTGCTGAGAAAAGCAAAGGTTAATCAACATTAGACAAACAAGGCATGCAATAGCAACAACACAAAACAATAACAAAATAACTTGGTGGTTGCTAAATGTAAGTGCACCACCACTAAACATGGAAACAGCTCAAATGCATCAAGTTAATTACAAACTTGGGAAATCCCCAGAGGAATGTCACTAGCTGACATATACCAGGCAAATCAAATTTGAGGACAAAAAGAAAAAAACAAAAATAGGCCAAAAATAATTTGGAAGAATGACATCTGAGCCAACTGAAGACTAACTAGAACTGGTACAAAATAGGTAAAAATAGACACTATCAACATTAGAAACTCTTTCAAAGGTATATTCTCACAGGATCGGAAAAATCCTAAGTCTAACTTTCAAAATGAGGATGGTTTAAAATCAGAAAAATAAAATTCAATCCATAACTAGGAAAATCTATAGGGAAATGTAATCCATGCAGTGATCACCAGCAATAGTGACCAAAACGGGCAAAGGGGTTCAGCAAAGTCTTTGGTCATCAGCATTAGGTCAAAATGGCAAAGTGTCCATTGGGCAAGGGTAATGCTTGAGGATTAAAGCTGGCAAAAAAAAGATCTGCTCCCAAGAGAAGTCAAAGAAGGAATGCCACAAGTTCATCCGAGAACGGTAAATTAAAATCCCTAAATTGTTCTGATTTGTTGAACCTTCTCAATCTTTGGATCGAACAATTCCATTCCATTCCATTCATCTGCAACATTTCCATTTTCTCCCATCACTGTCCTGGGAAAGGGGTCAATCTTCCTCTCTAGTATGTGGTTTGCAACAATTTTAATATCATATATACACATTTTCTCAATGTTCTTTCACCAAGGACAGTTTCTCAGGCTCACAGGGCAAAATACAATAGGACACTTGGATTCCAAAGGAATGTAATTGGCATGGAAATGCATGAAACATAACTAACAATTTATGTGAATAGACTCTGAAAGAAATGTCACTTTAGCAACTGGAAAATTAACATCCGATCACAATTTCTGATAAGTTATAGGCCTCACGAATTACTATGGACAAGCTAAGTAAATAAAGTTATGTGCATATTTTATTCAAAACTGTTTAAATCATTCCAACAACAAATCCTTTACTAAGGAATCATTCTCAGTTTCACATTATATGGATTTGAAAGGAAAATATGATTATAAAAGTACACTCATGAATCTGTTGTAGAACTACATGGCAACACATTCGTTTCAATGAAATCTGTTATTTTCATGCTAAGGAAACATAAAATGTCAAAACAAATTTCTTTGCATACAGTTTCAGCGTCATACCACATGATCAAAGTCCTAGACACTACAGTGAATGCACATTACTATGATTCTCTAGTGCACCACTTTAGGTCTGTCATGTTAAACTTTATTACACTCAAATTAATATATAATCACATTTAAGGGTATACTGTACAAAATGTATGGCATTTCTCTAAGGCATCAGTTTATTTGCACTAAACCAGAGTATAATTTTTTGATTCACATGGGACATTTTTCATTTTTCTCCATATGCCCATCACACGAATATTCCGTCCCTTATGTATTTTCTCGGGAACTACAATATACCCTTAAAGATCACTTCAGATATTTTTGCTCGACGTTAGTGCACGTTCTTTTGATCCACATGGGACATTTTCCTCTCTCTCCATTTGCTTATGTCATTAACATTCAGTTCCTCGTGCTCTCCCACGGGAATTCTAAAATACACTTAAAGGTCAGTTCAGATATTTTTGGTGCACTGTCTTTAGCATTCCCTAATTAATAGCACCAAATCATTAACCTTTATTGAAGTGGCTTTTCCTTCTTTATCCTCAAAATAGCAACTCAAAAACGGCTCCTCTGTGACTACAACTTAAATTTTGTGTTTCAGTATTAATATTTTAAGATTTTGGAAAGATAGTAGTTCATACAAACAAACAATTAGGCTGCTACACCTCTTTTACCTGTAGTCAACAGTTTGTAGTCAACCTGTGCCTCAAATTTCTATCTAGATGTGTACTGATTCCCACTTTAAATATAGGCCCATATTTGTACTGTTTTAGCGCCTCATTTGCGTCATTTTTTTACGCAACAGCAGCGCAAACTTACAAAATGCAATTGTATTTTATAAGTTTGTGCCGATTTTGCGTCAAAAACCGACGCAAATGCGGCGCTAAAAAAGTATAAATATGGTCCATAGTTTGCCATACTCATGTAGTGTCTTCCCTCACATATACCATTCCCCACAACTTACAGGTCTACACTACGTATAGTGAAAGGATGAATCTCACATCAGTGCAGTGAACCACAGTGAACACTCATTCTACACTATATGCATTACATTTAGTGCTATTTAACATTTTTCTTTATTTTTTACTTTTTTCGTCTTTTTCTCATTTCTGTTTTTTTTTTCTCTCTTTCATCTTTATTTGCAGTCTTGAAAAAACCCGAGGCCTGTGATGAAGCAGAAAATGAAGGTTTTGATTTATTAACGCATAAACGTAGTGTGAAATAATCATGTGTGACTTTAACCGAACTAATAAAGATTGTACGGGGACAAAATGTGCCCTCAGAGTAGTTTGCCAACATTTATACGCGTGCTTTATATAACGTGGTGTATTAGAATTGCACTAATCCGACATAATCATAAACGTATGCTACGATTTGCTGGTTTGAAATGCTTTAGCTTAGCATTTCTTTAGAGGAGGCTTTGGCCTAGTGGCCTGGTCTCACGGTTTAGATGTTCGTATTTTTCCAATGTGCTATTAAACGTGTATTTCTGCTTGAAGCTGTACTTTTCCACAGAAACTGTTCACATGCTTATCTTAAAGTTTCGTGCCAGCATGGCATATTTTCTCTTTAATTCAAGGTCGACTTGCAGGTGCGGACAATGGAGGCTCTGAAAGTGAGCTAATTGGGAGACAATGTTGCGATTTGCGTACCCATCTCCAAGGATAATGTATGCTTAAGTAAAAGCTTGAGAACTGTCGTTTTTGATTGGACAATTTGAAGCTAACCTATGAACCCTCCAATGGAGACCCTACTGGACTTGAACTGTTGTCTATAAAACCCAGGTGCACGAGAAGAAGGTAGCCATTATGATCATTACAGCCATTTACCAGCTCGATACCCGCCATTTTGCAGACTTCGTAGCTATTATGGCCCACTTTGCTGCGACGCCATTTTGAGAGACTTTGATGCTTTCTCTAGTCGAGAGAAAGAGACTTTAACGATTCTTGCCCTAGAGACTTTAACTTTGATTTGTCCCTTTGCATGAAGTAGTAGTCTTAACTTGCCGCCGTGAGGCGATTGCCCCGTTCACCCCTGCCCCTTTGTCCCGTCCCATGCTGATCGAGAAACGGTACCTGTGAGACGAAGACTTCCTTGTATGCTGATCGTAATTGGTAAATATGAAAGGAAATTGTAAAATTGCATTGTGTTTCTTTTAGGTAACCAACTGCTGATTTTTTATAAGATCCCTAGATAGGAGTTTTCTAAATTTATGTTGCTAATTTGTTTTTGCATGAAGTCCCACATGCCGATTCTAATTTGAGGTTAGATGAGGATTCCACATGTTGCACGATGCAATTTGAGATCTTGTTATGCTGACTAAATGTACGCAATTAGCCCATTACAGATTATCGTATTAGTGCTTTGCATTGCCATTATCGAATGCCTTGTGATTCAAATGCTACATAGATTACACTTGTTTCGACGATATGGACAGCTATTAATGTTCATTTATGTTTATCATTTGGTGTTGAGACACATCTATATCGTGCTAGCTTTGTTAATATAGGGAAATAAATTCACTAACTTTGCAATAAACTGGTGACGGTTATTCCTGACTGAAAGGTCAGGGTTCGCCGAAATGTATTCTGGATTAATCATTAAGTGTTATGTTGATCAAGGTATTGCTTATGTTCGTTATTGATTATTGATTTGATGCGATCGATCGATTAAGAGTACAGAGTGTTCCCACTTAGTCAAAAGATTCATCGGCCTAAAGAGCGTCCGAATACAGGTAAAATTATTACTATGGACCGCTCTATCAGTAGATGGTAGCAGAGGACGGTTGCGTCTTTTGGGACCCTGTACTATTAAAATACATGGTGTTGAATTAACGGTTACGCATTTTGAGACCCCACTCGAGAAGTTGAATTAGATTTTTCTTGGATAAAACAGATTAACAGAATGATGATGGGCTAGGTCCACCGTGACTTTCCCGGGATCTCGGAGCTTGCGAATGGAGGGAACGGAGGTGTGGAAACAGCGTTGGCGGTACTAGTGATGGTATGAGTGAAGTTAGGGTTTTGCGCTTGCACAGCTTATTGCCGCAGAGTGTGTGAAAAGGTTGCGAGGATTTTTTTCTTTTAAAGGATAGCGGAGGTGCGACTCCGAGTGTAGAAGTAGAGAAGTCGTCGAACTTCATAGAAATAGCGGAGGTGCGGCTCCGAGTGTAAGAGTAGGGAAGTCGTCGAACTTCATGTGCATGTGGCGCTTTGTGCATAAAAAGGACCACGTGGTTGTTGTTGTTGAGACGGGCCCTGCGAGGTCAAGAGACTCCGGAGTATGTTGATCCATGTTGTGGTCTGGGCGGTTTAGTAGGCTGATCGGGCGTGGTCAACGAGTCGGTACGTGTGTTAGGGAGTGAAAGAAACTTCGACTTCGGGCTTTGACAAGATTCTAAGTGCACTAGAACAGATCATTGACAAGTTGAGAGTAGGTCTGCGGGTCAGATTTGCTTGCGAACGTGGGGACTGAGAAAGACGGAATAGCGGCCAGAGGCTAGTGAAAGGTCCCGAGGCTAGTGAAAGGTCCCTAAGGTCCTGAAGCGATTGTGTTACCCTTCCTGTAGTAAACCGACAGATCTGTTTTAGTTTTTGGTAGCTCGCGATACATGCAAGAAGTTGTTACGAGAGGAGCTGAGTGAAGGAAGTCTAGCCGCGAGGCTTTGTCAGCCGCAGTGTGTGTGAGTGTGACGTCACTAGGAGCCGCGCTGGGATAGGTTGGTTGCAAAGAAGGGTCGCGCACGGACTGGACACAGTCCGTGGGACTCGATTGGAAGGGGAAAGGCAAGCGAAGAGTATTCCGGGAATTAAAGTCACCCATTGATTACAAATTTGTGGAATAAAAGTGATCTATTGATTATAAACTTTGTGAATTAAAAGACGAGAAAATGAAATTCCTTAAAGCATTTAGGAGCGCGATGAAAGGGGAGTCTTACATCAAAGCAAGCGTAGGAGAGGAGACGCCGCCCGAGGGCACACCAGCTTACATTGTAATGGAGGAAAAAGGGGTAGCTCCGTGTCTTTGGCTAAAGCAATGGCACAAACTGACAGAGAAACATGGGAGCGTAGCATTCCCGATACATGGGACATTCAATATAAGGATCCTAGAGAATCTGAGATTCACGATGTATGACATGAAGGTGCCTCCAAAGCCAGCCCAGTTTGAGGCTCTAGCAATCTGGGAATTAATGGCTAGACAGCAACAGAAGAACAAGTTTGAAACAAGGATGAGGAAGGTAGAAAAGACGCTAGCGGATGCTAGGTGGGATAATGCGCAGAAGGTGTGGAGGTCAGATATATTGCAGGGAATAAAATTGTTTCCCGCAATTACTAAGGAGGAAGAGGAGACAGGTAAGAAAGCTACCTGTAAGACGGACAGGAAGTGTTCCAAGGATAGAGAGGACGAGGAAAAATTGAGAAGAGAAGAGGAGTTAGAGGATGAGGAGCTAATAATGCAATTGCTGAACGACCGTCCACCACCTTATGCGGAGAATGGACAAGGTCCAAGTACCAGTTCTGCCCCTCCGGCATCGGTACAGAACAGTGAAACCCAGAGTTCAGGAGCGCCATCGGGATCTAAGGACCCGAGTTTACTGTTCACCCCGCAAATACCGCAGGTTAGGAGAATATATCCAGATGTGCCCATAATGAAACCAGCAGAAAATTATCAACCGCAGATGCCAGGGTACTACAGCGGTGACAATAGTGGAGGAATGGTTCTAGAACAAACAGTAAGGGGAGTACAGAATGGTCACAATCCAACAATGACACAGGCTGAATCAACTCAGTTTATGATGTCTCAAAAGCAGATGCAGGGAGGAAACGCTCATGCTCAGATGACGGGGAGTCAGATGGGCATGCCGGCAATAATGACCCATAGTATGGGGATGAACATGCCTCAGAACATGGGAAATGGACAGAACCCAGACGCGATATCACTACCCATTACTGTAGGTCCACCGGTACCTCTGTACAGTCAGCCTAACTTAGGTATGAGCGGTCAGGGATCAATACTGCAGATTGGGACAGAGAGAAGGTGCATAGAGAACACTCCAGGGATAACTCCGATAGCGGCTCAGCCAAGTGGATCTGGATCCTTGATGGAGTTTAGTCCCATATGTGCTCAGTCTACGCTGGTGAGGTCAAGCCCCCCACTGATAATACCCCTAACATCGAATACTGAAAAGCTGCCTCAACCATCAATGGCAGTCGACGTGAATGCCACGCTGATGGGGGTGAATGCGCAACAGCTGACACAGTGGTTCAACAGCTTGAATTCCACACAAAGTTCAGACAGCGGGAAAGGAGAAGAGTACCTGAATAGGATGAGGCTGAACATGGAAGCACAAGAATTGGTGGAAGGGAATATGGGTGTGAACAGGTTAGAGTCCTACACGGAAGAGGAGCTGAGGTATCTATGTCCAAAGATCACGAAAGAAGTGAACAAGGTACATAAAAGTTTGCAGGAAGTGGCGGACAGAAACGGGATTGACATAGGCAAGACGAAACACTTGAGCAGGAGATATAGGTTGGATTTTGGGACCACAGATTTTGAACACATGAGGTCAGCAGGCATGAAGGCACACCTTAGAGAATTGTTGCAGAGTGCCCAAGTGTGGAGGTGCTTAGACAAGTGGGAAAGCAGGTGGGTAAAGAGGAAGGATAAGAGGAGGGACAGTGCTACAGAGCACAACGAGAAAAGACCGCAGAGCAGCGAGACAGTAACCATGTTACCAATGAGGGAGACAGCAGGGGGAAAATTAATACATGTACCGTGGCACAGAAGCGACATTCAGTCATTTACGGATGATTTTCCCAAACTGAGAGAGAAGCCGATTGAATGGTATCAACAGACTGATAGGTTTGTCAAGCTTGCAAAATGTCTCTGGGAAGACCTGAATACTCTATTTGAGATTGTGGTTCCGGCAGACTTGTGGGAGGATTGCAAAAGAGCTGTAGGTTGGCCGACAAGCGAACCAGAGAGAGACAGGGAGACGGGTGCACCATCACCTATGGTGATGAGTTTGTACTATAAGGTGATTGAGCATTTGAAGACGAAGGTTGCCGCGAAAAATGTGGATTGGCAGAAGATTGATCGAACTGCCCAAGAGGCTAAAGAATCGATTCATAGTTACTATGAGAGGTTGTTGAAGGCGTTCAAGAATTACAGTGGCACGGAAACAATTGAGGCAAAGGATATGCTTCATTTTGTGTTTAGATTTGTGGAAGGGTTGAGACCAGAGATAAGTCAGATGATAAAGTCGCATTTGATTTGCTGGCAGTCGAAACCGATTGATGAGGTCTTGACTTATGCGAAATATTGTAGTGACGAGATTGAAGTGAAACAGAAAAGGCTGAAAGAGAAGGTGATGATGATGCAACTTAAAGCAGCTCAGACAGGTCTGCAAGGTTTGCAAGGGATGCAAGGGTTCCAACAGCAGGTACCGCAACCGCAGCCGCAGTTGCAGGGAAACATGGCGTTTCAGCCACAGGCGAGAGGCAGAGGCAGAGGAGGTTTTGTGAATAATGGTCCGGATTTGAACACTGTTGTGACGGGTGTGCAGGCAATGAAGAAAGTGATGCCGTGTCACGCGTGCGGAATTGTAGGTCATTGGAAACGCGAGTGCCCGATGGTGGTGCAGGAAGGTGCAGGTGCAGGTGCAGGTGTTGGTCAGCAAAACAATGATGTCAATGCATTTCAGACAATGAGGGGACCGAAAATGAGAGGTCCAAGCCCAAATTTTCAGACCGTAAATCAATTGCAGGGATTACAACCTATGCAGCCGCAGCAGATGCAGATGCCTCGTATGCAGATGACGCAAATGCAGCCGATGCAACAGCAGTTACCCATGGTACCTAATCAGCAAATGCAAATACCTTTGGCACCAATGAGTCAGCAGCAAGTGATGGTTCCTCCACAGGTCTCGGGTCAGGTAATGAGTACAAATGGCACCGTACAACAGTTCCCATTACACAGTGAGAGTGGAATAAACAATGTATGGGAGAGTGAAAGCTCAGAAGAAGAAGGAGATTGTGTGCTTGCAGCATCCTTAGAAGTTGATCAAAAGGGTCCGTACGTAGAGGGAAGAGTAATGGGTCATCGTGTTTCATTCTTGGTGGACACAGGAGCCACACGTTCAAATGTTAAGAGTAGTGAAGTACCAAATTTGCCACTCTCAGGGAGGACAGTTCAAGTGGTGGGAGTAGCAAACAGGCACCTGACGAACCCAATAACAGATCCGGTACCAGTCAGCATCGGTAACTATCAAGGGGTGCATCAGTTTGTGATATGTGATTCAAGCCCAATAGCACTGTTAGGGAGAGACCTATTGTGCAAGCTGGGATGTTCGATCATGTGTTCGAACGAAGGAATAACAATCCAGACGAGCAGTGATGGGGAGGAAGAGGATAGTGTAGAGGGGGATGAAATGGAAACGGTCGATGAAGAGTATCCTCTGATTTGTCTTTTCCCGATGATAACTGAAGAAGATATTCCAGCCGAATTACGGGAAACAGTCGGAAAAGAAGTGTGGGACATGACAGGGAAAGAGGTGGGATTGATGAAAGGAGTGGAACCAGTGAAAGTGACTGTAAAGCCCAATGCAATCTTTCCCCAGACCCCACAATACCACATGCCACAAGATACCCTCATGAAAGTTGCCCAACTCATTGACGAATTTGTGAAACAGGGGGTACTGAAAGAAGTGTTAAGCAGTCCCTGTAACTCACCGATAATGGGACTAATAAAGCCAAGTGGAAAGGTCCGACTCGTGCAGGACTTGAGGAAAATAAATGACATCATAGTCAAATGCTGCCCTGTTGTACCGAATCCAGCTGTGATAATGTTTCAAATTCCTTGCGATGCCGAATGGTTCTCGGTCATCGATTTGTCACAAGCATTCTTTTCTGTGCCTCTTCATGAGGACAGTCAATTCCTCTTTTGTTTCAAATTCCTAGACAGAGTGTACAGTTGGTGTCGAATTCCTCAAGGGTTTTCTGAGTCACCGTCAATATTCAATCAGATCCTAAAGAAAGACTTGGAAGAGTTAGAGTTGCCATTCGAGTCAACCCTAGTACAGTACATTGACGACTTACTGGTTGCATCAAAGACAGAAAGTGGCTGCACAGCCGATACCATTGCTCGGTTGAACCATTTGGGAGGGAATGGACACAAGGTGTCTCCTTCCAAATTGCAGTTCTGTCAGAAGAAAGTGAAATACTTGGGTCACCAAATAGAGAAAGGGTCACGGAGCATAATGAAGGAAAGAATTACAAGTGTACTTCAAATGAGTCCGCCCAAGACGAGAAAGGAGGTGAGGAAGTTCTTGGGAATGGTGGGCTACTGTCGCCAGTGGATTCCCAACTTCTCCACTCTAGCGAAGCCTTTACTGAAACTGACCCAGAAGGATGCTTTGGATCAAATTGAGCTGAAAGGAGATGAGATGGATGCTTTTGTTGAATTGAAAAAATGCATGTGTAGGGCTCCAGCTTTAGGTATGCCTGATTACACAAAGCCTTTCACATTGTTTTGTCATGAACGTGATGCATGTTCTTTGTCTGTCTTGACTCAAGCCCATGGTGGCGTAAACAGACCACTAGCGTATTTTTCAGCTACTTTGGATCCGGTCGCAGCAGCACTCCCAGGGTGTTTGCGCGCCGTAGCAGCAGTTGGTATCAGCCTCACTCAGAGTGAAGGAATAGTGATGGGACACCCAGTAACAGTCATGGTCCCTCACTCAGTTGAGATACTTTTGACCCGCTCCCGAACGCAACACATGACTGGAGCAAGACTCACAAGGTATGAAACGATTATTCTGGGCTCACCGAATGTGCAGCTGAAAAGGTGCACTACGTTGAATCCAGCTACCTTGCTTCCTGGAGAAAATGTCGAAATTGAGAACGCTGAAGACGTCGAGCATGACTGCCTTCAGGTGACTGAATTTTGCACAAAACCCCGACCGGACATTAAAGATACTAAGCTTGATGAAAATGACCAAATTCTTTTTGTGGATGGTTCATGTCTAAGAGATGGGATGGGGATTTTGAAAGCAGGATACGCTGTATGCACTGTAACAGGGGTCTTGGAAGCTGGATGGCTTCAAGGAGTCTATTCTGCACAAGTAGCAGAACTTGTAGCCCTTACCAGAGCATGTCAACTGTCTGCATTGATGAAAGTCACCATTTACACTGATAGCCAATATGGGTTTGGGATTGTGCATGACTTTGGACAACTATGGTCACAGAGAGGTTTCCTGACTTCTTCAGGATCCCCAGTGAAAAACGGGGAGAGAATAAGGGAATTGTTACATGCCATTCAAGTGCCAGCTGAAGTTGCAGTGGTAAAGTGCAGTGCTCACACGAAAGGACAGGATTATGTTTCTCTGGGAAATGCATATGCAGATCAAGTCGCAAGATTTTGTGCCTTGAACTGTATATTACTGAGAGATGAATGGAACTCAATAAGTGAGCCAGAACTCGAACCAGCTGAAGCATTTGCCTTGAAGGTCGTGGATACAATAGAGGAACTAAAAGCATTACAAAATAATGTCAGAGAGGATGAAAGAGATTCCTGGATTAAATCACAATGTATAAAGAGACAAGACGAGTTGTGGGTTTCACATGAGGGAAAATTTGTTTTGCCAAATAGTCTCTTATCACAGCTTGCGCGGTTCTATCATGGGCAAGCTCACCTAGGGAGAGATGCCATGATAAGATTGTTCAAAACTGATTGGTTTAACCCCAGATTTTGTCAAGCTGCAGAAGCAGTTTGCCATCGATGTGTCACTTGCCAGCAGATGAACCCAGGAAAGGGAACGGTTGTGAACGCGAGCCACATTGGTAGGGCAAGCGGTCCTTTTAGTCGAATGCAGATGGATTTCATTGAGATGCCTGTGCATGGGGGTCTGAAATATGTGTTGGTGATTGTGTGCATTTTTAGTCACTGGATTGAGGCATACCCCACACGTAGAAATGACAGCCTTACAGTTGCAAAGCTATTGTTGAGAGAATTGATACCACGTTTCGGATTCCCGATCTCTTTAGAATCAGATAGGGGAAGTCACTTCAACAACGAGGTGATAAAGTTACTTTGCGAAGCGCTGAACATTGAGCAAAAGCTGCACTGTAGCTATCGCCCTGAAGCATCAGGACTGGTGGAGCAGATGAATGGTACACTGAAATCAAGAATGGCGAAAATATGTGCATCAACAAATTTGAAATGGCCTGACGCATTGCCCTTAGTGCTAATGTCAATGAGAAACACTCCTGATAGAAAAACTGGATTGTCTCCGCACGAAATTCTCATGGGCAGGGCTATGAGACTTCCTGCAGTTCCCGCAAACATGCTTTTGAATATTACAGATGATATGGTGTTAGACTACTGCAAAGGACTGGCTGACGGGGTTCGCTCTTTCTCTCACCAGGTGGAAGCAACCACCTTGCCACCGATCCAAGGTCCAGGACACGCACTGAAAGCAGGTGACTGGGTCGTGATGAAGAAGCACGTGAGGAAGTCGTGCCTGGAACCCCGTTGGAAAGGCCCTTTCCAAGTGATCCTGACAACAACTACCGCTGTGAAGTGTGCGGGGGTTCCCAACTGGATTCACGCCAGTCACACAAAGAAGGTGCTGTGTCCCACAGATGAGGAAGTTGAAGCGCTGAAATTGCCAGTGCCTGATAAAACAGTGCCGAGTACTGAGACAGAACAAAAGCGAACTGAAAGCGAACAAGCAGCAGCAGGAGAAAAGGAGATATTATTGGAGAACGAAGAGTCCGACTCACTTGGGGAAGACCAAGGAGAAAGTTCAGACAGCGACGAAGAAGCTGCAGGTGACAAAGAGCCTGAAGCAGCTGAGGGTAGCAAAAAGCCTGAAGCAGCTGAAGGTGACAAAGAACCTGAAGCAGCCGAAAGTGATACAGAGCCTGACGAAGGTAACGGTGAGGAAGGGCTCGAAAAAGGTGAAAAAGCAGGAGAGCCTGATCAGAGGAGGGCTTTCCCAGAAACAGACGATACAGAAAAAGAAAAAGAGAACGTGGTCGATTCCCCTGAAGGAGGGGACAAAGGCAGAGCAGAACGAAAAAGTTCAAACTTCTACAGAAAAGGTCGCAGGTCCATCAAATGGACATGGTGCAAAGAGGAGACTAAGTATATCACCAGTAAAACAAAGGTCTGGAGAAGGTTTGAATGACGGAGAAAGGCCAAAAGTAAAAAAGAAAAGAAAAGAAGTGTCTGTCGTGGTACCAACCTCGAGTGAAGAAAAAGACTTGACAAAAGAGGAAAGTACCAGCGAGGCAGAATCGAAAAGAGAAGCAAAATTGAAAAGGAAAAGGATACCGAACAGAAGGTATTCTGGTCCTGAATGGGCATATGCGGTCAATGACGATTGGACTGACGAGTTTGTATCTCTAAGCATCGAGAACGAAGAAGAGGAAGAGATACCAATAGAAAAGAAAAGTTTTATGGACAGTGTTGATTGAAAGGGTGATAAATGACATTACTTGCTACAATCTAACGTGAAATAAACAACCAGCTGAGACATTGCTAAACCGGATGAGACATTTGCTAAACCGATAAAGACTGAGTTATTGCCGAATTGAGACAAATGCTGCTAACCGATAAGTGACTGGCCTCTTGAAGAAGACGGTGTGAACATTGCGCTCGCTCAGCTTTGTAACTGAATTGCTAAACTCGTATCATTTATAAGTGCTTCTAACTCTCTGATTCTATATAGATCATGACTAGGTACGCTACGCAAAATAATAGAAAAGGATATTGTAAATATGTGTGTATAGGCTTGGTAATCACATGTGTGATAATAATAATGGTGATTGTGTTTGGAATGCATGGAAAGGGTGAAAGTGAGAATATCGAGGCTTCTACTATTGCTCCTGTTACTGTCACTGAATTAACACCATTGAAAAGACTAGCATTGGATGAGAGGCTCTTGCACGATAAGAAAGAGCTTTCGTATAACGTTTTCTATCGCTTACTAACAGAGTATGTCGAGACTATGGATGCGAAGGATTGTTATGTGTGTACACAGATACCGACATCAGTAAAGGAAGGGGTGACATATCACCACATGCCTCTTACATACGGGATTACATGTAGTATAGTAATGTCTAGGTTTTATGGTCAAACTAACATACAGTATTTTTACTCGAATTATGATGTTACCTTTGCTTATGTTCCTATAATAGCGCAGCTAAGCCAGACTGCTAAAGATTGGGATGCTAAAATTATGAGGGAATTTTTCGAGCCAATGCTACCTTTTGAAACGGCTCACGCTCATAGGGAAAATCTTACTTGCTCAGTCTCTGCTGTAGAAATAAGCTTTTTAGATCGCACAGATGATAGAAGGGCACAAATGAAGGCGAAATTAGAAAAAGAACTGCATAAGAGGACTTCAGTAGATAATTATGATTTTGCTGCAATAAAGACACAAGGGAAAATAGCTTTAGATGCTTGGCACGTAGGGAAGTTTTGTATATATCGAGGTGAATCTTATTATGACAACATTTTTGTAGGGGCGAGTGAGTGTAAGCACAAGTTTATCTTTAAGGCCAAATGGACATTCATGATGAACGGACTTGACCCTGTCATTCCAGGGGTATATTACATTTGTGGGCATAATGCCTATTATCGTCTTCCAAAGGGATGGTGGGGGAGATGTTATTTGGGTATAGTGTTCCCAAAGGTTTATCAACTGGATGACCTATCGATGATTCAAAAGACATCTGGATCCCATCGTATCCAGAAAAGAGAGACCGCAGCTGCTGTGGTAGGTGATATATTTGGAGCAATGATTCCTTCATTGGGAGTTGTGCTGAATTCCATCAAAATAAGAAAGTTGTCTACTATAGTGGATAACATGTTGACAAAGTTTTCAGGTGCTATAATCCTGATAGATGCTGAACTTGCAGCGGAAAGAGCTATGACTCTTCAAAATAGGCTTGCTTTAGACATTCTTTTAGCAAAGGATGGAGGTGTTTGCAAAATGCTTGGTGCAAGACACTGTTGTACCTATATACCTGACAATAGTGTGAAAATTAAAACTATGCTTGCTAATCTAACAAAAGAAAGTGCAGATTTAAAAGAATTGAAAGAACCAGGAGTGTGGGAGAAGGTTGGAAAGGGACTTGCTTCAGTGGGACATTGGATTGGGGGAATTTGGAATGGAATATTATTGAAAATAATAGAAGGAATATTAATAGTGATAATTTGTGTATTCGGAATTTGGGGAATAAAAAGGGGAATAATAATGATTATGGAAAGAATTAAAAGAAGAAAGGAGGAGAAAATTATGAAAAGAATGGCAGAAGAATACAAAGCGCAAACTAGGGGAATTAAAAGGAAAAGGGAACTGACAGAATTTTAATGGGATAAAATTTGTGGGCTAAATTTGTGTGATGATAAGTAGTCATCAGAGGAGGGATTGATGAAGCAGAAAATGAAGGTTTTGATTTATTAACGCATAAACGTAGTGTGAAATAATCATGTGTGACTTTAACCGAACTAATAAAGATTGTACGGGGACAAAATGTGCCCTCAGAGTAGTTTGCCAACATTTATACGCGTGCTTTATATAACGTGGTGTATTAGAATTGCACTAATCCGACATAATCATAAACGTATGCTACGATTTGCTGGTTTGAAATGCTTTAGCTTAGCATTACTTTAGAGGAGGCTTTGGCCTAGTGGCCTGGTCTCACGGTTTAGATGTTCTTATGTTTCCAATGTGCTATTAAACGTGTATTTCTGCTTGAAGCTGTACTTTTCCACAGAAACTGTTCACATGCTTATCTTAAAGTTTCGTGCCAGCATGGCATATTTTCTCTTTAATTCAAGGTCGACTTGCAGGTGCGGACAATGGAGGCTCTGAAAGTGAGCTAATTGGGAGACAATGTTGCGATTTGCGTACCCATCTCCAAGGATAATGTATGCTTAAGTAAAAGCTTGAGAACTGTCGTTTTTGATTGGACAATTTGAAGCTAACCTATGAACCCTCCAATGGAGACCCTACTGGACTTGAACTGTTGTCTATAAAACCCAGGTGCACGAGAAGAAGGTAGCCATTATGATCATTACAGCCATTTACCAGCTCGATACCCGCCATTTTGCAGACTTCGTAGCTATTATGGCCCACTTTGCTGCGACGCCATTTTGAGAGACTTTGATGCTTTCTCTAGTCGAGAGAAAGAGACTTTAACGATTCTTGCCCTAGAGACTTTAACTTTGATTTGTCCCTTTGCATGAAGTAGTAGTCTTAACTTGCCGCCGTGAGGCGATTGCCCCGTTCACCCCTGCCCCTTTGTCCCGTCCCATGCTGATCGAGAAACGGTACCTGTGAGACGAAGACTTCCTTGTATGCTGATCGTAATTGGTAAATATGAAAGGAAATTGTAAAATTGCATTGTGTTTCTTTTAGGTAACCAACTGCTGATTTTTGATAAGATCCCTAGATAGGAGTTTTCTAAATTTATGTTGCTAAATTGTTTTTGCATGAAGTCCCACATGCCGATTCTAATTTGAGGTTAGATGAGGATTCCACATGTTGCACGATGCAATTTGAGATCTTGTTATGCTGACTAAATGTACGCAATTAGCCCATTACAGATTATCGTATTAGTGCTTTGCATTGCCATTATCGAATGCCTTGTGATTCAAATGCTACATAGATTACACTTGTTTCGAAGATATGGACAGCTATTAATGTTCATTTATGTTTATCATTTGGTGTTGAGACACATCTATATCGTGCTAGCTTTGTTAATATAGGGAAATAAATTCACTAACTTTGCAATAAACTGGTGTGGTTATTCCTGACTGAAAGGTCAGGGTTCGCCGAAATGTATTCTGGATTAATCATTAAGTGTTATGTTGATCAAGGTATTGCTTATGTTCGTTATTGATTATTGATTTGATGCGATCGATCGATTAAGAGTACAGAGAGTTCCCACTTAGTCAAAAGATTCATCGGCCTAAAGAGCGTCCGAACACAGGTAAATTGTTACCACGGTTCGCTCTATCACCTGCACGCCTTTATAGGGCAAAACGTGTTGGCTGAACAACTAAAATCTGTAAACCAAAGATGAATAATCATTGCTATTAAATGTTCTATGTAAAATGTAACTTGAGATGCACATAATCCTCTGTGTTTTCATTTCAATGTACTCAAGATTAGATGGTATATACAATACCAATAATAATCCTTTATTATTTCTGTATGTGCACCCTTTTAACTTGAGTACTGTTTTAACTAGGTAAAAAGGATGATACCTATATCGGATGCATAACCAAATACTTGCACTACGGTATTTCTACAGAAAAACTGTGTATTTATAGGACATTCACCAGCCGTTTTTTCCTCCCATACATGGAAGTGCACATGCGTTTTTGGGCTCCCATGTTTTTTAACCTGTTCGCTGGATGTATAATGGTTCTATTTCTCGAAACTGTTTAATTCTTCTCATTATCCTAAGTCTAAATATTTAGTGTACCCATCCGAGCATCATGTTATTATTTTCTTTTTGGGAGTGGGCCAGCAGCAAAACCTCTTTTTCAGTGCTGCACTTTCTTGCATATGTTTGTTTTGAACATGCAATTGAAATATTCAACTGTGCTTCCTCCGGATTGGAGGGCTATCCACCTGCTAGTCATTCATTGGTCACTCTGAGGAGCTTTGCAAATGCTTCACATCAGCTTCCCATGGTGCACCATTGCTGCTGCCTCATGTGCCACCAATGTCTTTGACATCTCACCCGTAAATTCGATAAACTATGTTTCCAAAACAAAAATAGCCTCAATACTCAATGGTCTCTGGTTGTCTAGCTCTAGGTGCTTCTGTTGTGGCACCAATAACTAGTACTGGTTGTGTGCTCACCTGTGCATAATATTATGTCTTATTCCCCTGAACCACATTCTGCAACAATCTTCAGTCATCTTTAGCTGACTTCAACTACATATGTAATTCCTGCAAGGTCTCCAGCAGCTTTCAAAATGTCTATGATTTGCTGTTCACCCTCCCCTTCGATGATAAAAATAACATTTGGTCCTTCAGATTTGGAGGTTCCAGGCCTATCAATGACACAGAGTAAAAAGAAGACAAGTGTTCAGCAGCTTCTGCAATTCCCTGTACAGTAATGCATTTCTTCCAGCTTTTATGCCTGCTTTTTAGTGACTTTCTATCTTGATGCACAGTTAAATTAGACATAAGGCGTTTGTCTTGCTTAATCATTTAACAATGCATATATATATATATATATATATATATATATATAATATATATATATATATATACATAGTGAGTTATAGTTTCATTACATACATATATTCTCTAGAATGCTTCCTATCAACACAGGGGTGTGCTATATTTTGCTGTTTATGTCTGTCAGGGCTCCCGTCCCTGTATTGTTCATATGTTTATTTGGTTTTCGAGACTTGAGGCCATATAAGACATTAAATAAAATCTATGTTTGTGTTTATTATTATGCAACATTGTGTTTTAGATTTCTCATTCACTCTGAAAGTATGCTTTTAGTTCATATATACATTTATCCAATTAAATGGTTGACGCTTAACAAAAAGCATATTAGCAGTACTCTTTAATAGAGGTGGGCAAGCTTGTTGAAGGGCCAACCTTGGCTGGAACCAGATGCCTGGCTCTGGATCATTTTGTAGCCCAAAACAAACTGATCCTAACTCTCCAAGTTGGAAATAAACAAAAAAGCACCAACCCTTCATCCCATCTGGTCCACAAATATGTCTTCCTAATAAGTGAAGCTAGGTGGATTGTACATTTAGGGTCAGATGTAGCAAGGCATTAGCGCCTCGCAAACGCCGAAAAACGCCGTTTGCGAGGCGCTAATGCCCTCACGCGATGCAGAAACACATTTTGCGAGCCGGAACCGACTCGCAAAATGTGTTTCCGACTCGCAAATAGGAAGGGGTGTTCCCTACCTATTTGCGACTCGCACCGCGATGGTCGCAAATCAACTCGCAGTTACCATCCACTTGAAGTGGATGGTTACACATTCGCAAACGGGAAGGGGTCCCCATGGGACCCCTTCCCCTTTGTGAATGCTCACGTAATTATTTTTTCAGAGTAGGCAGTGGTCCTATGGACCACTGCCTACTCTGAAAAAAAACAAAACAAAAGGTTTCGGTATTTTTTTCTATTTGCAGCTCGTTTTCCTTTAAGGAAAACGGGCTGCAAAGAGAAAAAAAAACTGCTTTATTTAAAAGCAGTCACGGACATGGTGGTCTGCTGTCTCCAGCAGGCCACCATCCCCGTGAGTGCCTAGACTCGCTATGGGGTCGCAAACTGCGACCCACCTCATAAATATTTATGAGGTGGGTCTTTGCAACCCCATAGCGAGTCGCAGAAGGTGTCTGAGACACCTTTCTGCATCGCAAATTGCGAGTTGCAATTTGCGAGTCGCTTTGACTCGCAAATTGCAAGTTGCAATTTGTGTTCTACTCACATCTGGCCCTAAATGCTTTGTTGTGAAGTAAACTATCATGGTAGTAGCATTGGTAATGCCAAGTCACACGCAGGTGAGCACATGAAAGAAGTGACGTGGCCTTGCAGCTAGAACTCTTGACTTTGGAAGTGAGGAAGTTTGGGCCAGATTTATTAAGCATTTTGACAGTTGCAAAAACTCCAGTACAGCGATTTTTCAGCATTAAAATGCTTCTTTATGTTATATTTCCATTTTAGGAGTCAGGAACGTTTTTTGACTCCGAAAACAGAATTCTGAAAGGATACCAATTTGGTATCTGGGGGTGGGGGCTTGTTGTAGGCATCCATCTTAACTACGAAATTGATATCTTATATATCAATGCTTGCTGACTGAAATTGAGTTGCAAGACATTGATATTTTACCAACACCTCAAATGAGGTGATATACATTCACAAGTGTGAAGGGATTCCCTTAGGACCCCTTCCTCCATTGTGTAGGCATAAAAAAAGGTTTGCTGTACAGTAGGCAATGATTCAGGGGACGACTGCCAACTCTCAAACAAACCCAAGACGAAAGTTAATTTTTCTCTTAAAGCTGCATTAAAAAAGTTTGTTTTATTAATAAAAAGCGGTCACAGACATGGTAGTCTGTTGAACCCAACAGGGCACTGAGCCTGTGATGATCTCCAGGCGTAGGGATTCACAAATTACCATCTTCCTCATTAATATTCATGAGGTAGTTTGTATTCCAATCCACTACAGTTCAGAATTTTAAGAACATACCTATTAGCACATAGGTCAACTCTTAACCCCTTCGCTGCCAGGCCTTTTCCCCCTCCTGTGCCAGGCCTTTTTTTGCCTATTTGGGGCAGTTTGCGCTTAGGCCCTCATAACTTTTTGTCCACATAAGCTAACCAAGCCAAATTTGCGTCCTTTTTTTCCAACATCCTAGGGATTCTAGAGGTACCCAGACTTTGTGGGTTCCCCTGAAAGAGGCCAAGAAATTAGCCAAAATACAGAGAAAATTTCGTTTTTTTTTAAAAAATGGGAAAAAGTGGCTGCAGAAGAAGGCTTGTGGTTTTTCCCCTGAAAATGGCATCAACAAAGGGTTTGCGGTGCTAAACTCACCAGCTTCCCAGCTTTCAGGAACAGGCAGACTTGAATCAGAAAACCCAATTTTTCAACACAATTTTGGCATTTTACTGGGACATACCCCATTTTTACAGTTTTTTGTGCTTTCAGCCTCCTTCCAGTCAGTGACAGAAATGGGCATGAAACCAATACTGGATCCCAGAAACCTAAACATTTCTGAAAAGTAGACAAAATTCTGAATTCAGCAAGGGGTCATTTGTGTAGATCCTACAAGGGTTTCCTACAGAAAATAACAACTGAAAAAGAAAAATATTGACATTGAGGTGAAAAAAACATCAACTTTTCTCTACGTTTTACTCTGTAACTTTTTCCTGCAATGTCAGATTTTCGAAAGCAATATACCATTACGTCTGCTGGACTCCTCTGGTTGCGGGGATATATAGGGCTTGTAGGTTCATCAAGAACCCTAGGTACCTAGAGCCAATAAAAGAGCTGCACCCTGCAGTGCGTTTTCATTCTATACCGGGTATAGAGCAATTAATTTGCTGAAATATAAAGAGTAAAAAATAGCTATCAAGAAAACCTTTGTATTTCCAAAAAGGGCACAAGATAAGGTGTTGAGGAGCAGTGGTTATTTGCACATCTCTGAATTCCGGGGTGACCATACTAGCATGTGAATTACAGGGCATTTCTCAAATAGATGTCTTTTTTACACACTCTCCCATATTTGGAAGGAAAAAATGTACAGAAAGACAAGGGGCAATAACACTTGTTTTGCTAATCTATGTTCCCCCAAGTCTCCCGATAAAAATGATACCTCACTTGTGTGGGTAGGCCTAGCGCCCGCGACAGGAAACGCCCCAAAGCACAAAGTGGACACATCCAATTTTTTGACAGAAAACAGAGCTGTTTTTTGCAAAGTGCCTACCTGTAGATTTGGGCCTCTAGCTCAGCCGGCACCTAGGAAACCTACCAAACCTGTACATTTTTTAAAACTAGAGACCTAGTGGAATCCAAGATGGGGTGACTTGTGGGGCTCTGACCAGGTTCTGTTACCCAGAATCCTTTGCAAAGCTCAAAATTTGGCTAAAAAATCACAATATCCTCACATTATGGTGACAGAAAGTTCTGGAATCTGAGAGGAGCCACAAATTTCCTTCCACCCAGCGTTCCCCCAAATCTGCCGATAAAAATGATACCTCACTTGTGTGGGTAGGCCTAGCGCCCGCGACAGGAAACGCCCCAAAGCACAACGTGGACACATCCCATTTTTTGACAGAAAACAGAGCTGTTTTTTGCAAAGTGCCTACCTGTAGATTTGGGCCTCTAGCTCTGCCAGCACCTAGGGAAACCTACCAAACCTGTGCATTTTTGCAAACTAGAGACCTAGGGGAATCCAAGATGGGGTGACTTGTGGGGCTCTGACCAGGTTCTGTTACCCAGAATCCTTTGCAAAGCTCAAAATTTGGCTGAAAAAAAACACATTTTCCTCACATTATGGTGACAGAAAGTTCTGGAATCTGAGAGGAGCCACAAATTTCCTTCTACGCAGCGTTCCCCCAAGTCTCCCAATAAAAATGATACCTCACTTGTGTGGGTAGACCTAGCGCCCGCGACAGGAAACGCCCCAAAGCACAACGTGGACACATCCCATTTTTTGACAGAAAACAGAGCTGTTTTTTGCAAAGTGCCTACCTGTAGATTTTGGCCTCTAGCTCAGCCGGCACCTAGGGAAACCTACCAAACCTGTGCATTTTTGAAAACTAGAGACCTAGGGGAATCCAAGATGGGGTGACTTGTGGGGCTCTGACCAGGTTCTGTTACCCAGAATCCTTTGCAAACCTCAAAATTTGGCTAAATAAACACATTTTCCTCACATTATAGTGACAGAAAGTTCTGGAATCTGAGAGGAGCCACACATTTCCTACCACCCAGCGTTCCCCCAAGTCTCCCGATAAAAATGATACCTCACTTGTGTGGGTAGGCCTAGCGTCCGCAACAGGAAATGGCCCAAAACACAACGTGGACACATCACATTTTTTCATACAAAACAGTGCCTACCTGTGGATTTTGGCCTGTAGCTCAGCCGGCACCTAGGGAAACCTACCAAAACTGTGCATTTTTGCAAACTAGAGACCTAGGGGAATCCAAGATTGGGTGACTTGTGGGGCTCTGACCAGGTTCTGTTACCCAGAATCCTTTGCAAACCTCAAAATGTGGCTAAAAAATCACATTTTCCTCACATTATGGTGACAGAAAGTTCTGGAATCTGAGAGGAGCCACAAATTTCCTTCCACCCAGCGTTCCCCCAAGTCTCCCGATAAAAATGATACCTCACTTGTGTGGGTAGGCCTAGCGCCCGCAACAGGAAACGCCCCAAAGCGCAACGTGGACACATCCCATTTTTTGACAGAAAACAGAGCTGTTTTTTGCAAAGTGCCTACCTGTAGATTTCGGCCTCTAGCTCTGCCAGCACCTAGGGAAACCTACCAAACCTGTGCATTTTTTAAAACTAGAGACCTAGGGGAATCCACGATGGGGTGACTTGTGGGGCTCTGACCAGGTTCTGTTACCCAGAATCCTTTGCAAAACTCAAAATTTGGCTAAAAAAACACATTTTCCTCACATTATGGTGACAGAAAGTTCTGGAATCTGAGAGGAGCCACAAATTTCCTTCTACGCAGCGTTCCCCCAAGTCTCCCAATAAAAATGATACCTCACTTGTGTGGGTAGGCCTAGCGCCTGCAACAGGAAACGCCCCAAAGCACACCGTGGGCACATCCCATTTTTTGACAGAAAACAGAGCTGTTTTTTGCAAAGTGCCTACCTGTAGATTTTGGCCTCTAGCTCAGCCGGCACCTAGGCAAACCTACCAAACCTGTGCATTTTTGAAGACTAGAGTCCTAGGGGAATCCAAGATGGGGTGACTTGTGGGGCTCTGACCAGGTTCTGTTACCCAGAATCCTTTGCAAACCTCAAAATTTGGCTAAAAAATCACAATATCCTCACATTATGGTGACAGAAAGTTCTGGAATCTGAGAGGAGCCACAAATTTCCTTCCACCCAGCGTTCCCCCAAATCTGCCGATAAAAATGATACCTCACTTGTGTGGGTAGGCCTAGCGCCCGCGACAGGAAACGCCCCAAAGCACAACGTGGACACATCCCATTTTTTGACAGAAAACAGAGCTGTTTTTTGCAAAGTGCCTACCTGTAGATTTGGGCCTCTAGCTCTGCCAGCACCTAGGGAAACCTACCAAACCTGTGCATTTTTGCAAACTAGAGACCTAGGGGAATCCAAGATGGGGTGACTTGTGGGGCTCTGACCAGGTTCTGTTACCCAGAATCCTTTGCAAACCTCAAAATTTGGCTAAATAAACACATTTTCCTCACATTATAGTGACAGAAAGTTCTGGAATCTGAGAGGAGCCACACATTTCCTACCACCCAGCGTTCCCCCAAGTCTCCCGATAAAAATGATACCTCACTTGTGTGGGTAGGCCTAGCGTCCGCAACAGGAAATGGCCCAAAACACAACGTGGACACATCACATTTTTTCATACAAAACAGTGCCTACCTGTGGATTTTGGCCTGTAGCTCAGCCGGCACCTAGGGAAACCTACCAAAACTGTGCATTTTTGCAAACTAGAGACCTAGGGGAATCCAAGATTGGGTGACTTGTGGGGATCTGACCAGGTTCTGTTACCCAGAATCCTTTGCAAACCTCAAAATGTGGCTAAAAAATCACATTTTCCTCACATTATGGTGACAGAAAGTTCTGGAATCTGAGAGGAGCCACAAATTTCCTTCCACCCAGCGTTCCCCCAAGTCTCCCGATAAAAATGATACCTCACTTGTGTGGGTAGGCCTAGCGCCCGCAACAGGAAACGCCCCAAAGCGCAACGTGGACACATCCCATTTTTTGACAGAAAACAGAGCTGTTTTTTGCAAAGTGCCTACCTGTAGATTTCGGCCTCTAGCTCTGCCAGCACCTAGGGAAACCTACCAAACCTGTGCATTTTTTAAAACTAGAGACCTAGGGGAATCCACGATGGGGTGACTTGTGGGGCTCTGACCAGGTTCTGTTACCCAGAATCCTTTGCAAAGCTCAAAATTTGGCTAAAAAAACACATTTTCCTCACATTATGGTGACAGAAAGTTCTGGAATCTGATAGGAGCCACAAATTTCCTTCCACCCAGCGTTCCCCCAAGTCTCCCGATAAAAATGATACCTCACTTGTGTGGGTGGCCCAGGTGCCTGCAACATAATAAGGCCCAAAACCTGAAGGGATAGAAGGGATAGCACAGCAAGTTTATAAGGGCATATTCTTTTATACATCTTTAGACGGACTCTGCTTTGGGGACCCACATAAGTGAGGTGTCATTTTACTTGGGAGACTGAGGGGAAAACTGGGGAGTAGGAATTTTGTGCTGGAGCGGTGATCCTACTAAGAAAAATCAGGAAAATATGCTTTTTTATGCAAATTGTGAGGTTTACAGAGGAGTCTGGGTAAGAAAATGTTGGGGGAGCCACACAAGCCACACCTCCCTAGACTCCTTGGGGTGCCTAGTTTTAAAAAGTTTCTGGGTTTTGTAGGTTTCCCTACATGACGGCCGCACCCAGGACCAAAAACATAGGTGGGCCCTCCCCCCCCAAACACAGCTAGTTTTGTAATATATCATTGTGATGTGTCCACATACGTCCGTGATGTGCCAAACACTAAAATTGTGAAAAGAAACGCACTTACGTTATGTGAAAAAGACCCCTCACCCACCAACCAAGTTGGTGGCATGCTTCATCATCGGGGTCCCACCCGAGGCACCTAGCGTGTCACAGGTGTGCTGCAACGCCTGATTACAGCGGAGCAGGTTTTGTCATTTTTACCACACATACTGGTTGGATTTGGCACGAGGGTGAGTGATGGTTCAGTGGATCAAATTTTATTAACAAGAGATTTGACAAAAATGAAATGCACTGTTAATAACTGAAAGGCAAAAACTGAACCAATGACTCACAGCTTGTGAGCTGTAAAGTCGCGACAATGCACCAACCGCTTTACAGTCCATTCACACACCTTTCATACATGACACGCACAAGACCATTCACACTGCCAGCCACGGGCCCAGCACATTACAACACTCACATCGACAGACCGCGCCACTCAAGGGCCCATCACTTACATATGCCCACATGCCTGATACAAGAATCACACCAGCTTATGGGAGTGTGGACTGGCGTTTGGCTGGCACCGCCAGCCAAGCGCCACCCCAAGCACACCGCCAGCCAAGCCCCACCCCAAGCACACTGCCTTCCAAGCCCCACCCCACACACACCGCCAGCCAAGCGCCTCCCCACGCACACCGCCAGCCAAGCGCCACCCCAAGCACACCGCCAGCCAAGCGCCACCCCAAGCACACCGCCAGCCAAGCTCCACCCTAAGCACACCGCCAGCCACGCGCCACCCCAAGCACACCGCCAGCCAAGCCCAAGCACACCGCCTTCCAAGCCCCACCCCACGCACACCGCCAGCCAAGCGCCACCCCACACACACCCCCAGCCAAGTGCCACCCCAAGCACACCGCCAGGCAAGCGCCACCCCACGCACACCGCCATCACTTTTTTTTGTTTATAAACAACAAAGAAACCACTAACTAATTATAAAATAAGCACAAAACTACAGACACAAAAGCTCTAACTAAATACATGACAGAGATGCCAACCGTGAAACCTATGAAAATATAAAACAGACAGCTTACGCTCACGGTATTTCCCAGAAGTTTTTCTTTGTGTGGTAACTTCTATAACTGCTGGGCACACGCAGCCCAGGCTTTGAAGGGCATTTGGGGCAGTACATCCGGCTCTCCCTCTGGATTAATCTCTGGGCACATACTCTACATTTCTTTGTGGGCAAGTCTTTTTTGAGAGTGGGAGGAATGTGATCTGGAAAGTGCCGATCTTTCAATCTAGCCACATCCTCCACCACTTCTACTCTAGGAACTCTTGCCGGTTCCACCACAATAAGGGTTTCTATCACCGACTCCTGAAATTTAACAAATGTCATCCTTGACTCAGGTGAACAATCCTTGTATACAATAAAGGCATTAAAAGTTGCCAAGTGAAATAAATGTAGGGCCAACTTTTTATACCACACGTAAGACTTACGAAGAGCAGTGTAAGGTTCCAACCTCTGATCTACTCTATCAACACCACCCATGTGCCTATTGTAGTCCAAAATGCACACAGGTTTGCGCACTTCCGCAACCTGACCCCAAACAGTCACAGGGGAAGTACTCTCATCATGGATGGTAGATAGCATGTACACATCCCTCCTGTCTGAAAATTTCATAGCTAGAAGCTCATTATTCCGCAAGGCACTGCACTGTCCCCTCTCAAGTTTTTTACAGACAAGCTCCCTTGGATAGCCTTTCCAGTTAGTACAGATTGTGCCACAAGCAACAGTGTCCACTCTAAACAACTCCTTGAACAACTGCACTCCAGTGTAGAAATTATCTACATACAAATGGTGACCTTTGTTAAACAGCCGTCTAGCAAGTTCCCACACAATTTTTTCGCTAACTCCAAAAGTGGCCGGATAACCAGGAGGGTCAATACTTGAATCCCTACCAGTGTAGACCTGGAAATTATACACATATCCTGTACTGCTTTCTGACAGCAGATACATTTTAATCCCATACCGTGCCCTCTTACTAGGAATGTACTGCTTAAAAACTAAACGCCCCTTGAAAAGGACCAAAGACTAGTCCACACTTATCTCTTTGCCTGGAACATAGACCTCTGAAAACCGATCCACAAAATGATCAAGGACAGGCCTAATCTTAAAAAGACGGTCACAATCAGGGTGATCTCGTGGCAAGGCTAAAGCATTGTCTACAAAATGCAGCATACGAAGAAGAAGCAAATACCGATTACGTGTCATAGTTGCAGGAAATATAGCCGTTGCCATCAAGGGACTAGTAGACCAATAAGAAGCTAGAGACGGCTTCCTGATCAACCCCATCAAAAAAGACAAACCTAAAAACTTTCTCATCTCTTCCAGATATGTGGGAACCCACTGAGTAGCTCTAGACTGAGGCTTAAGTCTGGCAGCGTTGTCCCGCAAATATTGCTCTGCATACACATTTGTCTGCTCCACAATCTCTTCCAAAAATACATCATCCATAAACAAGTGAAAGAAATGGACAGGCAAAAAGTTTTCCGTATTAACTCTACACCCTGGGAGACCAGTAAATGCAGGTAACTGTGGCTGCTCCATGTTTGGGGCAATCCAGGTGTCAGGTCTTCTAATGGGAAACCCTTCAGCCCCAGGCTGCTGCACTCTTGGCACATCAATGTCCTCCTCTAACACAGGCCCTTCATCTGCACTGAGAGTAGCTTCCTCATCAGAAGAATACTCTTGGACAGAAAACTCACTCCCAGAATCTCCTGCTTCCTCCTCTGCCTCAGACGCAGAGTCAGTGTCGTAATCATGGTCTGAAGACGACTCAAAGAGCATGCGAACAACCTGCTGAGCGGTCAGTCTGCGGCTAGCCATGATCCTCACTAACAACAAATGGATTGCCAACAACAACTAGCACTAAAATAAGTAATAAACAAAGTGTAGCTTTTTCACAAAGAGCTATGTACTAAAAAAACTATACCACTCACTTGCCTGAATAAGCTACTCACCAAGCAACTACTCTGCACAGAAACAGCAATCACCAATGATATCCCACTAAAAAGAAAAAAGAAAATTAGACATATGACAACACAAATATCATTGTGCTCAAATCTAAGGACAATTTCAAACACACAATACTGCATTTAGTACACCACCTACAAACATGTCATTCATGCATGTCAACAATACTCCTTTGGAGTAAATTGCTTTCACTTACCTAAAACATGCAACTATGCAAACCGCAGGACAACTACTGCCAAAACCGCAAGGATCCACAGCAAAGGAAGCAAAAGCGTTGAACTAGAAGAAAAAGAAGAAATAAATTGTTATAATCACAAATACAAATACTTCGCCAGTTGACAAACACCCCACCACCAAGAACTTAGAAGTTGTCCCTGGTACCTAAGTGAATCCTGCCCCCCTCGGGGGCAGATGGGCCTAAAAAAATTGGCCAATCTGCCCCCAAGGAGGGCCAGAAATGGGCAACACCTCTGTGCCCCCTTTAGGGGGAGACCCTTCCCAAAGGGGGCACCCCCAGCACAACACAAAAAAAAGGGAACAAAAAAAACAAAAATCCCTGGCGTATTGGTGGTTTCTGCCCTCCTTGGGGGCAGATGGGCCTACAAAAATAGGCCCATCTGCCCCAGGGGGCAGAGATGGCCAATACGAACTTTCCCCACTTTGGGGGGGCGACCGTTGCCCAAGGGGTGCCCCCAAACACACACCACACACACACACACACCACACAATCCCTGGCACCTAGTGAGCTTTCACCCCCCGGGGGCCAGATCGTCCAAAAAATGGCTGGTCTGCCATCGGGGGAGCCGAAACAGAAAAAAAAAATAGCCCCCCCAGGGGAGCGACCCTTGCCCAAGGGGTCGCCCCCAAAAGAAACTATTCTCTAAAAATAAATCCCTGGTGTCTAGTGGATTTCGTCCCCCCTGGGGGCAGATCCGCTGAAAAATCGGTGATCTGCCCCCGGGGGGGCGAAACACAAAAAAGATTTCCCCCCGGGGGGGCGACCCTTGCCCAAGGGGTCGCCCCCAAAATACTGAAAGAAAACAAATGCCCTGGTGTCTAGTGGATTTCGCCCCCCCCCCCCCCCCCCGGGGGCAGATCTGCCGAAATATCGGCGATCTGCCCCTGGGGGGGGCGAAATACTAAAAAATATTGCTCCCCAGGGGGGCGACCCTTGCCCAAGGGGTCGCCCCCAAAAAGAAACAGACCTTGAAAAATCCCTGGTGGCTAGTGGTGATTCTTGCTCGCGACCGTGGAGCAGGAATCTAGTGAAAACAGGCACAGGGGGAAAGGAAAAACCCTTTCCTTTCCCCCGTGTATGTTTTCCCCCCAAAAACCCCAAAAAAGGAAAGGAATCACCTGTTGAGTTCCTTTCCCCTCGACGCGCTGGAAGCAAATGGCTTCCAGCGCGTCCCCGGCAACACTTGATGACGTCGGCGCGCTGTGCGCGCGCTGACGTCATCAGATTGCCAGGGGGGTCAGGGGTGGAAGGGGAAGGTCTTCCCCTTCCATCCCCGCCTTGGGGGGGAAGGGAGGTGCAAAGGGGGGCGCTCCCCCAAGTTCCCGTGCCTTGGACGAGGTGACCTCGTCCAAGGCACACGGGAACTGTAGCCTTGGACGAGGTCACCTCGTCCAAGGCACAGAACGGGTTAAAATTATTTACTGGCCGTAAAAAAATGATTACAAATTAAGACCAGGGTTTTGAGACTAGTAAATAGTACCTCTTGCCCAGGTTCAAAATCCTGGCCTCAGTTCAACATCTTGTGATTCTGTGATCACTTACTGTTCCTGTGCCTTCAAAAATGTGTAACACATTCTGGCGCTCATGTAAAGAGCTCTAATGCCCTAATGCTAGGATTCTGCTATATATAACCGCAAAAAAACAGGAAATTATTGTAAACCGAAATCTCATATACTTTAGAACCACCTTGGAACAATTATATCAAGTATTTAAAAAATAAAATGACATTTCTCAACTTGAATGTAAAGTAAGCACTGGCACCAAAACAGCCCTATTATTTATGTATTCACATAAACAGTGTGTGGTTGCAGGGAGTGCAGATACTTCCTTTCATCATCTCGTGGCAGAGAAGAGACACAATACATGACTTCAGGAAATTGAAATACATCATCAAGACTTCTTATACAGGAGGCATAAATTGTAAAGCTTGAGATGAAAAGCCAGTGCTTTGTCTTTGCACAGCTTTTTTTTTCTTTGTTCTTACAAACCTATTTGCATTCCACACAACTTATTCAACCCTTCCTTGTTCTAGGAGGCCAGGCCAAGTGGCCAAACACCACTACTGTGCACAGCCATAGGCCATGAGCAGCAAGCTGTTGGCTGCCTCCGGGTGGGTTGGCCGTGCAGGAGAGGTTGTTGGCTTTATATATATATATATATATATATGTATATATGTATATATATACATATATATATATATATGTATATATATATATATAGTAACAAAATAATTAATTTCATTGAAGAAACCACTAGTTATATAGTTAGCACTGGTAACTATAACTCGGGCCTTTTCCAGGCACTGCTAATTACACCATATATAGCATTACTCATGTCATCAATCATGACATCTTCTATGACATCATTGATAATATCACTGCAACATTTTCATTCAAATTGATAATGAGAAAATTGTGCATGGTGATGGTGCGAGCAATTTCACAAGTAGTTTCTTTACCACTGCCTTTTTGTTTGTGCAGAGTCTCCAGCACAATTCTGGAGACACCACATTTGTAAAGATACCATTCATAAAATTCCTTTTTGAATTGAAAAAAATTATGAAATAAAACACAAGTGTAAGTTTACCTTTGTGAACCAGGCCAACAGGCTCCATAGGTGCCAAGAGAAACGGCAATGGCAGGAAGAGACACAAACAGTCTTCTCCTGCTACCTTCAATTCATGCTGACAGTAGATCATTACAGAGCATCATAAGATACAGTGTTTTACGCAGTGAATACACTGGGGCCTAACATTGTAGCATTGTTTAAGATTCTTTGTGGGATACTGTCTCTCCGTGCAACACTCCTTCAGAGGAATTACAAACATATTTAAATACGGAGATCATGCCGATTAGTTACAAACACATCATAAAGTGCATCTCTATCTGTTTTTCTTCACTGAACGGTGGCCCCGAAACACACAGTGGTCCCTGTCCAACGAACAAAAAAACTCTGTCCCACAAAGAATCTTAAATGAAGGCCTAGAAGAGGCCTCCTACCATACAGCGCAGCTGATCAGTACTGTCTCCTAGTGTATAGATGGAAATCTATTGTGGATATTGAAAAAAAGCACACTGATAGCCCAACTCAACTTCATCAGCTCAATAAATAAAAGCACTTGTTACACCTGCAACACACAGCGAGGATAACAAGACCCACCATTTCACAGTACTGTGGAGACCTGGAGCCCACATAGGGTAAAAATGCATTGTCACCACTGGCCAAGGGCATTATACAAAACAATTCTATGCATAAACTTATAGAGGACTATGATAATGAAAAAGAGCGTCCATGAAAAACTGTACTCACAAACCCTTTGTGTATCTCCTAGGCAGTGTACGGCCTAAATTAAATAAAGACTCTGGCCGTACTTCCTGTAGTGAAGTGTTGGAACTGGAATTTTTATCCTAATAAGTCAATTATTTTTGTTTGTGTTGGGGACCACTGATCGGTGATAGTAATCCATAGGGCAGGGTGCTATGTAGGTAAAAGGCAGGAATGCACATGTGTGTTTTATATGTCCTGGTAGTGAAAAACTCCTAGATTCGTTTTCCACTCCTGTGAGGCCTGCTCCTTTCATAGACTAGCATTAGGACTGCCCTCATATAATTTTGAGTGGTAGATTCTGATCTGAAAGGGGTAACCAGGTCATATTTAATATGGCCAGAATGGTAATAGAAAATCCTGCTTATTTGTGAGGTTAGATTTAATATTACTATTGTAGAAATGCCACTTTTAGAAAATGAGCATTTCTCTGCACTTAAAACCATCTGTGCCTTACAGCCTATCTCCAGTCAACATCTGGTCTGTGCTGGTTGACAGCTCTCTTGTGCATTTCACCCAGACAACCTCAAACACAGGGCACCCAGTCACTTCTACATTCATATGCATGCTGAATGGGTCTTCCCAGGCTGGAAGGGTGGAGGGCCTGACACTTACATTTCAAAGGCCAGTGACCTGCCCTCACACAATGGAGTGATAACCCACCACTGGGACCCTGGCAGGCGGGACTGGGCTGAACGGGGAACTTGTGCACTTCAATACCACTCTTTGAAGTCTCCCCACTTCAAAGGCATTTTGGGGTATTTAAGCTGGGTCTCTGACCCCAGCAACTCAGACACATCTGGACCTACACCTGCACCCTATCAGAGGAACTGCCTGGCTGTCCAAAGGACTCATCTGGACTGCTTTGCTGAGAAGGATTGCTGCCCTGCTGTTGCCCTGAGGCCCTGCTGACCTCTGACTTTGCTGGAAGGACTCTGCCTTCCCCCAAAAATGCTCTCAAGGGGCTTGGATTGAGCTTGCCTCCTGTTTCTGAAGTCTCAGGGCCAACAAAGACTTCACCTCTTCAAGAAATTCCTTGTGTGTTGAAAATCGACGCAACGCCTGCCAGAATCTAAACAAAGCCTGCATTGCGACCAAGAAATCCCGCACAGTCATCCAGAACGACACAGCCTGACTTCCCAACTGGAAATTTTACGCAGTGCTTACTTTGTAATGGAAACATTTGACGCATCGCCTACTGGATCGACGCAGCACCTGAGCCTTCTTACAGCACGTGAAGGATTTTCAAGCATCATCCCTGGGCGTCAAAATATCCCCACATCACAGTGAGGAACAAAGACTGCATGCCAGAAAACGATGCAAACCCCGTGCAGTGTGGAAAGAAACAACGCATCATCTGTGCCGCGTTAGAAAATCCAATGCAAAACCTGATTTTTCCACGCATCTTCTTCTCTGCGGACTCCATGTGTCGTTATTTTTGAAGCATATGAGGTACTGTGTGTAACAAAAAGACAACTGTTAATTTTAAAAAATTGAGAATCTTTTAAACCTTTTAAAATTGATATTTCAACTTGTGCTTATTGGATGTTTGCCATTTTTATGTTATTTGATTCAGATAAATACTATCTATTTTTCTAAACCTGTGTGGTGTAGTTTTGTGGTGTTTTCACTGTGTTACTGTATGATTTATTGCACAAATACTTTGCACATTGCCTTCTAAGTTGAGACTGATTGCTCAGTGCCAAGCTAACAGAGGATGGGCACAGGATAATTTGGATTGTGTGTGACTTACCCTGACTAGGATTGTGGTCCCTACTTGGAGAAGTGTGTATACCTCTGCCAATTAGAGACCCCATTTCGAACACTAGTGAAATAAAAATGATGTTAAAGTGTAATTTAAACTAGACTAATTGCTAGTATCAAAATTAATTTAATTTTCTAATGTTTAATGTGCTATTTATGAGTTTAAAGATATGTACAGAAAATAAATAATCGCACTTCTCTGCCACATTTAAAGTAAAATGTATTGCTCATACTAATGAACTATTAATATTGATGAGTTTATAGGTTTATATTGTAAATGTTTTATTAAATTGCAATGATTACCTGTAATGCAACTGATTTTTCTTATGTTAGCCTAAATGAGGCCTGCGGAGCTCGTATTTTGCAGTCATTTAAAAGTGATGAATCATTGTTCTTTCTCACATGAGTTTTTCTCTCGGTTCCGTTCTCATGAGAAGCTTTGCAATTAGCAATAGGTTCACTGTTCAATTGACTTTTAGCTTAGTGGCCTTGAAAAGAACATCCTAGTCTGTGGACTTAACATGAAACAAAATGTTGCCACTACTATATGGATTCACCTGGATGAAAGATGGTTCACAGGAAAGTTCTGAGAATTTGATGGACTGTTGCAACCTTGGACTCACCAGATGTTGATGATTGGATGATGCTCCTTTTCCATGACCTGCTGCCAATAAACCAGCAAATTGATTTCATGTATGTGTTTAATATTAGGGATGGACTTTAAAAGATTTAGTCAGTTCTCTCTCTGCACCTTTCCTGATGACACTTCTAACTGAATGTTGCTGCTGATCCTGATGCTTAGCTGATGACAAATTCTTGAATGCTGTTCCTTGGAGAGGTATTCCCCTCTCAGCTGATTGCCATTTCCCCTTGACATGTCCCTTTTTCTAGAATAGAATCGATCATGCTGACACTCACACTTTTATTTTTCTAGCTAGTATTCTGTGGTCCGAGGTATATTTTCTTTTTGTGTTTTTTCCCACATGTGTCTGTCCCCACAAATGCATTTCCTAAATTGATTAGCTCTAGGGACAACCTGTGTCCAGCCCTCAATTTCATGATCTACTTAATTGAACTTGACAATTGTTGATGCAATCTGACCTGACATATATAACTGTATCTCAGATAACTTCATTAATGTAGTGCATGATTCTTCTTGAATGCTTAATTGAGTTAATGCTAATTCATTTGAACTTGTTTTGCCACTTTGAGAAGCCTATGGTGCTTATATACCTTTATAATTTGGTTTTACCTACTGTCGTTATGACACTAAATTTGTGGTTGTAAAATAAATCTTTGAAATGTATTCCTGATTGGGGTTTTCCTTCCTTGGCCACATTGGTCATGGTCTCTAAATTGTTGGGGAAATGTTGATGTAAATTTGTGTATGGTTCACCACACTTCTCTCTGGGTCAAAGGGTACGCCAACCTCAATGAAGCATTTGATTCTTGAGAAGAATGAAAAAGCACTTGCAGTTCTGGTAGCAGAGGAATGGTTCTGTCCCATAGGAGGGGGAATCATATTTTAAATTAATGTTAGGGAATTAGGATTCACAGTTTTGGTAACAGAGTTACGGGTTTCTTCGATAAGAGGTGGGACCATATTTTGTTTAGTGTTAGGGAGTTCATATTTCATTGCCCAGCCCAAAAATTGCCCACCCTGTATTTTGACCCATAGTCCGTTCCAGAGATTGATGAAGTTCCAACATCAGGCCTACTAGAGACAGATGTATGAAATAAATAGGGATTGTGCTTACAATACTTTTTTCTTTAAGATTGCAGTGAAGTGTGATGTTGTGAAGTGTTTTGTGGTGTGGTCATACTCAAAGTGATTGTGGTGCTTTGTGCTAAAAAATGTCTGCGGTTGTTGTTGTTGACAGGTATGTCGAGGCCTAAGATCCCAGAACAATGCACACATGTAGAAGACACTTGGTTAATTTATTGTCCTCAGTGAGGTTCGTGTCATGAAGCGGCATTGACAGTGCCAATCGTTTTTCCTTGTATGAGTGTGAGTTGTAGTTGGTATTTAGTGAATCCAAATGGCCTACAGAGGATCTGTATCAGCCAAAGTGAGAATTGCTGGTCAAATTTCATTAGTTGTATACTTACAAAAGCTACTGTTGGAAGTGTAGCCCGTACAGCTTTCAAAGCCTTTCAGTCCTTCCTGTAGTGTGCAGACAGGTTTTTGGTTTTTGCTCGTCATATTTTTAATTCAGTGTATGTGTGAGCGATTGTGTGAGAGACAATTGCAAAGTGACTGGAGCTGCTAAATGAATTGAGTGTGATGTCATTGTGTGTCACGCTGGTTTAGGTTGGTCAGTGTGAAGCCTCACTGGTATTGATAGACAGTACTGCATTGCTGTTGGTTGAGGACTGTGAGATCAAAGGATTGTGCAATTGAAATTACTTCCTGATTCGAACGCAAGTTGTGAATTTAATTGAAATTGAGTAAAAATTTAATTTTTCAAAGCATTAAAAAGTGTGTTTAGATGAGATGCATTTATTCTAGTTAGAGAAGGTACTGAAGCCCCACCAGAAGGAAGTCCAGGTTATATTGTGACAAATCTTAAAGGATGTCAGTATTGTAGTTGGTTAGAAAATTGGTGCAAAATTACACAGAAAGAAGGTGCATTAGCATTTCCCTGATACAGACCTTTTAATTTGAGAATCCTAGATAACTTGAGGCGAATAATGTATGAGATGAAACCATCTCTGAGACCCACACAATTTGAAGCCCTTAGTGTTTGGGAGTGATTGCTCATGACAAGATATCCAATGGATATGAGAACAGAATGCAGAAGGCAATTGAGGCACTTTCAGAAGCTAGATGGGATGCAGAGCAAAGAATATGGAGAGCAGACATATTAGATGTAGTGAGAATGTTTCCAGCTAATTCAGGTGAAGAAGAAGAAGCTGGTACTAAGTCTAAGACAAGAAAGAGACAGACAATGAAGGCAGAGCAGATAGCAGAAGATGAGAATAAAAAGACAATTACATACAAGAGTGATTCAGATTATGAATTCATAAATCAGTTATTGCTGAACCACCCCCCAACTTATCATGCAGTTGAGATAGGAACAAGAAATGAAGCAGGACAAAGTATCACCCCAAATGTGTCAACTGCTCCATTTGAACAGACCCCAAATCAGACAGTTCCTTGTACACCCACAACTTTAGAGACACAAGGTGCCCGTGCTTTATCCACCTGTCCTGAGTGTGAATACAGTTCACCCTGAACCAAGTCCAGCTCAAATCAAGTAGTACAGAGTCCAGTTATGAATCAAGTTATGCCAAGTCCCGTTGTGAGTCGCACAGTGTCCACACCTTATGTGAATCAGCCTGTTGCAAATTGTGCCCAGCCCTAGTCAATGCCTATGTTCACTCCAGTTCAGTCAACGCCAAATGTTTTTCAGAGCCAACCAGGACAACGTTTTTGTACTGTTTTAACAGGTCAAAGTGTTGGAATGACAATTGCACAGAATCAGACAAATTTGATAGGACTCAATGCATTCACAGTTCCTGTAACTATAGGTCCAGTTGTTCCATTGTATGCTGCAGGTAATCCTGGAAGCAATGTTCATTCAGTAAATACTACAACTGTTTCAGAAATTCCAGTTACATATGCAGGAATGTCACCCATTGATATGCAGAGATTGCTATTTTCCAATAATTCAGAAATGGAACAGACAGCTTCTGTGGTATAGGTAGCAGTTCCGGCTGCTGCCAGGAAAGGCTGGTGGGGCAGGGCGCGGAGTTTGGGGGGGACAATAATAAAAAAAAATGTACACTTACCTGCCATCTTGCCCCTGCAGCTCCCGCCGCTCTGCCGCATCGGTGCTTGCCTTGTTCCCCTCCCCACCCAATCCGGACACTTCTCTCATGCTGTTACACAGCATGAGAGAAGCACCAGGATTGGCCTGAGCGGGCTGAAATGCCACTCAGGGAGGGAGTGAACCCTGCCCTTGGTCTCCACTAGGTTGTGAAATACAGCTCGGGTGGAGAGTTCTAAAGGCACATGTCAGTTTGGCCGCCTCAGATGGCAGGCCAAACTGACATGTGCAATTAAGGACAGGTTTAAGAGACCCTTGCGCCACATTAGCCTAATTTTGTTTTACACTAATGTGGCCCAACGAGGCCAAAATCTCTGCACCAAATTTACAAAGTTGCGGAATCTATGCATTGCACCACTTTGTAACGCTTTGCGCTACGTTATGCCTGTGCCAGGCATAATGCATGCAAAGGGGGCATTCTAAGAGATTTTTTTTTTCATTTGTTTGGCACTTTTACCACCTGCTCAGAGCAGCCTTTAAAAAAGGAGGCTCCCATTATTAACAATGGGCCTCAATGGGCTTTGCAGGATTAGCATCAACATGTTTTATGCTAATCCTACAAAGCTCCGAACATGCATAAAAAAATGTTGACGCTATTTCCCTAACTACCTCCATGGTGCGCCGTATCTTAGATACGGCGCACACATGGTGACATTGGGGGGCACCGAGGGGTGCAATAAAAGTGGCGCCGCACTGGGTGCAGTGCCACTTCTCTTAAATAAGGGCCTTAGAGTGCACAACTACTCCTCCTTCCTGCTGACGCTGAGGATGCTGGCCCCGCCCCACTCTAGACTCAGCAGAAAAACAAATTATAATAATTTATTATCATTTTTATTTTTTTGCTGCCTTTTAGCAGTGGGGCAAAGCTCCTCCGCCATAGCAGAGAGACCGCCCCTGAATTATAAGTACTGAAGCTAACCATCCTAACCAAATGTTGCTATTGGAATGAAGAGTACACAATAGTAACAGGCACTACATTTGAGAACAGGAATATCCAAGGCTAAACAGTGCATGGGTTCTAATCTCCCTGCATTAACTTCAGGTGCTTGTTCAGGTGAAGTACCCAAGAGAGTTAAACTAAAGACAAAAGGAATAGTTAGCAATTTCCCCAGCAAAGAGATTGATATTGATGAAATTTCTTAAACGCAAGGCTGCCCGAATTAGGCCTCCCAGCGCCCATAGACAGGGGAGACCCAAGGGATTTAGCAGTTTACAGACATTGTAAGAGCCAGGTATTCAAAGCGTTTAGCCATACTTTTCCTTTAGAAGAATGGAGGATGGAACAGGGGACGAGTTCCACTCGCTATAGCACAAACTGTATAAAGACAGTTTATGCACTACTGATATTTGATACTACAATCTACTTTGTTGTGTTTGCTGTGGCGTGCCACTCAATTAACTACTTTCTGAGTTATTTCATGATAAATTAAAGCAGTTTTGTTTGTTTCTCCACTTCTCTCCATTATTTTTTTTCATTCGAAGTTTTGCCGATGGTAGATTACTGAGTAAAAGTTAGAGAATCCCTGGGGGCTTGGTGCCCTCTGCTGGTTATATAAGGTAATGTTACTGAGTCAACATTGTCATAAACTAACTGTACTAGGTCACTTCACCTTCATAGTTCACCTGGTACACGTCATCTTCCCCTCGCCCCCTACAATCCTTCATTTGCAGTCGACACTAAGTAGTTATAGCTAGGACATAGTTTCCATAGGAAAATAGTTTTTTGTTTTGCTAATAACTTTGGCACCGTTTGGCGAATCTTCAAAAAAAATTTAAAACTAGGGGGCATATTTATACTCTGTTTGCGCCGAATGTGCGTAAAAAATGGGTCACCTCCAGGGGAGGGTGAGGGTGGCAGGGGGTGTCCCTGGGGGCAGGGAAGGACACCTCTGGATTCCTTCCATGGTCAGAGACCATGGAAGTGAGCCCACAAGTCCCTTTCCGCCTGCCCTCACCCAGGCGTTAAAAAACGGCGCACATCAGGCTGTGCGCTGTTTTTTTTAAGGCCCGCCCCCTCCTGTGCGTCAAAATGACGCAAGAGTATAAATAAGGCGCACAGGCCTTAAAGTCATTTTTTGGGCGGTAACGCCTACCTTGCATGTCATTAACGCAAGGCAGTTTCCTGCATCCAAACAATGACGCACACAGAGGAATTTTGATGTCCGCGGGCTCAGGTGTCAAAGTTTAGATATGGTGCATGGTTTGCGCTGAATGTGCGTCAAAAAATTTTGACGCACCTTCGCCGCAAACAGAGTATAAATATGCCCCCTAGTTTCCATAGTAAAAGTATTTTTTGACTTGCCTATATCTATTTGACGAGTCTTCACAAAATGTTCCCAAAAAAGTGTCAAATTGGGTCTTGTGTATGGAAAGGTTCTGAACGATTCGCCAAACGGGGGTTGAGAAAAAGGGTGCTTTTCACATGTTAATTTCCATAGACTCTTTACGCATGCCTGTAGCCCAAACCGCTGTACGGAAATAAACCAGACAGAAAGGTAGCTTTTGGTCCACAGATTATTTCTTATTTGGTGTAAATCCGTTCAGTAGTTTTCAAGACATTAAAGGAAATCCACATTTGTATATCTAAGCACAGATCTCATGGTGAGATCTAATTGGCTGTCATCACTTCAACCAGAAAGTGATGGCAGCCATCTTGGGACAAATATACATTATAGCACCCCTTGAAATGCATTGTAGTGAATGCCAGGTTTTGAGGGAACTATAGTGCCGACTGCTGCTGTCAATGACTAGAATTGTCTGCTGGGTCAGCAGACAACTTTGAATATGGAGGACAGGAACTCGGTCAGGGTTCAGGCTCAAATTCGACAAACCAGCAACATTAGCCAGTTATATTTATCAATGCACACAACACACACCATAAAGTGTGCCAGCCATCATGATGTTTTTTTTTTTTGCTCTTCGATTTGCTTCTGGATTGTTAGCAAATCAGTGTTCAGACATCCATGATAGTTTAGGTGCAAAGGCATGGTCTTTGCTCTAGGGCTGACACTTGTTAAAGTTTATTGATCAACAGGAAACTCTTGAGTCAGAAGTGATTTAAGACTCACCCTCGAAATGGCAATTGACTCTGGCACCTAAAATGACTGCTTGCATGACTTTAGATGATTTTGTGACTCTAGAGTCACATGCCAATTTGGTATTCTTTCCTGGTATAGAACTTGAGTTTTCCTCATCTGTGAGTATCCTTTAACACTGCCAGGAGACGGGCCCCTCTGAGAGGGACCCACCATTGGCAATATAAAATATTTTTATACAGCAAGAAAATCACAGTCACAGCTGACTCTAGAGTTTCAAGGTGGCTGAAAAAATTCAGAGCTTTTATCCAGCCAATCACATTTACATTTTTTTTAAAATTATGATCAACATGAATGATAAGTCATGACACCTCAAGACTCTCAAGTTAAAATGGCAGAGGTATACAAAAGTGTTAACACTTAAAAAAAACTTGCTTGGAAACTGCAGGTATGTTAATCTGCTAATTTGTTCATCAGTAGTGAACAGATTTACACCAAACCAAACCAACTAAAGCACGCTTTCTGAGTAAAGCTCTGCCTTTATGCCAAACATGATGTAAATCTGTTCAGTGGTTTGGGCTGTAGGCATGAGCACAATTTTCTATGGCAGCTAAAATGGGGAAACACTTTTTTTACCCAGCCTTAATTTTTCCACGCCTCCATCCCCAAGCTGATCTCGGCCCGGGGACCCCGTTCCCCAAAGCCTGACCTTCATTTGTATATTTGTTGGGGGGCCGGGGTCCACATAGCCCCCCGCCTCCCGCCGATCTTAGCCCTGGGGACCCCATCCCCTAGGGGGCAGCCTACTTATTATTTTTTGGGGGGGCAGGTGGGCTGCGCAGCCCCACTCCCCAGGACTGATCTAGGACCTGGGGGCCCCATCGCTCGGGGCCTGGCCATGTGGCCTAAATGTTGGGGAATGAGTGGGGGGCCTGAAGGCCCCCCTTTCCCAGCTGGCTCCCCACCTCCTGGTGAGCCAGCAATGCTTTCACAGAGAGGGAGCTCCTATAGCACCTCCTTATCTATGAGAGCAGTTGTTTCCTCTGTCTCCCTGCCTGCATCTTTGCAGGCAGGGAGACAGAGGAAACCTCTGCTCTCAGCGAGGGAGAGCTGTTTGGCAGCTCTCCTTCGCTGCAGTCAGAGTGTTTGCTGTGACTTGGTGAAAGATGTGAAGCTGTAGCCAAGCCACAGCAAACAGCTTTGTCCCAGGGGTGGGCACCCAGGGACATAGCAGCAGCATGCCCTGGGGAGTGGCGGTCCCCAGGGCCATCATTGGCTCCTTGAGGGGGTCACATGGCTCCCCTTCCAACAAATAGCCCCAGGGAAGTGGTGGTCCCCAGGGCTCAAGGGGGCACGTGGCCCCCCTGCACTCAATTGCAACACTGCCCTGGAGAGGTTGTGGTCCCAGGGGCTGCGATGGGGCCGTGCGGTTCCCCCCCCACACTCAATAGTAAAAGTGCCCCTGGGAGGTGGTGGTCCCCGGGGCTCTGTGAAGGGCAAGCAGTCCCCGTGCATGAATTTTAACCAAAGCCCTTGGGAGGTGGTGGTCCCCGGGCTGCGGGGGGAGGGGACTGGGCACCCCTGCATCATATTTCCATAGTGCCCCTGGAAGTTGGCAGTCCCCGGGGCTTTGGGGGGGGGCAGCCACCACCCCCTGCTCCCCGCTTTAGCCACCTGGACCTGGCCCACCCGGGAGCACTGTAGAAAACAAGCGCAGGAGCCAGCACTTGTTTTTTTAAAAAAATTCACCAGAATTGCGGTGAAAATCAAAAAAGAAATACTTTTTAGTGCCGTGGGCGTTCCTCTGAGACCCCAGCGCCAGAGCTAATCGGTCAGGGTGACTTTACCCTGGGCCCTTGGTATTTTATTACTTATTTTGTGGGCTTGGCTGAAGCCAAGTCCCAAGATTGCTGCTGACGCTTCCTGGTTTGAAGTGTTGCCAGCTAATCAGAGCTGTGCATTTCCATGCATGAGCTTGGATTTTCTCACAAAGTCGTCATGGCCAGAGATATACAAATGTGTTTTCACTTTAATGTCTCCAAAACTACTGAACAGATTTACACCAAATATGCTAAAGCACAATCTGCATACAGAAATCTAGCTTTCTGCCAAATTTGGTTTAATTTCTTCCAGTGGTTCGGGCTGTAGCCTTGTTCAAATGTCCTATGGGAATTAGCATGCCCCCTTTTTTTCTCTGCCCGCGCTTGACAGATCACCCCGAAACTTTCCTTGCACAATAAGAATCATGGGGGCATTTTTTGGGGAATTTGTTTTAAAGATTCGCCAAACGGTGCAAAAGAGTTGGCAAGTCAAAAAATGCTTTTTTCCATGGAAACATGGTCCTAACTATAACTATCTAGTGGCGACCGCCACTAGGTCACATATATATATATATATATATATATATATATATATATATAGATAGATATAGATAGATATAGATATAGATATACATAGCCTACTGGTGATAGCCCGCCACAGTTGCAAAAACGTAAAAATTCAATGAAAAAACAAAGGTTACATGGACTTTATAGTTAGGTTCGCCTTATACCCACATAAAACCATATAAATTCAGCAATAATAGTTATACTTATAGTTATACTCATCTGAGGGAACTATAACTTGTGCCGTTAAGTAGCTTTAGCAAATAGAACAGATGATGGATGGAATGCTAAGTATGCAAACATTCACAAAAGTCTGGGTTTATTCCATCATTTTTTTGCCCACCACGCAACCCCAGTTTGGACCCAGCCATATGCAAATCAGTCTTGACCCTGTTCCCCATAGGGACAGTACAGCCTGAACTACCAGGCCAGGTCCTCCCTGGACCAGATCAAGCATCCTGGGACTGGTTTCGGGGTATCACACCTCATCAGCTAGGCTAGCTTGAATCCAGTGGTGTAGTGAGCACAGGGCTCACTTCTGGGCATACTCTTCCCACTTAGGGTGGCAAAAGCAAAAAGAATATGATGGACGTAATGCTGTACAATGTAAACATTCACCACCAGTCACAAAGATCTGGGTTTAATCCATTGTTTTTTTGCCTACCACGACACCCCAGTTTGGACCCAGCCATATGGAAATCAGTTTCGACCCTGTTCCCCATTAGAACAGTCCAGTCCGAACTGAAACGCCAGGTCCTCCCTGGACCAGTAACAAGCATCCTGGGACCAGTTTCGGGGTATCACATTTCATCAGCCAGGCTGGCTTGAAACCAATGGTGCAGTGAACAAGGAACCCACATCTGGGCATACCCTTCCCACTTAGGGCAACAAAAGCAAAAAGTACAGATGATGGACAATAGGCTGAACAATGCAAACATTCACCCCAGTCACAAAGAACTGGGTTTAATCCATCATTTTCTTGCCCACCACACCACCCAAGTTTAGACCCAGCCATATGCAAATGATTCTTGACCTTGTTCTCCACCACACGGAAACAGTCAAGCTCAAACTGCCAAGCCAGGTCCTCCAAGGACTGTAATCAAGCCACCTAGGACCGGTTTCAGAATATCACCCCTCATCAGCTAGGCTAGCTTGAATCCAGTGGGGCAGTGAACACGGGACCCCTGTCTGAGCATACCCTTCCCAATTAGGGTGACAAAAGCAAAAAGAACAGATGATGGATAGAATGCTGAACAATGCAAACATTCACCCCAGTCACAAAGATCTGGGTTTAATCCATTGTTTTTTTGCCCACCACACCACCCACGTTTGGACCCAGCCATATGGAAATCAATCTTGCCCCTGTTTTCCATAGGAACATTCCAGCCCGAACCGCCAGGCCAGGTCCTCCCTGGACCAGAATCAAGCATCATGGGACTGTTTGCAGGGTATCACCCCTTATCAGCCAGGTTAGCTTGAATCCAGTGACGCAGGTAACTCGGGACCAATGTCTGGGCATACCCTTCCCACTTAGGAAGACAAAAGTAAAAAGAACTCCTGCCCCGTCATGCACAGTATTTTCAACAAAAATATTACTGCAAATTTTATATTGATATTATCAATGATGTTATCAAAGATATCATGAGTGACGTAATTTGTGGGGTAATTAGCAATGCATGATGAGGGCGCAAGTTATAGTTTCCTTAGAGCACAAGTTATAGTTACTTGAGATAACTCTAACTATGACAGGTGAATTTCTGTGGTTTTGTGTGTTTAACATGTGATCCTAACTATAAGGTTCCTGTAACCTTTGTTTTTTTCAGTGAATTTCTAGGTTTTTTAAAATTCTATTTCCTAATTATAACGGCCGTGTAACCTTTGTTTTTTCAGTTAATTTCTATAGTTTTTTTTAATGTAAAGTGGCTGGCTGCAGGGCCTTTGGTCAACCCCATATAGCCACCCAACCGTACGCCATGCACGCCCTTCAGCTGTGCGCAGAAGAGTTGGCTGCAAGGCTTAGCCTGCAGCCAGCACCTGTGGCCAGCCCCTTAACCACTTAACTCCACACTGTGCACAGCCTTTGGCCATGCGCAGTGAATGTTGGTTGCAGGTGCACATGGCCCTCCTCACTGGGTCCATCTCAGCCCCAGGTACCCCATCTCCGAGGGTCTGGACTCCAACAAATGAAGTTTGGCCACGCGGTCCCCCTTCCTGGGCTGATCTCGGCCCCAGGGACCTCATTCCCCAGGGCCTGGCTTTCTAGAATTTTTTGGGGGAGGAGGGGTGACCAGCCCCGGGGACCCCAACCCTTATGGCCGGGCCTTAATATATCATTTTTGGGGAATAGAGGCCATGCAGCCCCAATCCCCAGGCCAGTCTCGGACCCAGGAACCCCATCTCCCAGGGCCTGGCCTAAACATTTTATATTTTGGGGGGGTTAGGCCACATTGCCCCGGGCCCTTCATCATTTAAATTGAACCCTAGGGAGGTGCAGTCCCTGGAAATGCAAGGGCAAGGTGCCGCCCCACTAATTTCATTCCTAATTGTGCCCAACCGGAAAGGAGGTGGTGGCCCCTGGGGCTGCTCCACTGCATTTAAAAAAACATCAGCCCTGTGTTGGTGGCAGTCCCCGGGGCTGTGGGGGCCAGGTGGCCCCCTGCATGTCATTTATAATTGTGTCCTGGGGAGGTGGCTGTCCCCAGGGATGCGGGGGGGCAGGTGCTCCCCATTTGATTTCTAATTGTGCCCCGGGGAGGTGGCAGTCACCGGGGCTGCGATGGTGCAGGGTGAACCCCCACAGACAATTTATAATTCTGACCCGCGGTGGTGGCGGTCCCCGAGGCAGCCTTCCCACATTCAAAATATCAATGCCCCAGGGACCTACACCTCCGGGGGCTGCATTTAAAGAAGCACGGGAGCCTGCGCTTGGTTTATTTAGAAAATGTTTGGTGGATCTGAGGATCCGCAACATCTCCCGACAAAAAATTCAAAAAAGAAAATGCTTGTTAGCTCTGAAAAGTCCCTCTGGGACTCCAGCACCAGAGCTAAGGGCTCAGGGTGTCCCTACCAAAATTTGTGGATGCCTGGGCAGTTCCATGTCATGTGTAGGAAATCTGCTTCCTCTGCCCTGCATCTGGGACATTCCGCTGAGTCTCAGAGGCTGTACCTCGGTAATCTTATGGGGGTATAATATACTCAATTCAGATATTTAAAGTTAATGAACTTGTGCCTCCCGTTCAAGGATTTGGTTCTCGTCCTGGAGCAGCAATATTGCCATTGGTCATCTGACAACGTGGTACCCATGTCTCTCTCACATTCTAGTCTAGCCTTTAATAACCTGGGGGTACGTGCCTTTCGTGCGAGGGCGTATTATTTAGACACTAATTTTGTTTCTGTTGACGCTCGGATCAACCAGGTGAGAGCCAGGAGTTCAGGGGGTTCCTGTAGCTCCTCCCCAATTATCTCCTGGAAGGCATGTCGAGCTCTATAGTATTGGTATTCCATGAGCAGGATCTTCGATGTTCTGTGTGCAGTGTGTTCTTCCCAGGAAATCATGCTGTCATCCCTAAAAAAAAAGTCTCCTATCTTGTGTATGCCAATCTTACTAAGTTTCAATTACACCCTCATCTTGACTTAGTGAGAACCACTGACACCACTCAACCTCGGCCTGTGGAGAGTATATTAAAGTATGTGCCTGTCGTGACATTAATTCGTGCCAAGCATGTGTCATGGTGCTCAGTGGGTCGACCACCCCATACCGTCTATTAGGAGGGGTAAATAATTGCAGCTGCAGCTGATACAGTTGCAAGATGTCACGCTCAATGTAAGCGTAAGGTGTATCATGTGGCCCATGTATCCAACTGTGCGCTATCATGCCATGTGCTGCTTCATGATAACTTTCTAAGTCTGGCGCCCCTAGCCCTCCAAGTTTATATGAGAGTGTAAGCACATCCCAGCTCACCCTGGGCTTCCAGCCCAGGCCAGCCTGACCAGCAAGGATTTCAGCGTCCTAAATGGCACCTTAGGGAGCAACATTGGGATATTTTGGAATAGAAATAGTAATTGCGGCAGGACTACCATTTTCATAAAGCTATGCAGCCCATGAAGGAAAGAGGAAGTTTAATCCATCTATCCACCACCTCTGATAATGTTTGTATCACTCTACCATAATTCTCGAGTAGCACCATCGAGGGATCAATGTGTAGCTGAATCCCCAAGTATCTAACAGAATCCTCCGTCCATAACAGTGGGAAGTCCATTGATATAGGGGCAGTGATGAGCGAAACGGGGAATATAATAGACTTATTCTAGTTTACCTTTAGACAGGAGTGCCCTCTGAATTGAACCACTTCACCAAGTAAAGGAGAAAGATTGCTCTCTGGGTTGCAGACATACAGCACAGTATCATCTGCGTAAGTGGGTATCGTCAATGTATACCCAGGAAATCGAATGCCTCTGTGACTGTGATATTCTCATATGGCACACACCAATGGCTCCACCACCAGGGCATACTGCGGCCCTGTCTAGGTCCTCTGGCAATCTCCATAGTCTCAGAGACTTTTCCATTGACTCTCACTCATGCCAAGGGCTTTGTCTACAGAGTCCTCAGCATTTGGCGATGCACCTCTCCCACTCCAACACGATGCAGCACTGCGAACATAAAGTCCCATTCAACAGAATCCAACACTTTCTCTGCATCTAACAACGCTGCTGCAGCTCACAGCGCGTGCACGCGGGATCTAATTGTTGCATAGTGCTGAAGATTGTTCTATGATTCATTGTTAATGAGCGGCTGGGACAAAGCCCGACTGCTCCTGTCCCACAAGCAGCGGGAGAAGGGGGGCCAGTCTGTTTGTGAGGATTTTTGCATATATTTTCGTGTCTACATTCAATAAGGACAGTACATGAGGAGCATGCTGGGAGTGCTGGATTAAGTAGTGTGACAATTAAGGCTTCCCTCATAGTGGGCGGCACAATGGCATCTGAGGTGATTTCTCTGAATAGGGTCTGCAAGTGGGGGATAACGATTCATGGTATGTCTTATAAAACATCACCGATACCTATCCATGCCCGGGGCCTTACCAGCCGCCATTTCCTGTCTCACCTTGCGAACTTTGACTGGCTACAATGGGGACATGCTCTCTGTCATCACTGTTGAGCCACTTCATGGTAAAGTGTTCCAAATAATTCATAACACTTAGGTCGTTATGAGCTGACTTTGTAGCATACAGATTTTCATAATTTTACCTATATCTGTCAGTGATTCCTAGCGAGTCACTGACATATTGTCCATCTGTGGCTTCCACCTCCAAAATCGAGATCTCTATTAGGCCTCATCATTGCTGCCAATACTGCCCCTGGGTGCTCGCCCTCCCCACAGGCTCGGGCTACAGCATATCTTCTTATATGTTTTACTTCGTCTTGAGCGACTGTATGATATTCAGTGACTTTCTCTCTAATTTGTCCCAGTATACTTGCGTTCACTGAATCAAGGTGTTCCTTCTCTAAATCCGCTATTTCTCTCTCTAGTCGGCTCAACCTGCCCCGTATTGACTTTAATACCCCTGCGTGTGTGGCTAATGCAACTCCTCTTATGTACGCCTTAAATGCCTCCAATATGATACAAAATGTACTGACTGTCCTTATAATATTGCGAAAATATTCTGCTATTGCCTGTTGTGACTCTTTCCTAAAAACTTCGTATAGCAATGAATAAGGTGGAAACCGCCACATAAATGGGCCTGTTTTATCACTGTAAGTGTCCAGTGTAACCATCACTGATGAGAGGTCAGAAAGTGTTCTAGGCAGCGTCATGCAGGCGGTAATCCTCGAGGCTAGATGTTAGCCAATAATCACTGCGTGTATGTAAATTATGAACTGTAGAGTAGTGTGTATGGCCACCAGAAGTGGGGTACCTGTACCTCCATGTGATAGCGCGTCCAGTCCTTATAAATTACTTATGCTTGGACACGCCGGAGGTCGGTGAACCTTTTGACCGGGTTAAGTTCTCCTCATCCAAAGAATTGTCAGATCCTCAAATCAATAATCATTTATAATCAATAATCAATACTCGATTAGTAATCAATCAACAAATTAGTTAAACAGAAAATCAGTAATTAGACACACCATGACCTTTCAGTCATGAATAACCACACCTGTTTATTAAAAGTTAATGAGTTTATTTCCCTATATTAACAAAGCTAACACAATATAAGTAAGTCTTAAAATCAAATGATACACATATACAAACATCACTGGCTGTCCATAACAACGGAAAAAACGCAATCTACGCAAAATGTGGATTATGATGCACTTGGTTATAGCAATGCAAATCACTAATAAGAGTAACTGAATTTGACTAGTTGCATACATCGGTCAGCATAACAAGATTTCAATTCAGCACAGTGCATCAAATGAATACCTCAACTAACCTCTGATTAGCACTGGCATGTGGGGCTTCATGCAAAATGAATTTAATCAACATAAATTTAGAAAACTTCTAGCTTAGGCTCTGTCAAAATTTAAGCAGTTTGTACCTAAAAAATACAATGAATAATACATTTATCCTTTTATAATTACCAAATACAATCAGCATTCAAGGTAAGTCTTCGTCCTTCAGGTACCGGTTCGATCAGCATGGGGCAGATTTCAAGGGGGCAAATTTTAAGGCAGGTTTTCCTTGCAGCAGCAAGGACAATGGGGCAAAAGTTCTTGTATGGGCAAGGCAAAGTAAAGTTGAAGTTAAAGTCTCTAGGGTGAGAATTCTTTAAAGTCTCTCTCTCTGGAATAGAGAAAAAGGCACCAACAAAAGGATACCTATTGGCTCCAAATGTTGCTGAGCCAATTTCCCACGGAAGCAAATCCTTTTCCAACTTTTTTCCATACTCCTGGTTCCTTCAATTCTTTCAAATCTGTACTATTGTTAGTTAAATTTGCAAGCATATTTCTCGCGTCCATTGTCTCAACATACTCATTCAGCAAGCGATAGAAGACATTAGATGAGAGTTCTTTCTTATCAAGTAAATATTTTTCGTCTTGTTCGAGTTTCTTCAAAGGAATTAATTAAGTAGTAGTTTTAAAAGTAGAAGCATCTTTCGCGTCTCTTTCATTCTCTCCATGCATTCCAAGAATTATTGCCAAAATTATTAGTACACATGCAATTATTAGACCTATACACATGTATTTACAATATTTCATTTTCTGTCCTTGTGTAGTATTGTCTGTCATGATCTATAGAGAATCAGAAAGTTGAAGATAGTTTATCAAATCAAATTTGCAGATATATATATGTAGGATGAACGAGGTCAAAGTTCACACGGCTTTCTTTAGCAGCTTAGTCTCTTATCGGTTTAGCAGCTTTGTCTCAAAATCGGTCTCAAAAAGTCAATCAGGTTATCAATGTCTTATTCGGTAATGTTCATGAAATTTCCCTTTTCAAGTACCAAAGTGTCGTTCTGCTTCTTCATTTTCAAGACTAAGAGATAGAAATTCATCTGACCAATCATTAGTGGCTGTGTTTGCCCATTCTGGACCAGACTATCTTCTGCTCGCTATTCTTTTCCTTTTCAATTTTGCATCTCCTTTTGATTCCCTTTCGCTTATGTCTTGTTCTTTGGCTGTCTTTTTCTTAATTCGATGTGGTTATGAAAGACACTTCCTTTCTTTTCTCCTTCAATTTTGGCCATTTGTTTTCGTTTAAAGTTTCCTTAGTCTTTGATATGCTTTGTCTCCGTTTCGCGTTGCTTTCACCTGATGGACCTGCAACCGGTTCTGGAAGAATATGAACAATTTCACTTTGCTCTGTCTTGTCTCCTTCCCCTAGGAGGTCAATCAGGTTTTCTCCTTCTTTTCCAGTATCGTCTGCTTCCGGGAAAGACCTCCTCTTATTAGGCTCTCCTGCTTCTTCACCTGAGATAGGATCTTTATCACCTCCTGAGGCTTCTTCTCTGTTGTCCTCAAAAGGATTGACTGCGTCTTCCTCAGAGAATATTTCTTCTGTCTCAATTTCTTCTTGCTCGCTTTCAGGTTCTTTTCGTTCTGTCTCAGTGCCTGGTACTTTCCTGTTAGCTGTTGGTAATTTCAGTGCTTCAATTTCCTCTTCAGTGGGACACGTCACCCTTTTTGTGTGACTGGCGTGAATCCAGTTGGGAACTCCCGCACATTCCACAGCGGTGGTAGTTGTCAGAATCACTTGAAAAGGTCCTTTCCAACGGGGTTCCAAACACGATTTTCTCACGTGCGTCTTTACCACAACCCAGTCACCTGCTTTCAGGGCGTGTCCTGGACCTTGGATCTGTGGCAAGGTGGTTGCCTCTACCTGGTGAGAAAAAGAGCGGACCACATCAGCCAGACCTTTGCAGTAGTCCAATACCATATCATCTGTAATATTTACAAGGGCATTCACAGGAACTGCTGGAAGTCTCATGGCTCTGCCCATGAGAATTTCATGTGGTGATAGTCCAGTTTTTCTATCAGGTGTGTTTCTCATTGACATTAACACCAAAGGCAAAGCGTCAGGCCTTTTCAAGTTTATGGATGTGCATATTTTCGCCATTCTTGATTTCAGGGTGCCATTCATTTGTTCCACTAGTCCTGATGCTTCAGGGCGGTAGCTACAATGCAATTTTTGTTTAATGTTCAATGCTGCACATAGTAATTTGATTACTTCATTATTGAAGTGACTTCCCCTATCTGATTCTAAAGAGATCGGAAATCCGAAACATGGTATTAGTTCTCTCAAGAGTAGTTTTGCAACTGTGAGACTGTCATTTCTGCGTGTAGGGTATGCAACAATCCAGTGACTAAAAATACACACAATCACCAACACATATTTCAAGCCTGCATGGATAGGCATCTCAATGAAATCCATTTACATCCTGCTGAACGGCCCACCTGCTCTTCCAATGTGGCTCAAATTTACTACTGTTCCCTTCCCTGCGTTCATTTGTTGGCAAATGACGCAACGATGGCAAACTGCTTCAGCAATTTGGCGGAATTTGGGATTAAACCAATCAATTTTGAATAATCTAATCATGGCATCTCTTCCAATGTGTGCTTGTCCATGGTATAACCTAGCTATTTACGTCAAAAGACTATCTGGCAAAACAAATCTCCCTTCACTTGAAACCCACAAATCATCTGGCTTTTTTACACATTGTAATTTACTCCATGAGAGTTTTTCATCCTTATTAACATTATTTTGTAGGAATTTTAATTCTTCTATTGTGTCTACAACTTTTAGAGCAAAGGCTTCATTTGGTTCAAGTTCTGGCTCACTTATCAAATTCCATTAGTCTCTGAGCAATATACAGTTCAATGCGCAAAACCTTGCGACTTGATCTGCACATCCATTTCCCGCAGAAACGAAGTCTTGTGATTTCAAGTGTGCACTGCATTTTACCACTGCTACTTCTCCTGGTAACTGGATAGCATGTAACAGTTCTCTTATTCTTTCACCATTTTTCACTGGTGATCCTGAAGAGGACATAAAGCCTCTTTGTGACCACAATTGTCCAAAATCATGCACTATTCCAAATCCGTACTGACTATCAGTGTAAATGGTGACTTTCATTAGTGCGGAAAGTTGGCAAGCTCTAGTAAGGGCTACTAGTTCCGCTACTTGTGCAGAGTAAATTCCTTGAAGCCAAGATGCTTCTAGAACACCAGTTATTGTACATACAGCATATCCTGCTTTCAATATTCCTAGTGCATCTCTTAAACATGAACCATCAACAAAAATAATCTGATCATTTTCTTCCAAACGAGTATCTTTGATATCAGGTCTTGGCTTAGTACAAAATTCAGTCATTGAAGACAGTCATGCTCGATATCATCAGCGTTTTCAATTTCAACATTTTCACTGGGAAACAAAGTTGCTGGATTCAATGTAGTACACCTTTTTAATTGCACATTAGGTGATCCCAAAATTATTGTCTCGTACCTTGTAACCTTGTAAGCCTAGCACCAGTCATTTGCTGTGTTCGGGAACGTGTCAAAAGTATTTCGACTGAGTGAGGGATCACTATTCCTTCACTTTGATTCAGGCTCATACCAACTGCTGCTACAGCACGCAAGCATCCTGGTAAGGCTGCTGCGACTGGATCCAAAGTAGCTGAAAAATATGCTACTGGCCTGTTTACGCCACCATGGGCTTGAGTCAAGACAGACAAGGAACATGCATCACGTTCATGACAAAACAATGTGAAAGGCTTTGTGTAATCAGGCGTACCTAAAGCAGGAGCTCTGCACATGCATTCCTTTAAATCAATAAAGGCATCCATTTCATCTCTTTTCAACATTATTTCATCCTGCGCATCTTTCTGGGTCAGTTTCAGTAAAGGTTTTGCTAAAGTTGAGAAATTGGGAATCCATTGGCGACAGTAGCCCACCATTCCCAAAAACTTTCTCACCTCTTTTCTTGTTTTGGGTGGACTCATTTGAAGTACACTCGTTATTCTTTCTTTCATTATTTTTCTCGACCCTTTTTTTATTTGGTGACCCAAATATTTCACTTTCTTTTGGCAGTATTGCAATTTTGAAGGAGACACTTTGGGGGTCATTCTGACCTTGGTGGTAAAAGGCCCTTTCCGCCGGTCAGAAGTCCGCCACTATACCGCCGCGGCCGCGGTAAACCGCCACGGTCATTCTGACCTCCAACTGGCAAACCGCCAAAAACCCGACATCCACGGAAGGCCGCCTCATCAGCGGGCAGCGATAAACTGGCGATGACCAAACCTCCACCGTCACGCCAACACAAACACGCCCATGCCATTACGACCCACGAATCCACGCGGCGGTCTTACAACCGCGGTATTCCATTGGTGGTACACACCGCCGCGCTCAAAATACACACTCTCATACAAAACACCGCCACATTGAACAATTTGAAATACACACACCTGAGACACATACAAACACCACTCCCACACATCCATCACCATATAAAACACACACCCACATCACCCACAAACCCCTACAACCAGAAATTCTGAGAGAAGGCACAATACACAGAGAGATAGCACAGGCATCGCAAACCACAACACACACAGGAACCCAACATCATCACCCACACCACATCTACACACACATCACCACACACCACCACTCACATCACCACTAACACCACCCCACACCTCATCCACACCACCCCATGGCACCCCAAAGACACCCCAGGTTCTCGGACCAAGAACTCAGGGTCATGGTGGAGGAAATAATAAGGGTAGGGCCCCAGCTCTTCGGCACACAGGTGCAGCACACCAGAATAGCCAGGAAGGCGGAGCTATGGCAACGGATCGTCGACAGGGTCAACGCTGTGGGACAGCATCCCAGAAATCGGGAAGACATCCGAAAGCGCTGGAACGACCTACGGGGGAAGGTGCGCTCGATGGTCTCAAGACACAACATCGCTGTGCAGAAGACTGGCGGCGGACCCCCACCCACTCCACCCGAATTCACAGCATGGGAGCAAGAGGTCTTCAACATCCTGCATCCTGACGGCCTCGCTGGAGTAGCCGGAGGAATGGACTCTGGTAAGTCGAATCTCAACTACTTCACCCCACCCCAACCACCAGCATGCCAACCCACACCCCCACCCTCACCCCCAACCCCCAACACACATCCTCCCTGCCAATGTCTCACCAGCACAACCCACCCAACCCAACACCAAACCCTGAATGCCAACACAAACCATGGACACCCATCACCTATGCATGACCACTGCACATACCCATCCCCCCCCACAAACCACCCTCACAACTCCTCCCACAAGGGAATGCCAGCACTGGGGGACAAGGGCACCCACAAATCGCACGCCATGGCACACACAATAGCAATAACCATACTCTTTTACCCCTGCAGGGCCCGAACGCCAACACACCGCCACGGAGGGTCCAGATTTGTCCATCCCACCCCCAGAACAGGCCCCCAGTGAGGACAGCAGCTCTGTTGACCTAGAACCTGATGACCAGCCCGGACCATCGGGGACCTCTGGACAGTCGGTTCCCCACACACAGACACAGGCCACAGCAGTCCTAACCCCCTCTGGGAATATCAGCACAGCTCCCACCCAGCGGGCCCATGCCTCTGTCTCCAGGACACGTCAATCAGCGGTGTGTCCGCCACTACAGGGCACCCAGGCTGACCCAACAACAACAGGGACCTGGGGGCAGTGGTAGTGGGCACACCGTCCAGGGGACAGAGGCCCGGGGAAACAGGGGAACTGGGAGGGCTGCTGGGCGACAGGGGGGGGGACAGGCCCAGGGAACCCACTCTCCAAGAGGCCCTCACCACCATCATGGGAGCATACCACCACTCCCAGGAGACGATGGCGACGGTACTGGCCAGGTTCCAGGAGATCCAGGCACAGCAGGAGGAGCGGTACATGGGGTTCAGCAACGAACTCAGGATCATCGGTTCCGCTATGGGGAACATAGTTCTGGCCCTCAACCAGATAGTCACCACATTGAGGGACCATGTGGTACCACAAAGGGCCCCTGTCACTAGCCTGGACCACGAACAGCCTACCACCTCCGCCGGCGCTAGTGGAAGGAGGCCCCCACACAACGACAGGCCACCAGAACCCCACCTCCTGCTGAAGAACAACCACCCCGCAAGCGGAACCTGAGATCACAAAAGAAGACAGAGTAGGATGCCAAGACCCTCGCCAGGAAAGGATACCCCCTGATGTCATCCCACTGTCCCACATTGTCACCCTGTCCAACCTTAAACAGCCCCTGCTCCATCCTTCCACAGGCATATGGACAATGCACCTGTGAAACTGAGAACTGGACTCTGCCATGGACATTACTTCACCCCCACCCATCACCTTTTGACTATCATGGACCTATATGTAGCACTAAAAATAAATCACTAATTGCACTTAAAAAATCAGGAGTCTGCTTGTATTCTTAACAAATGTATTACACATAACGGTTCAATAATGTTCAGTTACATTGTGATGACAACATACCAATGTCAATGAGCTTTAGTCCATGGGCAAACAAAGCAGAAGTCACGCAGTTGGTCAAACAGCTCTGAAAAGGGAAGGGAAAGTCATAATTCAGTGAAAAGGAAATGGTGGGGAACACAGAAAGTAGAAATGCAGGAGGCCAGAAGTAATTGTAAAATGGCGTGGGTGATTCTTACCTGTGTGCTACTGAAAATACTGTTGTATAACTGTGTCCCTGTTGTCCGTGTCGTCCCCGTCGTCTTCCTCCTCTTCACTCTCCACAGGCTCCACAGCTGCTACAACACCACCATCTGGACCATCCTCCTGCAGGAAAGGCACCTGGCGTCGCAATGCAAGATTGTGAAGCATACAGCAGGCCACGATGATATGGCACACCTTCTTTGGTGAGTACATTAGGGATCCACCTGTCATATGCAGGCACCTAAACCTGGCCTTCAGGAGCCCGAAGGTCCTTTCTATGATCCTCCTAGTTCGCCCATGGGCCTCATTGTACCGTTCCTCTGACCTTGTCCGGGGATTCCTCACTGGGGTCAATAGCCAAGGCAGGTTGGGGTAACCAGAGTCACCTATTAGCCACACACGTTGTCTCTGTAGCTGTCCCATCACATAAGGGATGCTGCTATTTCGCATAACATACGCGTCATGCACTGGCCCAGGGAATTTGGCATTTACATGGGAGATGTACTGATCAGCCAAACAGACCACCTGGACATTCATAGAATGGTAATTTTTTCTGTTTCTGTACACCTGCTCATTGTCTTTTGGGGGTACTAAAGCCACATGGGTCCCATCAATGGCACCAATGATGTTGGGGATATGTCCAAGGGCATAGAAATCACCCTTCACAGTGGCCAAATCACCCTCCTCTGGGAAAACAATGTAGCTCCGCATGTATTTCATCAGGGCAGACAACACTCTGGACAAAATCTTAGAAAACATAGGCTGAGACATCCCTGATGACATGGCCACTGTTGTCTGAAAAGACCCACTTGCCAAAAAATGGAGGACTGACAGAACCTGTACCAGAGGGGGAATTCCTGTGGGTTGGCGGATGGGGGACATCAGGGCTGGCTCCAGCTGGGCACACAGTTCATGTATAGTGGCTCGGTCAAGTCGGTATCGAAGTATGATATGGCGTTCTTCCATTGTCGACAGGTCCACCAGCGGTCTGTACACGGGAGGATTCCTCCTTCTCCTCGCAAGTCCCAGCGGACGGTGCCTAGGAAGGACAACATGGAGTACAGAGTCAAGAAACCCACAGGTACGTAACCACAGCTTGCACAGTACACGATTCTCAATGCATTGAATGGGTTGTATGAGTGTAGATGCAAGGCCTAGGTATGTGTGACGCAGTACAAATTAAGCCATGTGAGCCCTTGAAATGGCGGCTGCCTGACCTGAGAAGTGTGACAGTGGGATGTGAGGTCAATGCGCTGGCGTGGCACACCGTGGCGGTAGGCGGTCGAAGACCGCTGTGCGAAGCCGCATCGGTTAACATTGAATCCTATGGGTTTCAGGAGCCAATGACGAGGTGGGCCGGCGGTCGCGGTACGCACCGCGGCGGCACGCACCACCGCGGGCGTGACCGCCATTTTCTATCTGCTTAATCACTCGAGACCTGATCATCCACAGGAGAGGACCTATACTGCAAGTGCTGCTGTGACCTCGGTCTGGAAGAGACAATGGCTGCTGCGACTGGGGAAAGGGCCCCTGCCTTCACTTCAGAAGAGTTGGAGAAACTTGTGGATGGGGTCCTCCCCCAGTATGCGCTACTCTACGGTCCTCCAGACCAACAGGTAAGTACACTGGGTGCACGTTGAATGGGCTATGCCTGGGTTGTGTATGGTGGATGTAAGATGGTGGGGTGGGGAGAGAATGAGGAGTGCAAGGCACAACAGATGAGAGCATGTGCCACATGGCAAGGTTGGGGAGGGGGGGACATTCACATCTAACATACAGAAAAATGATGATATTTCCTATTCCACCCTGTACATGTCAAATAGGTCAGCGCCCATCAGAAAGTCGACATTTGGCGTGCCATCGGCAAGGACGTCCGGGCCCTGGGGGTCCACAACAGACAGAGCACCCACTGCTGCAAGAGGTGGGAGGACATCCGCCGCGGGACCAGGAAGACCGCCGAGTCTCTGCTGGGGATGGCCTCCCAACGTAGGAGGGGTGCCAGTCGTACCTTGACCCCCCTGATGTCCCGGATCCTGGCGGTGGCCCACCCCGATTTGGATGGGCGCGTGAGGACATCACAGCAGACACAAGGGGGTGAGTACCAGCACATTCTGCTATCTTTACACGCAGTGGAGGCGTCTGGGTGGGGGAGGAGGGCTGTGGGTGACATTAGGCCAGGGCGCTTTCTGTAGTGTAGTCCCCTCCTTTAGGCATGGCCCTGTGCCCCCGCCCCCCACCTCTGTAGGGTGACAAGTACAGCAATCGATGGTCCAGCATCACCCATGTGCGCATTTGTTGTCTATAGACCTGTTGGCCTAGTCACAAGTACTGAGTAGTGTACCCCGATTGCGCGGCTTAGTGCATGAGGCTCCTGTGTCTGTCCTCTCCGCCAACGGTGTTGACAATGCATGCACTCAACCTGTTTTTATTTCTCCCCCCACCCTTTTTCTTTATCGTCTTGTGCATGTGTGCATTAGCATCATCAGGCGGAGGAGAATTGGCATTGGAGCACGAGGGAGCTGCGACTCACAAGGCCCCGGTGGGCCATGGTACAGACACCGAGGCCACCAGTGATACGGAGGGCGAGGGGAGCACCACAACGGGGACCCGTGGTGACACCAGCGACACCGACACGTCCTCGGATGGGAGCTCCCTAGCGGTGGCAGCAACATCCGGGCCCCCCGCCTCTACAGGTACAGCCGCCACCCAGCGCACCAGCTCCGCCCTCCCAGCAGCCCCTCAGCCTTCGCTTCGTGCCCGCTCGCCCAAGAAGGCGGGCATCTCCTTCGCCCCAGGCACCTCAGGCCCTGCCCCAGTTACCCCTGCTGCCCTCAGTGAGGAGGTCATTGACCTCCTACAGACCATCATTGTTGGGCAGTCTACCCTTTTGAATGCCATCCAGGGTGTAGAAAGGGAGGTGCATCGGAGCAATGCATACCTGGAGGGCATTCATTCGGGTCAGGCTGCCCATCAACGATCGTTCAATACTCTGGCCTCAGCACTGACGGCAGCCATTGTCCCTGTTTCCAGCCTCCCTCTTCTGACTGCCTCCACCCTGTCTCTGTCTCCTGTTCCTCAGCCTATCCCATCCACACCATCAGACCAGCCTGCACACACCTCAACACCCAAGGGCAGCTCATCCAGACATAAGCACCACAGATCCCACAAGCATTCACCCAAGCAACACCCAGATGCAGACATGCCAACAGTCACTACCACCTCTGTGTCCCCCTCCACCTTGTCTCCCTCCTCCCTCCCTGTGACGTCTCCACTCACACCTGCATGCACACCACCATCAGCCAGTGCTTCCATCACCACCACACCCTCCAGTACAGTCCGCACACGTGCAGTCACCACCCCCACTGCCATTTACACGTCCCCTGTGTCCTCTCCCACTGTGTCTGTCACCCCCTCTTCCAAGACACACAAACGCAGGCAGCCACCCACCCAACAGCCATCCACCTCACGACAGCCTACGTCACAAACACCTGCACCCAAAGACAGCACACCTGACTCTCCTACAACCACATCCTCTTCCTCCACTCCCATTCCCACTGCACCTACCCTTTACATTGGTCCTAAAAAACTTTACCTCTCTAAACTTAACCTCTTTGCCCCACCTGACCCACCCCCTCCATCTGGTAAGAGTCCCTTGAGCACCTCAGCCACCACCAGCCCTGCTTCAAGTGTCAGCATTGTGCACGGGTTTTGGAGTCCCCCCTTTCCCAGCACTGATACATCGGCCAGCAGCAAGGGGACAGCCAGCCCCCCCCCCCCTGGAAAGAGGACCCGTAAAATCAAGGGCCGCCGCGAGAAGACTGACACGGCTGCCCCCAAGGAGCAAAGTCCTGGGCCGTCACCTGCCACAACATCCAGGGGAGGCAAGGGCCAGAGAGCCTCATCGAAGGAGGGCAAGGGCAGCATGGCGGAGAAGTCAGCCAGCAGTGTCGCGGACCAGGAGGGCCCCACAAGCCCCATCCCGAGTGTGACGGAGGACACCCACGGGCCCAGGACTCCGTCACAGAAGGGTCCAGCAACTGCACGGTCGGAGGGCGACTAAGCAGGGAGTCCTGGCCAGGTCTGGCTCCCTTGAATGACTGGACAAGCACCACTGAAGAGGTCCCCGCCGTGCTGGAAGGCACCGCTGAACAGGGCCCCGCCGTGAAGAAAGGCACCGTGCTGGAAGGCACCGCTGAACAGGGCCCCGCCGTGAAGAAAGGCACCGCTGAACAGTGCCCCGCCGTGCTGGAAGGCACCGCTGAACAGGGCCCCGCCGTGCTGGAAGGCACCGCTGAACAGGGCCCCGCCGTGCTGGAAGGCACTGCTGAACAGGGCCCCGCCGTGAAGAAAGGCACCGCTGAACAGGGCCCCGCCGTGCTGGAAGGCACCGCTGAACAGGGCCCCGCCGTCTCAAGCACCGCTCCGCTGGGCCCTTCCTGTCAAGCACCGCTCCGCTGGGCCCTTCATCTCAAGCACCGCTCCGCTGGGCCCCGCCGTCTCAAGCACCGCTCCGCTGGGCCCTTCCTGTCAAGCACCGCTCCACTGGGCCCTTCCTGTCAAGCACCGCTCCGCTGGGCCCTTCATCTCAAGCACCGCTCCGCTGGGCCCTTCCTGTCAAGCACCGCTCCGCTGGGCCCTTCATCTCAAGCGCCGCACCGCTGGGCCCTTCATCTCAAGCACCGCTCCGCTGGGCCCCGCCATCTCAAGCACTGCACCGCTGGGCCCTTCCTGTCAAGCACCGCTCCGCTGGGCCCTTCCTGTCAAGCACCGCTCCGCTGGGCCCTTCATCTCAAGCACCGCACCGCTGGGCCCTTCATCTCAAGCACCGCTCCGCTGGGCCCCGCCGTCTCAAGCACCGCTCCGCTGGGCCCTTCCTGTCAAGCACCGCTCCGCTGGGCCCTTCCTGTCAAGCACCGCACCGCTGGACCCTTCATCTCAAGCACCGCTCCGCTGGGCCCCGCCGTCTCAAGCACCGCTCCGCTGGGCCCTTCATGTCAAGCACCGCTGGCCCATGGACAGTGCCGGTTCTGTCTCGAGCTAGTGTTCACGCTGCACTCTGGGCACCCTGCCTCCTCCAGAACCAGTGGAGACTGTTATCCACTTGAGAGACTGTGGCTTTGCACTCCCCAGGATGGCACAGTGGGCAACCCACCCACTGTAGAGACTTGTGAGACTGTGGCTTTGCACTCCCCAGGATGTAACAGTGGGCAACCCACCCACTCTAGAGACTTGAGAGACTGTGGCTTTGCACTCCCCAGGATGGGACAGTGGGCATGGTGGCCCCTTCGTGGTTCTGGCGTCGTGGACTCATGTGGCTGAGGTGTCCCCCCTTCCCTTCCCCCTGAGGTGCCTGTCGTTTTGTCATCTGATGCCCCAGCAGTGTTCTCTCCAACGGACTCAGGTCTCCTGTGTGGGCTTTGCACATGTGTTTGGTGGACATTGGCCCACGGACTGTGGATATTCGAAAAACTGAGCTGGACTTATTGACTTTGTACATAGCTTTCGCACTGTTCATTATTTATGGTTTGATAATTTATTTTGTAAATTTTCCATGACTTCAATGAACCTAATTTTTACATAAATTTAACGTAACATTTTTATTATGTCTTTGCATTTTTCAGGGGGGTTTGGGAGGTATCACTCAGTTGTTGCTCTGCATTGGTGTGTTGATGGTTGGGGGGGGCGTATGTGTGTGCCCATAACCTTTTCTCCTCCCCCCTCCCCTGTGTCGTAGGTGCGGTACTCACCGTTGTCTTCTGCGCCGGAGTTCGTACTCGTGGTAGATGAGCAGGTAGACAATAGCTGGTAGGATGTTTAATTCGGGCTCCATGCTGTCCTCCGTCCTCGTGGAATGCGTAGAGGTGAGCGTTTTCCCGTTCGTAGTCTGTTTCCGCCGTGTTTTTATCAGCGGTGCTCCCGCCCCGGAAAAGGTGGCGGATTGGTGAGTTGTGATAGGGTGGGCGTTACATTGTCTGCCGCCTGCCTGTTGGCGGTGACTGCCGCGCTGTTTGTGTGTCCCGCCCTGGCGGTCGGAGTGTTAAAGTGGCGGGTTGTGTTGGCGGATCCCGCCAGGGTCAGAATTCCATTTTTTGGACCGCCAGCCTGTTGGCGGGTTGGCCGCCGCTTTAACACCGACCGCCAGGGTTGGAATCACCCCCTTTGTGTCCATTCCTTCCCAAATGGTTCAGTAGGGCAATAGTGTCAACTGTACAGTCATTTTCTGTTTTGGATGCAATCAGTAAATCGTCAATATACTGTACTAAGGTTGATTCAAAAGGTAATTCCAATGATTCAACATTTTTCATTAGAATCTGATTGAAAATTGATGGTGACTCCGAAAACCCTTGAGGAATTCGACACCAGCTGTAGACTCTGTCCAGGAATTTGAAACAAAAGAGAAATTGGCTGTCCTCATGAAGAGGCACAGAAAAGAATGCTTGTGACAAATCAATGACTGAGAACCACTCTGCATCACAGGGAATTTGAAACATTATTACAGCTAGATTTGGTACTACGGGACAACATTTGACTATTATGTCATTTATTTTTCTCAAGTCTTGAACAATTCGGACCTTTCCACTTGGTTTTATTAGTCCCATAATTGGTGAATTACATGGACTACTTAGTACTTCTTTCAGTACTCCCTGTTTCACAAATTCGTCAATGAGTTGTGCGACTTTCATGAGAGTATCTTGTGGCATATGGTATTGTGGAATCTGTGGAAAATTTGCATTAGGTTTTACAGTCACTTTCACTGGTTCTGCTCCTTTGACCAATCCTACTTCTTTCCCTGTCATATCCCACACTTCCTTTTCAACAGTTTCTTGTAAATCAGCTGGAATATCTGCTTCAGTGAGCATAGGATAAAGAGTAATCAGGGGACACTCTTCATCAACAGTTTCCATTTCGTCTTCTTCTAAACTGTCCTCTTCTTCCTCATCACTGTTTGTCTGACTTTTAATTCCATTATGTGAGCACATAATCGAGCATCCTAATGTACATAATAAATCTCTTCCTAATAGGGATATCGAACTTGAGTCACACACCACAAATTTATGTAACCCTTGAAAGTTTCCAATTTTGACTTGCACTGGATCTGTAATTGGGTTTGTCAGATACCTATTTGCTACTCCCACTACTTGAACTGTTCTCCCTGAAAGTGGCAAATTTGGTACTTCGATACTTCTAACTGTAGAGCGTGTAGCTCCTGTGTCAACCAAAAATGAAACGCTGTGACCCTTAACTCTTCCTTCCACATATGGTCCCTTTTGATCAACTTCCAAAGATGCTGCAAGCATACAATTTCCCTTCTCATCTGAAATTTCACTCTCCCATTCATTGTTTATTCCATTCTCACTGTGTAACGGGAATTGGTGTACTGTGTTACTTTGATTCATTCCTTGACATGTAACCTGTTGAGGAAGCATTACTTGTTGCTGATTCATTGGTGCTAAGAGTACTTGCATTTGTTGATTAGGTACCAAAGGAAACTGTTGTTGCATTGGCTGTGATTGTACCATTTGTACACAAGGCATTTGTACCTGCTGTGGTTGTATAGGTTGTAAACCTTGCATCTGATTTGCATTATTTTGGAAATTTGGATTTGGACCTCTCAATTTCAGTCCTCTCATATTCTGAAATGTATTGTCATCATTGTTTTGCTGACCTACACCTTCCTGCACCAACATTGGGCACTCCCACTTCCAATGACCTCCGATTCCGCACGTGTGACATGGCATCACTTTCTTCATTGCCTGTATACCATTTGGAATCACAACAGTATTTAAATCAGGACCATTATTCACAAAACCTCCTCGGCCTCTGCCTCTCATCTGTGGCTGAAACATAGCATTTCCCTGCTGTTGCTGCTGCGGCAACTGTTGTTGGAAACCTTGCAAACCTGTCTGAGCTGCTCTAATCTACATCACCATCACTTTTTCTTTCAACCTTTTCTGCTTTGTCTCAATCTCATCACTGCAGTATTTTGCATAGTTTAACACTTCATCGATCGATTTTGACTGCCAACAAATCAAATGCGTTTTTATCATCTGGCTAATTTCGGGTCTCAGCCCTTCCACAAATCTGAATACAAAATGGAGCATGTCCTTTGCCTCAATCGTTTCCGTGCCACTGTAATTTTTAAATGCTTTCAACAATCTCTCATAGTATGCATGTATCGACTCTTTAACTTCCTGTGCTGTTCTGTCAATTTTCTGCCAATCTACATTTTTCGACGCAACTTTTGTTTTCAAATACTCAATCACTTTATAGTATATGCTCATTACCCTAGGCGATGGTGCACCTGTGTCCTTATCCCTTTCTGGTTCACTTGTTGGCCAATCTACAGCCCTTTTCCAATCTTCCCACAAATTTGCTGGAAATACAATTTTGAATAAAATATTCAGGTCTTCCCAAAGACATTTCGCAAGTTTTACAAATCTATCTGTTTGTTGATACCATTCGATCGGTTTCACTCTTAACTTAGGGTAATCATCTGTAAAAGATTGAATGTCACACCTGTGCCATGGTACATGGATAAGTTTTCCCCCTGCTGTTTCTCTCATTGGTAACATGGTTATAAGATCATCATTCTGTTGTACTTTATCATTCCGATCTGGGGTACTTTCTTTCTTTTTATCCTTTTTCTTAACCCACCTACTCTCCCACTTGTCTAAACATCTCCAAACCTGCGCGCTTTGCAATATTTCTTTAAGGTGTGTTTTCATTCCTGCAGACCTCATGTGTTCAAAATCTTTTGTCTCAAAGTCTAACCTGTAACTCCTGCTCAAATGCTTGGTTTTATTTATGTCTATTTCGTGTCTCTCTGCAATTTCTTGTAACCTCTTATGTATGCTGCTTACTTCTCTTATAATTCTAGGGCAAATGTATCTCAGCTCTTCTTCTGTGTATGATTCTAACCTGTTCAAACCCATCGTTCCATCTACGAGTTCACCTGCTTCCATGCCCAATCTTATTTGATTCAAATATTCTTCTCCTTTCCCGTTGGGTGTACTCTGTGGGGAATTCAGACTGTTCAACCATTGTGTTAACTGTTGTGCGTTTAGTCCCATTAATGTGGCATCTACGTCTACTGCTACTGATGGTTTCTGTAATATTTCAGTTTTTGAGGTTTGCGGTATTATTAGTGGCGGATTTGACCTTACCACAGTTGATGGAACACAAATTGGAATTGGACTAAATTCCAACAAATACCCAGATCTATTTGACAGTGTTCCTACGGGAGTTGTTTCTTGGGTATTTTCTATGTATCTTCTTCCTGTCTCATTCTGCGTCATTACACCTTGATCGCATACATTTGGCTTTGCTTGTATATATAATGGTACTGGCGGACCTACAGTGATAGGCAAAGATATTGCATCATGATTCTGTCTGTTACCCAAATTCTGTGCCATGTTAATTCCCACATTATGATTCATCATTGCTGGCATGTCTAACTGTGTCTCTGCTGTTTGAATGTACTTTGGCATTTCTTGCATCTGCTTTTGAGGCATCAAAATTTGTGTTGATTCGGTTTGAATCAATGTCGGTCTTTGGTAATTCTGTCCTCCCTGCACCACTAAATTAGAAGTCATTTCCAAATTATGCTCATCATAATAGCATCTTTTGACCTGTGGCTGATAATCATTAACAGGTTTCAGTTTAGTCATGTCAGGATATATTCTCTGAACTTGTGGTATTTCTGGTGTAAAAGGTATATTGGGACTACTTTGCCTCTGCAATATTCTCAAATTCGGAGCTACAGTACCCTGTATTGGTTCTGGAGGGGCAGTACTAGTGCTTGGGCCATTTTCGTTTTTCCACATATGGTGGTGGACGGTCATTTAGCAATTGCAGAATGAACTCCTCATCGTCTGATTCATCTGACCTTTTCGAGTTGCTCTTGTTTTCTCTATCTCTGGACTGACTCCTGTTTGTTTTATGGGTAGCTTTCTTTCCTTCCATCTCTGCTTCGTCAGTAATTGCTGGAAACAATTTAATTCCCTGATCTCCAAACTTTTTGGGTGCTATCCCATCTAGCATCCGCTAGTGTCTTTTCTGTTTTTCTCACTCTTGTCTCAAATTTCTTTTGTAATTGCCTTCTAGCCATTTGTTCCCAAATTGCTAATGCTTCAAACTGTGCTGGTCTTGGAGGTATTTTCATGTCATATAGCGCAAATCTTAAATTCTCCAAAACTCTTAGATTAAACGTCCCATGGATAGGAAACGCTACACTTCCATGCTTTTCTGTTAATTTACACCATTGCTTTAACCAAAGACATGGTGCGACACCCTTTTCTTCAATTACGATATAAGCTGGTGTACCCTCAGGCGGTGTTTCTTCTCCTACATTTGCTTTAATATATACATCTCCCCTCAAGGCACTCTTAAATGCTTTGAAAAATGTAATCTTTCCATCTTTTAATTTCTTAAAAATGTAATCAATAAGTGACTTTAATTCCCTGAATACTCTTCGCTTGCCTTTCCCCACCAATTGTGCTTCACGGACTGCGTCCAATTCGTGCGCGACCCTTCTCACCAGCCAACCTATCCCAGCGCGGCTCCTAGTGATGTCACACTCACACACTGCGGCTGACATAGCCTCGCGGCGTGTCCTCCTTCATTCAGCTTCACTCAAAACTAATTTCTGCAATATATCGCAAGCACTAATCAAAAGAAGAAAACAAATCTGTCGGTTTACTACAGGAAAGGTAATACAATCGCTTCAGAAACCTTAGGGATTTTTCACTAGCCTCAGCAGTTATTCCATCTTTCTCGGTTTCCCACTTTCGCAAGCAAAATTTGACCTGCAAACTTTACTCTCAACTGATCAATGAACTATTCTAGTGCACCTTAGAATTCGTCAAATCTCAAAGTCAAAAATGTTCTTTTATTCCTCAACATTCGTACTGACTTGTTGACCACGCCCGATCAACCTATTAAACCGAACAAATTACAACATCAATCAAGTGTCTCATACACTTTTCAACATACTCCGGAGTCTCTTGACCTCGCAGGGCCCGTCTCAACATCAACAACCACGTGGACAATTTTTCCTGCACAAAGCGCTACACACATATGAAGTTCGACGACTTCCCTACTTTCACACTTTGGAGTACCACTCCTCTAAAATTTTGATTGGAGTTCTTAACCCCCTAAAATCCTCACAAACTTCACAATTCATCTGCGGCATAAGCTGTGCAAGCGCAAAACCCTAACTTCATTCATACTGTTACTAGAAACGCCGAAAACATTCTCACACCTCAATTTCCTCCTTTCGCAAGCTCCGAGATTCCAGGAAAGTCATTGGGGATTTAGGGCATCATCATCTCTCCAACTTGTATTATCAAAGAAAATTCTAACTTGAATCTGTCTATTGTTCGAATGGGGTCCCAAAGGGCCAAACCATCCTCTGCTACCATCTACTGATAGCACGTCCAGTCCTTATAAATTACTTATGCTTGGACATGCCGGAGGTCGGTGAACCTTTTGACCGGGCTGATTTCTCCTCATCCAAAGAATTGTCTGATCCTCAAATCAATAATCATTTATAATCAATAACCAATACTCGATTAGTAATCAATCAACAAATTAGTTAAAGAGAAAATCATTAATTAGACACACCATGACCTTTCAGTCATGAATAACCACACCTGTTTATTAAAAGTTAATGAGTTTATTTCCCTATATTAACAAAGCTAACACAATATAAGTAAGTCTCAAAATCAAATGTTACACATATACGAACATTACTGGCTGTCCATAACGACGGAAAAAACGCAATCTACGCAAAATTAGGATTTTGATGCACTTGGTTATAGCAATGCAAATCACTAATAAGAGTAACTGAATTTGACTAATTGCATACATCGGTCAGCATAACAAGATTTCAATTCAGCATGGTGCATTAAATGAATACCTCAACTAACCTCTGATTAGCATTGGCATGTGGGGCTTCATGCAAAATGAATTTAATCAACATAAATTTAGAAAACTTCTAGCTTAGGCCCTGTCAAAATTTAAGCAGTTGGTACCTAAAAAGGAAAATACAAAGAATAATACATTTATCCTTTTATAATTACCAAATATAATCAGCATTCAAGGTAAGTCTTCGTCCTTCAGGTACCGGTTCGATCAGCATGGGGCAGATTTCAAAGGGGCAAATTTTAAGGCAGGTTTTCCTTGCAGCAGCAAGGACAATGGGGCAAAAGTTCTTGTATGGGCAAGGCAAAGTAAAGTTGAAGTTAAAGTCTCTAGAGTGAGTATTCTTTAAAGTCTCTCTCTCTGGAATAGAGAAAAAGCATCAGAGTGTCATCAAAATGGCTTCTCAAACTTGGCTTCAAAATGGCATCAAAGAAAATGGCTGGTTTCTCTTCGTACGGTAGGATTAAGTAAGAAAAGTTCAAAATTCTTCAGGTTCTTCCATTGGAGGGTTCATGGGGTGATTTCTCTTTAACCAATGAATGGTGTCTTTTCTCTTAATACTCATCTACGCATAAGGTGTCCTTGGAGTTTTGGAACACAAGTAGCAACAAAGTTACCAATTAATTCTGCATCAGTGTCTTTATTGTCTGCACCTGCAGAAGCTGACCTTGCTTCAAAGGGGATTAAAGTTGCCTAGCAGCAACTTTTGAGATAAGTGTATTAGTCATTCTACTGGAAAAATACAGCTTTAAAGGATTAAAACACGTCGTTGTTATACAAGTGAAAACTACGCAGTTAAAATTGAGACCAGGCAACTAGGCCAAAGCCTCTGCTAAATTTAAGCAAAGCATATAACAGTTCTAACGAGAAACTAATAGAATATATCTGCAATCATGACACATTGATACATTGGTCAGTTTTTAAGATTAATTAAGCTCGTTTATAATAATGGCGACCTACTTCGTGGGCACATTTTCTACATACATTATTTTTCTTTGCTAAAATCACATTGCCTTATAGGATTTTGTTACATGATATATAAATGTTTGTTAGTCTTTCTTTTTCTGCTTCATCACATGTGTCTATCAAACCACCCCCCCCACTACTAGCTTATTTAGTGCTCGAGCTGCCGCTGAGGGGCGTCATTGAGGACCAGCAGAACGGTCTACTGCAGGATTCAACACGCAATTGAAGTCTCCCCCCAAACCTGTGGTACGTCCCCCCATTTTGTCAGTAGTGTTGCGAGGACCCTGTAAAACTGAGGGTAGTCATAATTAGGGCCATAAACTCCAATTAACAAAAACGTTAAGTCTTTCCCCTTGCATCGGGCTACGGGGTATCTGCCAGTTAAGTCTTGGGCCAGTTATTGAATTTGCACCCCTGATTTCTTACTAATCCATATCAAGATCCCTCAGGAGTGTGAGGTAAAGCTCGCCGCAACAAAACAGCCCTGCAACCTGTGTGCAGTGAGCATCAGACTATCAGGGGCCAAATGAGTTTCTTGTAGTATAGCCATGTCTACATGGTTGAATTTGAGATATGCAACCATCGCTCTTATATTCCTATAGTAGTTTAGGTCCCTAACATTCCAAGTCAGCAGCCTCAAAGACCCACGAGCGAAAGTAGTACCCGCCTCCGACCCAATCCCCGTCATTAAATTTACATGTGTAGTGTGGTGGCCCATGTAATGTTTGACATAGTGTTTATTGTGCATGTGTGGAGAAAACAACATTAACAGTTAACCCTCCCCCAACCACGACAAGCAGTCCCCCAACTGGCATGTCGATTAATACAAGCCCACCCCTGTTACCTCCCAGTTCCCCTTAAACTTGAATCAATGATATCTGTGGTATACAAACGAGGGCAGATGTTGCCATAAAGTAATGTCACAGATGCTCCTCGATGTCATAATCAATTAGCAGTTGTTGCCTCAAAATTATAGTTGCAGATATTCCCCCGATCTACTGTATTAGTGGTATTCCAGTATATTCTAGTCAGATATAAAGGGCTTGCTTCAGTTCTGTGGCGAGCTTAGTATTTATAGTCACTGCTGCATCAAATATTATCTATTTCAGTTAACTGTCTTCCTTACAAACATGTGTAATTAACTAGATGTCTCTAGTTCCTTTTATCCCCTGCCCAAATCTGGTCTTACTGCCATGCGTTGGGGTGCACAGTATGGCTGTTCACAAGCAAGCGCCTCCCTAGAGGGCGGCCGCCAGCAGATTCCGCTGGTCTACGGGCCCCTTTCTCCGTATGAGAAATTGTTGCAGCTGCTTGTGGTCCGTGAAAAGCATTGATTTATCATCTACCATGATCCTGAGCTTGGTGGGGTAGAACATGCGATACTCCATATGTAGTTCCTCCTGCACCTATTGTCTGAAGTCTGGGTATAGAGAGATGTCAGACCCCTCATACCGTAATGTCTTGAGCTCCCACACCTTCCGGAGGGCCACAGCATGGTCTCTATAGTTTAATAGTTTGGCTATCGCCTGTTGAGACAGTGTTCCCGGTGGGGGTCTGGGAGCCAGTGAGCGATAGGCATGCTCCACCACAAAAAGGTCAAAGAAGGTCTCTCGACCTAAAAGTGTAGTTAGGAGTTTTTCAATAAAGTGTTCCATGTTGTCGATAGCCCTTGATTCTGCTATGCCCACCACTCGTATGTTACTGCTGCGTGAGCGGACTTCTAAATCTTCCACCTTTTCACGCAGTGCAGTCACTATCCTGTCCGTTTTTTTTGTTTTTGTTTGGGATATCTCATTATAGTCATCTTCTACTGCTGAGATTCTCCGTTCTGCCTCATCCACACACTCCACCTGCTTGTCTAACCATTCATATATTATGTCCATCCTGTAGGATAGCGAGTCGATTTTGCTGTCAATCGTGGCAAGGCTATTTTGCATAGCCACTAAGATGTGGCGCAGCTCTGGGTTAGCTTCCGACTCCTGGTCTTCCGGAACCGTGTCCACAGCATGTCTGCGCCCATCCCGGCTCATAGGAGTCTTGCGGGCTTCGAATTGCAGCTTCACCTGCACTTTATCTGTCTTGCTCATCCTGTATGCAATGGAAACAGAGTTCTCTCGATTTAGTATGGACACAGACCTCCTGGTCTCCACTACTCCGATGTCGTCTCCAGTCTGGGGCTCAGTTTAGTCCGTGCAGGAACCAGTGTCTGCTGGCGCGGCCCCCTGTTTCCGAGCAATTCTAATTCAGGAGGGGCAGCGGAGCACCTTCAGTTTGTGACGTCGCGCAGCAGGCACGCGATCAGCAATAAACACTCAGAGGCGGTGTTCTATTAACGGCTTCTTTATTTAACTCGCTAGTCCTATTCTAAACTCTTCCCGCCTTTCCACTCCTATATATCTCATACTCCCCGTCATCCTGGTGCGACCCATCTCGCACCTCTGGCGAGGGGGTTTCTCTCACCCACCCCTTCCGCCTCCATCATAGTGGTGCTGGCCAGTTCCGGCCACAACACTACATCCCTCCCCAACGGGGAAGAGAGGAACAAACAAAACATGAGATGAACATAAAAGTGAGATGCTGCCATTATCTGCATGGCTTGTGAATGAAGACAAAAGTTTTCTTTTCTTTTGGACGTTCTCCTATTAAGGTCAGTCACACGCATAGTCTGCATATCGCCGAGAGGGGCCTGGGTTACCCCTCAACCTGTATCGCCCTTCTCTCGACCGGTCCGACACCTGGATCCTTTCTGCACTCTGGTTGGGTGCCACTGCTCCTGCGAATTGGTTCTGCGGTTGTTCCGCCATCGGGCAAACTGTGTGGTTTTCTGAGGCATTTTTCGGTTCTCCGCTTGTGGGTTCTAGGCATGCAGGTTCCACATCCGAGTCTGCTCTTTCGTTTGTTTTGCTCCCGTCATTTTCACTGAGCGCCGTTTGGGGCAAACGTTTGAAGAGTGCCGCGTTGCGGGTTACTATCTCTGGCCCTCGCCGGGCTGTTACCATGGTACCCTTCACGGCAGTCACAGTCCACGGCCGTGTCTCAAAAGGTAGGCGGAACTACCCTCCTGGGTGGCAGTCTTTTACCAGGACGGCATCACCTATTTGCACGGTTACCTCTCGGGCTCTCTGCTTCTTGGACGCATGTGCATTAGTGCTGGTTCTCCTTACTGTTGACTTGTCAGGCGGTGGTGGTTGGTTTGCCCACGATGGGTGATGCGGGATAGCATCCGTCACTGTTCTCCTGAAACAGAGTTGACTGGGGGTGGCTCCAGTGGTGGCGTGAGGCGTGACCCTGTACTCTCTTAGGAAGGCGTATATCGCTCTTTCGGGGTTCTCCGCTTCTGCCACGGTGATGCAGATGACTTTGTTCAGGGTTTTAATAAACGTTTCCACCTCTCCATTTGCTTGTGGCCACCGGGGTGTGATGCGCCGGTGTTTGGTGTTTGTTGATGCTAGGAAGTCCGCCCACTCATGGCTGTTGAAAGGAAGGCCATTGTCTGTACGCATCTCTCCGAAGAACCCGTGAGTGGCCATCAGCTTTTCGAACTTGGGGATGACTGTGTGTGCGGATGTTGAGTGCACCACCTCGACTTCTGGATAGCGCGAGTAGTCGTCCACTACTATAATCATGTGTGAGCCGTCAGGGATGCTCCCAAAATCTGCACTTACTCTTTGCCACGGTGCTGAGGGTCTTTGCTCCGTGATAACCGGTGTCGGGGGTCTGGGTTGCCACTGGCTTGGCAGACGAGACACCTTTTGACTGTGTCTTCCACAAGCTTGTCCAAACCTGGGAACCACACCTTGTTCCTGAGGCGGGCCTTTGTCTTGACAATGCCTTGGTGTGCTCTGTGAGCAAGGGATACAGTTCTGGCCGTCAGGCTGGATGGAATCACCAGGCGGAACCCCCTCAGCAGGCAGCCTTCTTCGCTCACCGAGAGCTCCTGGCGTATGTTGAATAGTGCGTGTAAACAGGCTTGGGCTTCTTGTGTACTGAAGGAGTCCGGGCATTGGAGGGGCCTCCAGTCCCCAGTCCGGGTGGATGCTATGGCAATTTGTAAACATTCGTCCAAGGAGGTTGCTGTTATTACTTCACTGAGCGGTATGGGCAGGGGTCGTGCACGCTCTATCACCAGCCTCACATATTCTTCTGTCTCCTGGGCTTCTTCCACTTCTTGGGGTGTAGCTTGGCGAGCGTGTTGGGACAGGAAGTCTGCCGGGTTCTTCGTGCCTGGTAGACATTCAAGTGCGAAAACACAGAAAGGTGCCAGCCAGTGACCAAAGAGAAACAGCCCTCGGAGGCCTGGAAGCAAACCAAAGTGAAAGCATAAAAGTATGGCCCTGATTTATACTTTTTCGTGCAAAACTGAACTAATGCAGTTTTTCACCACAAAGTTTAGCGCAAGCTTTCACCATTTCTGTGCAACAGCCGGGCACTGTATGCATGGAATGGTGCAAGCCGGTGCAAAGGGCATGCTAGTGTAAACAAAAAAAATGATGTTAGTCGGGTGGGGCTGGCGGTGTGGAAGAAGGGGGTTTTGCACCAAAAAAATGATGTTAGGCAGGTAAGAGTAAAAAAACAATGACGCTAACCTGCAAAGAGTAATTTTCTGACGCAAAACCATCCATACCACATGACTCCTCTCTTAGAAAAGGCAGGAGTCATGCCCACCACCCCAATGGCCAGCACAGGGGACCAGGATCCCCTGGGCATGGCCATTGCACTCAGTGTCATGTAGGGGGGGCCCTTTCAGGGCTCCCAATGGCACTTAAATAAATATATATAGAAATACTTACCTGTACTTACCTATACATACCTGGTATGGGGTCCCCCATCCTCCGCTGCCCCTCTGGTGTGGGTGGGGGTGTCCCTGGGGCCTGGGGAGGGCACCTGTGGTCTTTTTCCATGGTGTTCCACCGTGAGAATAGGCCCACAGGTCCTCTAATGCCTGCCCTGACCCAGGCATTAAAAAATGGTGCAAAGCAAGCTTTGCACCATTTTTTTACACCTCCTCCCCCCGTGCGTGATTTTGCAAGGGAGGATAAATAAGGCGCTAGGACCTTAGAGTCATTTTTTGCCGTTGAATGCCTACCTTGCATCTCATTGATGCAAGATAGTTTTCCACAGACAAAAAATGACTTTACCGCCAATATTTGGGTGCTAGACAAGTCTGTCGGCAAAATATAAATATTGAGTTAAGTTTGCGCTGGATTTGCTTAACAAAAAAATGACGTAAATCCGGCGCAAACAGAGTATAAATATGCCTCTATGTGTTAACACAAGGGCCCTTAGACTTGTCCCTCCCAGACCTTGCCTAGTACATTAGCCAGGAATCTCTTACCCTTCCGAAGTTTGCTTGCCCTTTTCTCCTGGTGTTAATATACTGTGAATACTGGGGGGACCATTTACGGTTCCCTTAAGTATTAGCACAGTGCAGGGACACCTTGCGGAGAGATTGCTCCTTGGTACAAACCCTGACAATATAAGACCACAACAATGCTAAATCAAACCCAACCTCTTCTCAGAAGGGCTACTAGATCACAGCTTACAGACATTTCCTTCCATAAACCTGACTAAGACAACTGCTCAGTATATTCAAGAAGCTCTGAAAACAGAGTCCAGGGCATGTTTGTAAAGCATGACGTAACAAGCAATAACTACAACAGGTTCCAACTGGGAGAAGGAGGGTTAAAAGTTCCCATCAGCCAGAAGAACCACAATCGAAGTAAAGCAAGGTTTCTGAGTGATCAGCGGACTTTGAAGAATTCCTTTACTGATGCCTCCTGCAGACTGGAATGGTCACCAAACTGTTTAGACTCACCCCCAATGAGATGTTTTAATCTAATCTATTTCTTACATATCTTCTATTCGCTTGTATCCTTTTACTTGTGTTGTGGTATAAAAGTAAAAATGCTCAAAACTGCTTATAATAAACTTGGCCCCTTGATTTAGGGCGCTCTCGCCATGCAAATTGTTTTCTTCAATAATTTGATTGGTAATATTACATTTATATTTTTAATGATTTTATAGAAGTTTTCATGAGTGTTCTAATATCTGGAGTAATTAGCAGTGCATGGCTCGAGCACGAGTTATAGTTACCTTAGGGCAGTGGTTCCCAACCTTTTGATGTCTGTGGAACCCCACTTTATCATAACTGGAGCCCGGGGTCCCCAACTGAATCTTTATTGGAATTCAGGGACCCCCACTGAGTTATTATTATTATTTAATTTTCTAAGCAGTTGCAGACCTCCTGCAGAGCCTTGGCTGACCCCTAGTGGTCCCCAGACCACTGGTTGGGAACCACTGCCTTAAGGCATGAGTTATAGTTACTTGAAATAACTCTAACTATAACTGCTGAATTTCTACAGTTTTGTACGGGTAAATTCAGATCCTAACTATAACGTCCCTGTAACCTTTGTTTTTTTCACTGAATTTCTATCATTTTTTAAAACTCTATTTCCTAACTATAATGTCCTTGTAATCTTTGTTTTTTTCAGTGAATTTCTATGTTTTTTTTTAACATAAAGTAATTTTCATTACTATAGGTTAATCCAATCACGATCGCGCCAGGCGGCAATTGGCCGCAGAGCCTGGCCTGCAATCAGTCCATGAAGCCCCTATAACAACCCAACTCTGCACAGTACCCCCTCTCCAGGCCAGTCTTAGCCCCTGGGACCCTTAGCCCACGGGGCATGGCCTAATTATTATTATTTTTGATTTGGGGTGTAGAGGAGTATCGCATGGCCCCCTTCACAGGGCGTGGCCTATTTTTTTAATTTTTTTTAGATCTGGCCACATCGCCACCTTTCATTAAGCCAACCGATCTTGACCCCGGAGACCCCATTCTCGGGGTGCAGCCTAATTATTATCATTTTTTGTGGGGGGCACATGGATCCCCTCCACAGGGCTGACCTCTCCTCCGGGGACCCCATCCCCGGGGTGCGGCCTAGATTTTTTTTTTATGAAGGAAGGGGTGCCACATGACCTCCATCCACAGAGCAAACCTTGGCCCCAGGTACCCCAGCCCCCAGGGCGGGGCCTCATTTTTTATTTTTGGGGGTAGGTAGGGAGGGGAGCCACATGGCTCCCCTCCCCAGACAAATCTTGGCCCCGGGGACCCCAACTCCCTAGGCGGGGCCTATTGATTTTTTGGGGGAGGGGCCAAGGGCCCCCCTCCACAGTTCTGCTCTCGGCCATGGGGACCCCAAACCCCAGGGCGTGGCCTTTTTTTTGGGAGGAGGCCACATGGTGCTCCCTCCACAAGGCCAATTTCACCCAGGGACCCCATCCTCCAGGGCCTAGCTATGACAATATGGACTGTGGGGAGAGTCTGAATGCCCCCATGGTCCAGCTGCCTCCCCACCTCCTGTTTCCTCTGTCTGCTTGCCTGCATTTCCGCAGGCAGGCAGACAGAGGAAACCTGAGCTCCGATGAAGGGAGAGCTGATTTACGTCTCTCCCTTCATCGGAGCACAGTGTTTGATGTGACTTGTCAGCAGCTTCAAAGCTGCCACCAACTCACAGCAAACAACTATGTCCCAGGGGTGGGCACCCAAGGACATAGAAGAAGCCGGCCCTGGGGGGTGGCATGCATAGCCCACCATCCATAGCCCCAAGGTGGTGGTCACCAGTGCTGCCCCCACACACAATTGTTAAAATGCGCTGGGGAGATGGTGGTCCCCGGGGCTTCGGGGGAGGGGTGTGTGTCCCCGCATTCAATTTTACAAAGTGCCCCGGGGAGGTGGCAGTTCCCGGGGCTGCGGTGGTGGTTGAGTGAGCAACCCTGCATCATTTTACAAAGTGCCCCGGAGAGCTGGCGATCCCTGGGGTCCAAGGGGGTAGTGCAGCACCCACAAATATTTAACTTATCGCCCAGGTGCGATGGCAGCCCCTGGAGCTAAAGGAAGCCCAGGAGAAGGATAACGTGCAGCCCCCCTCCTCATTTAAGTCCCCAGTGCCCTAGGGACCTGGCCCACCCGGGGACTAATATAAAGAAAAGGGCGAGAGGCGGCGTCTTTTTAAACAAATATTTGAAAAATCGGTGGCTCCATGGAAAAAATACTTTTAAGCTCTAGGTGGGTCCCTCAGGGACCCCGGCACCAAAGCTGAAGGGTCATGGTGACTCTACCCTGGTCCCTTTTCTTTTTTTTTTTGTTTGCTTTGCTCCAGCCGCAGGCATACCCAGACATCACTGAGCATAGGGCTATGGTGGCTTTCTTGGCCCCCCCAAAGTAGGCTTTAATGAGGTGGACAATAGATCTGGTCAGCTTCTGGCCTGGCTTGGGCAGAGGGACCACAAGCAGAATTGGATGGCAACAGTGGACAGTGAAGCTGGTGAGTAAGCCATGACGAACATACGCATAGCGAAGGTGTTTGCAAAGTTCTATAGTGGCCTTTATGCTTCCTCACAGACCCCTGGAGTTTCTGGCGGATATAGACCTCCTGGTAGTCTCCCTACAAGACAGGCAGGCACTGGATGCAGAGCACTCCACAGTAGAGATAGACCAGGCTATCAGTGACCTACAATCAGGGAAAGTGACTAGACCGCCTGGTCTCCCTAATAAGCTCTCTAGAGCAGTGGCAGGAAAGGTGGTCCTTCACCGCTTCCATATGTTTCAGGAAGCCAGGTATCGTAGTATCCTCCCACTTGACCAGCAAATGGCTACCATGGTAATGATCCCGAAGGATGGCAAACTGCCACAAAGATATGGCTCTGATCGGCTATCTTTCTGTTAAATGCAGAAGTGAAAATACTGGCAAAACTGTTGGCCAATAGGTTGAAGGGCCTAGTCCACCCAGACCAGCCAGCTTCATGACAAACAGAGGTACCAGGCTTAACCTGCGCAGACTCTATGGCTATATGGCCTTTATGGAGAGTGTTATTGTGCTGACAGTGATGCTCTCCCTTGATGCAAAAAATGGCATGGCCCTTTCCTGTTTGGAGTGCTAGAGTGAATAGGGTTCGGCCTAGAGTAAGGAAAATGGGTTAGCATACTGTATAATCCGCCCATGGCGCGGGTCAAAGTCAATGGGGAGCTCTCAGAGGTCTTCCAGCTGAGGACAAGACAGGGATGCCCTCTCTCCCAATGCATTTTGTAGTGGCTCTGGAGCCGCTTGCTGCATGGATTTGAAAGGATGGGCTGGTGAGGGTGCTGAGATGGGATCCCTCCTGGGACAGAAGAATCTTGCTTTATGCGAATAATGTCCTTCTCTACGTGGTCCAGCCAGGCTCTATGATCCAGAGATTCTTATATATATTCCGCCTCTTGGGCTCCTATTCTGGTTATACTATTAACTGGGAGAAGACCTGTCTCTACTCGCTGTCTGGCAGTGAGCGGGCTGTCCCTGGTGGCCTTCCGCTCCAGACAATGCTTGAAAGCTTTCGGCATTCGGGCATCCAGGTGACGAGGAACAACTCCTTAGTCATAACCTCTATGACCTCCTGAAAGAGTTCAGGAGCGATGTGGTGTTCTGGACGTTTTTGCCCCTATCCCTTTTGGGAGGGGAGTCACTAAACACAATGATGAAGCTGCTAAAACTACTATATGTGCTCCAGAAAACACCATACAGGGTGTCAGACAGGGGGCCAGACAGGTATTGAACAGTACAGTGTGGCTATTGTTGTGGAACGGCAAGGCACCTCGTATAGCATTGGCAAAACTGATGAAGGGGATCATTGATATGGTAAGAGCCCTGCTAGATGTTCTAAAGTACTACTGGGCAGCTCAGCTGGTGATAGTAAATGGCTGGGTCTATGCGCTGCTTAAGGAGCCAGCATTGCGTGTAGACAGACACCCAATGTGTAGGGGGAGATACTTGGCTGCCCTATACAGACATCAGCAGCAGGGTCACCTCACCAGGATCTAGACTCAGGCCTTGAGGCACTTAGGTTGGGAGAAGAAACCGGCCAGGTCTATTCCTCTATAGGCTAGTGATGTTCTGAGGGAGGTGGGCAGTCTGGAGGGTCTTGACCCATGTGACCTGATTGGCATATCCTCTTTGGGCGATGTTTGTGGCAAGAGGAGGCTGAAGACATTTGAACAGCTCCGGCACAAGTATAGCTTAGCGGGAACAGAGGTATTCCTTTACCTGAAAGTGCACCATGCCCTTGCAACGCACATGTCTGGGGAGATGAGCTTGAAGATTCCTCGCCCCTGGAAGATAGGGTTCTGGGGGAACCACTGTCTAGGAAGGAAATACCCCTAAAATACAGGAAAATAATGCCCAATTTGTCAGAGAGGTTGACAAAGCTGAGGGCTACCTAGGAACAAGTAAATAAAATAGTAAGCCTATATTTGCCTTCTCAAAATCTTGGTCCTCAATATTTATGGCTCGCTATTCTGTCCAAATGATATTTTTGCTTCAGATATTCTGTCAGTGATCCGGGATGCAGCCTCTGCAGCCTGGTTTTTGAAGACGGAGTACTGCTTGCCACTATCCCCTGGATAATTACAAAAGGCACAACAGATGCTGCAGGCAAGGGAGAGAAAAGAGAGAGAGAGAAAGATGAGAGAGGAGGAAGGGAGCACAGCTGGTTCGAACACTTTTGCCAGGGCTGCTTTTGAGAAGATATTTTTCCACAGAGAGGCTGACCTCTCAATGATCATAACATTACAGATGATTGACTCTTCATGGTCCTGCCAATTACGCAACTCCCTGTGCCCCCCAGCATGGAACCAACAAAGAGAGACAGAAGAACTGAGGGGTTAGGGAACCGTAAACTGCCTAGAATCTCACAAATTATTCAATGGGGAGGCCAGGACTGGAAACAATCTGTTGTTCAACATTTGCATTTTCGTTACTATAAATAGGTTCTTTGCACGTTGTCTAAAGAGCGCACCGTTTAAAGGCATGTACTACCTGAACAAATGAACAATTACCACCCCAGGTCCTCAGGAGGCATGGACCCATAATGTACAGCCACTAAGCACTGTGCAAGTACTTTAAAACAACCTATGATTGTTGCATCGTGGAGGTAGACATTCTGTTGTATAACAGAGTCACGATTATTGATTCTAAATGAGTGGTATTACAACACACGAGGGGGCCCTGATTTTGCCTCCAAAAGGTGTGCAATTGATATTACACCCACTGTAAAGACGAGCGGTTGACCGCTTGCTCCCACCTGCTACCAAAGTGATCTTTAAGTTATGGAAAGATGTCATCAAACACATGGGCTGGGGATGGAAACCCTATGGGTGGGATCCATGTTTCATCCAGTGCTGAAGGGATTTACGCAGTGGGACACAATAGGTCTATCCCGGTTAGGTGGTGTGATCGTGGGAGTGTACTAGTCTTTCATACAACTAAAAGACGACTTTGTGCTCCACAAAACCCAGTTTTTTTTTTTACATACCTTTAGTTTCACCATACAATTACCCCCTGTGTGACCACCCTAGATGTCCTTCCCGACTTTAATCCTCTTGAAGTAAAATTGTTGATGGGTGGATTACCTGACAACAAAATTACACAAATAGACCTCTTCCTAGTCATTAATACCATACACCCAATTCCTTCCAAGTGCTCTGCCGGGCGTACGATCTGGGCCAACTTTATGATGAGGTTTGGTTTAAGGCACTGGCATCCCCTAGAGATTCCACTATTTCTTTGCTATTTCAACGAAGTCAACCAAAATACCTACACAGGATCTATTTCACTAGGTGTGGACTACAGGGAGGCGGAAGAGTCCAATCCATGGCATGGTTGCAATGTGGCACACAATATGGAGACCTTTTTACACACGATTTTGGGTTCCCAAAAATGTGCTCTTTTTTGGAAGAGGGTCCTTGACACATTAAGTGAGATACTGGATGGTACTGTTACACAAAAAGAGAGAACTGGGAGTATATCAACCCCACACAATCTCCCTTATACATGAAACTATAACACAACGTGTATGGGGAATAGTAGGAGCGGGCCCCTCTGGCCTGTTCCATAGGTGAGTAGGTCACTGACTAGGCGATCTAATTCGTAGACATGGAAAATAGTAGGATTAGTATTCCCCATACACGTTGTGTTATAGGTACTGGATGATAGACATCCATTGACACAACTTTTCATACAACACATTGATTTCGACCTAGATTTTAACAGATATAAATTGGCTTTATTATGTCTCGAGGTCCTCATAGCCAAAAGGGACAAGGCACTACACTTTAGGGAGTCAGATACCCTAACGACTGGTGAGTGGAGAAAAAGACTAGACCGATGCATGAGCCTGGAGAGGCCAGAAATACTACAAGATACGGACAGGCCGGGGTAGCTGCAGGGCAATCACATTAACTCCATATGAACCTGAGCCTTGGAGGAGTCGGGAAGACATAGGCGGGGGGGGGGGGGGGGGGCGGCGTTCCGGCGCGGGGCATGGAATAAGAATTTGAAAAGATTGATGTGTCGAACTGTGTGGTGCATTTATGTTGTCGAATATATTTGATGATAATGTGGTGCGTCATCTTGAAACATCTGTGTTCATCCCCACTTTTAGTGTCTTGTTGAATTCTAGAAAATCAGTAACATGTTTTATAAAAGAAATGTGCATTTACATTTGTTGTATATTTTATTTATATTTTTTGGGATACAAAGCCCTTTGTTACATTTATGAACATTTTGTGCTTCCGGACGGGCAGGGCTGCTGTGCTCCAATACTGCCGGGGTAATAACGGTATGTTGTGTCATGCCTAGAGAGTAGCGATAGGGTGACCACCTGGCACTGAGGCAAATTCTGGACAGGACTGTAAAAAATTCAGGACAAAGGGTCAAAATTCAGGACAAAAATTCAGGACAAAGGGTAAAAATTCAGGACAAAAATTCCAGAACAAACGTCAGTTTTACAGACACTCGCACGACAGGCCATTCCTCACTATGTTGTCAGTGCATGTATTTACTCTTTTTTAACATAGCACTATTTATTCACTGTGCTCTTTTTGTGATTGCCTCCTAGTATGCTACATTCAGGTGTCACATTACGTCCTTGTTCAGTAGCAAATTAATGCCCATCAGTACTGCGGCAAGCCCATCACCTCTAACCAAATCTACCCGATCTTTCTTGAAGAGAAAGTAACAGCAAAATTTGGATTGTGTTTCTGAACATTTTAAAACCCCTGGCAAACAGTATGGGAAACATTAAGGTAATTAACCTTATGCTAGTTTAAACAAATTAAACAAAAACATCTGGCTTACCCCAACCACCCTTGGACTTTCAACCTAATTTTCTTTTTAAAGAGGCAGGGCAGATGGTCTGGACGACAGTCTCACACCTAATGTCATGATGTGAGGTATCCATAACTTGTCTGTAGTCTCACTGCACTAGAGTGTATGTCTGGGACTCCACATTTATCTTAGAAATGGGAGCCCGGACTACCAATCAAAGATAATAAAAGAGGAGGATGAAATTGAGATCAAATGGGAGATCCACGGCAAGTAATTCAAAGGGGAAACATCCTTTTTTACGACTTTTTTTTTACGAAGGTCGTGGTTAATGAAAGCGCAACAATGCTTTTTTTAACCACAACTTCGTTTTTTTGTGCCTTAACTACGTATGTTCTGAACAACGAACATGCGTGGTTAAGGTACAAAGAAGGGACTTGGCGAAGGTAAGTGGTGGGTTTAGGTTTTGGGGAGGGGGTGGGGGGTCAGGGGGTTTTAGGTTTTCGGGTGGGGTTGGGGGGTCAGGGGGTTTTAGGTTTTGGGGTGGGGTTGGGGGGGTGGGGCGTTTTTGGTTTTGGGGAGTGGGTGGGGGGTCAGGGGGTTTTAGGTTTTGGGGTGGGGTTGGGGGGGTGGGGCGTTTTTGGTTTGGGGAGTGGGTGGGGGGTCAGGGGGTTTTAGGTTTTAGGGTGGGGTTGGGGGTGGGGCGTTTTTGGTTTTGGGGAGTGGGTGGGGGGTCAGGGGGTTTTAGGTTTTGGGGTGGGGTTGGGGGGTGGGGCGTTTTTGGTTTTGGGGAGTGGGTGGGGGGTCAGGGGGTTTTAAGTTTTGGAGTGGGGTTGGGGGGGTGGGGTGTTTTTGGTTTTGGGGAGTGGGTGGGGGGTCAGGGGGTTTTAGGTTTTGGGGTGGGGTTTGGGGGGGTGGGGTGAGGGATGTAGGGTGAATGGTGCCTATTGCTAATGATTTTATCAGGAATGCCTTTACAACGAAATATCGTTGTTAAGGCATTCGTGGTAAAATCATTAGTAGTAGCAACGAGGTCGGTGTTCCGACCTCGTTGTTAAGGCAGTAGTTTTTTTTGCAGTCGTTGTTTCATCGTATATTCATTCAAAGGGTTGTTGCTAAAAACTGGATAAATAAAGAAGAGAAGAACAAGTTGGGACAATTCCTAAAATCAGACAAGATGGGTCCACCAAGACTATTCAAAGGTATTGGGTACCTGGGGAGTTGTCTCTGCAAATAGGAGTGAAACAGAAGAGGCACTGTCAAGTGGTTGAACAAGCAACATCCATCCACCTTGGCAAACTCTTCTGGTGCAATGGTCCGCTGTTAGTGCTTGTGAAGGGTGAGCAGGGGCCAGACCCCTTGCAAGGTTTTGCAAGGCAATTGCCTGCTTTGTTCATGTCTTTAAATGTTTTTGAAGTTAAGCAAAAGTTAAACTAGAGATCTGGGTTATCCCTAAGTTTCAAGTACACATAGAATCTTCAAAATATTTGGGATGTAAATTGCACAAACAAAATGTACAGATTTTAAAATGTAATTAGTGTTTCTTTAACATATGGCACTGTTTTCCCCTTTATATACAATTAGAACTCAAATTGAACTGGGAACCAGTTACTTTTTGACACCTAGTGATTAAGATCTACCATTCTTACACTGATTTCCAGGATGAAAATCTCGGCAGAGCGAACGGTCCCTCCAAGCCCAGTTTGCTTTTTGGTCTTCTCTTCTGCTTTCTGTAGTGGGCCATGTGGCACTAGCGAAGATGGTGTGCTAACCCAATGATAGTATTATTTTGCAAACCTTCCCCTGCTCGTCCTTCATTCCTTCTTCAGACAGGCCACACATCTGATTTAGTCGCTGCGGTGCCATCAGGTAGCTCTTTCCACTCTAAAGTTAGCTGTGACTGCGGGTGGATAAGGTCTTCTGGACTTAGAATGCTATTATTCAGCTGCACGGGTCCAATGGGTGGCTTGCTGGCTTTCTGCCCACCTCCCTGCATGAGATGGGGTTTACCAGTAAATACTTTTAAGGAAGGCTTAATGCACTGCTCATTGTTTCCTACCGACCATTCTACGGATCACCATCTGTGGTTATCATGCACGGCTTTCTCTTGCCTTGCCAGAACCTGTAAACTCACTGACACGAAGAAACCCTATGGTCCTGCACTACCTTTGCTAAGCCTTCCCACTCGCACAGGATGGCTGTGCTCAGAGCAACTCCCTCAGTGGCATGTTGCAGGTATCTTAAAATTGGGGAATTTGTTTCTGAACAGCGAGCTACTAAATTTCCAAACCCTTGTGGCAGACTACCATCTTCACCCCGGTCAACTCCTTACTTACAACCACCTTAAATAATCATTAAATGCCCTATTTCATGTCTACCACCTAGCACTAACCCTACAAATGGTGTGCAAGAAGCTCTGTACCATAGGAAATGGTGGCAAACTAATAGAATGGGTGTACAGACCTTTCCTGCAATATGGAAACCACTCCAGGTCTTCTCATCATACTAACTGGGTGATTGATGTGGCCAAACCTCTGCAAGATATAGACAAAACAATACTGGATTTTCCCCACAAAGTATCCCCCAGCTGTAACTTTAAGTAAATTCATAGTGCTTCCTTGTAAATGCATTCTGCCCGTTGCTTGCCATTGGCCTTGTGGTTTGTAACTCACAATTTGTTGCTTTCAATTTGCTGGCTTTATTTGTTTTAGGTTATGCAGCTTGAATTTGTCCATTCCCTTGCCAAAACCTTATTTACAGTATCCTTCCGAGTGCTCCCTTTCTGTAAACAGGCCTGTAAATCTTATTCTTATCTCATCACATTTGCTGTGCATTCAAAGAACAAAGTCAAATGTCAGGCTCTGTCTTCGGTGGGAACTTAGGGGGTCATTCCAACCCTGGCGGTCAATGACCGCCGGGTTGGAGTACCGCGGGAGCACCGCCGACAGGCCGGCGGTGCTCCCAAGGGCATTCCGACCGTGGCGGTAAAGCCGCGGTCGGACCGGCAACACTGGCGGTCTCCCGCCAGTGTACAGCCGCCCTTTGGAATCCTCCAAGGCGGCGCAGCTAGCTGCGCCACCGAGGGGATTCCGACCCCCCCTACCGCCATCCAGTTCCCGGCGGTCCGCCCGCCGGGAACCGGATGGCGGTAGGGGGGGTCGCGGGGCCCCTGGGGGCCCCTGCAGTGCCCATGCCACTGGCATGGGCACTGCAGGGGCCCCCGTAAGAGGGCCCCTACAAGTATTTCACTGTCTGCTTGGCAGACAGTGAAATACGCGACGGGTGCAACAGCACCCGTCGCACCTTCCCACTCCGCCGGCTCGATTACGAGCCGGCATCCTCGTGGGAAGGGAGTTTTTCCCTGGGCTGGCGGGTGGTCTTTTGGCGACCGCCCGCCAGCCCAGGGAAAAACTTAGAATACCCTCCGCGGTCTTTCGACCGCGGAGCGGTATTTCGGAGGGGGGAACTCTGGCGGGCGGCCTCCGCCGCCCGTCAGGGTCAGAATGACCCCCTTAGTGTTTCCTTTCCTTTCTCTGACTTCAAAGGGAGAGGATTTATGCGACAATCTTGCGGGATACAGGGGTTAGGAAAGAGTTTTTTCTATCACATGACAACATTTAAATAAACTTCAAAATATATCAGAATTAGGAGTACAAATAAAGCAAATTTTTGTTAATTCTGAACTGTGCTGGAAACAAATACCTTTACATGATTAAAACAAATCATTACATTAGGTGATGCAAATTCCACACATCGTCTGTGCACAGTATAGCTTGATTTGAAAAACTGTACGTCTGTGCAAATGTAATGATCATTTCAATGAAAAATGTGTTGTCTGGAATGGCAGTGTGTTGGCATACCATCCATAATGCACTCCACTCTGCTCTGCACTACTACATGCCACTGCACCCTACTCTGTATCACTCTACTTTACTCCACTCCATGCCACTGCACTGTGGGACACTGCGCTCTTCTCCATTCGGAACCACTCCACATTATGCCACTGCACTCTATGCTACTTCACACTATGCCTCTCTACTCTACTCTGTACCACTCTACTCTATGCCACTGCATTTTACACCTCTCTACACCACTGCGCTCTGCTCGTCTGCACGCCATATCACTCCAGTCTAGGCAACACCAATCTAATCCGCACAACTCCACTCTCTGCCACTCTGCAACACTGCACTGTACGCCACTGCACTCTAAGCTTATACACTCTATGCTAATGCACTTTACTCTGTAACACTCAACTCTATGCCCGTGCACTCTACATCAATACACTGTACGTCACTCTAATCTACTCTGCACTAAATGCCACAGCACTCTACACCACTTTATTCTATGCCATCACACTCTACCCTGCACCTCTCCACTCTAAGGCACCTCACTCTACTGTGAAATAATCTACTTTATGCCACTGCATTCTATGCCACTGCACTCTACCCTGCACCTCTGCACTCTATGCAACTGCACTCTACTCTGAAACAATCTATTCTACGCCACTGTACTCTATACCACTCTGACCACTGCACTCTAGTTCAATGCACTCTACATCACTGCAAGCTGACACTCTACTCTGTAACACTGCACTGGCCGCCACAATACTCTACACCACTCTGCTCTGTACTAGTGCATTCTGCACCAATACACTCTATTCTACTGCACTCTATGCCACTCTACTCTGCCCAATGCCACTCTATGCAACTGCACTCTAGACCAGTGCACTCTAAACAACTGCACTGTGTGCCACTGCCCTTTACTCTGAACCACTATACTCTATGCCACTGTTCTTTGTACCACTCAACACCACAGCACTGACACTCTAGTCAGCAACTCTGCACTCTACACCACTCTATGCAACTGCACTCTATGCCACTGCACTCTAGGCACTATACTCTACTCTACACCACTCTACAATACTCCACTCTGCACCACTCTACACCACTGTACTCTATCCCACGAGTCTACTCTGCACTCTGACATTGCACCACTCTGCATTACTGCACTCTCTGCTACTCCACTGCACTCTATGTAACTCTACCCCAGGCCACTCTATGCCACTGCACTCTGCGCCAATGCACTCTAAACAACTGCACTGTACGCCACTGTCCTCTACTCTGTACCACTGTACTCTACGCCACTGCTCTCTGTGCCACTCTACTCCACTCTATATCACTGCACTGACACTCTACTCTGCAGCGTTGCACTCTCCACCACTGTACTATACACCAATCTACTATGTACTACTGCACTCTATGCCACTGCACTCTATGCCACTCTACTCTGCAACACTCCACTCTACGCGACTGCACTCTGCAGCATTATATTCTACTCTGCACCACTGTACACTACACCATTGCACTCCCTGCAACGCGAGTCTACTCTGCAATCTATGCCACTGCACCACTCTACACTACTGCACTCTCTGCCACTCTATTGTATGCCACTCTACTCCACTGCACTCTATGCCACTCTACTCTGTCCCATGGCACTCCATGCCATGGCACTCTAAACCACTGCACTCTATGCTAACGCACTCTAAACAACTGCACTGTACCCCACTGCACTGTACTTTGCACCACTGGGCTCTACGCCACTGCTCCTATGCCACTTTACTCCACTCCACACAACTATGCCACTAAATTTAAGCCATGCTGAACAGCAGCTACTCTGGTGTATAACATGGCTAATGGCTAAAACACATTAGCAAAGACAATAACTCTTTCGTAGACGAGACATATTGGCTTTGCCAATGTTTGTTAGTTCTATGAGGTACCGAGGTCCCTGAAAGAACTTTGAAAAATACAATTACATCATAATAAAGGCTGCTACAAAATGCGCAAATACATTTTGGTTAAATAAAAAAAAGTGCTTCTCAAATACAGATTCGAATAATATACAGTTTCTACCTAGTACTAAAAAATGTTAAAACACTCCATTAAAACCACACACTCCACAGCTCACCTTGGAACACCATTACAATACCTTTCTAAAATAAATATCTTTGCCACCAGAAAACTATAAGTGACTCCTTTTAGTAAATTCAATGCAGGTTTTCAAGCTCCTATACATTTGCAGATTTACCAGTTGCCCACATTTGCATGTCTTTAGGGAAGGAGACACCCTGGCAAGAAGGCCTTTTCTTATCTGTCTGCCCCTCCCTCCCTCAGAGTACATGAGACTCCCTGCCTTTGAAACCTGCTGGGGAAACTAATTTCGCTCTACCTACCCTTGTCCTTTTGGTGAAAGGCTAAAATTAGGACAAATGCCTTCCGTTAAAGCTTTCATCACAGACAAGGGACAGCAGGGCGAAATTACGGACAGTCCGTGAAATTTACGGACGGGTGGTCACCCTAAGTAGCGAGTGTGTGTGTGTGTGGTGGAAGTGTGTAAACCCTGCCATAGAAAAGATCCCACCTCTCAATCGATATGTTTTAGGTTTTGCGCGCGATCGCTCTTGTCTGCAACTTTATACATTTTCTGTTAAACCTCGGATTACTATGTTTTGCTTATTTAATGTAGTTTCGTCACTGACTCTCTATTGTATTCCTCTTATTTCCTTCACTTCAGTCTCGAATGCAGTTTTGTAAATTTTAAGCTTCCTCGGTGAAAGTGAATGAGTATTCATGAAGCCATGGCGCCACCTGCTGGTCATGTGGCACAATCAAAATAGACTCAACAATCTTGTAGATAATTCTTCGTTCCACAGCTGTTTTGCTAAAGATCTCCTGGGAACTTATCGAAAGTTGACCTAGAAATGGATTTCACCCTTTGATCACCATTGGCTTTATGGTTTGTAACTCACATTTTCTAGCTTTCTATTTGATGGCTTAATTTGCATTATGATTTCCAGGGTGAGTTCGTCCCTCCTCTTGCCCAAAATCATGTTTACTGTAGTCTTCCACGAACTAGCTTTCTGAAAACAGACTTTTAAATCTTGTTCTTTTCACATTTGCTGTGCAAAGACAGAGGTCAAATGTCAAGCTGTGTCTTCCAAGGGAGCTTTATGTTTACTTTGCTCCTGCTGACTTCCAAGTGACAGCGTTTACAGTAGAGAGGAATGCAGATTACTCTCTTTACCGAGCCCGCTCGCACCCCTCCTATGTTCCATTTAAGAGGCTCTAACATAACCCTTAAATAGCACATCACGTAACATGCGTATGACAGATTTTTATTTTGGCTAGATAAGTAAGTAAGTCACTGCTTTTAACACAGAGATCAATTTGTTACTTTCAAGTAATGAACTGTAATCCTTCTAATATATCAAGTGATCTATGAAGGACGTGACTCCTACACCTTGTAACCCTCACTGCTATATGCATCAAACAACATGTACATTGATTTACATGCTTACATGATTTATTTTCAATGTCTAATATGTATGTTATTTAAAGTGCTATGACACCCTGCACTGAGATGAGTAGCTCTATAGAAGAAATAAAATAGTGGCAATTACAGTGTTATTTGTACAAATCCTGGAACAGACCAACACATCCGACATTCTTACAGTGCATGCATTGCTCTTTTAAAAGGGAACTGAGCAAGCAAAGTCAAAAGCTTGCCTCTTTTGAGCACCTGTGAAGTCATAACAAGCTGCGAGCATCTCATTGCCTTCCTTTCCATTTGCATCTAAGTGTGAGCCTCCAGACTGCACCCAGTCAGGATCAGACTGGAACAAAAGGAGCCCTGATGGCCCCTTAACTTTGGCCTTTATCTTTGGCCAAACTGGAGGTGAAAATTAATACAAAAAAACCCCTCTGCCTGCATGTTGCTGAATAGAATGAAAGCAGAAAACGTGCAGGCACTGCTAAACGTGTCCCAGTGTCTGAAAATTACAGCGGGATAAGATCAGAATAGGCAAAAAAGCAAAGTTGTTCTTCACAAACAACAACACCCCATCACAGCTCTTTTCAAACATAATGGGGGTCATTCCGACCCTGGCGGTCATGGACCGCCAGGGCCGGGGACCGCGGATGCACCGCCAACAGGCTGGCGGTGCATCCAGGCCAATTCTGACCGCGGCGGTAAAGCCGCGGTCAGAAAAGGGAAACCGGCGGTTTCCCGCCGGTTTTCCCCTGGCCTGCAGAATCCTCCATGGCGGCGCTGCAGGCAGCGCCGCCATGGGGATTCCGACCCCCTTACCGCCAGCCTGTTCCTGGCGGTTTTCACCGCCAGGAAGAGGCTGGCGGTAACGGGTGTCGTGGGGCCCCTGGGGGCCCCTGCAGTGCCCATGCCAATGGCATGGGCACTGCAGGGGCCCCCTAACAGGGCCCCACAAAGATTTTCAGTGTCTGCCAAGCAGACACTGAAAATCGCGACGGGTGCCACTGCACCCGTCGCACGCCTTCAACTCCGCCGGCTCCATTCGGAGCCGGCTTCCTCGTTGAAGGAGCTTTCCCGTTGGGCAGGCGGGCGGCCTTCTGGCGGTCACCCGCCTGCCCAGCGGGAAAGCCAGAATGGCCGCCGCGGTCATTTGACCGCGGTGCGGTCATTCGGCGGCTCCCACCGGCCCTGCAGTTACCGCGGCCGGCGGGAGTCAGAATGACCCCCAAAGTGTAGTGACACCAGGATAATAAGAACTCATAGAAACATTAAACTTATGCTAATGCTTCAGTTTACATTTTAAACAGACAAAAAGAATACAATTTCTTTACTTGCAGTAGGAGATACCACACATTGCCTACACCAGAATATCCATTTTGAACTTAGCTCCACGTTAAAATATAAAAGGGTGTCATTATGACCCCGGCGGTCGGTGATAATGTGGCGGTAGTACCACCAACAGGCTGGCGGTATATACCACCACATTGTGACATTGGCAGGTTGGCTGAAGCCAACCCGCCAATGTACCACTCCAACCGCCATGGCGGTAGCAGCCACCGGGCTGGAGATACCAATCTCCAGCCCGGTGGCCGCTATTGTACCGCCTCAGGCATTTTGAACCTGCCTACCACCATGGTTTTTGTGGCGTTCGTAATGCCACGAAAACCATGGCAGTAGGCCCTATCAGTGACAGGTAATTCCTTCCCTGTCACTGATAGGAGGCCCCTTCCCCCTAAACACTCCCCAGACACCCCCTACCTCCCTCCTCCCATGTTCCCCCTTTCAATCCCCCACCCCACCTACACACACACATGCCCACACGCATCACGCATACACACACTCACACACACAGGCATACATGCATTCATACACGCATGCATCCATTCATTCATGCACACATCCGTACCACATTCACACTGGCACGCATTCACATATCCATTTATACACTCATTCTCCCACATGCATACATGCATGCACACAACATTACACATACATTTGCATTCACGCACTCATTCACACTTTCACGCACACCGGCCCCACCCACACACACACACCCACACTCACACAACCCCCCCACCCCCTCCCCTGTCGGAATCTCAACTTACCTGGATCCAGGAGGTCTTCCGGCAGGGGACGGGGCCCGCCAGCAAAACACCGCCAGGCCATATTATTTTTCATAATACGGCTGGTGGCAGCAGTACCACCTTAACGCCGTCCACCGGTATGGCCACAGCCTGATTTCCGCCCTTCTTGTGGCAGAAATCCGTCTGTGGTCATTATTTGGTGGGCGGCTGTTAGCCGCGGCGACGGTTGTTTGGAGGCCGTTGCCACAGAGGTAGGCGGCAATTACCGCCATTGTCAAAATGTGGGCCAAAATGTGGCCAGGGCCACTGGAATTATGCTGCAAGAGAGGGCCGAATTATGGAGCAGGATTGAGTAAAATGTGCAGCAAGACCTCATTATTTTGTCATTTTTAGAATTAGTAACACTATATGGGCATTGGTTCCACCTCGTTAAGGCCAGTTTACCACCCAAATATAGCAATAAGCAACAGATAGGTGACCAGTTTAGGCTTACGAAGGGTCTTCCACTGCGCAGTAAAACATGTCCTTGCATTTTTATGAACTTTTGAATTGTCTGAGCTAAAAACATTTTTTTTGTTGAAATCTGCAAAATGTGCGGCATATGATGGATTATGTGGCTTACACAGCAAATATATAATTATCCCAAAATTGATGCACAATTGCATAATTTCAGTGGCCCTGAGTATGGCTATTGTTACTAACACCACAGCTAACCACTCTGCTTCGGGACACACACATACCAACAACACACCTCTCTCTTTATTTGTAATTCTGAACTACATTTACCAGACTGTACATTTGTGCAGCAGGTACAGTGGCACCATGCCCAGCACAATGAATATAAACCACAACTTCATTTCACCCATCTACATATTCCTCTTCGGTCCCTAGACTCACCTCACTCCTCCTCACTCTCCCATGCTTTTACAAAGTCTTAACTTCCATTCAGGCACCAAGTCTAGTGGCTCCAGGGTGATAATTTCACTCCTTTGTGCTTTTATGCACAAATGTGCAAGTTGTAACATTAACCCCTTCGCTGCCAGGCCTTTTCCCCCTCAGGTGGCAGGCCGTTTTTTGGTTATTTGGGGCAGTTCGTGCTTAGACCCTCATAACTTTTTGTCCACATAAGCTACTCACACCAACTTTGCATTGTTTTTTTCCAACACCCAATGGATTCTAGAGGCACCCAGAGTTTGTGGGTTCCCCTGATGGAGAACAAGAAATTAGCCAAAATACAGTGAACATTTCATTTTTTTTTTTAAAAGGGAAAGAAGGGCTGCAGAAGAATGCTTGTATTTTTTCCTCAGAAAATGGCACTCACAAAGGGTGTGTGGTGCAAAAATCACCATCTTCCCAGCTTTCAGGAACAGGCAGACTTGAATCAGAAAACCCAATTTTTCAACACAATTTTGGCATTTTACTGGGACATACCCCACTTGTCATGATTTTTTGTGCTTTCAGCCTCCTTCCAGTTAGTGACAGAAATGGGTGTGAAACCAATGCAGGATCCCAGAAAGCTAAACATTTCTGAAAAGTAAACAAAATTCTGAATGCAGCAAGGGGTAATTTGTGTAGATCCTACAAGGGTTTCCTACAGAAAATAACATCTGAAATGAAAACATATTGAAATTGAGGTAAAAAAACAGCCATTTTTCTCCACGTTTTACTCTGTAACTTTTTCCTGCAATATCAGATCTTTCAATGCAATATACCGTTACGTCTGCTGGACTCTTCTGGTTGCGGGAATATATAGGGCTTGTAGGTTCATCAAGAACCCTAGGAACCCAGAGCCAATAAATGAGATGCACCTTGCAATGGGTTTTCATTGTATACCGGGTATACAGCTACTGTATTCATTAGCTGAAATATGAAGAGTGAAAAATAGGTATCAAGAAAACCTTTGTATTTCCAAAATGGGCACAAGATAAGGAGTTGAGGAGCAGTGGTTATTTGCACATCTCTAAATTCCGGGGTGCCCATACTGGCGTGTGAATTACAGGCCATTTCTCAAATAGACATCTTTTTTACACACTGTCTTACATTTGGAAGGAACAAATGTAGAGAAAGACAAGGGGCAATAACACTTGTTTTGCTATTCTGTGTTCCCCCCAAGTCTCCAGATAAAAAAAGGTACCTTACTTTTGTGGGTAGGCCTAGCGCCTGTGACAGGAAATGCCCCCAAAATACAACGTGGACACTTCACATTTTCCCAAAGAAAACAGAGCTGTTTTTTGCAAAGTGCCTAGCTGTGGATTTTGGCCTCCAGCTCAGCCGGCACCTAGGGAAACCTACTAAACCTGCACATTTTTTAAAATCTAGAAACCTAGGTGAATCCAAGATGGGGTGACTTGTGGGGCTCTCACCAGGTTCTGTTACCCAGAATCCTTTGCAAACCTCAACATTTGGCAAAAAAACACTTTTTCCTCTCATTTCAGTGACAGAAAGTTCTGGAATCTGAGAGGAGCCACAAATTTCCTTCCACCCAGCGTTCCCCCAAGTCTCCCGATAAAAACCGCACACACTATCTGGACACATCGAAATGATCAAATACAAAACTACCTGTTTTTGCTGGGGGTAGCAGGGGGCACTTGCGTTTTTGGTCCTGGGCTCAGCAGCCATCTAGCGAAACCTACCAAACCCAGACATTTCTGAAAACAAGACACCCGAGGGAGTCCAGGGAGGTGTGACTTGCATGGATCCCCCAATGGTTTCTTACTCAGAATCCTCAGCAAACCTCAAATTTAGCTAAAAAATCAAATTTTTCCCACATTTCTGTGTGGGATCACCACACCAGGACTAATGTCCTGCCACCCAAAATTCCCCTCAGCCTCCTGGTAAAAATGATACCTCACTTGTGTAGGTGGGCCAAGTGCCTGTGACAGGGAAGAGCCAAAAACATGTCGAAATTGAGGGGGAACCAAAGCATGTCCAAAAGGGCAGTTTGAAAAAAACATTTTTAGGCTGACAAGTGCAGCAGAATTGTTATCGCTATAGATGAGACAATTTTGGGTGGCAGGAATTTTGTGGATTCCTGCAGATTCCGGAAGGTCCCATCACAAAAATGTGGGAAAAATGTGTGATTTCCAGCAAAGTTGGAGGTTAGCAGGGCATTGTGGTGAAGAAAATGGTGTGGGGTGTATTTGAAGCACACGACCCTGGAATCAACCAGATGTTTAGTTTTCAGATGTGCCTAGGTCTTGTGGATTTTTCTACATGGCAGCGTCCCAAAGTAAAAAAAAAGTTCAGCGCTCACTATTCCAAGTGGGACGATTTTGAGAGTTACCAAGCTCTCATGGCCCAAATGTAAAACCAAAACCCAAAATAATCGAATGTCCTCTTGCTTACCATGGGATAAGATGTTTTAGTGTGCGGGGAGAACTGAAAGACTGTTACCCCCTTCAGTTCGGGTGGGGGCATAACCAGGCCCATACTGGTTGGTAGCCACCACCCCACTATTTTTTATTATTTTTTTATTCCCTGGCATCTAGTAGACTTTCTGCCCCCCCCCCGGTGTGTGTATAGGGGGTAATTGCCCAATCTGCCCACTGGTGGGCAGAACAACTTTGGCCCCATTTATTTGGGTTAGGGGTATGGCCATACCCCCAACCTCTTATTTTGAAAAAAAATCTTCCTTAGTCTCTGGTGGGCTTTCTGCCCCCCTTGGGGGCAGATGGGCCTTCCAAAAATAGGTAGATATGGCCAACAGTAATGAGCCCCCATGGGGAGCGGCCCTTGCCCAAGGGGCTGCCCCCCCCAAAAAAACACACACTTACACACACACCAATCCATGGTGTCTAGAGGTTTCTGTCCCCCTTGGGGGCAGATTGGACTAACAAAAATAGGCCGATCTGCCCCCCAAGGGGGCAGAAATGGCCTAAATACAATTTGCCCCCCAGGGGAGTGACACTTGTATAAGGGGTCACTCCCCATACATAAAAACATAAAGTAAATAACAAAATATATATATCCCTGGTGTATAGAGGTTTGTGCCCCAACTGGGGGCAGAAATGGCCTAAAAATAATTTAGCCCCCTAGGCGCAACCCTTGCCTAAGGGGTCGATCCCCACACATAAAAAAATAAAAATGAACAAAAAAAGAATTAGACCTGGTGTCTAGTGGTTTTCTGCCCCCCCGGGGGCAGAAATGGGCTAAAAAAATTTGGGCCCCCTGTCGAGCAGCCCTTGCCCAATGGGGCACTCCCTTATACGCAAGTATTATAAAAAGAAATAATCCCAGGGGTCCAGTGGTTTCTGCTCCCCCAGGGGGCAGATCGGCCTAATTATATTTGGCTGATCTGCCCCCGGGGGGGCAGAAATGGCCTAAAAATAATTTGGCCCCCCAGGAGCGACCCTTGCCAAAGGAGTCACTCCCCACACATTAAAAAAATAAAAATGAACAAAAAAAATAATTATCCCTGGTGTCTAGTGGTTTTCAGATTGGCCTAATTATATCAGGCTGAAATGGCCTAAAAATAATTTGGCCCCCTGGGGAGCGGCCCTTGCCCAAGGGGTGCTCCCCTTATGCGCAAGTATGATATTATATTAATTATATTAGGCCGATCTGTCCCCGGGGGGGGGGCAGAAATGGTCTAAAAATAATTTGGCTCCACGGGAGCGACCCTTGCCGAAGGGGCCACTTTCCACACATAAAAAAATAAAAATAAACAAAAAAATGTATCCTTGGTGTATTATGGTCTTGCAGAAATGGTCTAAAAATAATTTGGCCCCTTGGGGAGCGGCTCTTGCCCAAGGGGCTGCTCCCCTTATTGAAATTTACACACAAAAAAAAATCCCTGGTGTCTAGTGGTTTTCTGCCCCCCCGGGGGCAGATTGGCCTAATTATATCAGGCTGAAATGGCCTAAAAATAATTTGACCCCCTGGGGAGCGGCCCTTGCCCAAGGGGTGCTCCCCTTATGCGCAAGTATGATATTATATTAATTATATTAGGCCGATCTGTCCCCGGGGGGGGGGGCAGACATGGTCTAAAAAATAAATTGGCTCCCCGGGAGCGACCCTTGCCGAAGGGGCCACTTTCCACACATAAAAAAATTAAAATAAACAAAAAAATGTATCCCTGGTGTCTTGTGGTCTTGCAGAAATGGTCTAAAAATCATTTGGCCCCTTGGGGAGCGGCCCTTGCCCAAAGGGCTGCTCCCCTTATTGAAATTTACACACAAAAAAATTTCCCTGGTGTCTAGTGGGCATTTCTGCTGCCCGATCGCATTGCGCAGCAGAAATGCTGTGAGAGACAAGAAAGGAAAGGTGTTTCCTTTCCTTTCTTGTCACTCCCGCCCCACCTCCCGGTCTGAAGAGAAATGCAAAAGCATTTCTCTTCCAGGACGTGCTGGAAGCATGCTTCCAGCACGATCCGAGGTGACCTCTGATGAGGTCAGCGCACAATTTGCACGCTGACGTCATCAGACGTCACTGGGAGGAGTCGGGGGGGTAGTCGGGGGTGGAAGGGGAAGCGATTCCCCTTCCATCCCTGACTGGGGTGTGTGGGAGGGAGGCCCGTGGGCCGGGTGCAGGACGAGCTGGTCTCATCCCAGGCACACAGGAACTGTGTGCCTGGACAAGACCAACTCGCCCGCTGCACCATAGGGGTTAACCTTCCTGCTACTTGTAAACAAACAGAAACCACAATCTTAGAGCCACTCTGGAATCCCACCCCCAACCACCCACAGTTCTAAGCAGCCCCAAACCACTCTCCCTTTCCAACTTCAAAGCTTCACAATCTGCCTTTAAGTTCTTTTAACACTTTGAACGACACAGGCTCTCATTATGACACTGGCAGTAAATCCCGGTTACCGCCAAACTGATGACCGCCAACATACCGTCACAGAGGCGAACAACCGTTTGCCATATTATGACACACACACACCAAACCAACAGCATGCTGCCACAAACACAAATCCGCCAGACCAAAGGTTAGTGTTAAACTGTCGGTATGAACACCCATATGCCAACAAAACAATGACCTCCACATTATGACCCACGAATCACCACAGCGGACATTCAACAGCGGTAAACCATTGGCGGTACACACCGGCGCGGTCATAATGGCCACCCAATTACAAAACAATACAACATTGGCCAATACAAAAAACATGCACCTGACACTAATACACACACCACACCCACCCACCAACAGCACTATAAAACACACACCTACATTACCCACAACCCTTTGCTAATACGAAAAGACTGCAATAGCTAGCCACGCAAATCACAGAAACAACTACACACACACCACAACCACCCATTCATCTGTCATGCACCCCACACCCCACAACATTACTCAACGCCCTCTGTACAACACACACCACACAACACCCATGTCCACACAAAGGCACCCCTGTTTCACTGATGAGGAGTTGCGGGTCATGGTGGAGGAAATAGTCATGGTAGAGCCACAGCTGTTTGGATCACAGATCCAGCAGATCTCCATTGCTAGGAATATGGAGCTATGGCGGAGAATTGCGGACTGGGTGAACGCCCTGGACATCATCCACGAACAAGGGACGACATCAGGAAGAGGTGGAACGACCTACGGGGTAAGGTACGTTCCATAGAAGCAAGGCACCAGCTTGCTATCCAGAGGACTGGCGGTGGACCCTTACCTCCTCCCCACAGTTCACAGCATGGAAGGAGCAACTCTTGGCAATCCTGCAACCTGAAGGACTCACTGAAGTTGCTGGAGGACTGGACACTGGTGAGTCAATATTTACTACCTATCCCCCCATACCTGCATGCCAACACCACACCTCACCCTGACACCAATCACTCCACTCAATCCCACACAGTGCACCACCACAATTAACCTAAATGCCAAGCCCTTCATGCCATACCCACTGCATGCACATCCCTCCCAGCCCTACATGTACACCCACCACCAAGGCATGCACAGCATGGAGAACTAACAATCCCACAATATATTACCATACACAAACAAAGGTGGCAGGGCGACAGCAACAATATAGGGGAAGCTAGGGATGCAGAATATGTCACAGACATGTAGCATAACACAAAACTTACATCACCACAGGTGCCCCAGCCAGTCTCAGTGGCGAGGAGGTGCCATGGCTACCCAGTCCCCCACCAGAAGATTCCCTCAGTGATGACAGGAACTCTGGACTTCTAGATATGGATGAACTCCCTGGCCCATTATGGACCACTGGTCAGTCGGATACCCCAGCCCACACCCAGTCCACCACAGAGCCTCCCCCCTCAGTATCCAACATCACAGCAGCCACCCAACGTCCCCAGACCTCTGTCCCCAGGACACATCAATCTGCAGTGTGCCCACCTGTACAGGGACCCAGGTCCACACCCCACAGGCAAGACAATGAGGGTCATGGGGTCAGTGGCAGTGGGCACACCGTTCAGGGGACACATGCACAGGGGCCAGGGACACTCAGAGGACAGCTGTGTGCCGGGGTAGGACAGGCCCAGGGAACCGACTGTCCAGGAGGCACTCACTAATGTCCTGGGGACTTACCAACAATCCCAGGACAAGATGGGTCAGGTGATAGACATCATGCAGGAGAACCAGCGGCTGCAAGAGGAACACCACCAGGAGATCAAGGAAGAATTGCAGGCCCTCAACACCACCATGGTCTCCCGGAAGACTGCGGAGGCCCAGCTGGGGATGGCAGCCCACCGCGGAAGTGGTGCCCGTAAGAACCTGACCCCACTGATGGCCTGCATACTGGCGGTGGCCTATCCAGAGCTGGATGGGCGCTTGAGGGCATCACAGCAGCCACAATGGGGTAAGTCTAGTGTGTGTGACAACCATCTTTGTTGCCTGGCATGGGATTCTGGTGGTGGGTTTTAGTCAGTGGATGCCCCTTTATGCCAGCTCGTACATTGCTGCTGTCAAGACGGTGCCACTCACCTGAAAAGCAGGACGTCTGCAGGGGTGATGGTATGCCCCCCGATCTCCTGGAACACCTCTCTGCACTTCCTGGTGGACACAGAAACCCCGGCAGGTGTCCCAAAAGGAAAGGGGGAGTGGAAGAGAAAGAGACAAAACACTGCCACGTCTTGTCAGTTCAGCCAGGCACCCTGTATCTTCAGGGGGCAGGTTGTTTGTAGACAGAGTGATACTAGAGTTAGTGCACTCAACTTCCTTAAAACTGAATCTCTCTTTCTGAAAAGGGTGCGGGAGTGGTAGAAGAACACTGGGATGCTCCAGCACTTTTCTTTGATAATAATAACTGTTGGCACAATTACTAACACTGCATTACCTAAAACCCAAACTGAGTACCATAACAATAAGTACTGCAACACTAGGGCTGGCTTCACAGAGATTCACTGTTGCACACTACAATTAGAACTGCTGTGGTTGCACTTATCATGCACAACAAAGACAAACAAGGGCATTAATTATATCACATATAACTGTCCTGCATGCATAGGGCTAAACTAAAAGGAACAAAAACAATCCAAGAAATACAAATGTCCACTCTGGGTTTAAACAGTTAGGGTGGCACAGTTTGGTTTGGTTTCACTGTTTGTGTGAAAAACCCTTCAAAAAGCAAATTCCTCAAACCTGAAACACAGGCATGAATGACACAATTTAAAACCAAGAGTTATGCTATTAGAGAAAGAAAAGTCACTTAAATGCTCTTTTAAAATTGCACTGTCACTTTTTGTAGTACTTGAGCTCAAGCATATTTCCTGAAGCACATTTAGGAAAGTAACTACAATAGTAATGTAGAATGTTCAGAAATGTATGTGTCTCTTCAAGATAAGCACTCTGCCAAAATACGAGGTCAGAAATACACAAGCTGTTCTAGGAATGCGCAGCGCTCAAAGAACAAACTCACTGGAGAATACTAGTCACTTAGCTGCAGTCTTTTCCGGAGTGCTGGAGGAATGCCTGGTGTCAGCTAGTACAGGAACAAAGAAAATAATTCCCTCAAAAGTCCTGAATACAAGGATGACAGCAGGGGCTGGACTGCCAACTCAGATGCTGAGATCAGGAAGCAAAACAAAGCCAAGCAGGGAGGCATGCTTCACTCTGCTATTTATAGCTAATCAGGAAAGCTGTTGAGTTTCCACATGTGGATGAGTCACCACACCCAATTAGAAGCACATGTCTACACCACACCCAACTGGAAGCACATGTCTACACCTGCTCATATTAGCAGACAAGCATTGGTAAAAACAAGCATTGATAAAAACCAATTGTATAACACAGCACATTATGTTTATTTAGAAAAATTAAGGTTTAACCAAGAACAGAGATATGATTTAACCCTAACCCTGGGGATGCTGACAGATAACGCAGGAGGCACCTTGGGGATTCCTGACAGCTGCATGGTCCAGCTCAGGGTTATTGGGTGACTAGAAAAATCTGGATAGCTAAGTAGGTAGCTTTCCATGTCAGACAGGGCTTAGTGGGCAAGGAGCCCCACCAGAACCAGTGGGCAGGAGGGGTGCAGATGGCAGTGTTTGGCTCTTATTCTGCTGTGGTACCTATCTAATTGTATGCCAGTGTGGTGCATACTGCTCAATCTTAGTCCCTGTGTGTGATGGTGATGTGTATGCCATCTGTGGTGTTGGTGCTGTAATTGACCCAGTGCTCCCTTTTTTTTTTCTCCCACCCCCCCATTTTCTTCTGTCATACTGTTCATGTATGCATTAGAATCATCTGGTGAAGGAGCAGGGGCACCGGTGAGTGAGGGAGCTGCAGCCCATGGGACCTAGGAGGCAGAGTCCACCGATGCCGAAAGGACAAGTGGGACGGACGGCGAGGGGAGCACCACAGTGGGGACAGGAGGTGACAACACTGGCTCTGAAACCTCCTCCGATGGGAGCTCCCTGGTGGTGGTGGACACCTCTGGAACTACCCCAGATACAGGTACAACTGCCAGCCCCCGTATCAGCACCGCCCTCCCAGTAGCCCCCCACCGAGTTGCCTGTGCCCGCTCACCCAGGAGGGTGGGCATCTCCTTCGCCCCAGGCACCTCAGGCCCCTGCCCTAGTCAGCCCTACAGAGATCATTTCAGGCTCTGGCCTCCTCTCTGATGGCAGCTAGTGTCCCTGGTCATACTGTCCCCCTCCAGCTACCACTTCCCAGTCCCAGTCTCCTCAACCCCAAATCATCCCATGCACACATACAGACAAGCATGCACACAAAACATCACACAAGAGTGGCACAGACAAACACAGGCACCACATTTCAAGCCACAAGCACTCACACAAACAACAGACAGATGCAGACACAACAACATCCACTGCCTCCACGGTCTCCCCCTCCTCCTCCGCCCTCACAGTCACATCCACACTCACACCTGCATGCACCGCATCAATAGTCCCAGACCCTGCCACCTGTACACCCTTGCCCACAGACACCACAAGAGCAGAACCACAGACATGCACCCCACACACCACATGGGCAGTCACCACCACCACCACCATCACCACCTAATGCAGCACACCCACCTCACTTGCAGACACCACCACAACATCCATCCACACATCCTGTTTGACCTCTCCCACCCTGTCTGCCTCCCAAAGAAACACAAACGATCGCACTCAGACCCCCAACAGCCATCTACTTCACACATGCACACTGTCCATGCACCTGCACCCAAATCCAGCACACCTATTCCTCCTACTACCACTCCCTCTACCTCCACTCCCATCCCTCCTCCCACATCCCACCCAACATCCTTAAGAAGGTTTTCCTTGCAAATCTTCACCTCTTCCCTACCCCTAACCCCGTCCTGCCCGTAAGTGCAAGGTCAAACCACCCAGCCCAGCACCTCAGCTAACCAGTCTGCCACTGCTCCCACCCAAAAATCTGCTGCCACTCCCAGCAAGGACACACCCCGCCTCAAAACGGAGGTCTAGGGTGGCGGAACCTAATAGAAAGAGAAATGGGTCAGTGGAGGCACCTCCTAAACCTGGAGGTAAGGACACAAGTCACATGACAAAGGCCAATGGGGACCCTCACAGGAATTAACCCAAAGATTCCCATCCACCACCTGAGGGCAAGGAACCCCATCCACCACCTGAGGGCAAGGATCCCCCTCCATCACCAGAGGCCATGTAGCCCCCCCCAGAGACTGTGGCCTAAGACTCCCCTCGAGGGTCAGTGGGCAAGGAGCCTCCTCCAGAACCAGTGGGCAAGGAGCCCCCTCCAGAACCAGTGGGCATGATACCCACTCCAGAGACTGTGGCCTAAGACTCTCCTCCAGGGACAGTGGGCAAGGAGCCCCCTCCAGAACCTGTGGGCATGATACCCACTCCAGCTAAGGTGCCTGCTCATTTCTAACATGATGCCTCTGAACAGTGGAGTCCGGCTGATGTCAGGAGTCAAGTTGGGGCTTGGACATTGCCCTGTGGCCATATGCCCTTTAGTACTTTGGACTGGCCATTGCCCTAATCTGTACATTGACATCTTTATAGTTATTTTTGTATTTGGCAGCAAATTACAGTGGTTGTACTACAGGTATGGGTCCTTGCATTCTTTGCTCCTGGGTCCTGTAACTGTCGATGTACTGAGCAGCTGGTTGTGTGTGTGTGTGTGTTGTGTATTTGTGTGTCACTCTCCTTTTTCTCCCTCCCTCCCTTGTGTGCTAGGCGGCTGTACTCACTGTCATCGTCTTCGTCGGCGTTGGTGCTCCAGGATAGCCATGGCATGGTAGAGCATCGGCAAGACTTGGAGTTCCGGTTCCAAGGCAGCCGCGGTGTCCTCTATGTCCCTGAAGGTCAGTCTTTCCGTTTCTGTAATGTGTTTCTGCCAGGCTTTTGATGGCGTTGCTCCCGTCCCGGATATCCTGGCGGTTTGCTATGTCATAATATGGTGGGCAGTACCTTGGCTTTGGCCTGGCTATAGGTGGCTACCGCAGTGGTCAGTGGTGTTAACACTCTGAAGGTTGGTGTGGTACATTGGCTTTCTATGGGAGGTCTCACTGCCACGGTCATAATTTGGCGGTAATTACCGCCAGCCTGTTTGTGGTGTTACTGCCACTTTAACAGTGGCGGTCAGTACACCAGTGTATACCTACACCTCACCACATGCTCTAACAACAGCTACACAGCATCCTTCTTGCCCTTTCACCATGGACAACAATTAAAAACATATGTTCTTTCAGACCCCATCTTTAACTAATTAAATCACATAAGCAACACAAACAGGCCTCTCACTTTTTTTCCTTTTCCTGCCCTAGCCTATACAACATTACTTTATGCACCTTGCTTACATTACATGTACCTCAAGCAGTAACACCTGATGCCAAAAATAAGATCAATATACAATAAAAATGTATTGTTCAGCAATATACTACAGCTGCATACTTAATTAATACCACTACAACTCAGGACTCACTACCTCTGCCACCGAGCACTTTTTCATTAAAAGAGATTTGATCTACTTGTGTTATCACCTCTAACCTATGCCAATGTGTTCTTTCAAAACGACAACAAATCCTCATTAGTAATATTTCTTAACACTTTCGGTGGTGTCTCTTTCTCCCATCCCTATCTTTTGCACACACACTTATTTGTCACTCTTTCCATTTGTGCAACAGGCGCAGTCGCACGAGGACAATCTGGCATCAAAAACATATTGAAAACAAATTACTGCTTACATTTGAATTTTTTCTACAGGACATGACGATATAATTTCCTCTAAATCTATGCCACTGTGCTCTATGCCACTGCTCTCTGCTCCACTTTACTCTACTCCACTTCACTCTGCAACAGTCTGCTCTGTAACATTGCACTCTCTGCCACAGAACTCTCTACCACTCTGCTCTGCGCCACTCTACTCTGCTCCACTGCACGCTATGCTACCACAGTATATGCCACTGGGCCACTCTATTCTTTGCCACTCTATGCCACTGCAGTCTAAGCCACTCTAATCTACTGTGTGCCACTCCACTCCATGCCACTGCACTCTACGCCACTTTACTCTACACCTCTGTACTCTAAGCCAATGCACTCTTTTTTACGATGCACCACTGCATTCTTCACCACTGCACTTTACACCACTCCAATCTAGGCCACTTCACTCTACTCTGCACCACTCCACTCTACACAAGTGCACTTTACACCACTACTCTATGCCACTATACTCCACTCTACCCTACATCACTTCATTCTATATCACTTCACTCTACCTTGAAACAATCTACTCTACACCACTGCACTCTATGCCACTCCACTCTATGCTGCACGTTCTACACCACTCTACTCTATGCCACTGCACACTACATCAGTCTACTCTAACCACTGCACTCTACCCAATGTCCTCTACACCACTTTACTCAAAACCAATGCACTCTACGCCACTGCACACTATGTCAACTACTATGCCACTGCACTCTATGCCACTGCATGTTACACCACTGTACACCATTGTACTTTATGTCACTGCACTCTAGGCCACTCTATTCTACTCTGTACAACTGTACTGTATGCCACTGCTCTACACCACTCTACTCTGCAACACTCAACTCTATTCTGTGCAGCACCCTCTAGGCCACTCCACCCTGCTCTATAGCACTCGCCCTATGACCCTCTACTCCACTATGAGGCTCCACACCACTCTACACCACTCAACTCTACAACACTAAACACCCTTCCACTCTACAAAACTCTACTCCCTCCATAACACTCCACAACACTATGCCACTCCACTCTATGCCACTCCTTGCCACTCTACTCCACACTGCTCATCTCTACTCTCCACCACTCCACACCTCTCTACGCCACTCCTTAACAACCCACTCTACTCCATGACACTCAACTTTGCAGCACTCCACCTCATGCCGCTCTCATTTATGCCACTTTTAGCAAATAAAAGAGTAACTGGATTTATAAAGCGCACTTATCACAAGCGAGAGTGTCCATGCACTGCTGAAGCTGCGTCTGTCTTAGTCGAACAGCCATGTCTTGAGACATCTTCTGAACTCCTGGATGGAGGGTGATGCTCTTAGGTGAGAGGGGAGGCCGTTCCAAGCCTTTACTGCCAGATATGAGAGAGTGGCCACCGTAGGTGCTGTGGCGAATTCCCAGTGTGATTGCCAGGGAGAGCAAGGCAGAGCAAAGGAGTTTGGAAAGGTGGTGGAAATTCATGCAGTAGTTGAGGCAAGCCGGTCCTAGGTGGTGCAGGGATTTCTTTGCGAACATCAGATGCTTCAATTGGCATTGTTTGTGTACAGGGGGCCAGTGGAGGTTCCTTAGGTGAGGGGTGATGTGGGTCCATTTTGGGAGGTCTAGGGTGAGTCCGGCAGATAAGTTCTGGATGATTTGAAGTCTTTTCATGAGGATTGTGGTGAGTTCTGCATAGATTACGTGGCCATAGTCTAGTCAGTTAGTTATGAGATCTTCTGAGACGGTAATTCTGGTAGTGAGAGGGAGCCATTCGAAGATCTTGTGGAGAATCCGGAGGATAATAAAGCAGGAAGAGGAGACTGCATTGATCTGGAGCTTCATGTTGTTTGTTGTCTATGATGATTTCTAGGTTTCTGGCATGGTTCGTGGTGGTGGGGAGGTCCCAGCTCGGCTGGCCACTAGGAGTCGTCCCAAAGTGAGGAGGTGTTACCCAACAGTAGTACCTCCGTTTTGTCGATGTGTTGAGCCTGAGGCATTTGTCCTTCATCCAGTCTGCACCGCGGGTCATGCAGTTGTGGAAAGTGGATTCAGTGATGGAGGGGGCTTTGGAGAGTGTGGGGATGGGCTGCTTGTCATCAGCGTAGGAGATTATGTTAAGTTAGTGGTTTCTGACGATGTTGGTCAGGAGGTCATGTAGGTGTTGAAGAGGGAGAGGCGGAGTGATGATCCCTGGGGGACATCACAGATCATTTCCTTGAGATTTGAGGTGAAGGGTGGGAGTTGGACACTCTGAGTTCTGCCTGATAAAAAAGAGGCAATCCATTTTAGGGCTTTCCTCTGATTCCAGTTTGGTGGAGCTTTGTGAGCAGTGTGTGGTGGGAGACAGTTTTGAAGGCCTCTGAGAGATCAAAGACAATGAGCACTGCTGAGTTTTCTTGGTCTGTGAGGTATCTGATGTCGTCGATAGCTGGGATCAATGAAGATTTGGTGCTGTGATTGGTGCAGAAGCCAGATTGTGAAGTGTCCAGAAATTGTCCTCTAAATAGGTCATAAGCTGTTGGTTGATGGCTTTTGCAAGTACTTTTGCTGGGAAGGGGAGCAGGGAGTTCGACCAGTAGTTTTTGAGTTTGTTGGGATCAGCTGAGGGTTTTTTGAGAAGAGGTTTGATTACTGCATATTTCCAGTATTCTGGGTAGGTGGCTGTGCTGATTGAGGTATTGAGGATGGCAGTCAGTTTGCTGGTATTGGTGCTTAAGTTGAACATATGGGGGGTCATTACAACCCTGGCGGATGGCGGAGAACCGGCGGTAAGACCGCCAACAGGCTGGCGGTCTAACCTTGGTGTATTATGACCATGGCGGTTACCGCCATGGTCAACCGGTGGTTCTCCGTCCCGCCTGCCAGGGCGGAGACGACCGCCGGGCTGGAGACCTTGGTCTCCAGCCCGGCGGCCGTCAGTATACCACCGGCAGTATTTGGACCCGGCTTACCGCCGTGGATTTCCAGCGGTTTGAACCGCCATGAAATCCATGGCGGTAAGCACTATCAGTGCCAGGGAATTCCTTCCCAGGCACTGATAGGGGTCTCCCCCACCCCGACTCCCTCCCCTACACCCCCCACCACCCCTGCCACCCCCCAAAGGTGGCAGGGCCCCACTCCCCACCCGACCCCCAACATAACATTACTCACACACACCCAACACGCATGCAGGCACCACCAACACACACATGCACACACCCCGACATACATGCCTACATCCACACACACAGTCAGACACACACACCCACATTCACACATACATGCACACATCCATACAGACACACCCACAGCCATACACGCACTCATTCCCAAACACACAACACCCCGCAAGCATACACGCACTCACACACCCCTCTACATACACACATGCACACCCCCATGCACGCACACAACACACAACACCCCCCACCCCCTCCCCTAACGGACGATCGACTTGCCTGGTCCGTCGATCCTCCGGGAGGGGACGGGAGCCATGGGGGCAGCTCCGCCGACACCACACCGCCAACAGAACACCGCCACGGCGAATCACAGGACGTGATTCGCTAGGCGGTGTTCTGTTGGCGTGGCGGTGGAGGTGGAGCAACCTCCACTTCCCCGCCACCCGCAAATATGGCTGTTGGCGGCTCTCCGTCTGAATAACAACAGAGAGCAGCCAACAGTCATAATACGCCGAGTGCCAAACCGCCTGCACAGGCAGTCTTCCGCACGGCGGTCCCTCGGCGGTCTTGCAAAAAGACCGCCGAGGTCGTAATGACCCCCATGGTGAGGGCAAGGGTACGGGGGCATCCAGAGTGGATGGATCTTATGAGGTCAATGGTGTTCTACTTTGTGAGATGTTTCCAGTTGGTGATAGTGCAGCTGGTGTTGTGGTCTGCGGAGCTCAGAAGTTCAACAGTGCCGTTGATGGAGGTTTGGGGTGCAAAGTGTTTGTAGATGCTTGATACTTTATCATGGAGGAAATCAGCAAGGGGAGTCGCATACGTTCTGTGAAGGGGTGGTCCAGTTCTCTGATTCAAATGGGTTGGAGAACTGTTGACGATTTTGAAAACAGTCTTTACTGCTGTTGGAACTGGATTGTAAGGGGGTGGCTAGGAATTGTTTCCTGGCATCATTGAGGCTTTTGTGGTTTTGGGTAAGCTTGTTCTTCAAGGCGGTTCGGTCAGTGAGGTCCTTTGTGGAGCTATTTTTCATTAACAAACCCCAGGGTCTACATCTAAAGAATCCAAAAGGAAAGAGATACACAACAGAGCAAGGAAAAGAAAAAAACAACAAGAACAGGGGCAAAAGATAAAACCGCATGGCCTGGCTACTACCCCTTTCACTAGGAGGGAGGAGCTCTTGCAGATGTTTTCAGAGATATATATAACCTATAATGATGAGCTAGGTGGAGTGAGGTTTGACCTACCATTGAAAAGTAAACAGGTTCCGATTACACCTAGGGGGTGATTCTAACTCTGGCGGGCGGCGGAGGCCACCCGCCAGAGTTCCCCCTCCAGAATACCGCTCCGCGGTCGGAAGACCGCTGCGGTGATTCTGGGTTTTACACTGGGCTGGCGGGCGACCGCCAAAAGGCCGCCCGCCAGCCCAGTGCAAAACAACCTTCCCACGAGGACGCCGGCTCCGAATGGAGCCGGCCGAGTGGGAAGGTCCGACGGGTGCAGTGGCACCCGTCGCGAATTTCACTGTCTGCAATGCAGACAATGAAATTCTTTGTGGGGCCCTCTTACGGGGTCCCCTGCAGTGCCCATGCCATTGGCATGGGCACTGCAGGGGCCCCCAGGGGCCCCACAACACCCCATACCGCCATCCTGTTCCTGGCGGGCGAACCGCCAGGAACAGGATGGCGGTATGGGGTGTCTGAATCCCCATGGCGGCGCAGCAAGCTGCGCCGCCATGGAGGATTCAAAAGGGCAGCGGAACACCGGCAGGAGACCGCCGGTTTTCCACTTCTGACCGCGGCCGAACCGCCGCGGTCAGAATGCCCTGCGGGGCACCGCCAGCCTGTTGGCGGTGCCCCCGTCATTTTAGCCCTGGCGGTCGATGACCGCCAGAGTTAGAAAGACCCCCCTAGTCTGTCCTGGTTTTTAACCCTAGCCCAGGGATGTACTAATAAAGTTACACGCATACCCTGGAGTTAGATTTCATTCAGTTTACACTGACACATACTCTGCCCCCTCACTTGGCCTAGCTTATTATCATATGTTATTTATAAATCAGAAAACGTCTGCAAGAGCTCTCTCCTCCTAGTGGAAGGGGTAGTAGCCCGTACCGTGATCACTGATCATGACGCAAGGAGGTTCCCTGTGATGAAGCAAGTCACCTTCCCTTCCGGTGGGTGAGGGAATTCATCCTTTAAAAAGGTTGCTTCCAGCATACCCAGGCCAATGGATTTTATCTTTTGCCTCTGTTCTTGTTTTTCTTCTTTTTCCTTGCTCTGTTATGTGTCTCTTTCCTTTTAGATACTCTAGTGAAATATAGTGATTAATTTTGAGGGAAATAACTCCTGCTGGTCTTTAAACTCCCCGAGCCCTTTTTTGTGAAATGGTACTTTGTGGAGGGCCATCGTCTTTCAAGTTTCTTGAACTTGCTCTTCTGGTTCCATGTTCTGGTGAATATCAGCTGACTTGCTTGACATAGTTGTTGGGTTTGTTCGGTTTGTTGGGAACGACAAAGTCTGCGCTGTTTGAGATCCATGTGGTGACATTTCTGACAGCTGTGTCCGTGTCTGCTGAGATATCTGGGTGGTGAGTGTCGAGAATGTCATTCTGTTGGGCTTCAGATACCTTGCCTCAGCTCCAGTGGGAGGTGAGGGCTGGCCTGGCTGCACGATTATGGACTGATGTGAAGGTGAAGTGTACAATGAAGAGGTCCATCTAGGTGAGCTCTGTGGTATGGTCTGTTGCTGGAGGTGAAGATGGGGTAGGGTGTCTCCTACGATCTGTGTGGGGTCGGTGACTATTTGGTTGAGTTCAATTATGTTCATGCAGTCCAGGAGATTGGTGGTGTTGGCGTTGGGGTGGTTGAGGTGGAAGTTCAGGTCTCCGAGGTAGATGTAGTGCTCTGTGTCGATGGCTTGTGTGGCAATGAATTCAGGGATGGCTTTGCAGAACTTTGCCATGGCCCGGGGGTTAGTATGTGAGGTTCCTTTGATGGAGATTTTTTTGCCTAGGTTGATCATAAAGTGGAGCTGTTGACATGATTTGAATGTTGTGCTCTGTTGAGGTGGTAAAGCCGAGGGTGTCCTTGTGAATAATGGTGATTCCGCAAGCAGGCCTGTCTGTGTGATCCAAGTGGATCATCTTGTAACGATCAGGGGTAGCTGCAGCGATGTCAGGAGTGGAGGAGGCCTTGACCCAGGTCTCATCAAGGAAAGCTAGGTTTGGAGCGGGTGAGGTGATGGTGTCTGATATTTCAGTGGTATTCAGCAGCCCCAATAAGTAGTGCAGGAGGAAGGAAGGCTCTGACAGGGAGTTGGGGTGGGCTGGGAGCAGGAACAGCTAGAGGGAAAAAAACTGCAGGGGGGCAGAAGAAAACAGGAGGGTAAAAACCAAAAGCAAAAGACAGAGCACTAAAGCAAAAGTAGCAAATACTAGTAACCAACAAAGTAACACTAGGAGACACTTGAAAAATCAGACAAAGTAGCATTTATGGGTGTGGTAGCAAGATCAAACTTGGGAGGTCTTGTGTCAGGAGACATTGCAGCAGACTCATGCGTTAAGGCAGAGGCAGCGGAGAGCGGCTCATAGACCAAGAGGTCAGCTGCTAAGCGGGTGTACAACATGGCTAAAATATATTGGCAAAGTCAATAGCTCTTGCATAGGCACGACCAATTGGCTTTACCAATGCTTATTTGGTTTCACCGACAGTCAGCGAAAGCTATTGTTACCAAAAAAACTTAATTAAAACAGATTTAGAGCCCACCCACTACTACTGATACTTACCATTGGTTGTCGTCCACTTCACTCTATGTTCTTTACTTCTTAATGGTCATGCCTCCCCCATCCTGCCTGCTGCTTGCCTCCACTTGTAGTCTTCTTCAAGCTGCTGTCCATGCTATGGAGCATGGAGCCAGCACAGCATCCTATTTGAGGCCAAAGTCCTTCCACTGGCCCAGTGTTGCTCCAGGTATTTTATCTTCAGTTTTGGTCAAGGACTCCATAAGAAGACATGGCACTATACAGTCTCCCCACCCCCACCATCCATTTACCACCGCCTCTCCTGCCTGCAGTTTCCCTCTGATGTCCATTTCCCCCCACCCTCACCCACCTCACTACCCTTCTCACACCTGTTTTTGCTTTTCTACCCACACCGGCCCCATTCTCCCACTCACCCTTGGTACTTATTCCTCCCGCTTTCCGTTCTCACTCCGCTGCCTGCCATTGTTTAACTGCCCCTCCCTTGTGTTGCTTGACTTCTCCCAAATCCCAGTGCTTTTTTTCACATGTTGCACAGCAGCACATACTGCTGTGCATCATGGTTTGAATCTAAAAAAGCTCTAAGATGCAGTTAATGCTAGATGCATCATAGTGCTTTTTTTCTTCAAGCCTTGTTGCATTGCAGCTCGCACTGCTATGCTACATGTAAATAAAATTGCCAAAGCCAATAGATTTTGCAGAGACAAACCCTACTAGCTTTCCACTGCTTGTTCCCATTTTGAAGCTTTCACTATTGAAGTCTCTCATTGGCAAGTGGCGCTGGGGTCTTTGGATCAGTTCACAGGAAAAGCACGAACATCACATACAACAATGCCTGGCCTTTGGTTCAACAGTGCTAGAGACGATACACATTCACACCCCAACAGCATTCAAAGGGTCTGTACCAGTGCCCTTGGCATCCTTGAAATCCTACTGCATCGCCCCTGCTAAAGCTCCATCTGCTGTAATATGTCGCTGGCCATACCCTGACGACACAGCACACACATGCATACGCATGCACATCCTGACCCCGGGCGTGTCAACAGGTGTTCAATAAAGATCCTACCGGCTGCATGCATGGACGCATGGCAGCTATTCCCAAGCAAATTCAACTGTGCTAGGCCTTGCTATATACGTGCCATTCTGTTGCTTCAGCCTAGTCACTACACTGGTGACAAGAGGGTGCTATTCCCTCACCACCTGCAATCTGCACACTCCAAGGGCAAGTGTGGTGCACACGTAGCCCCTCTAGGGAAGTTGCACCTCCTGCCCCTTTGCTTGATGAGCCAGAGAGGGGGAGGGAGGTAAATACAAAAAAGAAAGAAAAATTATGCATGTACTGTCAGCAGTCCAAGGAGAAAAGCAAAGGAATCATACATGAAAAGAAAAGGAAAAACCTAGATAACAAGAAAAAAAGGAAAGAGAAATAAACCAGCACGATAAACACAACAGAAACACCATACTCTGTAAGGATAGTGCGCACTGACCTCACTGTCCTTTTCACACCAGTTCCCAGACCTGCTAAAGCAGCTACTCTCGCCGTCTCACGCCTGCCTCTGCCACATCCTACCACATGACTCTGAACCCATGAGGTTCAAAGGCACGAATTGTAGGACCACTGCCATCTGGATGTACTGCCTATTTGCACAGACGGGAGTGATTCCTTTGGGGCAATCCTATTGTGGATCCATTTTAGTTTGTTTGGGTATAGGAGTTTAGCTTAGCTTTGGCTTGCAGAACTGTGCCCTGTTACCTAGATTAACATGCTCTGTTTTATTATTCATTTTTATTCATTTTAGCAGTACTTGCAGTTCTTACATTTTATAAGTGTTTTAACATTTTTAAATGTTACTGAAGATCAGCTAACAGCTTAGGTCCTGAATGGTACTTTTAATTTCTCACTTTCATGTCCCAGCGGGTGGCTATTGTGGCCAAAAGACACAAACAATTGTGAGGAATGTTTTGGTAATTCCTCTGGGGATTTCAAAGCAAGCCAGCCAGACTCTCACTATGCCTTGGGGGAACACTCAGGTATTGTTACTACATATAGGGAGTCATTATGAGTCTGGCGGTTCTGGGACCACCATGTTGGAGGCAGAGGTCCTACCGCCAACGGACCGGCGGAGAAGACAGACAAATTATGAGCATGGCGGTCTTTCCAACAGAACACAGCCAGACTACCGCCAGTACCCCCAGTGCGGTCATGCCGCCACGGATGGCGGTAGACACATTCAGGCCGGCGGGGACCATGTTTCCACCAGACACATTACGAGGCTGCACACCGCCAAGGTTCCTGCTGTGGTCATACCACCACAAAACCCCTGTTAGAAACCAACTCTATAAAAGGGGACATTAACTTTCAGGAACACATACCAGACAGGAGTTGCCATGGAACCCAAACTAGAAGTCCTCCCACAGCTCCTGCTCGCTCAATGAGTCCGGAACCAGTGATGGCGACGAAGACAACAACCATGAGTATACACACACCTACCTGACATTGTAGGGAAAACCCAAAGTACACACGCACACACAACATACACATCCAGGGCGGCAGGTGAAGGGAACACACACGCGTAACCACACGCCCAAAGGCACATACACACACACCTACATACATACCACAGCCAACACACATGTACAAGACACACACCAACCCGCAGATACACAATGACAGCACAGCAGTATCTACACAAACGCTTCATTTAGCGATTTCATTATACATCTCCACATGACACCACATACATACAAACAAACCAAAGGTGGCATATACCATACAGCCATGTTGAAAGAAAGGCAAGATAAGTATGTAACCATTGAAGCCAACAACAGGTTAGGCCAGATATATTGAAAATAATGTGTAATTTGTCAATATAATAAATAGCTATATACATATGTCAGCCCATTGGACAGTCCAATGTACCAAAAGGCATAAATGGCACCTCTGTGACCCAACTTGACTCCTGACTGCCAAATGACCTCCACAGGGTAGGGGCATCAAGGGGGGAGGCAGCAGAGGGGGAGTTTGGGTTTGAAACAGGGGGTCTTTGGGCTTGGGAGGGGGGGCTTGGGCTTGGGTTTGGGAGGGGTCGACATCTTGGCAGGGGGAGGGGCATGGGTACTAGCAGAGGGCCAGGGGAGGACTTGGAGGTGGTAGGGCTGGACTTGGGGAGGGGCACAGAACGTTTGGGGGTATCACTGGGTGGGGAGGGGGGTAGGGAACAGGGAAAACTTTGAGAGGAAATGCTTTTTAGACACACAGGGTGGTCATGGCAAAAGGGTTTGGGAGTGGAGGTAGAGGGAGTGGTTGTAGGAGGTGTAGGTGTGGATATCTTGGTTGCAAGTGCATGCAATGTATGCTTGTGGGTGGTGGGTGTCTGTTGGGTGGTTGAGTGTTGGCATTTATGTGTTTTGGGGGAGGTGGGGAGGAGGTGCTGGGAGATGCCATGCTGGATGGGTGACTGTCTGTTGGGGTGGTGACTGCAGGTATGGTAGATGTGCTGCATGTGGGTGTGTCTGTGGTTGTGGTGGCCGCGGATATGGTGACTGGGGTGGATGTCTGTGGGTCTGCTAATGCGCCGACTGTGGGTAAGATAGGCTTTGTGGCTGGATCTGTCAAAGTTGGTGTGCTGGGTACAGGTGTGTCTGGTGTAGTGTCTGTGAAGGAGGGGCTGGTGGGGGAGTCGGTGCAGGTAGTAGATGATAGTGTGTCTGCAGGTGGGTGTTATTTCTGTGCATGCTGGTGGTGGGTCTTGTGGTGATTGTGTTTGTCAGTAGTACTTTTGGCTGTTGAAGTGGATGCATGCTTGTGTGTCTGTGTGCTTTGGCTGGGTTTGGAAAGAGGGGTTTGGGTTTGGGTTTGGATAGAGGTAGATGAAAGGGGGATGGTATACAAAGGGTGACTGGCTGCCATCAGGGTGGAGGCCAGAGCCTGAAAGGATCTCTGTAGACCAGCTAGTGCACTGTGAATGCCCTCCAGGAATGCATTGCTCTGCTGGACTTCAGCTGCTAGCCCCTGGATGGCATTAAAAACTCACAAAGTTCGACCTCAGGAGGTCAGCAGGGCTGACTGGGGAAGGGGCAGAGGTGCCTACAGTAAAGCAGACACCCACCTTCCTGGGTGAGCAGGCACGGGCAACTAGGTGGGAAGCTACATGGAGAGCGATGGTAGTAAGGGGGATAGCGGACAATGATGGTGCTGGGGTGGTCCTAGAAGGGTCCACCACCACCAGGGAATGTCCACTGGAGAAGGATTCAGAGGATGCTAGTGAAGATCCGGTCTCCCCTGTGGCACTCCCATCCCCCTCCGTGCCACTGGGTCCCTTGCTGTCGCTGGTAGCAGCACTCCAGGTCCTGTGGCCTGCAGCATCCCCACTTGCCTGTGCCCTTTCTCCTTCACCTGCTGACACTCATGCACACAAATAGAGAGAGAAAATGATGGAGGGAGACAGAGAGGGTGAGAAAGGGTTAACACATATCTCACATACACACTTGTAAGCAAGCACATCTGTCGCTATATATATCCTGCCAAGGCAATTACAGGTGGCAAAACACGTCCTACATTATGTCACAGCATGTCACCAATATCCACCACTGTGTGGCAACCCTCACACCTACATAAACATCCAAGTAAGTCTGTACCACAGGAGTCATCCACATGATCACCACCATAGCCATGTCTGCATGCACATCATGTCCTGGGTGAAGTACAAATGTATACCTGAATTTACAGAATACTTCTACATACACCACAGACAAAACCACCACACATGTATTTCTACCAGTAGGAATTCACAACATCAGAACACCACCCTCAATCAAACCATTCCTCATTAGTGAATACCTGTACCTATGTCCTGATAACACACATCACTGACGCTCAATACATGGTTGCAATAGGCATAAATGGCCCAACAGCCCTGCATTTGCACTGACAACACATCACACTACTACATCAGGGCAGCCTCAGCTATAGAACTGCAACATACATCGCACATCACCATATCATTAGTAATACAATACCCAATCCTGTCCTAGTCACCCACTTCAGCTAGGCCAAGGCCAACTGACATGTACACACTTTATCAGATGTGCCCCCAAGTAACAACTGTGATATGATGTAAGCAGATAATAAGCTATGTAGCACTGGAACAGCTAGGGCATTGGCAAACATGGATTTTACATTTCACATTGTGAATGAAGGGGTCTGTCTAGGAACTTACAACCTCTAGTACTACCCTATTTTGTTTAAGGTTTCACCCCCACAATTCTAGCACTTAGACATGCATGTTGTTTGTAATCAGACCATTTCTAAGCTACATCACAAATAAGCCTCCATTTCAAACCATCACATATCAAATAGATAGCAGATTACCAGTATATGGGGATACAACTATCAAGCCATCAGCCGAGTCATACACAAACCATATATGTGTTAGAAATGTAATTGCTGACTCGCATGGAGTCTACACCATTACCAGTACCTGATACTATAGTCCCTATGGTGAAAGCAGAGTCACACTTTTGCATATACATCGGGGTCATACAGATGGGAGTGAACTGACACCTTGAACCACAAATGCCCAAATGCCAAGGGATGGAGGAGGTAATACTCAATGGCTTGTGTGGTACACAAACTCACATCCATAGTAAAGGCAGGATGGAGTCACACATGTGACAATCTGATTACACCATCTCCACAATGCAGACACGGAGAATACTGGATAGGAGACAAGTACATCTACTGACAGCAAACCATCAAGACACATCTATAAGTAATGCTCAGGCCGGGTGGTAACTAACCATTATCCTTAAGTCTATTTACATGTAGCATTGACAAAATTTTCACTATAGCTACAGTGAGGCAGCTAATCCCATAAACTCTATGCAAATCCCAGGCTACAGTCAATACTTTCCCCCTTGTGGCTGCTGTGCTGCCCTCAAACTCAAATCCACTTCAGGTTAGGGCACCGTCAATATGCGGGTCATTGGAGGGCCCAGGGTCCAACAGGCACACCTCCATCATTGAGAGGACATCCCCAGCTGGGCATCGGCGGTCTTCCAGGTCCAGCCTCTCAGTTCCTCCCACCGATTGCGACAATGGGTGCTCCGCCGGCTATGGACCCTCAGGGTCTGCACTTCCTTGGCGATCGCAGGCCAGATCCCTTTCTTCTGATGGGTGTTAACTTGCATGGATTGCACAAACAAAACGAGAAAGTCATGTACACTGGTTCCATACTAATAGGAGAAGCCTAGACACTTCAGACTCACCAAGTGCCCACACATACCCATCCTCACTGCCCACACGCCTTCACATCATGCCCTCTGCTGCTCATCTGTACTCCCTCACCGCTACACTTACCACATACACCATCACACGCACCCCTATCACACATGAAAATGACATTGGGCTCACCTGTTCCTCTGGTGCCCCATATAGCTGTCCATACATGGGTAGGATCCCTTCCACAAGCTTCTTCAGCTCTTCTGGTGGGAAGGCTGGGGCCCTATTACCTGCAGGACGTGGCATAATGCCTCCCAGAGACACTACACAGCAGCTCAGGTCATGGAGGTCTTGCTGGCAAGTGTCAGGAGTCAAGTGAGAAAGGCTGCAGAAAATGGCAGTCATGGCCACTGCGTACAGGACCGTCACTACTGGCGGTCATCGCCATTGGCCTCAATCTCCCATAGGAAGCAATGTTAATCAATGACAAGTTGCACTGTGGTATTGGCGGCCTACCGCCATGACGACATGCACCGCCAGAGTTAAGTCGCCTCCATCTGCCAGTGCTGCAGGACAGGCGGCTGCAATTTTGTGCACATCTCATAATTTGATGTCCCAATTTATGTATGCCATGTACATATTAAGATAAATTGGGGAGTAAGCCCATGTTGTGCCATCATAGTAGTGCTGACATGTGTGACATGCGTCTTAAACAACTTACACGTTCAGCATTGTGCTGTAAGGCTGGTGTCCAAACTGCATCTGAAAGGTCCATTTTTGTATATGTCTGCAGTGCTACGCATGTCCGACAGTGTTAGGTGTGTGCTAAATTAGGAATGTTTAGCTGACATGTGTAAAGTCCTTTTCTCAATATACATTCTCTCCTCTCTACCGAGATTTGATGCCCAGAGGAGAATGAGACAACCACCAGAGTAGCGTCCACTAGCAACCCTGGAGGACAGGCATTTTGCCACTATCAACCTCTAAGAGGAACCCTTGGACTCTGTGTACACTATCTCTTACTTTGAGATAGTATATACAGAGCCAACTTCCTACATAATGGATCTATGTACACAGTTGGATCCTGATCTGTTACCAGCCATACAGAATCTCTATTTCATCCCTCCCACAGTACAAGTCCTATCAGTGCTGCACTTTCTTGCCACAGGCTCTTTTAGACTACAGTGGGTTTGGCGACAGGGATGTCACAGCCAAAGTTCAGTCTTGTGATGAAGGATGTACTGTGTGCATTGTTGAAACACATGAACAGCTCATCAGACTCCTGTGATGTGTGTATTTGGCCCGTGTGACGGCAGACTTTTATGATATGGGATACATCCCTCATGTGATAGGGGCCACTGATGGCACCTATATAGCTCTGGTGCCTCCCAGTGCCAGTGAACAGGTGTATAGGAACAGGAAGAACTACCAATCTCTTAATGTCCAGCTAGTGGGTCTGGCAGACCAGTACATCTCACAGCCAAGTTTCCTGGATCTGTCCATGACTCCTTCATTTAGAGGAAGAGCAATGTCCCACACATGATGGCACAACTACACACCCTACTATTGTAGTTGCATCTGTCATCATATTCTTCCCTGTCTCTATACCTATTATGTCAAAGGTCCTACATTTGTACACACAGGTGACTCTGGCTATCTAACCTTTGCTGCTGACACCAGTGAGCTACCCTGCCACGGATGGGGAAGTCAGTTTCAATGAGGCCCACGGGAGGACAAGATGTGTAATAGAAAGGACATTTGGCCTTGTGAAAGCCAGATTAAGTTATCTGGACCTTTCTGGTCCCTCCTCTACTCACCCCTTCTGGACCCTCCTCTACTCACTCCAAAAGGTATGCCGGATAGTAGTAGCCTTCTGCATGCTCCACAATCTAGCCCTGAGATGCTAGATACCGTTGGTAGCTGATGAGGGTGAGGCAGCAGGACCCATGGCTGGTAATGCTGACATGGCAAGTGATGAGGAGGCAGAGGAGGAAGGTGCAGCTGACTCTAGGACTGAGCTCATCAAGCAGTACTTCCAGTGACATACAGGTATGGTGATTTTGGTTTGGCAAGCGTTGAATGTCCCCATGAAATGCTGACATAAGTCCTCCAGAGATAACTCATCAGTGGTGGTGAGATGTGGTCCTATCCCTATGTGTGTGTTAGGGGAGCAGACTGTTTGTATGTCATGTGCACAGTAACATATTCTCATATGTGACAAGTTTACCCACTGAAGTGTCCTTGATTTTAATCTCCATTGTACAGACCAGTTACGAGCAATGTTTGCTGCATTCTCCTGTATTCATGTCATTCCACCTACTGATTGTGTTAAGGATACATGTGCCTCTGCTACCTATGGTTTGGGCTTTTATGGTAACTTGTCATTGCTGAATGATTTGAGAATAGAGAGTTGTACATGACAGATGCAAACTTCTGTGCTACATGATGAATATTCTGTTACTGGTGTTGTATAGGTAACCTCTGGGGGACCCTGGTTAGGTGGCAATGTACACTGGGGACTAGCTCTATATGTGTCATGTGTGCTTTGTGTGGCTCCATGCCTTCCATCCTGATGGTACTCTCTGTAATAGTCTTTTTACAAGTTTGCATGCTGACTATTCTCTTATGTGGCTCAGGATTGTGGACTGTCTTACATGTGCCCTGGAACATATCTTATGTAATATCTCCCCTGGTGAGGATACCTCCCTCTCCTGTCCATTATTCTGCCTGTTGGATGTAGGTGTGCATAGCCATCTCACATATGGCAATCATTACTTTTTTGATGTTGTAATGAAGACACGTATACAGTAGCTGTGTTCCATTGGTGTTTGTTGTGTATATAAGGAAATGGTGACAAACATATATGGTGCACAAATTGTCCTAGAGGTGATCAGTGGGGTCATGGTAGATTATATCATCAGAGTAGGTGGTACAGCTATTAGTTGCACAGGTCCACTGTCCAACTGCCAATGGGAAGATGGCATTATACCACTGAACAGTCAACAGGGTGTCTCAGTGGTACACCAGGGAGACAAATCGGGTGAGGGTCACTTCCAGGCAGTGGGTGTAGTTTTGCCATCTGCTCTAGCCAGATGTCTGAATGAATGTCCACATTTGTGGAGGGGTTCATCAGCTACAGAGAGAGGAGTGTCTGAGGCCTGTGGTTCCCTTGGCTGTGCCTCTATTCCGCTGGCTACCGCTGCTGTTGATGGGTCTGATGGTACATTGCTAGCGGAAGGGACCTGCTGCTGGGTGGAGGAAGCATGCAGGGTGGTGTTGACATCCCTCAGTACCCATGCAATGGAGGCCATGATGGCACTGTGGGCCTACCAATGATGCAGTATTTGGTTTTCCCCCAACATGGTTATGATCTGGCCCATCTTGTCCTGGGATTGTTGGTATGCTCCCAGAACTTGGGAGATGGTAGCCTGGTCAGTAGAGTCTCTTGGGAGGCCCATCCTCCAGCCCACAGCTTCTCTCCCATGCCTCCTGACCCATGTGCCTGTGCCCCTGGCATGGTGTGTCCACTCCCAGTGTTCGCAGGGCCGTCATTGTCTGGGGTATGAGGGGTCGACTCAGGTCCCTGTACTGTGGGGCACACAATAGACTGATCTGTCCTTGGGACACATGTTTGGGGACAAAGGGTAGGCTTTGATGTTGATGCCAGAAGGCTTGGGGGGATTGTTCTGGGCAGGGTTAGGCAGGGAGTTGTAGACTGACCAGATGTCCCAGATGGGTCAGGTAGGCCATCAGGGTCCAGACATTCAGGCGTGTTGTCCTCACTGGGGCCTTTATCCTGTGGTGGGATGGCAGTCTCTGGTATCCTTTCCATGGCACTGGCAGGGGTGCCTGTGGATGGAGTGAGAGAGGGAGTTACATATGGAAGATAAGTTTAGTTCACTCTTTCTTATATGCATACAGTGGCTTGACATGATTCCCAGCATTGGAAATGACAGATGCTGACCAGTATACCATTGGTGTTGGTTAGTGGTGTGTGACATGTGTTCCATACTCCATTTAGGTAGGTGTCATTCAGGTTTAGTACATCTGGCTGTCTGGATGGGTACTGGTACAGACTGATAGTTCACATTACTGTTCTGCACTGTTAGCTAGTGACTATTCAGCCCTGGTAGTTGTGAGTGGTAGAAGGCTGGACATAGCAGCATGGTGCCCCAGTGGGTCAAAGGTATGGGAGTCTGCAATGTTTAATCAGCTGTCTGTGCATGGTGTGCATGTGCATGGAGTCTTCCATCTGACATGCCAAACCATGGCTTGGCTGACTATCTGGGTTGTGGATCTTGATTGGTGGACAATTGGATTAGTCACATTGGTGCAGCTGGGTTTAGCCTTGTTTGGGATTGTGTTGTTCCATTGCATTGTAGTCATTGCGATGCAGTGGTCCTCTGTCGTGACATCTAGTTAGTATGGCTAGTCCAATAGTCATTCATGCAAGGGATGTAATGTACACATTCCAGGTATTCAGGTAGATGGGATTGTGCATTGTGGGAGTCGTCTTGTTAGTTTTAGCCCAGGCTAGGCATGCCTTTGCCAAGGGTTGTGTGGGCATTTGGGCGGGGTAGAAGTGTGAGGAAGTATGCAGTACAAGACAGTTGTGGGACATGGAGGATGTGTTTACTTACCAGAGTCCAGTCCGCCAAGTATTCCAGTCAGGCCCTCTAGATGCAGGATGTTCAAGACCTTCTCCTCCCAAGATGTGAATTGTGGGGGAGGAGGTGGAGGCCCACCGCCAGTCTTGTGCACGGCGATCTGATGTTGTGATTCCATGGAATGTACTTTCCCCCGTAGATAATTCCACCTCTCCCTGATGTCCTCCCTTGTGCGTGGATGGTTGCCTACTGAGTTGACCCTGTTGACTATTCTCTGCCACAACTCAATTTTCCTGGCAATCATGGTTTGCTGGACCTGTGCTCCAAACAGTTGTGGCTCTACCCTGATCATTTCATCCACCATCACCCTTAACTCATCGTCTGTGAACTTTGGGTGCTTTTGTGGGGACACGATGGTGGTTGTGTTGAGAGTGGGAGTGGGTTGTTGTGTGTGTAAGGGTGCAGTGCGTAGTGATTGATGTGGTGTGGGTAGCACTTAGTGGGTGATGTCGGCTTGTGGTGGGTGTGTGGTTGTTATATGTTTGTGTTGGTAGTGCAGTTGTGTTGTGTTTGTTGGGTGGGATATGTACCTGTGCATATGATGTAACGGTGATATATGTGTGTATTTGGCTGCTCTCTGCATATGTGTGCATCAATTTTGTCGCAAACGATTGTGAGTTGTGTTGGGGTGTCTTATATGGTGCAGGGAGTAGGTGTGTCTGATGTGTGTATGTGTGTTAGGTGTGGGATATTCAAACTATCCAGTGTGGTGTTGTGTTCTGACAGTGGTAGTTTCTGAGCACGGCGGTTTGTACCAACAATGGTTTACCACAGTGAAAGAACCACTGTGCTGATTTGTGGCTTTTTATGTGGTGAGTGGAATAGAGTCAATGTGGTGGTGCTGGTGGTGGAACAGCCTCTTTCCTGCCCTCCAATGTCCTGGCGTTGTTGGACTTGTGGCTGTTTTTTGGTGGTCTTCACAGTGTGAGTCGTAATGCAGTAGTGAAATTGCCATCAAAATGGCAGTTTTTTGGCAGCCACTACTGCAGCGGTCTTCCAAAAAGACTGGCAAAGACTTAATGAGGCCCATAGTGTAGGTAAACTGTGCCAACAATGGTTACGTTTCTCCACCTTAGCAGCTGTTAAACAACATCTTAGACAACTTTCTGATGAAATAGACTTACAAGATTTATTGTTAGGACGTAGAAAGCCACGCTTAAAACCTTTCCTGTATGCCATTTATAATGAGATTTGGAAGCTTTCTCAAAGGGAAGCTGCCTCACATTTAAGGCAGATAGATAAGGAAAACATGGAAAAGGCTTTAGCTGTTGTTGATAATGACATGAACACTTTGTCCAACAGAATTTACGCTTTAAATAACCCCTTCGCTGCCAGGCCTTTCCCCCTCCTGTGCTGAGCCTTTTTTTGGCTATTTGGGGCAGTTGGCGCTTAGGCCCTCATAACGTTTTGTTCACATACGCTACCCACGCCAAATTTGAGTCCTTTCTAGCGGTACCCAGACTTTGTGGGTTCCCCTGAAGGAGACCAAGAAATTAGCCAAAATACAGTGAATTTTTATTTATTTATTTTTTAAATGGGAAAAAAGGGCTGCAGGAGGCAGCTCGTGGTTTTTTCCCTGAAAAAGGCATCAACAAAGGGTTTGCGGTGGCAAGATCACCATCTTCCCAGCTTTCAGGAACAGGCAGAATTGAATTGGAAAACCCAATTTTTCAATACAATTTTGACATTTTACTGGGACATACCCCATTTTAACTATTTTTTGTGCTTTCAGCCTCCTTCCAGTTAGTGACAAAAATGGGTGAGAAACCAATGCTGGATCCCAGAAAGCTAAACATTTCTGAAAATTTGACAAAATTCTGAATTCAGCAAGGGGTCATTTGTGTACATCCAAGTGTTTCCTACAGAAAATAACAGCTGAAATAAAAAAATATTGAAATTGAGGTGAAAAAATCAGCAATTTTTCTCCACATTTTACTCTGTAACTTTTTCCTGCGAAGTCAGATTTTTGAAAGCAATATACCATTATGTCAGCTGGACTCTTCTGGTTGCGGGGATATATAGGGCTTGTAGGTTCATCAAGAACTCTAGTTACCCAGGGCCAATAAATGAGCTGCACCTTGCAATGGGTTTTTATTCTATACGGGGTATACAGCAATTCATTTGCTGAAATATAAAAAGTGAAAAATAGGTATCAAGAAAACCTTTGTATTTCCAAAATGGCCACAAGATAAGGTGTTGAGAAGCAGTGGTTATTTGCACATCTCTGAATTCCGGGGTGCCAATACTAGCATGTGAATTACAAGGCATTTCTCAAATAGACGTCTTTTTTACACACTGCCTTACATTTGGAAGGAAAAAATGTAGAGAAAGACAAGGAGCAATAACACTTGTTTTGCTATTCTGTGTTCCCCCAAGTCTCCCGATAAAAATGGTACCTCACTTGTGTGGGTAGGCCTAGCGCCCACGAAAGGAAATGGCTCAAAACACAACGTGGACATCACATTTTTTCACAGAAAACAGAGGTGTTTTTTGCAAAGTGCCTACCTGTGGATTTTGGCCTGTAGCTCAGCCGGCACCTGGGGAAACCTACCAAACCAGCACATTTTTGAAAACTAGACGCCTAGGGGAATCCAAGATGGGGTGTCTTGTGGGGCTCTGACCAGGTTCTGTTACCCAGAATCCTTTGCAAACCTCAAAATTTGACCAAAAAAAAAAAATTCCTCTCATTTCGGTGACAGAAAGTTCTGGAATCTGAGAGGATCCACAAATTTCCTTCCACCCAGCGTTCCCCCAAGTCTCCCGATAAAAATTGTACCTCACTTGTGTGGGTAGGCCTAGCGCCCACGAAAGGAAATGGCCCAAAACACAACGTGGACACATCACATTTTTTCACAGAAAAGAGAGGTGTTTTTTGCAAAGTGCCTACCTGTGGATTTTGGCCTCTAGCTCAGCCGGCCCCAGGGGGGGCAGAAATGACTTAAAATAAATTTGCCCCCCCAAACCCCCTGGGGAACGACCCTTGCCTACGGGGTCACTCCCCCTGCGTGACATTGGCACAAAAAAAAAGATCCCCGGTGCCTAGTTGTTTCTGCCCCCCTTGGGGACAGATTGACCTAAAATCGGTTGATTTGCCCCCAAGTGGGGCAGAAATGGTCTAAATACAATTTGGCCCCCAGGGGAGCGACCCTTGCCTAATGGGCCGCTCCCCATCTCTGAAAAAAATTAAACATTTTTTAAAAAACAACAAAAAAAAATGTTCCCTGGCGCCTAGAGGTTTCTGGCCCTCCTGGGGGCACATCGGCCTAATAACAATAGGCCGATCTGCCCCCGGGGGGACAGAAATGGCCTAAAATAAATTTGCCTCCCACACCCCTGGGGAGCGACCCTTGCCTACGGGGTCACTCCCCAGCTGTAAAACAACAACAAAAACAAAAAATCCCCAGTGCCTAGTGGTTTCTGCCCCCTTTGGAAGCAGATTGGCCTAATTAAAATAGGCTGATCTGCCCCCCAGGGGGGCAGAAATGGCCTAAAATAAATTTGCCACCCAGGGGAACGACCCTTGCCTAAGGGGTCGCTCCCCTTGCGTGAAATTCATGGGAAAAAAAACTCCCTGGTGTCTAGTGATTTCTGTCCCCCTTGGGGGCAGATTGTCCTCATAAAAATAGGCCAATCTGCTCCCAAGGGGGGCAGAAATGTCCTAAATATAATTTGCCCCCTAGGGGAGCGACCCTTGCCTAAGGGGTCACTCCCGACCTCAAAAACACAAAAAATGTTTTTTTTTTAAATGATCCCTGGTACCTAGAGGTTTGGGGGCAGAAAAGGCCTTAAAAAAAAATGCCCCCCCTGGGAGCGACCCTTGCCCAAGGGGTCGCTCCCTTATGCCAATTTCCTTAAAAAAAATTAATCCCTGGTGTCTAGTGTGCGTTTTAGCAGCCGGATTGCTTGCAATCCGGCTGCTAAAACGCTGAGAGATACTTCAAAGGGAAGGAAATTCCTTTAATTCCTTTCCTTCCCTTTGAAGCCTCTTCGGCATCCTCCACGTGATCGGGAGAGAAATGCAAAGCATTTCTCTTCCCATCGCACTGGAAGCTGAGCTTCCAGCACGATGGGAGGAGGCCTCTGTGACAATCAGCGCGCGATCGAGCGCTGACGTCACAGGGGGTGGGGGGAGTGGGGGTGGAAGTTTTCCCCTTCCATCACTGCTTTGGGCTCCCTCTAGGCTCTGTGCCCAGGACATTATGGTTACGTCCTGGGCACACGAGCACTGTGCCTCAGGACGTAACCATTACGTCCTGGGCACAGAAGGGGATAATATTGTGTCGTCTGCGATTAAATATGACTTACCTTTACCACAAGTGAAGACTTCTTTACTACAATAAACGTGGCGACGAGTGTTCAGGCCGCTGCATCAGCCCCGTTTCCCTCGTCATAGATGACAGGAAGTCCTGCTGACATTTGTTAACGTCAACCAAGGCTCCTGATTGGTTACCTATTTTCGTTTTCTGATGCTGAGGACAAGAAGTAAAGCCAGTTATATTGGCTTATTAATCCAACATTGCCATTTTATGGAGAAAAAAGGTACTGCACCCTATTGTAAGTTGAATATAACTTTGGAAGCCTAATTATACTTCTTGACTGCTTAAATTGAACAGTTCTACTTGTGTTTTCTGGACACGATTTTTTTTTTTTGATCTTATTTTACATTGACTTGGATTATTTCCATGTTCTGGCTTATATTGTGCGCAGCATGGTGTTAGCACAGTAAAAGAAGATATAGGTGGTCATTACAACCCTGGCGGACGGTGTTAAAGCGGCGGTAAGACCGCCAACAGGCCGGCGGTAAAAAAATTGGAATTACGACCGTGGCGGAAACCGCCAACAAAGACACCCACTTTAACACTACGACCGCCACAGCAGTACAGACAAACAGCGTGGCGGTCACCGCCAACAGACAGGCGGAAGACAAAGTACCACCCACAGTATCGCAACCTACCAATCCGCCACCTTTTCCGGGGCAGATTCACTGCGGACAAAAACACGGCGGAAACCGGACTACGAAGGGAAAACGCTCACCTCTACACACCCCATGAGGAATCCGGACGCCATGGAACCCGAGCTGCACATCCTACCAACCCTCATATTCTTGCTCCTCTACCAGGAGCACAAACACCTGCGGCGAAGACAACGGTGAGTACTGCACCTACGACACAGGGGAGGGGGGATGGAAAAAACAGGGACACACACGCAACGCCCCCACTCCCACCCCCACCATCTCCCACTACAACACACACATTAATACATATTTATACATTATAGTTACACCCCTCAACCCCCCCGGAAGAATTCAAAGACAAAAGGAAATGAGTGTAACCATTGTAATATATTAAAATCAAGTACGCAAAAATATATATATATACCATAAACAAAATATACACCAAGCTTAGTAGTCCAGGTAGTGCTCCAATGAAGTCCGTGGAACACTGGGCCCACACGGTATGGGCGAGGCCCACACAAGATCCCCGACCATGATGGAGAGAACACTGCAGGGGCATCAGAGAGCAAGAAAACAGGCACCTCAGGGGGAGGGAAAGTGGGGGCACCACAGCCGGTTGAGTGCACAACGCCAAATACATGAGGGGGCCACATGCCCACTGTTCAATCCTGGGGAGTGCAAAGCCGCAGTCTCTCAAGTCTATACAGTGGATGGGTTGCCCACTGTTCCATCCTGGGGAGTGCAAAGCCACAGTCTCTCAAGTCTCTAAAGTCTCTACAGTGGGTTGTTTGCCCACTGTTCAATCCTAGGGAGTGCAAAGCCACAGTCTCTCAAGTCTCTACAGTGGGTGGTTTGCCCACTGTTCAATCCTGGGGAGTGCAAAGCCACAGTCTCTCAAGTCTAGACAGTGGGTGGTTTGCCCACTGTGCCATCCTGGGGAGTGCAAAGCCACAGTCTCTCAAGTGGATGACAGTCTCCACTGGTTCTGGAGGGGGCATGGTGCCCAGAGTGCTTTATCCTGCTAAGGACAGAGGTAGTGGATGACAGTCTCCACTGGTTCTGGAGGGGGCATGGTGCCTAGAGTGCTTCATCCTGCTAAGGACAGAGGTAGTGGATGCCTTTCTCCACTAGTTCTGGACGGGGCATGGTGCCCAGAGTGCTTCACCCTGCTAAGGACAGAGGTAGGGGATGGCAATATCCACTGGTTCTGGAGGGGGCATGGTGCCCAGAGTGCTTCATCCTGCTAAGGACAGAGGTAGTGGATGGCAATATCCACTGGTTCTGGAGGGGGCTCTGTGCCTAGAGTGCTTCATCCTGCTTGTGATGGACTCAGTAGTGTCAGTGCCCTTGGCGCTCATGGGTCAGCAGTGCTTGTAGCAGCGGTGCCCTGTTCAGCTGTGCTTGTAGCGGCGGTGCCCTGTTCAGTGGTGCTTGTGGCAGCAGTGCCCTGTTCAGCAGTGCTTGTAGCGGCGGTGCCCTGTTCAGCGGTGCTTGTAGCGGCGGTGCCCTGTTCAGCGGTGCTTGAGGCGGCGGTGCCCTGATCATCGGTGCTTGAGGCGGCGGTGCCCTGTTTAGCGGTGCTTGAGGCGGCAGTGCCCTGTTCAGCGGTGCATGAGGCGGCGGTGCCCTGTTCAGCGGTGCTTGAGGCGGCGGGCTCCTTTGCAGTGACTCAGCTGGTGGCGGTCCTTTCTGTCCCAGTGGGGCTTGTGCTGGCGGTCTTCTCTGTCCCAGCGGGGCTTGTGCTGGCTGTCCTCTTTAGCCCAGCGGGGCTTGTGCTGGCGGTCCTCTCTAGCCCAGCGGGGCTTGTGCTGGCGGTCCTCTCTGTCCCAGCGGGGCTTGTGCTGGCGGTCCTCTCTAGCCCACCGGGGCTTGTGCTGGCAGTGGCTTCCTGGGCAGCAGGGCAGGTGCTGGCGGTGGCCTCCTGGGCAGCGGGGATGATGGCGGTGGCCTCCTGGGCAGCGGGGATGATGGCGGTGGCCTCCTGGGCAGCGGGGATGATGGCGGTCTCCTCCGCCGTGCTGCTCTTCCCAGACTTTCCGGGTTTCTTGTGGCACTTCCCCACCTTGGAAGGTGTCGATGCTGACTCCACACTCCCACCGGGACCCCTGGGAGCGGCTTTGGTGGCTGAAGTCTTCCCCCTCTCCTGCCGGGCACTGGCCAACTTTTGATGCTTGACAGGTGGGGGACTGTCCGTGCTGTGGCTCCGTGCCACACTGGCTGCCCTGGTGGCCGGTGCACTCGAGATTCCGATGACTACAGGCACCATTGGTCCCGGAGATGTTGTGGCTGAGGTGCTAGGTTGGGACCTGGAGAGTCAGGCCCTAGCAGACGGATGGGGTGGGGGAGGTGTGGGAAAGAGGTCAAGGTTGGTCAGGAAAAGTTATTTGGAGACACTGGGATGGGTAGCTGGAGGGGGTTTGGGAGTGGAGGAAGAGGTTGTGGTTGTAGGAGTAGTACGTTTGGTGACTTTGGGTGAAGGTGCATGCGCTGGAGGCTGTCGTGAGGTAAATGGCTGTTGGGTGGGTGTGTGCCTGCGTTTGTGTATCTTGGGAGGTGGCATCACAGACACACTGGGAGAGGACACAGGGGACGTGTGAATGGTAGTGGGGGTGGTGACTGCACGTGAGCGGGGTGTGGTGGTGGGTGTGCTGGTGATGGCAGTAGTGGCTGTAGATGTAGTGCATGCAGGTGTGAGTGTAGACGAGACTGGGAGGGCGGAGGGAGACGAGGAGGAGGGGGACACAGTGGAGGCAGTGGATGTTGGTGTGTCTGCATGTGTGTGATGCTTGCGTGAGTGCCTGTGGGATGTGTGGTGCTTATGGTTGCCTGAGTTTCTCTTGTGTGTTGACGTGTGTGCATGCTGGTCTGAAGGTGTGCTTGGGATAGGCTGGGGTACAAGGGATTGGGTCTGGGTGGAGGAAGTTGGAGGGGGGAGGCTACAGACAGGGACAATGGTTGCCATCAGTGCTGAGGCCAAAGTCTGAAAAGCTCGCTGAAGGGCCGCCTGACCAGAATGAATGCCCTCCAGGAATGCACTGGTTTGTTGCAACTGCCTTTCGACACCCTGGATGGCATTCAAAATGGTAGACTGCCCAACAGTGAGGTACCTGAGGAGGTCAATGGCATCCTCACTGAGGGCAGCAGGGGTGACTGAGGCAGGGGCTGATGTGCCTGGGGCGAAGGTGATGCCCACCCTCCTGGGTGAGCAGGCACGGGGCAAAGGCTGAGGGGCTGCTGGGAGGGCGGTGCTGGTAGGGGGGGTGGTGGCTGTACCTTTAGATGCGGGGGGCACAGATGTTGCCACCACCACAAGGGAGCTCCCATCAGAGGACGAGTCTGTGTCGCTGGTGTCAGCTCCTGTCCCCGCCGTGGAGCTCCCCTCGCCCTCCGTCCCACTGGTGAACTCCGAGTCCGTTGTCTCGCCCTCCAGGGCCATGTGGGATGCAGCTCCCTTGTGCTCCGGTGCCACTGTTCCTCTGCCTGATGATGCTAATGTACACAAGAACTGGGAGACCACAAAAAGGGGGGGGGGCGACAGAAGAAAGACATGTTCAGTGCATGCATTACCGCTACCGTTGGCGGACACAACAGACACAGAAGCCCCCTGCACTACGCCACGCTCTTGGGCTCCACTGTTCAATCCCTGGGAAATGGCCTTCTAGGCTATGGACGACATCTGCACACATGGATGACACAGGGGCATGACTAGGTGTACTTGGCACTCTACAGAGGTGGGGTGGGGTGCCACATGGCCTGCCATACGGACGGACCTTGCCTACTAAACTCGCCCTTGCCTAGGGAAACCCACAGCCCACCTCCCCCATCCAGACACCTCCACTGCGCGCAAAATCAGCAGGATGAGAGTGTACTCACCCCCTTGTGATGCCCTCAAGCACCCATCCAACTCCGGGTACGCCCCCACCAGGATCCTGAACATCAAGGGGGTCATGGTGCGACGGGCACCCCTCCCACGTTGGGAGGCCATCCCCAGCTGAGCCTCTGCCGTCTTCTTGCTCCAGCGGCGAATGTCCTCCCATCTTTTCCGGCAGTGGGTGCTCCTTCTGTGGTAGACCCCCAGGGTCCGGACGTCCTTGGCAATGGCACACCAAATATTTTTTTTCTGGTGGTCGCTGACCTACATGAATTGTACAGGAGGAAGAGAAGCTTATTACCAACTGCACTGTCACAGTCATTGGCCCCATCCCTACCCTTGCCATGTGGCACATGCACTCACCGTTGTTTCATGCACACCGCAATCTACCCCCCTTCTTACATCCACCCCACTCCACACAGGCATAGCCCATACACAGTGTACTTACCTGTTTGTCTGGAGGACCATAGAGTAGCGTGTACTGGGGAGGACCCCGTCCACGAGTTTCTCCAACTCCTCCGATGTGAAGGCAGGGGCCCTTTCCCCGGACACTCGAGCCATTGTCTCTTCCAGACCGGGGTCACAGCAGCACTTGCAGTGTAGGTCCTCTCCTGTCGAAGATCAGGTGTCGAGTGATTGAACAGACAGAAAATGGCGGTACCGTCACCGCCAGCGTACATCGTCATTGGCTCCTGGGACCCATAGGGTCCAATGTTAACCAATGCAGCATTGCGCTGCAGTCTTCGACCGCCTAACGCGACGGTGTACAACGCGAGCGCAGTTACCTCACATCCCATTTTCCCACTTTAGAGGTCAGGCAGCCGCCATTTCAGGGGCCCACATTGCTTCATTTTTAACTGCGTCACACATACCTAGGTCTAGACTCAACACACATACAGGCCACTTTACGGATTAGTATTCGTGTTCTGTGTAAGCTGTGGGTACGTACCTCTGAGTTGTTTGACTCTGTGCTCGCTGTTTTCCTTCATAGGCACTGTCCTCTGGGACATGTGAGGAGATGGCGGCATCCTCCGGTGTCCAGACCGCTGGTGGACCTGTCGACAATGGAGGAAAGACATGTGATCATCACATACAGGCTTGACCGTGCCACAATCCTGGAACTGTGTACCCAGCTGGAGCCAGAACTGATGTCAGCTATCGCCATCCCACAGAAATCCCCCCTCAAGTGCAGGTGCTGTCAGTGCTCCATTTCCTTGCAAGTGGGTCATTTCAAACAACAGTGGCCATAGCATAAGGGATGTCCCAGCCTATGTTTTCAAACGTATTGTCCAGAGTGTTGTCTGCCCTGCTGAAACACATGCGGAGCTACATCATTTTCCCTCAGGTTGAGGATTTGCCTACAGTGAAAGGTGATTTCTATGCACTGGGACATATCCCCAACATCATAGGTGCCATTGATGGGACACATGTGTCTTTGGTACCCCCGCAGGAGTGAACAGGTATACAGAAACCCGAAGAGTTATAATTCCATGAATGTGCAGATGGTATGTTTGACAGACCAGTACATCTCCCATGTGAATGCCAAGTTCCCTGGCTCAGTGCATGACGCCTACATCCTGCGGAATAGCAGCATCTCTTATGTGAGGGGTCAACTCCAGAGGCACCGTGTGTGGCTATTAGGTGAACACCTGGAAGCAAGACAGTGGGAATGGTTGTCTGGGGTTATCCCTACAGGTTAGTGTGTGTCTAACAGTTGTCCCTTGCCATTTGCAGGTGACTCTGGTTACCCCAACCTGTCATGGCTACTGACCCCAGTGAGGAATCCCAGGACAAGGGCAGAGGAATGCTACAATGAGGCCCATGGGCGAACACGGCGGATAATCGAGCGGACCTTCGGCCTCCTGAAGACCAGGTTCAGGTGCCTCCATATGACAGGTGGATCCCTATTCTACTCACCAAAGAAGGTGTGCCAGATCATCATGGCCTGCTGTATGCTTCACAGCTTAGCTTTGCGACAACAGGTGCTTTTTCTGCAGGAGGATGGTCCAGATGGCGGTGTTGTTGCAGCTGTGAAGCCTGTGGACAGTGAAGACGAGGAAGCAGAAGAAGAGGACATGGACAACAGGGACTCGGTGATCCTGCAATTTTTCCAGTGAGACACAGGTAAGAATACAAACTTGCCTACTACATGCACTTTAACACTACTACATCTCTACTGTCTGTGGTTTTCACCCAGTGTATGGTCACTGAGTTGTCACTTTCCCTTACAATTTCACAGATGTGGGTCCCACTGTGTGACATCTGCTTTGATTCCCCATGGACTAGAGCTGTATGACATAGGTATGTTGACATTACAATTGAAAGAGATTTTTGCCACAGTAATTGCTAATACACTATTCCGAAATCACAGACTGACTGCAGATTGTTTTGTGCTTCAAGGGTGTTTATTTAAGTGCTCAATATTGGAGGGGGTTGCAAAATGGTGAGGGGTGATGGTGGAGGATGTCCATGGCAGAGTCCAGTCTATTAGTCTCACAGGTGCATTGGAAGTGGAGCTGGGGCAGTTTAAGGATGGACAGAGTGACAAAGTGGGACAGAAGGATGACATTCAGGGTGGTCTCATTTCTTGGCGGGGGTCTTGGCATCGTTCTCTGTCTCTGTCCTGGATTTCAGGGACCATTTGCAGGGTGGATCTCCCTCTGCAGGGGGTAGGGTGCTGGTGTGGTGGTCCTGTGGCGGTGCCTCCTGTCCACCAGCGCCGGCGGAGGTGGTGGGCTGTTCATCGTCCATGCTAGTGTCAGGGGCCCCTTGTTGTGCCACAGTGTCCCTCCTGGTGTTGAGTACTTCCTTCAGCACCCTTACGATGGTGCCCAGGGTGGAATTGATGGCTCTGAGTTCCTCCCAGAAGCCCAAATACTGTTCCTCCTGCATGCGCTGGGTCTCCTGAAACTTGGCCAGTACCGTTGCCATTGTCTCTTGGGAGTGGTGGTAGGCTCCCATGATGGAGGAGAGGGCCTTGTGGAGAGTGGGTTCCCTGGGCCTGTCCTCTCCCTGTCGCACAGCAGCCCTCCCAGTTCCCCTGTGTTCCTGGGCCTCCGTCCCCTGGACCGTGTGGCCACTGCCACTGCCCCCAGGTCCCTGTTGTTGTTGGGGTGGTGGGTTAGCCTGGGTTCCCTGTAGTGGTGGACATACTGCTGATTGACGTGTCCTGGGGACAGAGGTATGGGCTCGCTGGATGGGTGCTGTGCTGGTGTTTCCAGAGGGGGGAAGCTCTGTAGTGGCCTGTGACTGTGTGATGGGAACCGACTGTCCCGAGGTCCCCGATGGGCCGGGCTGGTCATCTAGATCCAGTTGGACAGAGCTGCTGTCATCACTGTGAGCCTCTTCTGTTGGTGGTGTGGACATGTGTGGACCCTCCTGTCCGGTGACGTTGGGTAGGGGTCCTGCAGGGGTATAAAAAATATGTTTATTACATCTGTGTGCGCCATGGTGTGCAATGGGTGGGTGACCGTGTACCCCAGTGCTTGCATTCCTGTGTGGGACCTTGTGTGATAATGGTTTAGGGGGTGTTTGGGTTTGTGCAGTGGACATGGTTTGGCGATGGGTGTCCATGCTTTGGTGTTGCATGCAGGGCTTGGTGTTGGGATGTGTGGTTTGTGATGTTGGGACATTTGTGAGGAGTTGGAGTGATGGGGGGTAAGGGTGAGGGTGGGGATATGTGATGGCATGCAGGTAGGGTGGGGGATGTAATAGTTAAGATTTGACTTACCAGAGTCCATTCCGCCATCTACTCCTGCGAGGCCCTCAGGATGCAGAATCGCCAAGACCTGCTCCTCCCATGTTGTTAGTTGTGGGGGAGGAGGTGGGGGTCCGCCGCCAGTCTGCTGAACCGCAAGGTGGTGTCTTGAGACCACGGAACGCACCTTCCCTCGTAGGTCGTTCCACCTCTTCCTGATGTCATCCCGATTTCTTGGGTGCTGTCCCACTGCATTGACCCTGTCCACTATTCTTCGCCATAGCTCCATCTTCCTTGCAATGGAGGTGTGCTGCACCTGTGATCCGAATAGCTGTGGCTCTACCTGGACGATTTCCTCCACCATGACCCTGAGCTCCTCCTCCGAGAAACTGGGGTGTCTTTGCCGTGCCATGGGGTGGTGTGGGTGATGTGTGGGGTGGTGTGTGTGGTGATAAGTGTGCTGATATGTAGTGGTGTGTTGTGTGAGGTGGGTGGAAGTTATGTGGGTGATGGTCTGGTGTGCCTGTGGATGCTAATATTGTTGATGGTGGTGTCTCTCGCTGTGCTTCTTGTTGCAGGGGTTTGTGGGTGATGTGGGTGTGTGTTTTATATTGTATTGGGTGTGTGGGAGTGGTGTGTGTATGTGTATCAGGTGTGTGTATTTTGAATTGTCCAATGTGGCTGTGTTTTGTATGTGTGTGTGTATTTTGAGCGCAGCGGTGTGTACCGCCAATGGAATACCGCAGTTGAAAGACCACCGCGTGGATTCGTGTGTCGTGATAGTGTGGGCGTATTTCTGTTGGCGTGACAGTGGAGGTTTTGTTTTCGCCAGTTTATCACTGACCTTTGGTGTGGCGGACTTGTGTGGGTGTCTGAATTTTGGCGGATTACGTGCTGTGGGTCACAAGAGCTGTGGCGGATTTCCGCGGCGGTGTGTTGGCGGTCTTCTGCACGGCGGTAAGCAGGATTTACCACCAATGTTGTAATGAGGGCCATAGTGATAAATTGTTACTGAGGTTCAACAGTTTCTGCACTACAAACTCAGTACATTACATATCTTCAGCACTTGAACTCTGGATCAGAATGCAGTCTGTGCATCCGCCACCACCTTTTTTGGAGACACCTGGTAATCCACCAATTGTTTGGAAACATTGGTTTGATGCGTTTGAAAGGTACCTTGGAGCAATTGGTGCATCACGTTTCCGTCCTGAAAGGAAAAAATATATTTTACTGCATTCTCTAGGATTCGAAGGGAGATTCGTTTTTAAGCATCTTCCTGCCTTGGTGTTGAATGAAGGAGAAGAGATTGATGAGTATACAAAAACAGTGAAAGAATTGGAACTGAGGTTTGATGTACAACCAAGTTTAGTGGTTATCAGACACAAGTTTTTCAAAAGAGAACAAAATCCTGGTGAAGATGTGGATACTTTTGTGTCAGCTTTGAGAAAACTTGCAGCCAACTGTCAATTTCAGGCGTTCAGTGATCAGCTGGTCAGGGAACAATTTGCAAAATGCACGGATACGACTATCCAGCTAAAGCTTCTTTCTATGAGTAATCCGTCACTTGATGTGACATTACGCATGGCAAAGAGCATTGAGACATCCAAATTGTCGGTGAAGGAGTTGAAATCCAGAACTACGGAGAATATAGGATTGGTGAAATTTCAAGACGAGAAAATGATAAAATTAACAGAGACTGCTTCCAAACCATTTTTTAAGCAAAACAGGTTTTGTTTTCGTTGTGGTAATCCGAATCATTTTAAGAATGGTAGAGCTGTCCTGCTAAGAATGCCATATGCAGGAAGTGCAGCAAAGTTGGGCACTTTGCCAAAGTATGTCAGAGTGGCACCATAATTACTGGTTCTCAACAGAGTTCAGGAAGGTATACTAATAGTTCAGGGGTACCAAATGTCTCAGAGGTAGTTGATAGTGATTTAGATAGAATTCAAGAAGAGTTTAGGGACATGGTAATGTTCGTTACGGAGGATCAGGTAGTGACTGGTGACCCTGCTATGTGTGTAGATCCTTACGTTGAAATTGGTGTGGGTGACAAGGTTGTCAAGCTTTTAGTAGACTCTGGGGCCCGCATCACGATGATTACTCAAAAACTTTGTAAAGAGGTTTGGGGAGAGAGGACTCTCTGTGCGCCTGACAGAGCACCTGTGTCTTATGAAGGGAGGAAGATTGAGTTAGCAGGGTATTTTGAAGATGTGCTTGAATTTAAGGGAAGGAAAATTTTTGGCAAAATTTATGTGGCTATAAAAGGACTAAACATATTGGGGTGGTTTCATCAGGGTTTGTTTCAAATAGTCTTGAGGCCAGGAACTAAGGAACAGGTATCTGTTGTAGAAGCAAGTGATTATGGAGCCAGTCTAATTAAGGATTTCCCATCCATATTTTCAGGAAAATTGGGGTTTACTCATGTGATAAAAGTCAAGGAGGGAGCCATTCCAGTGAAACATAAGTTCAGGAGTGTACCATTCAGTGTGAGGGACAAACTGGAAAAGGAGTTGAAGGATTTAGGATTTATGTATGAAGGGTATCATAGAACTTAGAGAATCCTCTTTATGGTTGTCCCCCTTGGTTGTTGTAAGGAAGAAAAAAGCGATTTTAGAACCAGTGTTGATCTTGGCAGTTTGAACAATCATATTTGGGTAGATTCTCATCCCTTTCCCAAAATTACTGAAATGTTAGCCACTATTGGTAAATCAAAATGGTTTTCCAAATTGGATCTAGCTGCGGCGTACCATCAGATTGTTTTAGATCCAGCTTCAAGACATCTTACTGCTTTTGTTTCACCTTTAGGTACATTTCAGTATTGTAGGATGCCTTTTGGGTTAGCGTCTGCAGCAGCTGTTTTTCAACGGGTTATGTCTCAGATGTTGAAGGACATAAAAGGGATAGTTGTGTTTCAAGATGATGTTTTGATCCATGCAGCATCTAAAGAGGAACATGATCACATTATGAGAAAAGTGTTAAGGATCATGCAGGAAAGAGGAGTGTTTCTTAGAAGTGAAAAATGCCAATTTTTGCGCAATAGAGTTGAGTATTTAGGACATGTTGTTTCTGAACAAGGTATTGAACCCAAACCAGGATTAGTCAAAGCAATTATGGATGCATCTCCACCATCTGACAAAACAGGGTTGAAGTCCTTCATTGCTTTGTGTGAGTTCTATTCACGCTTCATGAGTGATTAAGCTGTTAAAACTAAGGCTTTGACGAATTTATTAAAGAAAGCTGTTGTGTTTGATTGGAGCAAGGATTGTCAGGAGGCTTTTGAGTGGGCCGAGTCGCAATTAGTGGGACCTAGAATTTTAAAACCTTTTGATCCAGAAGTGCAATGCATTATAACTGTGGACGCCAGCAGTTTCAGTGTGGGTGCTGTGTTGACTCAAGCGAAAGAAGGTGTGGAAAATACAATGGGTTATGCATCAAGAGTTTTGAGAGGGTATGAATTGAACTTTTCTGTAATTGAAAAGGAACTGTTGGCATGTTGGTGGCCTATAAGGAAATTTCATCCATATGTGTAGGGAAACAAGTTTGTGTTGTGCACAGATCATAGTCCTCTTGTATCTATTTTGACTGGAGACAAAGTCAGAGAGTTAATACCACGTATTTCTAGATTTGTCACAAAATTATTACAATATAATTTTGAAGTCCGTTATGTACCAGTCAACAAGAACGTCAGAGCAGATTTTTTATCTAGGTTCCCGACACCTGAAGAAGCTGGTGTTGGTGAGGATGAAGAGGAGGATGATGTTGATAACTGATTTACAGCAGCTGTTGATCTAGAGGATATGTGTGCGATAAGTGAACGTGAGTGGAAGAGGGAATTGGCAAAAGATTTGGTGTTGGCTCAGGTTATAAAATTTGTAAAAGGAGGGTGGCCCAAAGAAACAAATGTTCCGATTCAGTTCCAAACTTTCATCAAAGTATCAAGTGAAATGACCGTTGAAGATGATGTTCTGATGAGGGGTGAGAGGTTTGTTCCCCCAGAGAGCATGAGGAAAAGAATAGTTGCTGCCGCGCATGAGGGTCATTTAGGCAGGACACTTACTAAACGTAGGTTACGTGAAACATTTTGGTTGCCTGGAATGGACAATTGTGTTGATGTTGGTGTGGAGGGATGTGCGATATGCAATAGCTGTGAAAAGGGGTTCAAGGTGAGGACTCCACTGTTACAACCTATTGAACTACCCTCTAGACCTTGGGAAAAACTGGGAATTGATCTTATTGGTCCTTTTAATGCCTTACCGGCTTCTTTGAGGTTTGCTGTAGTCTTAATTGACTATTATTATAAGTGGCCTGAAATCAAATTTATAAGTGATCCTTAATCAAAAAATATAATTGAATTTTTGAGAGATGTGTTTCTACGTGAGGGGTTCCCTTCGCCTATTGTGTCTGACAATGGTGTGCAATTTGTTAGTCAAGAGTTTAGAGAATTTTTATCTGAAGGAGATGTCAAGCATGTAAAGAGTTCACTATATAATCCTCAAACTAATGGACTTGTAGAACGCATGAATCGAGTGTTGGAGAATTGTGTGCAGTGGGCTATTGCCAACAAGTCAAATGTTCAAGTTTCTGTACGGACTACGCTTTGGTTTTATCACTCAACCCCCTATTCATCTACAGGTGTTTCTCCCTTCGGACTACTGCGTGGAAGGAAGCCATCTTCTAAGATCTGTCCTGGTTGAATGTCCAAGTGGGTTAAACAAAGTGATTTGAGTTTGATTGATTATGTTGTCAGAAATAATGTCCGTATGGCACAGACGAAGCAGAAGGAATATTTTGATTCATCAAAGAATGTCTATCCCCATCAGTTTGTAGTAGGGGATAGGATAAGAATACAATTACCTGTTCACAGGAAGAAAGGAGAAACGAGATTTTCAGAACCCTTAATAATTGACAAAATATGTGGTAATGCAGTTAGAGTAAATTTGCGTAATTGGTGGAATGTTGACAAGGTGCTTGAGGTCAAGGATATTCCTAACAAAATGTGTGGTTCAGATCAATCTATTGTGTGTCAGGGCAAACCTTCTCATAGTGAACCTGTTGCAGGTAAAACAAATCCTAGAGATGTTTGGAAATTTGTTCCTGAGCATTACGTACGCAGAAGTGGCAGACAAAGGGTGAAACCCTTGAGATACTGTTAACTTTGTGAATCCATCCTTTGTCTTACATTTCTAATGTAATATGTTAGTTGTTTCATCATTTAAGCTTTTATTTTTCTTCACTGTTTCTATTCCTTTATTTTAATTTTATGTTATTTTATTTGTTTTACTTTTGTTCGATTTGTAAAACTTCTTGCTTGAAGAGTTATGTAAAGTGTTTAAATATAATGCTATTTTATAATGAAAGGGGACAATGTAGTGTTATTGTGCCGGTCGCGTTCTCGACTCGCGTCTGGCGCTTGAAGCGGAAAGCTCGAGAACCAAATGCGAGCTCGAGACGTGGCACAGAGAGAGCTGGAGGACGGTTGAGGCGGTGGCTCCGACATCGCAGCGGCCTTATATTATTAATAAACAAGACTTACCTTTACCACAAGTGAAGACTGCTTTATTACATATTTATAATGAGATTTGGAAGCTTTCTCAAATGGAAGCTGCCTCACATTTAAGGCAGATAGATAAGGAAAACATGGAAAAGGCTTTAGCTGTTGTTGATAATGACATGAACACTTTGTCCAACAGAATTTATGCTTTAAATAATATTGTGTCGTCTGTGATTGACATAATTCAGACTGACATGTCCTTTTAACAACATGGGCAGAGTCAAATGCATTGCAAGTTTTAAAAAATGGTCACGTGCCCTGGAAACACATAAAGAGTAGCATATTATTTGCAGCTTTTAATTCAGGGAACAATAGACAATGGCAAAAAAGAAGCTATTTACACCATGCTTAACTTAAAAAGTTAGAAAAGTTGCCTTTTACTGTGGCAGAAATTCCCTCAGCAGAATGGTTGATACATGGAGTTATAAATCTGCCCATTTCCACCTTTCGTTTCACAAATTGTTTGAAACATTTTGCTGTAGGCAGATATGAGCGGCTAGGAGACAGTTTCATGCACAAGGTGTGGGAGTTGCCTTTCAATTTCAAATGTCTAAACTGCGAAACAGAGCTCTTTCTTAACGGAAGTGAATGTGAGACTACTGTTAGTTATTCTGTGATTTGTAAGCAGGTGTCCTTGTACAGCCTTTGCAATGCAGAGGACGTCAGCCTTGCCTGCCATCTGAAGGGTACTCGCATCCTTTTGATTCGTCCAGTATTTCAGATACTTTCAAATGGAAGTTATTTGGTTCTGAACGATGAAAGCTTCTGCAATATGAAGCCTGGAATGTCCGATGTCATTTCGGTTTCTCGAATGGTAACTTGTTGTGGCCATGTTTTATTACCCTCCCCCACAGAAGCGATAAGACTAGCGGAATTGTGCCCCACGTTGCTATTTCTAATGTAAGTTTTGACAAGCTGAGCAGACTAAAGGTGCTATTGTTTAAAAAACAAGTGATTTATATCAGGCTGAGAGACGTATGATCTCCAGATAGCGGGGTCATCAGCTGAGATACAGTCCCTATTAAACACCAATTTCCCCAAGCACTGTGGAGAATTGGTCAGCAGCTTTTCAACATCTCTACAAAAGGATTGTGCACTTTTTTAAGGCTGTCAGTTCTGGATTTGTCAGCACCTTCCATTCCTTGTCTGGAGTCATACCTTCAGCAATACACTTACTCTTTTCGAGTATCATTGGCATATTCCCAATTAGTTTGGCATTAATTGGCGGAATATTGCTGCTATTATTTGTTTCTATGCAGCGGCTGCCCTATTTTAGCCAAGCAGGGTGATGGAGCTACCACCGACCCAGCTGTGTCGTGACCACATGATGCAGTACTACAGAGCCTCTGTGCTGGAAGAGCTGGAACATGATTGGTCATTGACAGTCAGACCAATCCTAACCTGTGTGCAGGCAGTTTTCCACTGTATTTGGTGTACCTTCAAATGCACACCAATAGTGTGTCTTGCAGTGCAACCTGTGCCTCCTGTGGACAAAGATCTGTTAATGTTCTCGATGAGAGTTTATTCACGGACATGCCCTATGAAACTGAGGTTGATTTGCAAGGCATCTAATGAGTCACTGCTTGTGGATTTCCTGGCTCCAATAATATCTGGCACAATGGGCGGTGATGCCTCCGCAGGTCATTCTGCGTTTGAGGTTCCTGCACACTTTTGCTCCATGGATCCCTCTGCTAATCCTTGGTTCACCTATCGCCTACCGAAGTGGAGCCCTTTCTGGTCTCAATCTCCATTGATGACATTGGAGACCTTTTGCAAGACTATGATTATTGTTGATTTGGCCACTGGCTTTTTCTAAAAAGTGTAAAGTGTGACACCAAATTGCCTTTGAATTCGGCCTGTCTGCCAGCCGGTACATATTGGATTGTTATCATGTCCCTTTGCTTCCTGTTAGACAAGAACAGAATGTGAACGTGTCAGGCATTTTGTTATGATATTTCCGATCCAAGTTTGAGCACACAATCTAATGCTTAGGTACATACCCACATCAGGATTCCTACACAGACAATAAGATGGTCTTTATAAAAACACTCTGTGAGATCAAGGTCTTTAGAGGGGGTTCCACCCAGAATATTCCATCCATACTGCATTACAATTTGCAGCAGACCTCAGCCTTTGTGCCTCTACACACCGCCTGATTTGGAGATTGTAGGCCGACCTTGCTTTAAGCTAAAGGAGGCTGGGGACTTCTCATGGACATGGCTTGGGCAGATTAAGTTTATCATGCCTTGCTCTCTTTAGGGTAGACAATCCGCTTTAGGGAGGAATTTGTATATTAATGTTTATTGCAAAATGTTGGGATTGTTCATATTCACATCGCTTATTCTCATAATCGTCATTTTGTCTCTCTCTGAATCACCGCAGCTCATGTATTTTATCTTAGATTGCAGTCTTTTCAATAAATGTATTGAAAACTGTTCTGCATCTTCTTTCTTGCCTGTATGTGTGTAGGAGACTCATTTCTAATGAGAGAAAAGGGTAAGGCTTGTTGCACTGCAATTTCCAGAGTCCATGTGCTAGGTTGCCAGAAATCACCTTTACTGTTTGTGTTTTGGTGAGGGGCTGCTAGAAAGGCAAAAGGTTGTGCCGACAGATACCAACTGTTGTGGGAGTGACTCAGTTGCCTACAGTTAGAGGTGCTGCCACCCCTAATCTTCTGCATCTTCTTTCTTGCCTGTATGTGTGTAAGAGTCTCATTTCTAATGAGAGAAAAGGATAAGACTTGTTGCACCGCAATTTCCCTGAGAGGATTTCAGAGTCCATGCGCTAGGCTGCCAGAAATCACCTTTACTGTTCGTGTTTTTGTGAGGTGCTGCTAGAAAGCTGGAAGGGTTGGGCCAACAGCTGTAAACTGTTGTGGGAGTGACTCAGTCACCTACAATCAGAGGTGCTGCCGCCTCTAATCCAGCAGACTTTTAGAGATACGAGGGTCTTTATTACAATCCCTCCATCATCTGTTCTGTGCGTTCAAATGAAATAACCAAGTCTGACTCCCGGGGCCTCGTCTGTCGTCAAATGTCGCCTGCTTTGGCTATATCCCAGACCCCTCCACAATAAGCAATTATCAGCAAGGAAGGGCAGGGGCTTCATCTGATCAGCAACACAAACCATCCCCAAGGAGCGAAAGACATATGGCTTCAACCCTGGAACCGGCCAAACAGCTTATCTGCTGTCACCCTTCAGTGAGCTCCCTGGTCCTGCCACCACAGCATCGCATTGGTACATGTGGGTAGCAAGACTGAACAACAATTTCAGCCCATCAAGGTGACTGGTGGAGAAACTAAACGGTCCCTGCTCCTTCACTATACCATCAAAGAGATCTTCAAGCTGTTCAGAAAGCTTCCAAATATAGGGTGGTGACAAAGACTATGAGGACGAAATTGCACCTTTAAGTGATTATTTCAATCCATAAATGAACCCAGATTTGAGAGGTTTGAGCTATGACAAGCCTACCAGCAAGGAGGAGAATCCATTCATGTGTTCTATGCCAGGCTCAGAGAACTCACCAGTACCTACACGGATGATGCCCCCCAGAAAGAAATAAACTCCCAGGTAATTCAATGCTGATGGTCCATCATCCTTCACAGCTTACAAAGGGTTGGAATGGCAATGGATGAGAGCCTCACCCTTGCCCACTCCCCTGAGCTATCCAACGAAAGAGCAGAAGAGATGAAAATGGCATTTAGTAAGCTTTCCACAAAGCCGGAGGTCAACACAAACAAATTAAAGTGGAGACACAAGCTGCATCTCATGGCATGCGACCCAGAAAGCGACCCCTCTGACAGACGAGGGAAGAACAAGTGTCTACCGCAGGTTCCTTGTACAATCACTGCAACACTGCCTGGCAAAGGTAAAAACCTGCTGCAACTGCCAGAGACCCAATCACTTTGCAAACGTCTACAAGGCAGGACACAGAGCCATGCTGTTGAAGGGCAGAGGAACCACAATGCGCCAAGGGGTGCTCATTACTGGGCAAGCTCTGGGGCACGACGTCACCAGCAGAAGAAAGCGACCACCAAGATGGAAATAAGGACTGGGTATTCCTCATATATTGCACACTAGATGACAGAGACAAACCACCCCCTAAATTTTACCAACCTGCAGCATCATGATTGGTGTCACGCTGGTAGTATCATCAACATCAGTGCATCAGTAAATGTCATAAGAAAGAAACAATCCGGGCACTTCAAGCACCCGAAGCTGTCTCACATGAAAGCCAAGATCATCAATGGAGGCACCTTGCCTTTCTGTTGTACATTCACCCACAACAAGCCCTCCTTCAACACAAAGATTTTCATCACCACTGAAGGCAATTAAACCATCTACAGCTTCGCCAAGGCAAAGGAACTCCAACTTAACCAATTTGCTCAAGTTGTTATTGACAAAAGCATGTCACATCATCCAGGCCTTCCACACCTCTTCAAAGATCTTGGCTGCCTCCAAGGGGCCCAGTGTCGCTCCATAAATACACCTTGTAAAACCTTGTAAAACCAGTCACCCTGTGTCACAGAAAAGTCCCATTCCACCTCTGCCCAGCATTAGAGGTCCAACTGCAAAAGCTGGAGGAGGCTGGCATCATATAGAAAATCTCCAGCCCCACCCTTTGGGCCTCGCCTACTGAAGATGCACGCAAACTCAAACAGCCTGACAGCATCCACATTTGCATTGACATGCGACTACAGAACAAAGCAACCAAAAGAGAGCAACACATCACACCAACCATCAATGATCTCATCACCACATAAATGGGGCATGCTAGACGTTAACTCCGGCTATCACGAGAACTGCCAGTATATAACCCCTTTTTCAACCCATTTTGGCCTCCGCCAGTATCGTCGCCTCAATTTTGGGGTTTTATCTGCAGCAGAAGTATTTCAGAACACAATCCTTGAGGTCCTATAAGGGCTAGAAGGCATCATCAGTGTCAGCGATGGCATCCTGATGCACACGCCTATGATTGAAAGCTATTGATTATGACTGTATGCAGCCCTTAAATGAATTAGTGAAGTAGGAATCACATTCCACCACGACAAATGTCAATTACTGAGACAAGAAATTGAGTTTTATAGCTATATTTGACAATGGCATCAAGGTCGACCGAGCCAAAAGTAAAGACATTAGGCAGGTGGTGCCACTAATGTCCCCCTCTGAAGTCAAAAGCTTCTTCGGGCTTGTAACATAATGGGGAAGGTTTCTAATCAATCAAGCGACCTTGGCAGGCCCGCTACATCAGCTAACAAAAACAAATGTTCCCTGGATGTGAGGTCCTGGTGAGGGTGCCGCTTTCCAAGTCACCAAACATGCCCACCTTCAAAATATAGTCATGACCTGATTTAACTCAACAAAGGAGTCACACTCAAAGTGTACGCCAGCCTAATCAGGATAAGAGCAGTGCTCAAGTAGCAAGTCAACAATGGTCCGTGAGAACCTGTTACCTTAGCAAGTGGGGCCCTCACAGAGACGGAAAAGAGATATGTCCACATTGAAAAGGAGGCGCTAATGATTAAGTCGGGGTGTAGTTACTTCCTAAATCTTTACGGCCGACCTTTCAAGGTCGTAACTGATCATAAGCTGCTCATACCCCTCTTTAAAGGAACAACTCCTCATCATCCCCATTCTATGAAAAATGCACCCTAAGGCTCCAAAAGTATCAGTTGACCATCGAATACAAACCAGGATACACTAAAGTAGTAGAGTATCTCTCAAGGTATCCACGATTAAGGTCAGACGGGTTGCAAGACCCCCACCGGTGGGCTAATGACTATGGGGGTCATTACGACAGCTTGCCAAGGTTTGACCGCCGGGCGGCCGCCAATGCAGCCGCACTCGCGCCACCACCATTATGAGATCCCCGCTGGGCCGGCGGGAGGAAACCTGGTTTCCGCCCACCGGCACAGCGGGTATCTCGGCCGCAGCACAGGAGCCGGCTCCAAATGGAGCCGGCGGTGTTGTGGCTGTGCGACGGGTGCAGTTGCACCCGTCGCGCTTTTCACTTTCTGCATAGCAGACAGTGAAAAGCTGCACTAGGCCGTGGCAGGGGGCCCCTGCACTGCCCATGCCAGTGGCATGGGCAGTGCAGGGGCCCCCAGGGGCCCGGTAACTCCCCTTTCCGCCAGCCTTTTCATGGCAGTGCAAACCGCCATGAAAAGGCTGGCGGGAGGGGGACTCATAATCCCCTGGGCAGCGCTGCCCTGGCGGATTACTCCCACCGGGACAAAAGTGGTGGTAAACCGCCGGTCCCGGCGGTGCGACCGTGGCACTTCCGCCGCGGTCGTAATCCCCAGGATTTCACTGCCAACCTGTTGGTGGTGAAATCCGCCAAAACAACCCTGGCGGTCAAAGACCGCCAGGGTTGTAATGACCCCCCATGTCACCTGGATAGCATAAATGGGATGCTCTTGCATGGTACGACCCACTGACATTGATACAGCGACCAACTCAGATTCATGGCCCCAGAGAACTTAAGCAACAGTTGTCTTGAATCAATGGAAGGTTTTTCTCTGGGGTGCTGGTGACCACAATAACGTCTATCAACAAGCCCTTATGACAATCTATCACGTCTGGAATGAGTTCAGTGTCATGGACAAGGGTTTCATACTGAGAGGACATAGGATTGTTATTCCCCAACAAATGAGGCAATGGATGCTTGTGCTAACACACGCCGGTCCTCAAGGAGTAATAATGACTAAAGCAAGATTAAGACAAAAAGTCTGGTTCTGAGCCATGGACTCGAAGGTGGAGAAGTTCCACTGGTGCCAGAGATACCAGAGATGCCACAGATGTCAAGCCACCCAAATGCATGACAGGCCAGCACCAGTCATCGCAGAAGAATTTAGCGAGGGGCCATAGCTTGATATCAGTGTGGATTTTGGATCCCTGAATGATGGGTGTCATGTACTTGTAGTGCTCGGCTCAAACTCCAAATTTCTGGTAGCCAATGTGGTGACAAGCATAAACTTTGATCAGACCAGGCACTGTCTTGAAAAGATATTTGTCATCTTTGGTAGACCCCAAATGCTGAAGAGTAATAATGGACCTCTGCTTCAGAGCCACGAGTTTCCCAAGTATCTCACGTCACTAGCCATAACACTCAAGAAAATAACACCTCCCAAGCCAATGGAGAAGTGGAGAAGCTAATGAGGCTATTAAACCAAGCTATCAAGATCAACATGGAAACCCAAGAGGACATTGCAAATGTTACCACCCAGATCCTGAGCTCATTCAGACCCACTTCACACAGCACCACCTACAGGGCACCCTTTGATGTTCTATTTGCACAGCTGTTAGGGACGGCATGCCTCACAGAGACTCAGGGTCCCCCAAGCCTATGGATGGATGGGTGGGTCAACATCAGTCACACCCTAAAAACCAGAGAGTCAGAAGCCATCCAGGAGGGTGACTGGGTCATGAAACACAATATCCATTCCAAATGACATGCAGGAAAGGCACTATGGTAACAGCTACGAGAAGGATCACCAGGTCGCCAAAAAATGTTTTGGCTTCAGTGGTATTCAGGGTATACAGTCCAGGCTGACAGACTCTATGATCTGCCACTAGGCCACATGTGCAGCAGCAATATTGGTGAGGTGGACTACCCGGAACTCCCAGAGATTCTGGATGAACCTTGCCAGGGAGTTTCACCTGGGGGTTCCACCAAAGAGTCTGAAGGTGGGCTTCTAACACCGGTGACCCCTCTGACTGATTGAGCAGGCCAACCATACTACTTGAGACACAATATCAAAAGGCCCAAGAAGCTAGAAGACTAAGGCCCAACTTATCATAGTATTATGTTGCCCTTGCATCATGCACGGTGTCACAAGGGCAATATAATACTAAAGTCAGATTTATTAAGCAACACATGGTCACCCTTAATGGACCTGCATTGCTTGATTAACCTGGGGTAACACAAGGCTGCACAAGTCGGTGCCTTGTGCTACTCTGCCCTGAGTAGGGGTTCCATGGGTGGAGAGTTAGTGTGCCCACGCTTTCACCTATGGCTTTTGGGTATTCCCAGATTTACCAAGATTGGTAAACCTGGAAATTTGTCAAAGGACTACGTCTTCCCAGGGGATGGTAAATACCCCTATTTATCTTCATTGTTTCTTCTGCAGCACACTTAGAAAGAGGAAAAAGGCTCAGATTATTTTTTTTGTGCAGGAAAGTGTGCCTTCCTGCAAAACTCTATTCTGCCTGCAATGTAGGCCCCTTTTCAACATGGCACAAGTGTGACTGCATTGGTGCTAAGCAGCCAATTGTGCACCAGTGCAAGCAGATATCAGGAATGTACAACATGTTGATAAATACGGCGTATTCCTGCCCTCTCCCTTTCACGCAACTGTGTTGCATTGAGTGAATGATTGATAAATCTGGCCACAAGTATGTGAGCAACCAAGGGTAATGCTAAGACTGTCAGAGACTTTGGGCCTGATTTACATCTTGACAGGAGTACCATCATCCCTCCTTGACAGCTGTTACAAGTACTCCGTCAAGCTGATGGAATTCCGACTGCCATATTTTGATGTATGGCGGCTGAACCTCCGTCTGCGTCGACAGAGTGTTGTTGATTACATAAGCTGTTTTCCACTGCCAGCGCAGCATACTCTTTTGCTGGCCAACAGTACTCTGTCGCTGTCAGTGTGGTGGGATTGTGCAGAGCATATTTAGATTTCACCTTCGTGCTGGTGTTGTTGTAGAGACGGACTCCTGACAGCGGGAGTCCATTGCGGGACCCGCTCAACATTGTACTATGTCTGTGGTTATTGGATGGATGCTAGCAGCACACACCTGATGTCTTTTCGCTAATTGTTAACACCTGCATAACACGCTATAAAACACACTCCATTTCAGACCATGATCCTTTGCCATTCAACTGCAGAACACCATTTTGCTGCTGAATGTGCCACACAGAAGTCAGTGTATTGTGTTTATTTTTCTCCCTTTAATTTTTTCCTTTCCTTGTGGGTCCCCTATTTCATTCAATTTTATTTACTCATAATGGCAGGGATGAGAATTCCCTGTTTTACATAGGGAGAATTGTCATTAATGATGGATGAAATCTTTATAGTAGAGCCACAAATGTTTGGAGTACAAACTACAACCATTTCTCAGAAAAGGCAGATGTGGTCCAGAAGAGTTGACAGAATGAATGTTGGAACACTCTGCACACATAGGAGGGAATTAGTAAGAGGTGGAACGCCCTGTGGGGGAGCGTGTGTTCCCTGGCTTCCATGCGTCACCATGAGGCCCAGAGGACTGGGGGTGGTTCTCCCAGCCCCCTTACAACTTCTTCCTGGGAGAAGGTCTTGCAGATCTTACATCCTGAAGGCTTGACAGGAATCCCTGATGGAGTGGTGACTGGTAAGTTACACTTTTGAATGTCTCACTAAACATAAATGTCATTTTTGTTCTTAAGTTAGCTGTTGATGATTGTAAAACATATAAACCCAATTTTACCTTTTTCAAATCTATTGTTATCATCAAATTAATAGCATTATGATACTATCTCTCTCTCGTTTTACTACTGGCCAATTTGTGTGGTCAATATGTGTATTGTTTTTTTCAGTAATCATTTCTTGCATGTTCTTGTTTGTCTGTTTGTTTCAATGTATTATGTTGTAATTAAGATAACAGCTCCAAAACTCCACCCATTATATTATGAAGGTATGGTGCGAGAAGGTGTTTTCTTGCCTCTTAACATATTTCATAAAATTCATTATTTAGAAAATGTGTGTATATCTTCACTACATATATTTTACTAGGAATGTTCAACTTACAATTTGCAAGGGTTGCTACTCTTGAATTTAACTCTCTACAACTACAATGATGGCCTGTATTGGCATCTGGAAAATAATTTTGCAATGTGATGTTGGGCATTCTCTCTTTTCTTCCATATATGCATATATGGTAAAGTGTCATTCATTTGTCAATCTCCATTTTATGCAATGTATTAAAATGTAATTATTTTATTTTGCATGTTGTCACTTTATTGTCATTTCATTGAATTGGTGTAATTGGTATCACAAATCAAAGTATATAGAATTAAAGAATGTCTTCTATCTTATGTTGTATGGTGAATATAAGTTGTAATGGTAACAAAAATGTTCTTTGCAATGTTTATATGCTGACTACTGCTATAAATCCTACTAAGTTGTATAATAGTCTGAATGTTAGCCTGCTAGGTCTTAGAATCATTTACCTCTCATTTCTTCTCTCTACTGTGTTGGGTTGAATGTTTGGTAAATATTATGTACACTTCCTAAGTAATCTTTTTTAGGACATGCCTTCACCTGCTTGATGTTTGCATGTGTGTAATTTAAAATGTTTGTGTAATTACAGTAAAACATTGAAAGATCATATCATACCATGAATTACCTTTTTGCTCTTCGGTTGCTTCATACATAGCTGAAAACTCATATAATGTATACTCTAGACTTTTACATTTTGGTTTTCATGTAATCCATAGTTGGTCCAATACACAGAGTACGTGGACAGCCAGCTGCCACTGAGGATACCTCTAGTCCAGACGAGGATCAAGCCTTCACTCATGTCTCCACTCCTGCAAGTCTGGGTGATGAGGAGCTGCCTGGTCCATCTGGTCTATCTGGGCAGACAGCTCCAGTGAGTCTTACTCAGCCTTCACCTACACCTCCTACCCTAGCTGTTACCATACCTCAGCCTATAGATACTTCCACTTTGTGTGTCCAAAGAAACATCATCCCAATCTTGTGTCCCCCAGTCCTGGCTGCTGTTGCGCCAACACCACCACCACCTCCAGTTTAGCCGGGACCTAGTGGGATGATGCACCAGCATAAGGGCACAGGGTAGTGGGGGTGAAGTTCGAGAGAGGGAATCTGTGGGCCAGCAAAGTGAGGCCACTGGGTTCACTGTCACCTAGCCAACCATTGGCCAAGTTTTGGGAACCCTACATCAGTCCCAAGAGATGATGGGCCAGAAACGTACAGATCCATGGGACATGAACCAGGTGCAGAGGGAGAACAATGTAGAGATGCAGAATCTAAACTCTAATTAGAGCTTCCTGACTGGGGTGCTGTTTGACATTTACCACCATATGTCCAGGGCTTTCCCAGCAACATCGGCTGGGCCCACTGCAACTGCCTTAGCCATAGAAAGGGAGGCCCTACCACAAGATGAAACACCTGCAGCCACCTCAGTCCCTGCAACTGTGGATCCCCCATCCCCTCAGGAGGGGACTTTCATCCATACCACCAGGAGAGGATGCAAAGACCTCTACCAACAACAAGAGACACATAACCTAATTTCCTCCAGTGTGTGACTACCATTCACTCTGTGGACTATTTTCTTGAAGTGTTTACCTTTTTGATGCTAGTTACATTTGTACCTTGGATTTGAACTATTTTCACTCTATAATAACAGTTTAATTCACTCTGACTGACTTTCTTATTCGTTTTTTTAATTTGATTTTGGTTATCATCCTGTTTCAGTTTATTTGTGTCTGTAAAATAAATTCAAAACTTGCAAAGTCAAAGACTGGTGCTGTATTTCTTGTGCTAATTGTGCAAATATTTTTCATTCCATCATTAATTTTTAAATGCAAATAATAAATAAAAAAAGAATGTTTTTAAAAATAAAAAAATCTATGTGGGTAATCTTCCTCGTACAAAAATGTAAACATACAACAAAAACAACAAATCAAAAACTCATATTTTCATAAATTCTAATAAAGAATTGTTTGTCAAACTTTCAAAATATTATTTACAACTCCGGCGAAACCCAAATACTCTATGCCATTTTTACATTTACTGTTCCAGACCTTGACACCATGGAAGAACAGGATACATTCTTAAAAATCCTAATGTGTCTTATCACTGAAGAAAGAACTTCTTGAACTACACCACTGAAAATTGGTTGTGACATGCCACCAGATACTGCCACAGTATATTAGAATAATCCTGTGACTACAAAATGGAGTACTGCCATGATTTTCACTATTGGTGTAATTGATGTGGGATTCTTTGTGAGGCACAAGACCTGGCCCAGCTGATGCCATAAATCAAGAACATTTTACCTATTCAATCTGAATTTTTTGATAATAACTCGTTCTTCAATAGTGCATTGGTCTGGAAATGGTCTAAAGACTTCCGGCTCTTGTCTTCTACTGTCCATGGGTTCATATGCCTGCATTTGAAAAAACAAAAGTATTTCTTTAAATGTGCAAATTATTTTTTTAATAATCAACACAAAACTCATATCTTTGTTAAAGTACTATGGTATATTGGCGCTCTATTCCGAAGACCCCCTTGGTGACAGCTGGCAACAGACCACCGTGTAGGTGGTAATCCGCCTGCCAGATTATGTCAAATAAACACAAAACTGACAGAAACCAGCCACAACCAAAAGTCCACCAGACCCAACGAAGGAGAAAACCTGTCTGACCTACCACCCTCACTGCTACGACAGTAAAACACCACCCTCCAAATTAGGATCCACGAATCACCACACCGGGCATTCAGCGGCGGTCAACCATTGGAGGTGCACACTGCCGCAGAGGAATCACTTCAAACCAACATTGACCAGAACAAAAAACCCACACCTGACACATATACACACACCTTACACACCAACCAACAGCACTATAAAACACCCCCCACATAACCCACAATCCTTTACAAACATGAAAAGACTGCTACACCTTGCCAGACCAATCCCATAGAGAACTGCACCCACAAACCACATCTGCCTATTCATTTGTCATGCATCACACACCACACACCACACCATAACACTGGACACCCTCTGCACAACACACACAACACACAACAGGGATATATCCTCACAAAGGAACCCCCTGTTTCACTGATGAGGAGTTGCGGGTGATAGTGGAGAAAATTGTAAGATGGAGCCACAGCTGTTTGGTGCACAGGCTCAGCAGATCTCCATTGCCAGGAAGATGGAGCTATGGTGGAGGATCGTGGACAGGGTGAACTCCGTGGGACAATATCCACGCAAAAGGGATGGCATCTGAAAGAGGTGGAATGACCTACTGGGGAAGATGCGATCCTTTGCATCAAGGCACCAGATCACCACCATGAGGACTGGAAGTAGACCCCTACCTCCTCACCAACAGTTGTTAGCATGGGAGGAATAAGTCTTGGCAATCCTGCATCCTGAGGGCCTAACTGGAGTCACTGGAGGGCTGGACACTGGTAAGTCAGCATTACTAACCTACCACCACCGATACCTGCATGGCATGTCACACCCTAACCCGACTCCCTACACCCCACTTCATCCCACACAGTGCACCACCCCAATGACCACACCTAAATATGTACCCCTGCATGCCCTACCCACTACAAGCACATCCCTCTCAGCTCTGCCTGCACACCCACCAGCAATGCATGGACAATCCATCACCATGCACTACCAAAGTTGGGAGGACAACACCAAACCTATAGGGAAATGTAGAAATGCAGAATATGTGACAGACAATGACTCTGACAAAACACTTACATCCCCACAGGTGCCCCAGCCAATGTCAGCAGCGAGCAGGTGCCATGGCAACCCAGTCCTCCACCAAAAAATGCCATCAGTGATGACAGCAATTCTGAATGTCCGAGCTGGATGAAATCAGTCGGCTTTCACATCACACAGCCAGTCCACCACAGGCCCAACCCCCTCCGACTCCAACACCACAGCAACCACTCAACGTCCACAGACTCCTGTCCCCAGGACACATCGATCAATAGTGTGCCCACCTGTACAGGGACCCGAGTCAACACCACGCAGGCACGACAATGAAGGTCCTGGTGTAAGAGGGAGTGGGCAACCGTTCAGGAGACACAGGCACAGGGGGCTGGGAACAGTGGGAGGTCAGCTGTGCGCCAGGGGGAGGCCAGGCCCTGGGGGCATGCCAAAAATCACAGGACAGGATGGGCCAGGTGATCACCATCATGCAGGAGAACCATCAGCTGCAGAGGGTACACCACCTGGAGGTCATGCAGCAGTTGCAGGGCTTAAATGCCAACATGGCCTCCATTGTAGGGGTGGTGGGTTACATGGCCAACACCATGCGGGAGAACAGAGTACACCAGTGGCCCACTTCCATTAGCCAGTCCACTCAACAGCCATCAACATCTGCTGCAGCTAGTGGACAGGAGGACCTGCCACAAGACCCACAGGCCACTAGCACCCCTCCCCCTGCAGAAGGTGAACCACCCTGCAAATGTTCCCTGTGACCCAGATAGACACCAGAGACTGTTGCCAAGACCAAGGCCACTGCCAGGAAATGAGCCTCTCCAGAATGGCCCCCTTGTGTGACACCGAGTCACCTTGTTCACTTTGAACTGCCATTGCTCCTCTTCCTATGGCCCTAGGGACACTGGACCTGTGCTACAAACAAACTGGGCCACTACTCTGAACTTTTCCTTAACCATCACAGCACTCTATTGCACTATCCCTTCATTATTGTCACTTCAATAAACACCCTTGAACACAACTGGAGTAATAGTGCTTTATCAGACAGAAATATCCAATGTATTGAACGGTATTATCCTGTGCAAATGTCCTGTAATGTGTACATCCATCCAACAATTGTGTTTCAGCAGTCTGTAGTCATCACATCAGTACACAGTTGTTACCACACCAACATCCGCAAAAAGGGAAGGCATAAGTGACAGTCAATTGTAATGCAAAGGTAGTGATTGGCACAACACAGCTGGCACACAGCACTCAACTAAATTAGAGATATAAACAGATCAACAGTCTTACCTGAGTGTAATTGGAAGTACTGCTGTATTATATGTGTCCTGTTGTCTACATCCTCCTTCTCTTCCTCCTCCTCACTTTCCTCAGTGTCCACTGCTGCCACAGGTGCATTTTCTCCCCCCTCCTCCTGCAGGTAGAGCACATGGCGTCTGAGAGCCAAATTGTGCAGCATGCAGCAGGCCACCACAGTCTGGCAGACCTTCTTAGGGGCATAGCATAGGGATCCACCTGTTAAATAGAGGCACCTGAAACTGCCTTTTAGTAGACCAAATGTGCATTCTACAACCCTCCTGGTACGACCATGTGCTTTATTGTACTGGTTTTCAGCCCCGGTTCTTGGATTCCTAACAGGTGTCAACAGCCAGGACAGATGTGGGTAGCTGGAGTCACCTGGCAGAAGTGAGGGACACATATGTACAATGAGGGATATACATGTACAATGGCATGGAGTACAACTACAGTAGGCACACACTGACATACATTGCGTGGAGACTCAAGCTCACCTATGAGCCACACTCTGTGCCTCTAGTCATGCCATCACCTGTGAGATGCTGCTATTCCTCAATACAGAGGCATCATGCTCAGATCCAGGAAACCTGGCAGTGACGTGGGAGATGTATTGATCAGCAAGGCACACCATCTGGACATTTAGAGAGTGGTAACTCTTCCTATTCCTGCTCATTTGCCCTGGGAGGGACCAAAGCAATATGGGTCCGGTCAGTGGCCCCAATCACATGTGGTATGTGTCCCATGGCGTAGAATCCATCCTTCACAGTGGGCAAATCTTTACTCTGGGGGAATGAGATGTAGCTTCTCATGAGTTTGAGCAAGGCAGCCAAAACCCTTCCAAGCACAATGGAGAACATTGGCTGTGACATTCCTCCAGCCAAGCCCACAGTCACCTGGAAAGAACCACTTGCCAGGAAATGGAGCACTGAGAGTACTTGCACAACAGGGGGAATTGCTGTAGTGCTACGGACAGCAGAAATGCGATCAGGCTCCAATTGTGCACACAGCTCAGTGATTGTGGCCCTGTCCAGATGATAGGTGAGTATGATGTGCCGGTCCTCCAGTGTAGCCAAGTGCACAGGGGGTCTGTACACTGGTGCTTGCCTCCTCTTTCTCATCCTCCACAGTGGTTGGTATCTAAGTGAGCCAAAATTGAAATGTGTGTGACTACAGGAAGTATGGACACACAACATCACAGTACACAGTGCATGTATGTATGTAAGAGACTGGAATTGTATAGGTGTGTACAATCTATACCACTGACGCACATAAATTAGATCTACATGAGTACTCGCATTAGGAAATGGCAACCGCCTGTCCTGTATGCAGGAACAGGTGGAAGTGACCTCACTTTGCCGGAGTTTGGCGTCATGGAAGAAGGCAGTCTGCACCGCCGTGCAGCTCTTCATTGGCTAACATGGAGCTCTATGGAGTCCTGAAAGCAATGATGATCAACGCCAGCGGTGACGGTGTTTACAGCCGTGGACGTGACCGCCATTTTCTCTCTACCACTTCACTTGATTCCTGACTCTCTCAGGATCAATATCTCCACTGCATGTGCTGCTGTGACCTGTGTCTGGAACCTGCGAAGGCCCGTCGTACAGGGGAAAGGGCCCCAGCCTTCACATCGGAGGAGCTGGAGAAACTTCTGGATGGGGTCCTACCCATGAATGGGCAGTTGTATGGGCCTCCAGACCAACAGGTGAGAACATCATGGGTATGTTGGATGCGACATGGCTGCATGTAGATGTATCTGTGTGCTGGCAGTGTGTCATTTGGGGAGGTTGGTAGCATTCAATGTGTATGCAGATGTAGGGGTCATGAGTGTGCTTCATGTGGGTCATATGCAGAATGTATGCCATCTGTGTGACAGAATGAATTGTTGAGTTCATGGTGTCCTTTTGTCTGTGTTTCCTCTGCAGCTCAGTGCCTATCAAAAGAAAGGGTTGTGGCGTGCCATCACCTAGCACGTGCAGACCCTGGGGGCCCATAGCCAGCGCAGCACCCACTGCAGGAAATGGTGGGAGGACCTGAGACTCTGGACCCGGGAGACCGTGGAGGACCAGCTAGGGACAGCTTCCCAACGAGGGAGAGGTGCCTGTCAGAGCCTGACCCCCCCTAATGGCCTGCATACTGGCGGTGGCCAATCCTGAGATAGATGGGCGCTTGAAGGCAGCACAGCAGCCACAAGGGGGTGAGTACAGACTGTGTGGTATTTTTTTATTTATTGTGGCCTGGCATGGGGTTTCGGTGCAAGGTTTTAGTCAGTGGGTGCCCCAATATGCCGCTTTAGCTTTTCCAGTGTGGTCCTGCTTAGATATGTGGGGTGGTATGTATATTTGGTATTGGTAAGTAGCTAACATACCATGGCAGACAGGGCTTAGTGAGTCCCAGTAGGTGTGCAGATGGTGGTGTTTGGGTCCTTTCATGCTGTTGTACCCAGGTAGTGATATGTCATTCTGGTCTATACTGCACAGTGTTAGTCCCATTGAGAGATTGTGATATGTATGCCATATGTGCTGTTGTTGCTGTATTTGACCCTGTGCTCCCTTTCTTTCTCCCCCACTCTCTCTCCTTTTGTCATCCTGTCCTTGTGTGCATTAGCATCATCTGGCACAGGAGCAGGGGCACCGGCAAGTGGGGGAGCTGCAGCCCACTGGTCCCAGGAGGCAGAGAGCACAGACGCCGAGGGGACCAGTGGGTTGGAGGGCGAGGGGAGCAGCACGGGGGAGACAGGAGCCACAACTACAGACTCAGATTCCTCCTCCAATGGAAGCTCCCTGGTGGACCCCTCTGGGACCAGCCCAGCTCCGTCATCTTCTGCCACCCCCGTACCAGCACTGCCCTCCCAGTAGCTCCCTACCCAGTTGCCCGTGCCCGGTCACCAAGGAGGGTGGCCGTCTCCTTTGACCCAGGCACCTCAGGCCCTGCTCCCATCAGCCTAGCTACCCTCAGTGAGGAGTCTATTGACCCACTGAGATCCATCTCTGTAGGGCAACCAACCATAGTGAATGCCATCCAGGGGCTGGCATCCCAGATGCAGCAATGCAATGCCTACCTGGAGGGCATTCATGGTGGCTTGGCTACCCTACAGAGATCGTTTCAGGCTCTGGCCTCCTCTTTGACGGCAGCCAGGGTCCCTGGTTCTTCCGCCCCCCTCCAACTACCTGTTCCCAGTCCCAAAGCCCTCTCCCCCAACCCATCCCACCCACACAATCTGACAGGCATGCACCCAAATCAATAGACAGGACTCGAAACTGACAAACACAGGCAGCACACTTAGGTCCACAAGCACACACACAGCCAACACACACATGCACATACTTCAGCAGCCACTGCCTCCACTGTCTCCCCTCCTCCTCCTCCTTCGCAGTCACATCAACACCCACACCTGCATGCACTGCATCATCAGTCCCAGATAGTGCCACCTGTGCAGCCATGCTCACAGTCACCACAACAGCAGACATGCAGACATGCACCCCACACACCAGATGCGCGGTCACCACCATCATCACAACCTCATGCAGCACACCCACCTCACATGCAGACACCACAACATACATACACACGTCCTGTTTGTCCTCCTCCAACCTGTCTGCCCCCTCCAATTACATATAAACGCTCTCACTCAGACACCCAACAGCTATCCACCTCACACACGCACACTGTCCATGCACCTGCACCCAAGTCCAGCATACCGACTCCTCCTACAACCACTCCCTCTACCTCCACTCCCAATCCTCCTCCCACAACCCAACCCCTTGGTCCTAAGAAACTTTTCCTTTCCCGCCTTGACCTCTTCCCTCCCCCATCCTGCCCCTAAGAGGAGGTACCAGCCCAGTACCTCCACCGCCCATTCAACTCTTGTCCCTCCGCCTAAGACTTCACCAGGCACTAAAGGGCACAAGAGTGGCACTCCAGCCCCCCCTTCCCAAGTCCATTCCTCCGCCCCCTAAACGGAAGGGTAAATACCTGCCCTCTCCCAAACCCAAGCCCAAGGACCCCCTCCCCAAAACAAAAACCCCTCCTGCCACCCCCACCTTCTCCCCTCCCCTGAGGTGCCTGCCTATTTATGACATGATGTCTCTGCCCAGTGGAGTGACTGGGCTGTCAGGAGTCAATTGGGGCCTTGGGTGTTACCCTGTTGCTTAAAGCTAACATTGGACTGGCCAATGGTCCTTTGTACATAGTTGTCTCTGTTGTTGTTGGCGCACGTCCAGCGAAATACAGAGATTGGACCAAAGGTATGTGTCCTGGCCTTCTTTACTTTTCTGGCTTATGTTGGTGTAGGATTTCTCTGCAGATTGTTCTGGCTGTGTGGTGTGTGTGTATGGTGTGTGTTGTGAGTGCATGCATGTCACTCTCCCCTCCCTTCCTTGTGTGCTAGGCGGTTGTACTCAACGTCGTCATCTTCATTGGCATTGGTGGTCCTGGACTGCCATCACATGGTTCAGCATCGGCAGGACTTCCAGTTCAGGTTCCATGGGACCAGGGAGTCTTCTGTGTCCCTAGGGGTGAGTGTCTCCTTTTACATGATGTGTTTCCGCTAGGCTTTTGGTGGAGGTGGTCCTGCCCGAAAATCTTGGGGGTCTGCTATGTCATAGTATGGTGGGTGGGTCGTTGTCTTCTGCCTGCCTGAAGTGGGCTACTGCCGTGGTCAGTGGACTGACCGCACTGGCGGTTGGGGTGGTAGATTGGCTGTCTATGTGAGGGATCACCGCCATGGTCATAATTTGGCGTTCTTCACCGTCAGCCTGGCGACGGTACTACCGCCATTGCTGGCGTGGCAGTCAGCTGGCCGCTAATGTCATAATGAGGGCCTATATGTTTTTGTGACAAATGTATGCACAACATATTTTTTACATGTCTGATAATTTTGAAAAATAATGTGTAAATAATCCATAATTTTTTATTTTTTTCTCCAAAAATCCGGCAATGGAAGTATAAACTAATCAGTGCAACTATCACATTTAAACACAGCAACGCACTACATATTATTCTTTTAATTTTACAAAAAATGAGTAACGTTCGCATTTTGTATATGTAAACAAACTAGCCACCATTTTGCGAGGTGGTCAAACACTTAACTTAAAAAAATACACTGTTTCAGGATTTAAAATGGCGGCCGCCTGACCTTGCCATCAGCACATTTGCAAACATACAGCCATTGGCAGAAGTTGTCTGCGTAGTGGGTGTAAACTCAGCGGCAGCTGCACCTATAGGCTAACATGTGTGGCAGCAAATGAATGTGTCTGTCTCTGTTGACGATTGAATACGTTGTGTACATGTATGCAGCATTTGTAAAAAAGCACACTTGCCTCCTAACACTGCATCCTAACCTACGAGTGGAGGAGGTGCACAACACCTCCTCCACTTCTGATGCTGTTTCAGGACTCTGTGAGCCACAATGCCAGATAGAGCAGGTGACAGGGCTCCTAACTTCTGAGCTGATGAGCTGGATTTGCTGGCCACGGAGGTCCCGTACCTGTACAGCCAGCTCACTACAGGAACAGGTACAAGTTTACAATGAAAATGTAATTCTCACTAACTTGTTCTTTATTGAAACACAGGCTATGATGTCGCTTTTAGATCCAGACTGAAGTGAAGGGAGTGGAGTGAATCCAACTAAATATTGGAGCTGTAAACAAAATGATGTTTCGGAATGCTTCTAAGTGTCAGGAAATTTGAATGAAAAGTTACCTTGAAGACTGAATTAACCCTTTATTTCAGTTTACTCACATACAAGAGTGTTGCATTTACAAACTACAGGCCCTTTCCTTCCAGTGGCCAGGAGACACTGTGCCATAAGTATCAGTGAATAATACAGCCATATGTTGAAATGAGACATGTGACTTCCAGAAAAATAGTTCATGTTATGAACTTGTCTCCATAAATATTTTCTGCACTTTCATTTTTTTCCCATTTTCAAAATAATGAGTGTCCGTTTGTGTTATACATGTAATGGTGCCACATATGGCAAAAGTGTCCTGTGCTGCAAGGAGATATGACACAGACTATCAGTCACCCATAGAAATATATTCCATCCCTACATACACATGTTCGTACATCACCAAAGACAGCGCTCTCACTGACACATATAGCAGACCTTTCACAGTCCCCTCAGTCATAGTATGTGTTTCTAACCATAGCATCTGGCTTTATTGACATTAGACATTAAGCCTATGCAGCTGGGCGTGGGTGTTTGTGTGGTAACAATGCTCAAGTTGTTTAGCCTTCAGTAGCTCACAATGATTTGCACTGATCAGAGGTAGCTCTCACTACAGAAAATGTTTCAGACCCTTGGCCTAGATGATGTTAGTGGGTTGTATTTGTCAAATAACGACCTGAAAAGTGATGAGGGTACTCAATGGGTCACTATAAATGTGTAGTTTCAAGTAAAAAGAATAGTTATGAAAATGTGGTGTACAAACCTTTTAGAAATGTTTGTGATAGATTTATGTAAATTGTGTCACAGCAATACAAACAAAACGTCACAAAACATTTTTTTCATTCTTTTTTGTATCCAAACAGGTTATCGCTCATCAGAAAAAGACCACATGGAAGGCTATCGCAAAGAAGATGTGGACCCTGGGGGTCTACAAGCAGTGTAGTATTCACAGTTATCAGAAGTCCAACATGGCCAGTCCTCCCAGTGTGGGAAGTGCATGCATTGCACCCTGACCCCACTAATGGCCCGCATACTTGCGGTTGTCTATCCCGAGCTTGATGGGTAGTTGAGAGCCCAACAGCAGCATCAAGGCGGGGGGGAGTTCTTTTTTGAGTTATTATTGTTAGGCATTTTTTTGTTATAGCAACAAAATATGGCATCAACATAAGGGTTGACACATGTCCAATGCGGAAGGAGAGTTCTGGAAGGTGTACGTTTTTCACAAGGTGTATGATATGTTTTGTGTATTGATTTGTGGAAAATGTTACCACTAGATTTAGATCACTACCAGAGAACTGTTTTAAACAGACACACACCTGTCTAAGAGAAAAGGGGTACCAGAATTGTTTTTATGTTATCAGGGACAGTTGTACCTAACAGGCCACAATTTATGTTTGTGTCAGGTGTGAACTTCCATCCAAATTGTGAGGAGGTTATATTGTCCCTATACACATAGCATACAATGCACTTATGATACAGTGGATGGTCCAAACTTCCCATTGGTGAGTTGGTACAACAAACACTAATGAGCATGTGATCAAAAATGACTAAGAACATTAGAACAATGGCAACATTTGTTTAGCAAAAACATATTAACAATATCTTTTCACATCAAAATTCAAGTCAGTTCATGTTAACAGTTGCAGGTCAGCATGAAGCCTTACTCCTTCACAAATGTACATGTAAGCCAGTCTGTTTATATAAACATGAATTTGGTAGGCAGACATTCTTAAATGAAAAAGACAGTAATGGGTGCACATTGGTGACAGAGTAGCACATGCCCAAATACAACATTTGTGTGCCCTTTGTTATGTCCAAATGATAAATCAATATTGGTAAATGATGTTAAATTACAAGACTGTAGGATAATGGTCCATACGATGTTCCCTACATACATGGGGTAGTGGTAAAGTATACCTAAGTTTAAAAGCCTTGAAGCTGGTAAAATATGAAAATTAGGAAATGTATTGTTAATAAACTTCATGATCATTTTTCTTGTACAGATACAATAAAAATCTTTTATCTGTCATTGCAGTATCTTCAGGAGCAAGTGAAGGGGACATTGGCCATGAAGGCCGGTAAGAAACTGGCTGCTGTGTTACTGGTGGTGAGACCTCGACGCTAAGGGACTCAGTGACATGGAGGGTGAGAGGAGTGGAATGGATGCCACCAGCTCGTCATTTTCTTTGGAGGCGTCCATCATTTGGCCACAAGCGACCAGTCCCTAGTGGAGGCGGACCCTACTGGGCCATTATCATCCGTGTCCTTGTTAACCACCCAGAATCTCATCTTCACGCTCCCTATTGCTCTCCCCCCAGTTTGCCAAACCAGCCCTCTTTGCAACAGGAACCTCACCCCCCACCAACCCTGTCCCCCAGGCTGTGCTCAGAAAAAAGGCCATTGACCTGTTACACACCATCTCTGTAGGCCCAACAGCAATTGTGAATGGCACCCAGGGTCCACACATAAACCCAAACACACAGAGAAACACAGACACTCATCCAACATACACACATTACTGACACTACACCCACAGGCATCACAACACCCACAACCATAGACAGAAGCACCAGAGCCACCACCACAACCACCACATCCACAAGCACCACAACCACCACAACCACAATATCCACTTCAACAGCACACTCATCCAAACAAACACAGTCACATACATGCACACCTACACACAAAACAACACCCACCAAGCCCAAACGATCACAGTCACCTGAATACAAGACACCTGCAAAACCACACACATCCAAACATACACCAGACACATCTGTATCTGCAAAACATACAGACATGTGCACCACAACCACACCAGCCACATCAACAGCACACTCATCCAAACAAACACACTCACACAAAAGCACACCCACAACACCCACCAAACCAAAACGCACATACTCACCTGATCACCAAACAATTCCAAGAAACATACACCCAAATACAAATCACATACACCAGACCAAAATGCAACTGCACAACAGACAGATGCACACACATCACCCACTTTAGCTCCCACTACCTCTCAAACCCAATTCTTTCCCTACCTCCATACACATACTCCTTCACCCCAGTTTATGTCATACCTGTCTCTGACCCCTGTGAAGCCCAAACCCATCCCTCCCAAGAAGGATCCTTGAGGTACCTACTCTGTGCCCAGTGGATGCCTCTTCCCGAGGAGATTATCCCTTGGCAGTGTGATTAGTAGGCAAGTTCTTGGGCAAAAACCCATACATTGATGCTGTGCATCCTGTGTTTTGTTAAATTATGATTTATTATTAAAAAATGATACTGAGAGATGGATCTCATTTAAAAATAAAAATATTTTTCTTTTCACAAACTTTGTCCTAACATTCTTTTTTCTTGAAAAGTCAAAAATAACAATGGGGGTCATTACAACATTGGCGGTAAAAGCCGCTTACCACCGTGCAGAAGACCACCAACACACCGCTGCGGATGCGGAATTCCGCCACAGCTATTATGACCCACATCTCGGAAACCCACCAAAATTCAGACACCCACACAAGTCCGCCACACCAAAGGTCAGTGATAAACTGGCGAAAATAAAACCTCCACCGCCACGCCAACAGAAATACGCCCACACTATCACGACACACAAATCCAACCGGCGGTCTTTGAACTGTGGTATTCTGTTGGCGGTACACACCGCCGCGCCCAAAATACACACACTCTTAAAAAACACAGCCACATTGGACAATTCAAAATACACACACCTGATGCACATACACACACCACTCCCACACACCCAATACAATATAAAACACACACCCACATCACACACAAACCCCTACTACCAAAAATTGAGAACGAAACACAGAGAGAGACACCACCAGCAAGTACAACAGCATCCACAGGCACATAACACCATCACCCACACAACTTCCACGCACCTCACACAACACACCACTACATATCACCACACTTATCACCACACACACCACCCCATGGCACGGCAAAGACAGCCCAGGATCTCGGAGGAGGAGCTCAGGGTCATGGTGGAGGATATCGGCCGGGTAGAGCCGCAGCTATTTGGATCACAGGTGCAGCACACCTCAATTGCAAGGAAGATGGAGCTATGGCGAAAAATAGTGGACAGGGTCAACGCAGTGGGACAACACCTAAGAAATCGGGAGGACATCATGAAAAGGTGGAACGACCTACGGTGGGAGGTGCGTTCCGTGGTCTCAAGACACCACCAGGCGGTTCAGCGGACTGGCGGCGGACCCCCACCTCCTCCAACATTGGAGGAGCAGGTCTTGGCGATTCTGCATCCTGAGGACCTCGCAGGAGTTGGTGGAGGAATGGACTCTCGTAAGTCAAATCTTAACTATTACATCCTCCACCCTACCTGCATGCTATCACATACCCCTACCCTCGCCCTCACCCCTATCACTCCAACTCCTCACAAATGTACCAATATCACAAACCACACATCCCAACAACAAGCCCTGCATGCAACAACAAAGCATGGACACCCATCACTAAAACATGCCCACTGCACATATCCATACACCCCCCCTAAACCATCATCACACAAGCTCCTACACAGGAATGCCAGCACTGGGGTACACGGTCACCCACCCATTGCACACCATGCCACACACAGATGCAATAATCATGCCTTTCCACCCCTGCAGGACCACTACCCAACGTCACCAGACAGGAGGGTCCAGACATGTCCACTCCACCCACAGAAGAGGCCCACAGTGATGACAGCACCTCTGTCCAACTGGATCTAGATGACCAGCCCGGACCATCGGGGGCCTCGGGACAGTCAGTTCCCCTCACACAGGCACAGGCCACCACAGACCTTCCCCCCTCTGGAAACACCAGCACAGCACCCACCCAGCGGGCCCATACCTCCGTCCCCAGGACACGTCAATCAGCTGTGTGTCCACCACTACAGGGAACCCAGGATAACCCACCTCTCCAACAACAACAGGGACCTGGGGGCAGTGGTAGTGGGCACACGGTCCAGGGGATGGAGGCCCAGGAACACAGGGTAACTGGGAGGGCTACTGTGCGACAGGGAGCAGACAGGCCAAAGGAACCCACTCTCCACAAGGCCCTTTCCTCCATCATGGGAGCATACCACCACTCCCAGGAGACGATGGCAACGGTACTGGCCAAGTTTCAGGAGACCCAGCGCATGCAGGAGGAATAGTATATGGGTTTCAGGGAGGAACTCAGAACCATCAGCTCCACCCTGGGCACCATTGTAGGGGTGCTGAAGGAACTACTTAACACCAGGAGGGACACTGTGGCACTCCAAGGGGCCCCTCACACTAGCATGGACGATTAACTGCCCACCACCTCCGTAGGCGCTAGTGGACAGGACGCCCCGCCACAGGACCACCACACCAGCACCCCACCCCCTGCAGAGGGAGAACCACCCCGCAAACGGTCCCTTAGATCCAGGAACAAAACAGAGCATGATGCCAAGACCCCCACCAAGAAATGAGACCACCCTGATTGTCATCCCACTGTCCCACTTTGTCACCCTGTCCATAATTAAACTGCCCCAGCTCCACTTCCTATGCCCATATGGGCAATGCACCTGTGAGACTAATAGACTGGACTCTGCCATGGACACTCCTCCGCCATCACCCCTCACCATTTAACTTCCCCCTCCAATATTTTGCATTTAAATAAACACACCTAAAGCACAAAATGATCTGGAGTCTGTCTGTGATTTCGAAATAGTGTCTTTGCAATTACAGTGACAAAATGTTCTTGAAATAGTAATGTCAACATGCCTATGTCACACAGCTCTTCTTCATGAGGAATCTAAGCAGATGACACACGTTGGGACCCACATCTGTGAAACCGTAAGGGAAAGTGACAACTCAGTGACTATACACTGGCTGAAAACGACAGACAGTAGAGAGATAGTAATTGAAAAGTACATGTAGTAGGCAGGAATGTATTCTCACCTGTGTTTCACTGGAAATATTGCTGGATCACTGAGTCCCTGTTCTGCATGTCTTCTTCCTCTGCTTCATCCTCATCACTGTCCACAGGCTCCACAGCTGCCACAATACCACCATCTGGACTATCCTCCTGCAGAAAAGGCACTTGTCGTCGCAAAGCCAAGTTGTGAAGCATGCAGCAGGCCACGATGATCTGGCACACCTTCTTTGATGAGTAGAATAGGGATCCACCTGTCATATGCAGGCACCTGAACCTGGCCTTCAGGAGGCCGAAGGTCCGCTCGATCACCCTCCTAGTTCGCCCATGGGCCTCATTGTAGCGTTCCTCTGCCCTGGTCCTGAGATTCCTCACTGGGGTCAGTAGCCATGACAGGTTGGGGTACCCAGAGTCACCTGCAAATGGCGAGGGACAACTGTTAGACACACACTAACCTGGAGGGATAACCCCAGACACCCATTCCCACTATCTTGCTTCCAGGGGCTCACCTAATAGCCACACAAGGTGCCTCTGGAGTTGACCCATCACATAAGGGATGCTGCTATTCCGCAGGATGTAGGCGTCATGCACTGAGCCAGGGAACATGGCATTCACATGGGAGATGTACTGGTCTGCCAAACATACCCTCTGTACATTCATGGAATGATAACTCTTCCGATTTCTGCACACCTGTTCACTCCTGTGGGGGGGGACCAAAGCCACATGTGTCCCATCAATGGCACCTATGATGTTGGGGATATGTCCAAGGGCATAGAAGTCACCTTTTACTGTAGGCAAATCCTCCACCTGAGGGAAAATGATGTAGCTCTTCATGTGTTTCAGCAGGGCAGACAACACTCTGGCCAAATTTGGAAAACATAGGCTGGGACATCCCTGATGCCATGGCCACAGTTGTTTGAAAAGACCCACTTGCAAGGAAATGGAGCAATGATAGCACCTGCACTTGAGGGGGGATTCCTGTGGGATGGCGGATTGCTGACATCAGGTCTGGCTCCAACTGGGTACACAGTTCCTGGATTGTGGCACGGTCAAACCTGTAGGTAATTATCAAATGTCTTTCCTCCATTGTCGACAGGTCCACCAGTGGTCGGTACACCGGAGGATTCCGCCATCTCCTCACATGTCCCAGCGGATGGTGCCTATGAAAGACAAAAGCGACCACAGAGTCAAACAACTCAGAGGTACGTACCCACAGTTTACCCAGAACACCAAACATACACAATAGGTGGCCTGTATGTGTGTTGAGACTAGGCCTAGGTATGTGTGACGCAGTTGGAAATTAGGCCATGTGGGCCCCTGAAATGGCGGCTGCCTAACTCTAAAGTGGGACAATGGGATGTGAGGTAACTGCGCTGGCGTTGTACACCGTCGCAGTAGGCGGTCGGAGACCGCGGCGCAATGCTGCATTGGTTAACATTGGACCCTATGGGTCCCAGGAGCCAATGACGATGTACGCCGGCGGAGATGGTACGCACCGCCGCGGACGTGACTGCCGCGGACGTGACCGCCATTTTCTATCTGTTCAATCACTCAATACCTGATCTTCGACAGGAGAGGACCTACACTGCAAGTGCTGCTGTGACCTCGGTCTGGAAGAGACAATGGCTTGTGCGTCTGGGGAAAGGGCCCCTGCCTTCACATCGGAGGAGTTGGAGAAGCTCGTTGATGGGGTCTTCCCCCAGTACACGCTACTCTACGGTCCTCCAGACAAACAGGTAAGTACACAGGGAGCATGTTGTTTGGGCTATGCCTGTGTGGAGAGGGCTGGATGTAAGAAGAAAGGGGGCAGAGTTCTGCGTGCATGAAAGACAGTGGGTGAATGTGCTACATGGCAAGGGTAGGGATGGGGGCCACTCACTTTGACGGTGCAGTTGGTAATGACTTCGCTTCTTCCCCTGTACATTTCATGTAGGTCAGCGCCCACCAGAAGAAAGATATTTGGCGTGCCATCGCCAAGGACGTCCGGACCCTGGGGGTCTACCACAGACGGAGCACCCGCTGCCGTAAAAGATGGGTGGACATTCGCCGCTGGAGCAAGAAGACGGCGTAGGCTCAGCTGGGGATGGCCTCCCAACGTGGGAGGGGTGCCCGTCGAACCATGACCCCCCTGATGTTCAGGATCCTGGCGGTGGCCTACCCGGAGTTGGATGGGCACTTGAGGGCATCACAGCAGACACAAGGGGGTGAGTACACTCTCATTCAGCTGACTTTGCCTCCATGGAGCTGTCTGGGTGGGGGAGGAGGGCTGTGGGTTTCCCTAGGCCAGGGCGAGTTCCGTAGGCTAGGCCCCTCTGAAAGGCATGGCCCTGTGGCCCCCCCACCCCACCTCTGTAGAGTGCCAAGTACAGCTATTCATGTCCCTGTGTCATCTATGTGTGCAGATGTTATCCATAGCCTTGTAGGCCATTTCCCAGGAATTGCACTGTAGAGCCCAAGAGCGCGGCGTAGTGCAGGGGGCTTCTGTGTCTGTCTTGTCCGCCAACAGTAGTGGTAATCCATGCACTCAACATGTCTTTATTCTGTTCCCCCCCTTTTTGTGGTTTCCCTGTTCTTGTGTGCATTAGCGTCATCAGGCGGAGGAGCAGTGGCACCGGAGCACGAGGGAGCTGCATCCCACATGGCCATGGAGGGCCACACTACGGACACAGAATTCACCAGTGGGACGGAGGGCGAGGGGAGCTCCACGGCGGGAACAGGAGCGGACACCATCGACACAGACTCGTCCTCTGATGGGAGCTCCCTTGTGGTGGCGGCAACATCTGTGCCCCCCGCATCTACAGGTACAGCTGCCACCCCCCCTACCAGCACCGCCCTCCCAGCAGCCCCTCAGCCTTCGCCCTGCGCCCGCTCACCCAGGAGGGTGGGCTTCACCTTCGCCCCAGTCACCTCAAGCCCTGCCCCAGTCACCCCTGCTGCCCTCAGTGAGGAGGCCATTGACCTCCTCAGGTCACTCACTGTTGGGCAGTCTACCATTTTGAATGCCATCCAGGGTGTAGAAAGGCAGTTGCAACAAACAAATGCATTCCTGGAGGGCATTCATTCTGGTCAGGCAGCCCTTCACCGAGCCTTTCAAACTCTGGCCTCAGCACTGATGGCAGCCATTGTCCCTGTGTCTAGCCTCCCCCCTCCAACTTCCTCCACCCAGACCCAATCCCCTGTACCTCTGCCTATCCCAAGCACACCATCAGACCAGCCTGCACACACCTCACCACACAAGGGAAGCTCAGGCAAACATAAGCACCACACATCCCACAGGCACTCACGCAAGCATCAGACACATGCAGACACACCAACATCCACTGCCTCCACTGTGTCCCCCTCCTCGTCGTCTCCCACCTCCCTCCCAGTCTCATCTACACACACACCTGCATGCACTACCTCTACAGCCAGTACGTCCCTCACCAGCACACCCACCAGCACACCCCGCTCACGTGCAGTCACCACCCCCTCTAACATTCACACGTCCACTGTGTCCTCTCCCAGTGTGTCTGTGACGCCCCCTCCCAAGATACACAAACGCAGGCACACACCCACCCAACAGCCATCCACCTCACGACAGCCTCCAGCACATGCACCTGCACCCAAAGTCACCAAACGTACACCTCCTACTACCACCACCTCTTCCTCCACTCCCAAACCCCCTCCTGCTACCCGACCCAGTGTGTCCAAAAAACCTTTCCTGTCCAGCCTTGACCTTTTTCCCACACCTCCCCCACCCCGTCCATCTCATAGGTCCCGAAGTAGCACCTCAGCCACAACATCTCCGGGACCAGTGATGCCTGTAGTCACAGGTATGTGGAGTGCACCGGCCACCAGGACAGCCAGTGGGGCACGGAGCCACAGAACAGCCATTCCCCTCCCTGTGATGCATCAGAAGTTGGCCAGTGCCCGGCGGGAGAGGGGGAAGACTCCAGCCACCCAAGCCACTCCCAGGGGTCCCGGTGGGAGTGTGGACTCAGCTGTGACACCTCCCAAGGTGGGGAAGGGCCACAAGAAACCCAGCAAGTCTGGGAAGAGCAGCACGGCGGAGAAGACCGCCATCATCCCCGCTGCCCAGGAGGCCACCGCCAGCCTCAGCCCAGCTGCCCAGGAGGGCCCCGCCAGCCCCATCCCCGCTGCCCAGGAGGCCACCGCCAGCCCCAGCCCAGCTGCCCAGGAGGGCCCCGCCAGCCCCATCCCAGCTGCCCAGGAGGGCCCCGCCAGCCCCAGCCCAGCTGCCCAGGAGGGCCCCGCCAGCCCCAGCCCAGCTGGGCCATGAAGGACTGCCAGCACAAGACCCGCTGGGCCATGAAGGACCGCCAGCACAAGACCCGCTGGGCCATGAAGGACCGCCAACTCCAGCACCGCTGGGCCATGAAGGACCGCAAACTCAAGCACCGCTGGGCCATGAAGGACCGCCAACTCAAGCACCGCTGAACAGGGCAAGCACCGTTGAACAGGGCACCGCCAACTCAAGCACCGCTGAACAGGGCACCACCAAATCAAGCACCACTGAACAGGGCAAGCACCACTGAACAGGGCACCGCCAACTCAAGCACCGCTGAACAGGGCACCGCCAAATCAAGCACCGTTGAACAAGGCACGGCCAAATCAAGCACTGCTGAGTAGGGCACGGCCAACTCAAGCACCACTGAACAGGGCAAGCACCGCTGAACAGGGCACCGCCAAATCAAGCACCGCTGAACAGGGCAAGCACCGCTGAGCAGGGCACCACCAACTCAAGCACCGCTGAACAGGGCACCGCCAACTCAAGCACCGCTGAACAGGGCAAGCACCGCTGAACAGGGCACCGCCAACTCAAGCACTGCTGAACAGGGCACCGCCAAATCAAGCACCGCTGAACAGGGCAAGCACCACTGAACAGGGCACCGCCAACTCAAGCACCGCTGAACAGGGCACCGCCAAATCAAGCACTTCTGAACAGGGCACCGCCGAATCAAGCACCGCTGAACAGGGCACCGCCAAATCAAGCACTGCTGAACAGGGCAAGCACCGCTGAACAGGGCACCGCCAAGTCAAGCACCGCTGAACAGGGCAAGCACCGCTGAACAGGGCACCGCCAACTCAAGCACCGCTGAACAGGGCAAGCACCGCTGAACAGGGCACCACCAACTCAAGCACCGCTGAGCAGGGCACCGTCACCGCCAACTCAAGCGCCGCTGAACAGGGCACCGCCAACTCAAGCACCGCTGAACAGGGCACCGCCAAATCAAGCACTTCTGAACAGGGCACCGCCGAATCAAGCACCGCTGAACAGGGCACCGCCAAATCAAGCACCGCTGAACAGGGCAAGCACCGCTGAACAGGGCACCGCCAACTCAAGCACCGCTGAACAGGGCACCGCCAAATCAAGCAGCGCTGAACAGGGCACCGCCAACTCAAGCACCACTGAACAGGGCACCGCCAAATCAAGCACCGCTGAACAGGGCACCGCCAACTCAAGCACCGCTGAACAGGGCAAGCACCGCTGAACAGGGCACCGCCAACTCAAGCACCGCTGAACAGGGCACCGTCACCGCCAACTCAAGCATTGCTGAACAGGGCACTGTCACCGCCAACTCAAGCACCGCTGAACAGGGCACCGCCAAATCAAGCACTTCTGAACAGGGCACCGCCGAATCAAGCACCGCTGAACAGGGCACCCCCAAATCAAGCACCGCTGAACAGGGCAAGCACCGCTGAACAGGGCACCGCCAACTCAAGCACCGCTGAACAGGGCACCGCCAAATCAAGCACCGCTGAACAGGGCACCGTCACCGCCAACTCAAGCACCGCTGAACAGGGCACCGCCAAATCAAGCACCGCTGAACAGGGCACTGCCAAATCAAGCACCGCTGAACAGGGCACCACCAACTCAAGCACCGCAAGCCCATGAGCGGCAGGGGCACTGACGCAACTGGGACCGTCACGGAGTGAGAGACGCTGAACAGGGCAAGCACCGCTGAACAGGGCACCGCCAACTCAAGCACCGCTGAACAGGGCACCGCCAAATCAAGCACTGCTGAACAGGGCAAGCACCGCTGAACAGGGCACCGCCAACTCAAGCACCGCTGAACAGGGCAAGCACCGCTGAACAGGGCACCGCCAACTCAAGCACCGCTGAACAGGGCACCGTCACCGCCAACTCAAGCACCACTGAACAGGGCACCGCCAACTCAAGCACCGCTGGACAGGGCACCGCCAAATCAAGCACTTCTGAACAGGCACCGCGAATCAAGCACCGCTGAACAGGGCACCGCCAAATCAAGCACCGCTGAACAGGGCAAGCACCGCTGAACAGGGCACCGCCAACTCAAGTACCGCTGAACAGGGCACCGCCAAATCAAGCTCCGCTGAACAGGGCAAGCACCGCTGAACAGGGCACCGCCAACTCAAGCACCGCTGAACAGGGCACCGCCAACTCAATCACCGCTGAACAGGGCACCGTCACCGCCAACTCAAGCACCGCTGAACAGGGCACCGCCAAATCAAGCACCGCTGAACAGGGCACTGCCAAATCAAGCACCGCTGAACAGGGCACCACCAACTCAAGCACCGCTAGCCCATGAGCGGCAGGGGCACTGACGCAACTGGGACCATCACGGAGTGAGTGATGCACTCTGGGCACCAGTTCCCCTCCAGAACCAGTGGAGACATGCATCCCCTACCTCTGTCCTTCACAGAATGAAGCACTCTGGGCACCAGTCCCCCTCCAGAACCAGTGGAGAGATCCATCCACTACCTCTGTCCTTCACAGGATGAAGCACTCGAGGCACCAGTCCCCCTCCAGAACCAGTGGAGACATGCATCCACTACCTCTGTCCTTCACAGGATGAAGCACTCTGGGCACCAGTCCCCCTCCAGAACCAGTGGAGACATGCATCCACTACCTCTGTCCTTCACAGGATGAAGCACTCTGTGCACCAGTCCCCCTCCAGAACCAGTGGAGACTGTTATCCACTTGAGAGACTGTGGCTTTGCACTCCCCAGGATATGGCAGTGGGCAAACCACCCACTGTAGAGACTTGAGAGACAGTGGCTTTGCACTCCCCAGGATTGAACCTTGGGCATTGAGCCCCCTCGTGGATCTGGCGTCGTGCACTCATCCGGCTGAGGTGCCCCCCCATCCCTTCCCCCTAAGGTGCCTGTTGTATTTCTGTCTGATGCCCCTGCAGTGTTCTCTCTGTTTTGATCTGGTATCGAGTGTGGGCCTCGCCCATGCATTTTGGGCCCAGCGGTCCACCGACTATAAATGGTGCAATACCTGGACTACTATTCTTGGTGTATATTTTGTTAATAGTGTATATATGTATATTTTCGCGTACTGCATTTTAATAGATTACAATGGTTACACTCATTTCCTTTTGTCTTTGCATTCTTCCGGTGGGATTGGGGGGTGTAACTATAATGTATGGATATGTATGAGTGTGTGTTGTAGTGGGTGAGGGTGGGGGTGGGGGTGTTGTGTGTGTGTGTCCCTGTTTTTTGCCTCTCCCCTCCCTTGTGTCGTAGGTGCAGTACTCTCCATGGTCTTCGCCGCCGGCGTTTGTGCTCCTGGTACAGGAGCAGGAAGACTATCGCCGGTAGGATTTGGAGTTCCGGGTCCATGGTGTCCTCGTTCCTCGTGGAGTGTGTAGAGGTGAGCGTTTTCCCTTCGAAATTCCTGTTTCTGCCGTGGTTTTATCCGCGGTGAATCCGCCCCGGAAAAGGTGGCGGATTGGCCTGTCATAATAGTGTGGGCGGTACATTGTCTTCCGCCTGTCTGTTGGCGGTGACCGCCACGCTGTTTGTTTGTACCGCCGTGGCGGTCAGACTGTTAAAGTGGCTGTCTTTGTTGGCGGTTTCCGCCACTGTCGTAATTGCAATTTTTTTCCCCCGGCCTGTTAGCGGTCTTACCGCCGCTTTAACACCGTCCGCCAGGGTTGTAAAGACCACCAATGTGTATTATGAAAATGTGAGTATTTTTTTATGACATTTCGGAACAGTGCATACATTAGTGATCAACATTTGTAATGGACATGGTAATTTTGGTGCAACCATTCATCATGATAATGGACACTTACATCAAAATTAATAATGTTTAACTTTTGTACTATTGTTTCCAAACGTCAATTTAATTCTTCGGATACGTGTTTAACCAAGAGAGTATCCAAGTTAACTCAAGAAAGTCCAGTGCCATTAGGAAAGCTCACGCTTCGAGAACTGCGACCGAGGTGCGGAGTTTTCTAGAAATGGCGAATGGCGACATACTGTGGCAGATTCATCCCAATGCTGGCCACCCTGTCAGAGCCACCACGAGCCCTCACCAAAGCTGATGCAATGTGAGTATGGGGGAGTCAGGAGGAAAAAGCATTCCGAGCGCTCAAAGAAGCTCTTCTATGGGAAACCACAATGGCATACCTCGACCCCACAAAGAAGTCTGAGCTCGTGGTTGACGCCAGCCCGGTAGGCCTCGGTAGGCCTCGGTGCACTCCTGGCCTCAGAAAATGAGCTGGGCCAGTGGGCTCCACTAGCTTATGCCAGCAAGGCTTTAACCTTGATTGAACAATGCTACTCTCAAACCGAGAGGGAGGCCCTGGCCTTTAAGTGGGCATGTGGTCATTTTCACCTTTACCTGCAAGGAAGACCCTTCACGGTGGTCACTGACCATCAACCGCTTACCCCCTGTTCAAGGGGAGCACACCACACCCACCTCCACTGATTGAAAGATGGGCCATTCAGCTCCAGCACTACTACAAGGACGCAGTGTACCAGCCGGGGGCCAAAAACCCCGCAGACTTCTTATCAAGGCTCCCATCGAAACTGGCTCCGACCACCACCACCCAAGACGAAGAGGACACTGAGGCCCACGTGCAAGCACTAGCTCAGGGTGGTTGACATAAAGCACTCAGCACTGAAGACATTTCAGAGGCTGTCCTGGATGATGAGGTGTTGCTGCGTGTGAAACCAACATTGGAAGGTGATTTGTGGCACAATTTCATGAACAACTGGACTGTGGCTAAATGAGAACGACTAATGAAACTGTGGAGAGTCTGGAATGAACTAAGAGCGACGTCAGATGGGCTTCTTCTCCAGGGACACTGACTAGTAACTCCACAGCAGCTACAACAGCGCGTGATCCTGCTAGCACATGGAGGGCATTAAAGATGAAAGCGTGCCTGAGGGAGAAGGTGTGGTTCCTGGGCTTGAAGGAGTGGAAGAATGTGTGCAACAATGCCCGGACTGTCAGTTAACGACCCTCCCTGAGGTGCCTGCCCCAATCATCACGGAAGAAGCCTGTACAAACCCATGGTTGCAAGTTAGTTTAGACTTTGGAAGCTTTCTGGACGGCCGGATCACCCTCGCTCTTGTAGATGGGGATTCCAAATATCCAATTGTGCAGGTCATTGCATCAGTAGCACTTACACATGTGGGTCCGACCCTTGAGAAAATCTTTGCCATGTTGGGTCTCCCGGAAGAGATCAAAACTGAGACTGGCCCCCCATTCCAAGGAGCTGAATTTCAAGAGGGGATGAAGCGCATAGGCATCAGACTCTGCAATGGCCCCATGCCAACGGAGAGGTCGAATGGTTTATGCGCACACTCAATATGACCCTTAGAATAGCCATCTCGATAAACAGTGACCGGAGCTCAGCCTTTATCGATTCCTACGGGAATACAGAGGGACCCCTCATTGTACCACTGGCCAGAATCTGTGGTCATTAATGCTTGCTGGGCAAAGGCGAGATACCTTCCCCACGATCCCAGGGTGGCAGCCCACTCCCTATCACCAGAGCAAACACAGGCCAGAAGGAAAAAGGTAAATGATAAAGTGAGCAAAAGAAGGCGTGCCATGGTGAGTGACATCCGAGTCGGAGACCGGGTGATCATCAAGGACACAAAACATCTCACGGTTTCATAAGACAACTTTTGTGTAACTCTCTGGGGATCTGGAAACAGATTACCCAGTCCCAGAATGGTCAGCCACTGAGAGTCTTGGGCATGGTTGTGAGGGCGAGTCGTCGCTGGCAGATGGACTGATTCTTCTGAGACAACCAGTGACTGGCACCCCGGCGACCCAAGGCGGTGAGACCAGATCCCAGCCTGAGAGGTACAACTTGAGACCCAGTCCTCCACCCAGCCAACGACTGAAAGATTTTGTGTATGCAATCAGGGGCTGAATATTTTGATCCAGTTGGGGACAGATGTAATATAGCATGACGGTCTAGATGGTTGTGAGGGCGAGTCGTCGCCGGCAGATGGACTGATTCTTTCGAGACAACCGGTGACCAGCGCCCGGGCGACCCAAGTCAGTGAGACCAGATCCCAGCCTGGGAGGTACAACTTGAGACCCAATCTTCCACCCAGCCAAAGACTGAAAGATTTTGTGTATGCATTCAGGGGTTGAATATTTTGATCCAGTTGGGGAGAGATGTAATATAGCGTGACGGTCTAGATGTTCTAGCCCGGCCACGTGGGGCCTGACCCGGAAGCAGGGAAGAGTTCCGGAGAGGCAGGCAGATAGGAATAAAGACGGGAGCGGGAAAGACAAAGCTTCCGACTCCCAGATAGCACAAATCTGGTGTGCGTGTGATATTTGGCACTGTGCACAGTGAGGACATGCGAGCACCTGCTGCCTGCATTACACCTTCTTCCTGGACACAAATGACATGCTGCTTTATACTTGGGACATGACTGACGACCTCATCCCAATTTCGAACACCATAATATATGTTCATGAAGTCCCCGGCCTAAGAGTTAGCCAGTGCTTAATTTGTAAATAAAATTGCGCTGGTGCCCAAAGCTCACCTCTGAAACACGCAGCTGCTGCAATTAAATGTGCAAGTTCAGAATACAGAATCAATGCAATCCTAGAGCCATCTCTGGCCTCTTTAATCCATTTACAGCTACTCCCTGCCCCTTCAGCTTACTCTTGCAGTTTTCTGCTTTCTCCGTTTGTGGCATTTATTGGTTTTTCTCATCCTCCGTCTCTCCCATACGTGTCTTTTGCTCACATTAGATGCTTGAGGCAGAAAAATAAGTGCCAGACCTCAAAAATAAGTGCTGCTGCCCTGCACCAGAAACCACTGGCTCAAATTAAGCACTGGCTATTAAAGCATATACATTCCCTCAAGAGGTTGGCTTAGGAGACCAAACACTCCAAATGTCCTCCCAATAGAATCACATTTTTAGGAATCAATATAAAGTACATCAAGATTGATCTCCTTGATTGCAGTTTGGGCAGAGTGTTACAATTCTTGAGATCCCAAGTGGCCTTCTGGACTTCTCTGCCCTTGTCGGTACCAGGTCACACTGTGACAGCAAAAATGATAATGCTTCCCAGCCTCTTTTTTCACCGCAAATTTACCACTGATAATTTTAGCATTATAATTTTGGCAAATTAATTCTCTATTAGTAGACCTAATATGGGGAAGTGAAAGACGTAGTGTGAGACTGGCCAAACAGAAATTATCTCCTACAAAAAGTGGTATGGGTGCCCCTGAATTCAGAGGATTCTACTTTGCTGATCAACTTAACTTGGTGAATCACTGGCTGGTGGGCTATCACTTAGGTGAGATGGGAATAACTGGGGAGTAGATCCAAAAAGAGTCTCTATAGTATCCTGTTAACAGGCTTTAAGCCCTCGGATTGCCCACTCTTAGGGGCACATTTAAGAGCCCTTAGCGCCGCCATGGCGTCATTTGTTTTACACTAAAGTAGCTTTTCTGCCACACTATGGCCCATATTCATGGAAGGTAAGGTACGCTAACTTATCTCCATATTTATAGTTTAACGCTAGACACATCTAGTGTCAAAATATCTGAGTTGGCATCATTTTCTGGAAGCGCCAACCCACCTTGTGTCGCTTTGTGACAATGATATGCAAGGTGGGCGTTTGCATCCAAAGAAATTACGCTAGCCCTCTAGCGCCGTATTTACCTCCGATGTAAAAACAACACACACTATGGAAGCAGACCCAAAAAATTACGCAAAGCCCGATTTGCGTCAAATTTTAACACCTGGTCAGACCAAGTGTTAAAATTTGATGCAAAGTCTATTTGAGTCAAATTTTAATGCCTGCTCAGACCAGGCGTTAAAAAGAGGCCCACACACCACCACTTAAGGAAAACACACAGAAGGAGTATTTGCAACCTCCAGGACAACATTGAAGTAGTACTGCTCCATCTTGGCACACGCCACAGATGTCAGCAAAGACAGCAGGTCTCACCACCACCGTAGCAACCCAAAAGGCAGTGCAGAAGGCAGGAGAGGATCTTCAGACAGTGTACAACCTTCCTTGGGCTCAGGGAACAAGATGTGATCAGGACGTACTGACTGAACCGGGAGTCCATTGTATGCCTGCTGCACCACATTGTGCCAGACATCACAACTCCCACAACTATTCCACCCATGACCAAACTCCTCGCTGTCCTCCATATGCTGGCGTCTGAATCTTTTCAGACAACAGGCGCACAAGTGGGTGGTATCTCTCAGCCATCCTTCTCGGTCTTCCTTCCTAAGGTCCTGGACGCAATCATATGCCTCACACCCCACCACATCTGCTTCCCAAACACACAACAACTGCAGCAGGAGACCAAGCAAGGTTTCTACCTAATTGATGGGTTCCGGCATGTGCTGGGTGCAATGGACTGCACCCGTGCCCAACTGGTGCCACCTGCAGCAACCGAACATCTATACAAACATCGCAAACACACCCATTTGATCAATGTGCAGGCCATTGTGGACCACAGTGGGCTCTTCACTAACATCCTAGCCAAATATCCCAGCAGAGTCCATGATGCCTACCTATTCCGCCATTCCACTATCAACAAGTGGTTCCAGGATGGGCAATATGGCAATGGCCTTCTCGTAGGTAAGCCACCATATTAATCAGTACACACACAACACACCAACCATGTAGGACAAACAAGACATACACCACACTAAGGCCCATATTTATACTTTTTGGTGCCGCATTTGCGTCATTTTTTTATGCAAAATCCGCGCAGTATGCACCACTTATTGTGTTAAAAAATGATGCAAATGCAGTGCTAAAAAAGTATAAATATGGGCCTAAATACACATGGGCAGGGGAACACAGATGTACAGACAAAAACACATATGCAGCATGCCACATTACACCGCAATCATTGCACATTACACACACATACACCCACATGTACATAACACAGCCACAACCTGACTGGCACAGCCACGTGAGGACAGGTGGAGCTATGTCCCCTTTGCATACAAAAGCTGGCCACAAAACACTACAAGTGTCCACTGGTTGACAACTAAATACAGATCCCACACACAATAGGCACAGCCCCTATTAATCATGGTGTGCAAGCCTCTGGCAGCACCAATATCAAATGCTATCCAAGTGGTGCCATTACCAACTACATATCACCTACACATACCTCACATACCTGTAATGTGCACATTCACCTGTCTGCTGCATTGTGTCGCACACATAGGAATACAAATTAACCTGCCATGAAAGACCATGGGGCAGAATAACGAGAAATGGTGCAGCACCTACTCCAGTGCCACTTCCCATGCGGCCCTTAGTGCACCCTAACATCACCATTTGTGTTCTATATACAAGAAACAGTCCACCATGGTGCAGAGTTTGTGCAAAACTGTAAAGATAATGGATGCCATAGTAGGACTCTGTAGGGGTATAGAGGACATGCCTGACCTTTCATGCACCGTACATAGGAACCCATGTAAAAAATGGTTTTCCTCCCCCCAAAGTCTGCACTGTGCTTGTGTTGAAAATGTCTGTGATTAATCATGTATTGGAAACTAGGAGATTCCACTGCACCAAATTTGATCATCCTACAAATGTGTGATTCACACCCTCATACACTTGATGGCTGGCACAACCATCATTTGCAACAAAGGGTCACAAAGTGTTGCATTGCATGCATAGTGCCACATGGTAACATTGAGGCCAGAGATTGGCTTAGTAGGTCGACCATGGTGTCTCTACATATGAGACCACTGTGGTGCAAGGAGGTGGTAGCTTCCATCCAACAATAGGACACTGCCTCAAATATGGACTACACAACACATCTTTGCAATGGTTTAACCATCAGTTTGGATTTCATTTGACAATTCCCAGGTCCCTGAGCCACAACCAAAGATTGTCATGTCCATCAACACAGACATATTAAACAATTTCACAAAACAGGAACATACACTATACCAGAAGCAAGTTTGAGTCACCACTCCACTTACAACTAACAACTGTTTTACCAAACATATCTTCTCTCATTCCTTTGCAGCCTATCAAGGTGCCAGGGTCTCCATTATCTGAGACTATGGCCCTCGTTATGACATTGGTGGTAAATTCCACTTACCGCCATGCTGACTGCAGCTAACATACTGCTGCTGCGGCGGATATCCGTTCACCATATTATGACACACACACACACACACACCAATCCGTCACTATTCTGCCACAGACACAAATCCGCCACACCAAAGGTCATGGATAACCTGGCGGTATCAAAACTCACACTGTTATGCCAACAGAACTACGCCCACCACATTATGACCTATGAATCACCATGGCGGACATTCAATGGCGGTAAACCATTGGCGGTACATACTGCCATGTTTAAAATACACACACTCAGTCAAAGCACCACTACATTGGACAATTTAAATAACACACACCTGACACCCATACACACACCACACCCACATCACTATAAAACACACACCCACATTACCCACAACCCTTTACTATTACAAACAATTGCCACCAGAGAGAGACAGCAAGACCACAGACAAGACCAGAGCCACACCTCACCATCACCAATACACCACCAACACACCTCACAACACACACCCCAACACATCACCCTACACACCCTCACCCACACTACTCACACAACACCTATGGCACAACAACGACACCCCAGGTTCTCTGAGGAGGAGCTAAGGGTCATGGTGGAGGAAATCATCCGGGTAGAGCCACAGCTACTTGGAGCACAGGTGCAGCAAATATCTATAGCTAGAGAGATGGAGCTATGGCGGGGGATTGTCGACAAGGTCAACACTGTGGGACAGCACCCCAGAACAAGGAATGATATCAGGAAGAGTTGGAACGACCTACAGGGAAAGATGCGTTCCATTGCAGCAAGACACCAACTAGCTGTACAGAGGACTGGCGGTGGACCCCACCTACTCCCCCACAACTAACAACATGGGAGGAGCAAGTCTTGGCAATCATGCGTCCTGAGGGCCTGGCAAGAGTAACAGGAGGACTAGACTCTGGTAAGTCAACTCTATACTATTATCACCCCTCTACCTGAATGCCATCACAAACCATCACTCTCCCTCTCATCACTTCCCCACTACCCACACACCCCACCATCACATCTCACCCATCCCAATGCCAAGCCGTGCATGCACCACCAATGCATGGACACCACTCACAGACCTGCATGGACACCTATCACTAAAGCATGCACACTGGAGAGAATCAGCTAGCCCACCATATACCAACTCAAACAAGTTAAAGCTGCCAGGACAAATATAACCTTAGAGGGCAACCCACCCATGCACAAAATGTCACACACAGAAACAATAACACTGCATTTACATCCCCACAGGTATCCCAGCCAATGTCACTTGAGAAGTGGTGCCAGCACTAGCCAGTCCCCCCCACAGAAGAGGCCCACAGTGATGACAGCGACTCGGTTCGCCTGGATCTGGATGGCCAACCTGGCCCATCAGGGACCTCCGGACAGTCGGTTACCCAGCCACAGTCACACACCACCACAAAGCCTCCCTCATCTGGAAACACCACCATAGCACCCACCCACCCAGCGTGCCCATACCACCCAGGACACGTCAATCAGCAGTGTGTCCACAATCAGGGACCTGGGGTCAGTGGCAGTGGGCACACCGGTCAGGGGACAGAGGCACAGGACAACAGGGAAGCTGGGAGCATTGCTGTGCACCAGAGGGAGGACAGGCCCAGGCAACCGACTCTCCAGGAGGCACTCACCGAGATCCTGGGAGCATACCTACATTCCCAGGATACACTGGGCCAGATCCAGGAGAACAGGCAGCTGCAGAAGGGACAGTACCAGGGGATCAGGGAGGACCTACAGGCCATTAACACCACCCTGGTCTCCATTGCAGGGGTGCTGGCAGACATGGCCATCATTATGGGGGAGGCAGCCTCACATCAGCAGGCCCCTGCCACTAGCCAGACAATTGAACAACCTTCCACCTCTGCTGCCACTAGTGGACAGGAGGCCCCACCACAGGACCAACAGGCCACCAGCACCCCTCCCCCTGCAGAAGGAGAACCATCCCGCAAACGTTCCCTGCGATCCAGGCAGAAGCTAGAGACTATTGCCAAGACCCCGCCAGAAAATAAGACTTTCCTGATTGTCACCCTTGTGTCCCACTCTGTCACCCTGTCCACCTTGACCTGCCATTCCTCCCCTTCCTATGCCCCCTTGGACACTGCACCTGTGCTACAAATAGATTGGACTTTTCTCCATCCAGCCCATTGCACCTCCCTCTTTTCTTGTTAGCACTGCAATAAACACAATTATTAAAAGTATGGAGTATGTCAAATTATTTAAGTATGTATTAGTTTAACAAGGTTCAAACATTGCAATTCAACTGTACAGTAATGTGCACATAGGATAGACCTGTAGTTGGCTGCAGTGAACACACCAGGAATTATAGTGGGGCACCAACATCTGCAAAAAGAGCTACCAAATGGTACAGTGAGTGGGCATAGAAGTGCGAAATCAGAGCCTGCCAGTGGCAATCTAAAAAAAAGAAATGACACTGAAATGTGAAGTACCACTGTCTTACCTGTGTGTCATCGGAAATATTGTCAAATCACTGCAGTTCTGTTGTCCTCATCCTCATCCTCTGCCTCCTCATCTTCACTGTCCACAGGGTCCACTGCTACCACACAGCCATCTCCAGCCTCCTCCTCCTTCCTCCTCCCGCAGAAAAAGCACATGGCGTCTCAAGGCAAGGTTATGCAACATGCAGCACGCCACGATTATCTGGCAGATCTTCTTGGGTGAGTAGCACAGGGATCCACCGGTTAGATGGAGGCACTGAAAGCTGGCCTTCAGGAGGTCAAAGGTGCGTTCAATGATGCTTCCTGTGCACCCATGTGCCTCATTGGAACGTTCCTCTGCCCTTGTCCTGGGATTCCTCACAAGGGTCAGTAGCCATGGTAGGTTGGGGTAACCAGAGTCACCTGCAAATATTGAGGGACAAAATGTAGCCACACACTATCTCCTATGGCCCACATCATACCCATAAACCAACATCCACTGGGTGGGAACCAGGGCTCACGTATTAGCCACACAAGGTGCCTCTGTAGTTGGGCCATCACATTTGGGATGCTGCTATTCCTCAGGATAAAGGCGTCATGCACAGAGCCAGGATACTTTGCATTGCCGTGGGAGATGTACTGGTCTGCCAGGCATACCATCTGGACATTCATGGAATGAAAACTCTTTTGATTTCAGAATACCTGTTCATTTTGCCGAGGGGGACAAATGCAATATGTGTTTCATCAATCGCCCCAATAATGTTGGGGATATGTCCCATTGCATTGAAGTCAGCCTTCACTGTGACCAAATCATCCACTTGGGGGAAAACAATGTAGCTGCACATGTATTTAATCAGGGCAGACAACACTCTGGTCAGCACTATTGAGAACATTGGCTGTGACATTCCTGCTGCCAAGCCCACTGTCACTTGAAAAGAACCAGTTGCCAGGAAATGGAGCACAGATCTTGCAAAAGAGGGGGGATCCCAGTGGGGTGACGGACATCAGATATCAGGTCAGGTTCCAGTTGGGCACACAGCTCCGTGATTGTGGCCCTGTCAAGTCTGTAGGTGAGGATAATGTGCCTGTCCTCCATTGTTGCCAAGTCTACCAGGGGTCTGTACACGGGGGTATGTCTCCACCTCATATTCATCTGCAGCTGTTGCAATCTAGGGGGCAAAAGAGTGAGGAGCCGGTCATAAACTGTACATTGTAGCCACAATAGTACAATGCATAATGTTATTTTGAAACGTATATGTGGCATTTGTACAGATTATACAATTGTGAACTGTGACGCAGTTGTAATCCAGGGCTCCCGCCCTGAAATGGCATCTGCCTGTCCTGTGTGGATGGACAGGTGGAAGTGAGGTAATTCCGCTAACGTTGTGCACCGTTGTGGCAGGCGGTCGGGAACCGCTGTGCAACGCCTCATTGGATACTATTGACCCCTATGGGGTACAGTGGCCAATGGTAATGTACGCCAGCGATGACGGTATGCACCGCCATTTTCTATCTGTTCACTCACTTGCTACCTGACCTTCAACAGGAGAGGACCTACACTTCATGTGCTGCTGTGACCTGTGTCTGGAACCTACCGTAGCTCGTGTAACTGGGGAAGGAGCCCCTGCCTTTGCCCCAGCGGAGTTGGAGTGAAGGGCGGATGGGGTCCTACCCCAGTACGGACCGCTGTATGGGCCTCCAGACCAACAGGTGAGTACACTGTGAGCACGATGCATGTGGCAGGAATGCATGGAGTGGTGTGTGTCCTCTGGGAGATGTGCAGCTTGTGTGTGCTAGGCCATATCTGTGCAAATGGGGATGGGAAGGGGTATGGTGTGCCATGAGTGTAACAGGCAGGACGGTCTGAGTAATACGTTTCCCTGTGTGTATTTTGTCTGCAGGTCAGTGCCCATTAAAAGAAGGGTATCTGGCGTGCCATCGCCAAGGACATGCAGAGCCTGGGGGTCTATGGAAGGCAGAGCACCCACTGTCAGAAACGATGGGAGGACCTGAGGACCTGAGACGCTGGGCACGGAAGACAGCGGAGACCCAGCTGAGGATGGCCTCCCAACAAGGAAGGGGTGCCAGTCGAACCCTGACCAACCTGATGGCACGCATACTGGCGGTGGCCTATCAGGAGCTGGATGGTACGCATGGTAGGGTGGTATCCGGATGGGGGATGTGTGTCTGTGGGTGCCCCTAGGCCAGGCCTGAAATTGCAGAGTGGGTCTCATGTTGGGAAGGGTTCTGATGTGATATTCCTCCTACCTAGATAATAGGCAGCCACTACTGGGCAGGGCTGTGTGGGTGCCAGGTATGCTGCAGTCGGCTGTATGTGTCCCTCCCCATGCCCTGGTGACTAGCATTGTTACTGGTGGTGCACTGCGTAGTGCGTAGTGCGTAGGGCTGTTCCCTGTGTGTGAGGGTGCTGTGTACGCTAACGGTGGTGTTGGTGCAGCCATTGACCAAGTGTTCCCTTTGTCTCTTCCCCTACCCTTTTTGTTTTGCCATCCTGTCCACCGACAGTGAGGGTAGCAGTGGGACAGAGGGCGAGGGGTGCACAACAGACTGGAGGGGACAGTTCGGACACAGATACCTCCTCCAATGGAAGCTCCCAGGTGGTGGCGGACACCTCTATGCCCACTACAGCTAGAGGTACAGCCGCCACCCCCGTACCAGCACCGCCCTCCCAGCAGCCCCTCCTCGATTTCCTCGTGCCTGCTCACCCAGGAGGGTGGGCACCTCCTTCACCCCGGACACCTCAGGCCCTGCCCCAGTGAGCCCTGCTGCCCTTAGTGAAGAGGCTATTGACCACCTGAGATCCATCTCTGTTGGGTAGTCAACCATTGTGAATGCCATCCAGGGGCTGGCAGCCCAAATGCAACAAACCAATGCATTTCTGGAGGACATTCACACGGGCTTGGCAGCCCAACAGAGATCAATCCAGGCTCTGGCCTCCTCTCTGATGGCAGCCATTGTCCCTGTTTCCACCCTCCAACTTCCTCTACCCAATCCCATTCCCCTCAACCCTAACCTATTCCAAGCACACAGGCAGATCAGCATGCACACAAGGCAACACACAAGAGTGGTTCAGGCAGACACAAGCACCGCAGTTCATCCCACAGGCACTCACACAAACAACATCCAAATGCAGACATACCAACATCCACTGCCTCCACTGTGTCCCCCTCCTCCTCCTGCTCCACCTCCCTCCCAGTTGTGTCTACACTCACACCTGCATGCACTACATCCTCATCCATTACCGCCATCACCAGCACACCTATCAAGACACACACCTCACTGGCAGACACCACCCCAACAGCCATGCACAAGTCCCATGTGTCCTCTCCCACTGTGTCTGTGCCCCCTCAGAAGGTACACAAACGCAATCACTCAGACACCCAACAGCCATTCACCTCACAACAGCATGCAGCCCATGCACCTGCACCCAAACACAGCAGACAGACACCTCCCACAACCACTCCCTCTTCCTCCACTCCCAAACCTTCTCCCTCTTCCCGCCCCAATGTCCCTAAGAAGATTTTCCTTTCCACCATTGACCTCTTCCCTCCCCTCCCCCCAGTCCTTCACATATGGCCAGGGTGGGTAAAACCCAGGCAAGCACCTCAGCCACCCAGTCCACGGACCCAGTAGTGTCCACAGCAACTCGTGGTGGTGAAGGATCGAGGCCACCAGCCAGCCTCACGGAAAAGGTGCCTGCCCCAAGTGCTGCCAGGAATGGCAAGGAGCCATTCCCAGCTGCTGCCAGGAAGGGCAAGGAGTCATCCCCAGCTCCTCCCAGAAAGGGCAAGGGGCCTGCACCAGCTGCTGCCCTGAAGGGCAAGGGGCCTGCACCAGCAGGCAGGAAGGAGAAGGGGCCTGGTGCAGGGACTCAGTCAGAGCCCCCACCACCAACCATGGTTTTGCAACCGTCCAAGGTGGCAGGGGGTGGGCTGGAGCTTCCCCCTACAACCACCACCACCAGCAACAGCAGCACCACCACCAGCAGTGGGCAGCCATCCGAGGCTGCAGGGGGTGGGCTCCAGCTTCCCCCCACAATCACCACCAGCAACACCAGCAGCACCACTGCCACCACTGAGCAGGCGTCTGAGGCTGCAGGGGATGGGCTAGAGCTTCCCCCAAAACCACCATCAGCAGCAGCAGCAGCACCACCACTGCCACCACTGAGCAGCCCTCTGAGGTTGCAGGGGATGGGCTCGAGCTTCCCCCAACAACCACCAGCAACAGCAGCACCACTGCCACCACTGAGCAGTTGTCACCCCAGGCGGACATTCTTTAGACCTGCCTCTGTGGGATGTTGTGCGGCCTGTCCCCTGCAAATCCTGTGGGTATGACACCCAGCAGTGAGTTTGTGACCTTGCACTCCCCAGGATCAGAAGCACAGGGCACAATGCCCCCTCTAGAACCAGTGGGTAAGTCCCCCACTCACCCCATCCTCTCCAGGATCAGAAGCACAGGGCACGATGCCCCCTCCAGAACCAGTGGGTATGGCACCCACTCACCCCATCCTGCCCAGGATGAAGATCACAGGGCACGATGCCCCCTCCAGAACCAGTGGGTATGGCACCCACTCACCCCATCCTTCCCAGGATGAAGATCACAGGGCACGATGCCCCCTCCAGAACCAGTGGGTATGGCACCCACTCACCCCATCCTTCCCAGGATGAAGATCACAGGGCACAATGCCCCCTCTAGAACCAGTGGGCAAGTCACCCACTTGAGAGACTGAGGCCTTGCACTCCCCAGGACAGAGCAATGGGCATGTTGTCCCCTCCAGAGCATGTGGGCAAGTCACCCACTTGAGAGACTGTGGCCTTGCACTCCCCAGGACAAAGAGCAATGGGCATGTTAGTCCCTCCAGGACCAGTGGTGTTGTTCCATCTGCCGGCTGAGGTGCCCCCGTCCCCCATCGCCCTGAGGTATCTGCCTATTTTCGAACTAATGCCCCTGCAGTGTTCTCTCCGTGTTGTTGCAGGAGACAAGTGGAGCCTTGGACTTTGTGATGTGGCACTGTTTTCCATGCACGTTGAGGACCAGGCAGTGTCCCTTGATTTGTACTTATGTATATACTTTTAGATTGGATGTACGTATTTTTGATGTATTTATTTATTACACTCACTTTCATCTATTTGTGTTATCCTTGCATTATTCCTGAGGGGTACGGGGTTTATATGTTTTATTATTGCATCTGATTGTGTGTATGATGTTGGAGGTGGGAGGTGTGCGTGTGTGTCACTCTCTTTTTCCTCCCTCCTTCCCTTGTGTGCTAGGTGGCTGTACTCACCGTGGTATCTTCGCCGTCGTTGGTGTTCGTGGTGGAGCAGGACATAGAAGATCATAGGGAAAATCTGCAGCTCTGGCTCCATGACGGTGTGGTTGTTCCCTGTATCTCCAAAGGTGAATCCTCTCCCTTTTTAGCTCTGTTTCCACCAGGCTTTTGATGTCGTTGGTACCGCCCCGGAAAAGGTGGCGGATTGGATTGTCAAAATATGGTGGGCGGAACATTGTCTTCCGTCTGGCTGTAGGCGGCTACCGCAGTGGTGCCTGTTGTTTCCGCCCTGGTGGTCGGTGTGGTAAAGTGGATGTCTATCTGAGCTCTTTCCGCCATGGTCATAATTTGGCAGACGTTACCACCAGCCTGTTGGTGGTATTACCGCCACTTTATCACCAACCGCCAGGGTTGTAATGGGGCCTATGTGTGATTGACTGATCATAGATGTTTGACAGTTGGTCTGATCTACCACTAGGTTGACTTGCTCACTCAGCCTACCAAGTTGATATTAAACAATGTCGTCCTTTAACAGAAATGTCTAAATGTCACAAAGCTATGTTTTCCTTTCATATGGACCTCCACCCTACACCGTTGGAGAGGTCGCCAGGTCTGAGGATCCCAATGCAGCCAGTAAATGTCACCTTGTGCATCATGTGTGCCAATCCAGGGTTTGGTGTGAGTCACTCTGATGTGTGCAATGCTATGAATGTTGAGCATTGAGAATGGCGTGATTGAAGCACAACGTGTGCTGGTATGGAATTGTGGGTATTAGGAAATGGAATGCATGGCCACATATTCATTCATGTCTATCAGAGCAGCTGTTAATGTGATTAGCATGCCTGTTGACAACAACTTTGTCACAGCACTACTGACAGCAAATGTGTGCCACACATAGCTTACACTTACTCCCAAAACTATACAGATGAAGGAAATGTATGGAGATCTCTAGGGGGCTTAAGAAGGAGACACTTGCACCACAGGCGCCTCAGTATCCTTCAGATATAAATTGAAGCCACAGTACTGCAAGGAGCTATATTGTGCTAGACAACATACAGTAGTGTACACAATTAGTATTAGTATTCAACTCAGCTCCAGATGGTTGTGGGAAAAGTCTATGGATTGTCCCAAGCTGGATCTCAGCAGAAATACCAACATGGTCCTGCCACCATGATATTTGTGAGTGATCTTGGTCACATTAATGTGCATATGATGTGAATGCTGAGTGTGTAACTGATACTTAGATGATGTCTGACATTCATTTGCACATGAAGTTCAATACATAGGAATATTATAGCAGCACCATGTGCAGTGCCAAACTCACTGTGGCCCTAAGGGCACCCATACAGCCACCATGTGTGTGCTGCTTTACACATTAAACACAACATAGCTCAGGGTAGGGGGCATAGGTTGCTTAAACTGTAGACAACTTTGATGTGCTGGTCATGCTTTGGCCAAACTAAATGGGGATATAGCATCATTTGTACATGTGGGCACATCTTGAACAATGGTGTGCCCCCTTGTAACGTATGCTCAGACCAGGTCTTAAACCAGGACACATGAGTGAAGCTTTACAAAACCTTACAGTAGCCAGTTGAAACTTTCCACAACCCAGAACTGATGATGCCCACCTTGCATGCATGAAGCCTGGGCAAGCCCTGATGTAGCACCAGGGGTGACAAGGAGGTGGATTGCATAGAAAGCCCCCCATATTGACAAGGGTTCAGGAAATACAGAGTTGTAGGGCCACTTGATCCTGACAAGTTTGTTAATACATATGTTGAGTAAGGACCCATTGGTCCACTCACCTCTGGGGCTTGATAGTCAATAATTGACAGCCTTCATCCCAGTGACATGTACATGACACCATAGAAGGCTGGTAGGAAATAGCCTTGGATTAGGAGTAAGTCATTGTTGATGAATGTGTGGTGGACTGTATGTGTCATCTGCGGATGCAGTGTACATTATATGTCTGTTCTACCTCCACCCAATGCTTTAGTTAAAGCTTGATTCTCCTCATTTTTGAGCTGCCAATGTGACACCTGAGGAACATCATGCGTTTCACAAAAGGGCAGACAGGTACCGCCACATTATGGAGGTCGATGCTGGGTACCAGCAGATGGCAAAGAGATACCAGAAGGAAAAGGCCACGGGGGCATGGCATGTGTTCCCACATGGGGGACATCTGCAGCACCCACTAGATAAGAAGCCAATATTGCCAACACCATCAGGAGTCCAGGGGGCCTCTGCGGGTCCAACCCCATCCACATCTGCTGCACCTGTCACAAGCCAGGCCCCTGTGCAGCCACCTGCTGCAGTTTTGAGCACCCACTTTGAAAGAGACATGAGACGGGACATGGCCGCCATGATGGCCAGATTGGAGAGGTTAGAGAAGGAAAGTGCTCAAAATCGGAAACTTTTGAAGTTCCCCAAACGAAAACTTTAAAAATTGGGATGTGTCACAGACACTACCTCCCAGTTACTTCCCTCTCCCTTTTCCTTTTGTAAATAGTTTTAGATTGGGTTTTAGATGTGTAGTGTTAGGTTAGTGTAGTAGGGTAGTGTAGACATAGATTAGGTGAAGTATAGTTGGGGGTGGCTTTTAGTACTTATTTTTTTATTGTGGGGTGGGTGGGAGGTCATGTTGGGGTATATGTGTAAAAAAATAAAAAATACCAAAACAAATATTTAAAAAAAATATATATATATATATTTGTTTAGGGCATGGATTAAGTTAATACATGTGTAGTCATAGTTTATGTTGTCGTGCTTGTATCTTGTCTCTTAGGGGCAGTAAGGGGACAATGTTTAGAGTGTGACGTTACATGTGTAAGATTAGATTAGAATAGGTTGGATAGGTATAGTTGTAAGTTAAGTTAGTGTATGTTAGTTTAGTATATGGTAGTTTTTAGGATAGTTTTAGGTATGTAGCTGCTATTTTTTTCCATGTTGATTGAGTGTCTGGGGGTTCTCATGTGTGCACTAGCCAAGTTGGAGGAATTGCCTGGGGTATGCTTACTGTCTTGATTTTCATGGAGTACCATGTGCCTCCACTATGACCAAGGAGATGTCAGATTGGCTGCTAAATAACATCAACTAGTCCATACATTTGTCATCCACTGTTCCAGCCATTCCCATTGTGTATGTATACTTTATTTTGGACAAGTAAGTATGGAACTTCAACTGTCATTGGTGGGGGTCTTGCAGTTTACCTGTTGGCAAGTGTGGCACATATGGCAACAGGCACATTTTGAACTGTTTCCTCCAACACTGACAGGTGTTTATCACTGATAAGGTTAGCCTCTTCTGTACCACACAAATTAGATGTACTGGTACTCCCGTCAGGGTAAATTACCATTGACTTGGTTCTAAGCCATACATGCCGTATGTCAACTTCTAAGTATTTTTGTTCAATATTTGTATGGAATACTCAGTAAGTTGATTGTAGCCGACAACACCCATCATTCACCTTTCTCATGTTAGAATCCTAGTGTGTGGCTTTGTGTCTAACAGAAATGCACTCATGTAATGATGTTCTGTACTCAATGACATGGATTCATACAATGCAATAATTTAGCTGAGTAGATGGATCACAGTAAACGTAGAAATCCTACATGTATACAAGGTGCTTTATTTACAGGTGCAAGTGTATTTTCAAATGCTATACAATGTTCAGTTCACAGATCCCATGAGTGAACCTAAGCCATATGTAGCACAATCAGAGTCCAGGGGTGAGGAACATGTCATGAGACATGGTTATGAGAAGTGTGCATTAGTGAGGAGGTTTAAAATTGTCAATTGGCAAGAATGGGGACAATGACAGGACATAGCAGATAAGTCAACAGTGGTTGAGTGAAGACAGCACATTTCCTACTGTCACAACACTGGCATGATCTTAAGCCCAGAACTAAGGAGATACTGTCCATGTGACACAGACTGCTGCTACCGGGTAGTTTTCCTTGTGAATGTTAATCCTTCCACATCTTCATCCCTGATGTATGTGGTGCCTCCTGTGCCATCGCTGGTGCTGCTGTAGAGGTAGAGGGGGCCACACACACATCAGGGGATAGAGATGTGGAGTCAAAGGTCCCGGCAGTTGCAATTTGTGAGAACACATAAGGCATCAGGGCAGCAAGAAGGAACTGCTGATTTTTCAACACCGCAACAACCTCACGGTGGTAGGCAGCCATGTTTTCCCTGAGGGAGGCCTCTTCCCGATGGTTGTACTCCAGGGTATTCTGCATAGCCCCAGCCTGTTGTCTGTCATGCTGCTGTCAGTTTGGGAGGGAAATAGTTATCGCCTCTGCCTCATGAGCTATGTCGGCCAGACACTTCTGGATCCACATAGCGGGGAGTGAGCGCCTCTGATGGCAGCTGACTTGTCCTTAATTAGCCTGAGGTACTTCTGCACTCCCTCTAGGCTGCCTGCCATGGTCTCTATCCCCACGCGCACCTGCTTGGCCAGCTCCTGCTGGACTCCAACCACTGTCCTCTGAAGGGTGATCTCTTGGTCCTCGGAGTCCAGAGCTGTGTCAGTATTGGCTGGTGCTGTGTGTTGGTAGCTGGGTGGTTCATGTGTAGACCCTGCATTGCTGTTTGTCCTCCCTGCGACTGGAGGTGGTGTCTGGAGGGATCCTAGGACATCCGGGAGAGTCTCTTCATTGATGGTCGGCAGCTGGTCATCCAGGTCATCTGTAAAATCCAGGACAGGTAGATCGGCAGGAGGTAACCCACCATCCTCTGTTATCAGATAGTGTAAAGTCAATCTTAGATTGTTATGGCTGTTGACATGGCACATCATTTATTTGCTACTGGAGGCTCAGTGACATGTTACTGACCCAAGGTTGTAGTTGTACATTATGTGTAGCATTGTGCATCACACATGGGTCATTCTCACAAGGTATTTTGGAGCATATTTAGGTGCCACTTTCCGTGACGCTCCAGTGGGGCTAAGCACTGCTCCATATTTACAAGGAGGTGTAACAGCATATTTTTGTGGGGTTACACCTCCTTGTAAATATGGGCCCCTCCAACGCAGTTTTCTGCGTCAGAGGGGCATGCAATGGGTATTGGGGTGGGTGTTCCACCGCAACACCCATTGATTTTGACGCAGCCTCAGATTTACTAACCCAACCCCAGGAGTGATGTTAGCATTAAAAAATGAGAAAGAATGCTTTTATCCCTCCTCATTGTTTGCTTTTCCTATGTGTGCTGCATTCTGCATAACACATAGAAGAATCAGAATGCCATGGATGATTGTTTACTTGCAGGAAGGGACACCTTCTGCACATAAACAATCTCAATCTATCCCCTCAACGCAGACACCCTTGCACTATGGTGCAAGGCTTGCTGCGTTGGCCCACGTCAGCTTATTTAGCCCCGGCAGAGGGAGTGACACAGGGATGCCCCATATTTTAGTGACTACTGGCCATCAGTGCATTTTTAAAGTGACGGTGCTCAAAACTGCCACATTTGGGGTTGTATGGAACACCATAATTTCCTATTACAACTGGGCCTTTGTGGTGTTATCCCATACCACCTACTTCCTTGCAGGCTCCTTGTCCATGCCACTGTCACAATGGTGGCATGTAATTAGCCTTCCTCTTCACCATGGTGGATATTGCCACAGTAGTGTAATGTGTGTTGTCACTCTTTTGGTGCAATGATGCTTTGGCACCATGAATGATGGGACTAGTGCAATGCTTTTGTGACATTTTCAACTGCCTGTAGCAGGCTCCACACATGTGCTAATTGGAGGTGACAGTGCAACCATTATTGATTGTCTGCTTCATTAGATTGTCCCTCCCTAACTTTGTATTATTTACTTGCAACAGGCATGTATTGGTGTAAGGATGCTGAATGTTGATCATTGCATGCGTTTCTGACTTTGTAGATGTGGCACTGGGGAATGTGCAGCTTGGTTCCACATTTACTAGAATGATGATACAGTTGCATTACAGGCTAGTGACATTGTGCCGGTAGTGCAACATTGGTGCACTTGTGCCAGTTATAACGCATATTGAATATGCCATTAAGCAGTAGACCAATCTTTCACACAAGACGCAGTATCTTGTCTGATGGTGAGATTGCAGCTACTTGTACAGCTGCACACATGATGTTCACAGACATGCTCCATGTGTTGTATATATTTTATTTTGTGGCCGTTCCCATATGGCGCATACAGTTGTGTGTGAGTTGTTGTGGGTTCACCCTGTATGGGTTGTGTTTCAAGGTTGCATGCTTTAGGGCTATTTTTTTCTCAAGTGGCATGGTCCAGTACAGCAGCAATATGTGTTGCACGACACTGCACCAGTTTAGAAATGCAGGGGTGTGCCATGTTTACTAGAATACGGTACACCCCTGCAATTCCCCCTGTGCCTGCACAGATTTGTTCTCCCTGTTCCAACACAGGTATTGTTGCAGCATGATGAAGGTGTGCCTGCCTTGAGGGGATCATTTGTTTATGTGCAGGGAGGTGTCCCTTCCTGCACATGTACAAGCTATTTTTGCTAAGGTGGCATTTCAATGTGTGCTGCAAGATGCAGCACACATGAGAAGGGCAATAAGACAAGGAGGAAGGGAAGCATTTTGGCCAACTACACCACTCTGACCCCACCCCTGGGGTGGTATTGACTTCAGTCCTAGTCTCTGATGTCTAAGTTGTAAATACAGGGGCTTTGACAATATGCAATGGGTGTTGTCGTGGCACATCCAGAGCCACACTATTTGCACGTCCCTTCCAGGCAATGTGCTGCATATTTACATGGTGGAGTATAGTGAGTGGCTTATGTCCATGTTGTGTATATGTTGGAGTGCATTGCAAAACCAAAGCATCAGTACTTGTGTGTCTTGGGTGGGGATGGCGCGTCTTGATTCAGGGCCTGTGTGTCTTGATGCAACCCTTTAGCTTGCATTGAGTGTGTCCTATGTGCCCCCCTTCTGCCCTTTGTGAAATTCTAGATTTTACCCCGGCAAATCACCCTGCATTTGTGGTGGTTCTTGGTAGTCTGCGCTATCTGTCCTGCAATTCCAGTGACCATCTCCTCTGGGATGACCGCTGCAACTATCTCCTCCAGCTCATCCAGGTCCTCCTGTGGTGCAGGACTTCCACCTCCAGTCTGCAGTGCTGCCTTTTGGTTCCTGGCCAGTTTCTCCTTAGGCCTGCGTTTGCAGTCGTGCCAGCACTTCTTGCACTTAGTGGCGGTCCTTTTCACCTCTGCCACGCTGTTGACGTTGACTACTATTGCCTGTCCTACCAACTGGCAATTTGGAGGTGACAAAGAGCAGGTGTTGGTGATCCGTCACTTCTCTGACCAGGATGTCATGCTATTTCTCATTAAAGCGACAATTGTGCTTCCTCTACTCCTTCTCCTGGGACTTTTCTGGACCATCCTGGCTGGTACTTGGGTGATTGGGTCTCCCTGAGGCCTCTCCTGGCCTGCGATCTCTGTGTTGTCTTGCAATTTCTATTTTTCTTGCTTGTGCATTTTATTTTGATGCTAATGCGGTAAAAAATGGGGCTAACCCATTTTGCTACATATATACGTGCCGCAAAATGGTCTAGCGGTACTTTTGCACCATTTGCGTAATTTTTCCTTACGGCATGTTGCAATCGTTGATGTTATTTTTTTACGCTAACCATTCCTTAGCACCATTGTGTGTCATTTTTTAAATATGGTGCATGGATTGCGCAAGGGAATGACTGTGCTTGCATTTTAAAAAAATGATACACAAGTGGATCAGAATAGCATCAAACCTGTTGATGCTACTGTGCTACTGACTGCCATGGTGCGCCACATTATAAATTTATAAATATGTTGCAACCCTGGTGTTGTTAGGTGGCGGTAGGGGGGCCGCAGGAAGAGTGGCGCATCTTAGCTGATGTACCACTTTTTAAAAAAATATGGGCCTTGGTTCGGACAGCAGTAGAAAGTCTGAGATGGTGCATTCAAGACACACACTTGACTACTACATGCACCAGCCGTTCCTTTATGAGGTTTTCCCACTTGACGAGGCGCACTCACAGAGAGCTCACTCACTGGGACGAGGTTGGTATATGTACGGTGGGGGACTAGTTTGAGGATTAGTCTCTCCAAGAGTTCCAGACACTGATTGACACTTATGGCTTATGAGAAGGCCAGTCTCTGTAATACAGTAGGATCTCATGAACATTCAAGAAACTTTGGAGTATGAACTGTACCGAGCCCACTTACATGCTATTATACCAACTTTGTACACTGTTGGACACAACTGTAGATTGGTTACCTGGTTTTACAAAGCCATACTTGAACATAGTGAGATATCACTGCAACCGCTCAGGGATCAGTGGGAGGTGCACTCAGGGCACATGAATAATACTAAAGAGTGGAAAAGGGCCCCGGAATATCCTCGGAGGGTCTTCTGAAACGTCCACTTTGGACTGATCCAATACAACATTTTGCACAGGGCCTACCTCACAACACATAAACTGGGCCATATTTAGCGAATTGACCCAGATACCAGCACTCGCCTTCCGTCCAGCCCATGTAATGGGCCTGCACTAAACTTCGCTGCTTCTGGGATGACGTGCCGAAAAGTATCTACTTAGTTAAAAGTAGATGACAATTGAAACATATAGAAGGCTGACTACAACATATATAAACCAGAGCTAAAAAACAAGTTCAAGCTAAATTCCTTGATCTGGCACTTATTCTAACAAAGCAAGCCATACCTATGGGATGGAAGTCCTCAATGCTCCCTTTGTTAGCATGTGGGGAAAAGGCATTGAATGTTGTTCTGAAGTCGAATGTGAAGTGCTCCATGGAAAAGAAAAGTGGGGACGTTGAAAACATCTCATTGTGACACAGCGAGATGAACAAAAGAATACAGGGAGGACGATGAAAGTCCACACTGAACCCTTACTTACAATGAATCCCCCTCTACACTGAGACAAAGCCGGGACTTCACACATTATGTGGTATCTTGCCTTTGCCTCCCTCCCCTCTCCCTCATGTCTGCATGCTGGCAGTAGTCACAGTTTCTGAAAGGGTGGTGGAGAGAGTGGTGGTGCAAGCAGTTGCGATGCCTGGCCTTACCTCCTTTTACCAATCACATATCAAAATGTAAACCTGAGTTATACCCCTTTGGGCTGATCGAAAATGTGAATAACACTTCAAAGAAGCAACAAAAAGTGGCTGACCCAAAGCAACTAACAGCAGAAGGGCCTTACCCAAAGTAATTTTTCTTCAAGTTCATAACAAATAGTCTTGTCTATCACCAGGTGTCAGGCTCTCAGAGAACAGACCTGCTGAAATCTCCTGCCTCCCCTGAATCCTTATGTGTTCGCAGTAGGAATCAGAGAAAAACAGGAAAAGGATTTAGAGAGAAATCAGGATTGATTTTGCCCTGCGGATATATTTTGCTTAGCTGTGAGGTGGTAGGACGCATCAGGTTAACCAGGATCACAGTTCTAAGTACGGGGAGGTAGTAAGATGCAAGGGAACATGAAGTACTATCTCGAACTGAACAGCACCCTGAAAATTGGAGTCAGGCTTATCGATCTTAGTGAAGGATGTTGCTTTGATGACATCTCGGAAAACCTAGTAGAGAAACCTGGAAATTACAAAGGGCCTCATTACGAGTTTGGCAGTCCATCCACCGCCATGGTGGCGGTGGTGGTCTGACTGCCATCAGCTTGGCGGTCGGACCACTGTAGTAAGAGACATGTAGGCCTATGGAGCAAAGACCGCAATGGTTCTGCCAGCACTGCCAGGCAGTGTAGATCGCCGCAGTCACGAGGCAGGACAAACAGGCCGACCGAGCATGTATTTCCTCCGGAAACATTATGAGGTTGCACACCGTCACTGTAAACGTGTTGGTCCAACCATCACGTCCCAGCAGGAGGAAACAGAGAGTATAAAGAGAGCAACTCACTTGCAGGCAGCGTTATACGTCCTGTGCTGCCATGGAGCCCATCATACACACCATGCCAGTGCTGCTGCTCATCGATAGAACCCAAAATCCACGCCGTAATGGACACAACCGATGGTAAGTACACACATCTACCTGTGTCATTTTTTTTCAGGAATCTTTGTATTGGTATTTCAAATGTTGTAACAATTATCTCATAGCATTTAGACATTATGGTTGTAGCCACACAGTAAATAGTTGTAACGACAGCGCACTACATAAGTATGCGAACAGTGCTTACATCAGCCCGTGCATTTACCGTGACTGTAGTTAGGCTATTAAGTGGATTATCTAAGTTGGTGTTCATCATTGTACAGTTAGCAAGCTTTACCCGGACTCTGGGAGAAACCTTCTGCGTAATGCGGAAATCGGGTTCCTGGGTTTAAGCACCGTATACTAGTTAGGCAACATTACTGTCATTTACTCCACTTAAACGTATATTCAGGTGAGTAGTTATTTATAAATGGAGATCCTAGAGTAACAACAAATAGGAACAATAACCTTCGTAAACAGTGAAGTTCATTATCTACTGATTTGTGATGGTGGTAGTGTTGTACCCCGTTGTGTGTGGACATTTTCTCGATATTATATGCGTGTATTAGTGTAGCGTCGAGCCGCAGATGGGTCAGTGTTGTGTAGCGAACACGATGCCTCAATTTAGCTGGTTGGGATCAGAGTGGAATGCTCGGTGGGCGTATCAATGAGCTTCCTATATTGCTCCCTGTGCCTACTGTGTACCGGGCTGACCTATGGCTCTAATCTGTCCCCACCGTTGTGGAGTCCACTTCTGGAGTTTGTAAGTGTGTCATCATAGCATCCCAGCTGTCTGATAGTGGATATTTACACAGGCCAAGCATATCTTCTCTCCTCAGCGCCACCCCCTCAGCTCCCACCCATGCCACAAATGATCACTTCCAGGCCAGCACATCTGGCGCCTCCGCCGCCTTCCAGCTGCATGTTATCAGCCGTTTTGCTGTTATAAATCCCAAATCTAGGAATCTTGTGGTAGCTCTGTGGTGAGGTCCCCTAGGGAATAGACCCAGTATACAACTCTCCCATGTAAACTGTATGGCGCATTCTGTGCATACTGTCAAACTGTTGACCACACCTACCCAGTAACTATGCAGGAAGGGGCAGAACCACAGCATGTGTAAGAGATCTGCATTTACACACTTACATCGGGGACAGGCTGCTTCAGAGCGAAGGAAATATTTATTAATACGAGCTGGCGTGAGAAATTCCCTGTGTATTATGTAAAATTGTATAAGTCTAAATCTGGAGTTGCGGGGTATGTCAGTGTGGCTAGCAATGACAGATGCCCATTGCTTGTCCATGAAGGGTGTGGCTGAGTCGCATTCCCAAGCTGTGTGCAGCGCATCGTTCTCGTGCACCAAGTGAGTTCTGAGAGCTTCTGTGAACCATTTGATCAGATGCCTGTTCTTCCCATTACCTGTATGTATTGTATGAGCAGATGGGTCAGGGGAGCTGTCGTTAAATCTCCCCACTCCCTTGATAAGGAACATAATATTGTGCTATATAATAGAAACTGTCCAACACAGAGGCCCGTGTCAGCAAACAGAGCAGCTAATGGAATCAGCTTGCCCTCGCTGTACAGGTCGCCCAGAGTGTGCAGCTCTGCATTGTGCCAAGTCCTTAGCTCCGTCCCAGTCACTGCTCCGGAGGCACGGGGCATGCCCAAGAGCGCCAAGGCTGGGGCAAATGGAATATTCCAGCTCGTAAGCCGCAGGGACCTACGATAGCAGCTATGAGCCACTTTAAGGCGAAGCACCTCTGCCGGCTCCGAGGGCACTATCGGGTGGAATAGATTCGTAACTCTTAATAGAGAACAGGGTCCCTCAGTAGTTGCCATATCCGAGAGATGGAGCCCCGTCAGCCATCTGGACCCACTGAAGCTGTGACGCCAGGCGATAGTGTTCCAAGTTAAGAGCCGATAGCCCACCTTGTGCCAATGGCAAATACAGTTTCTTCAGCGCCACTCTACAGAGCCCTTTGTTCCAAATAAATTCTCTTAATTTAGGTTCCAGTTCCCTAAAGAAGCTGACCGGTACATAATGGGGAAGATTGGAAAAATAATATAATAGTCGTGACAGCACAATCATTTTCAAAAGGGCAACTCTGCCTGCCACTGATAGTGGCAGTGTTTGCCAGAAGACCATCTGGGATCTGATGGATGACACCGCCCTTCTGAGGTTTCATTCAAACAGGTCCTCTTTTCGGTGATAAATTTGGATGCCCAGGTGTCTAAACATGTGTGGTTGCCAGGCAACTACCACTCCAGAAAGGCGCAGCCACAGGTCTGAGAGTTTAGGATCAAAGGGAAAGAGGCAGGATTTTGTCCAGTTGACCCGTAGCCCGGAAAGGGCGGCAAATTGCTGCAAAAGTGTCCCAACTTCCGGAGGGATCCGGGTGACATCGCTAAAGTACAGTAAGAGGTTGTCAGCATACAGTGACACTGTATGTATACCGTCTCCCAGTGGAATGTCCCAATGGCGGCCTCGACTGCGCAACGTCTCAGCCAGGGGTTGCATGGCAAGAGAGAACAGCAGCGGTGAGAGAGGGCAGCCCTGTCTGGTGCCCATGCGCACCTCTACCAGCTCTGAGATACCTCCGCCCGTGTTGACCCGGACCGGGGGCCTCGTGTACAGCAATTTAATCATACGGAGGCCAATTTGCCGCAGAACCCCAAAGAGGTATGGCCATTCCAACGAATCAAAGGCCTTCTTCATGTCCAGAACCAGACAGCCCACCATCTGCCATGCCCGTGTCGAGTAATGCATAACATGAAAGAGCCGCCTGATGTTATGTGATGTATCCTGTGCAGGCACAAAGCCGCTCTGGTCCGCGTGTACGAGGTCCAGTACCATTGGCGCTAGCCGCGCCGCTAGCATCTTGGCTAGTATTTTATAGTCTGTATTAAGCATTGCTAATGGACGATAGGAGCCAAGCTCCAGAGGGTCCTTCCCTGGCTTGGGGAGCGACACCAGCAGCGCTTCATTCTGCGACACCGACAATGAGCCCTCCTGCACTGATTCCTCATACACGCGGAGAAGGTGGGGTGCAAGGACAGTGGCAAATGTCTTATAAAAGTCGGCAGAAAGCCCATCCAGGCCAGGAGTTCTCCCCGCAGATAGATCATGAATGCTAGCCTGTATTTCCAATAGCTCAAGAGGCTCCTCTAGTGCGGCGCATTGCGCCTCTGTCAATCAGGGTAGTGTGATTGCCGAAAGGAATCCCGCACAGGCCTGTCTGCTCGGTTGCGCAACTGAGCGATAGAGGGTTCTATAGTGCTGCGTGAACTCTGCATGTATCTCTGAGGGTGTATGAAGCACTGTGCCAGACATTAAGCGTATCTCCACGATTGGGCCGTACTCCCGTTCACCCCTAGTCAGCCATGCCAGAAGTCTGCCCGGTTTATCTTCAGAAGCATGGGTGCGGGCCGCATGGGCAGCATAGTTTAAGCAGCGCAGTCTGTCCAACAAAGCGAGATGTTTAGTCCTCGTCGTCGACAGGAGCGCCATCTCCCTGGGTCCCCGAGCAGCCTCTCGCTCAGGGCGCAGTAAGGTCCTTTCCACCCGAGAGAGTTCATTTTCGACAGAGCGCTGCTGACTCCACTGAGTTCCCATGCAGTGGCCTCTGATGAAGACCTTAAAGGCATCCCACTCCACCAAGCTGGAGGATGCCGTACCTCTGTTGTGTTCAAAGTATTCGGGGATTGCCTCCTCTAGTGATGCTTTAAACATTGCGTCTTCCAGAAGCTCGGGCCTGAGCTTCCAGGTGGGGATCCCTGGGAGAGAGGCATCCCTTCCTAGCCGTACTATTTGTGGGTTGTGATCTGAGTGAGTGCGGCCTAAGTAGTTGGTGTCTTGGATTGCAGTGTATAAATTATGCATGCACATTATACTATCTAGGCACACATGCAAAGAGTGTGGGGCAGAATAATATTAATAGATTCTGTTGGTGGGGTTACGGTGGCACCATATGTCTAGCAGGTGCCAATTTGTGGACCAGGTGTTTAACGCTCGCGCTGCTGCCAGAGTAGGAGCTATGGGTAATGGTGGAAATGAGCGGTCTAGGGCCGGGTCCAGAACACTGTTAAAGTCCCCTCCTAGGAGCCAGGGGTAATCGCTTCACCCTGACAACTGGTGGGACAGAGTGTGGAGAAAGGAAGCCTGGTCCAAGTTCGGCGCATATATGGAGCCCAACACCAGTGCCCAGCCCGCAAGTCGTCCCCTCACCAGCACGTACCGCCCCTGTTCGTCAATTATTTGACCCTCTTCCACAAAAGGTATACCCGGTTTGATCCAGATCAGAGCGCCCCTTGCGAAAGTGGAATATCCTGTCGCATATAACTGACCTCTCCATCCATGCCGCAGACGAGGCACCTCCGGAAGCGCTAAGTGGGTCTCTTGCAAGAAATCAATGTGCGTTGAGTGCCTTTTAAGGTAGGAGTATATTGAATATGTTCTCTTTGGTGTGTGTATGCCAGGCACATTCCATATAAGAGTGGCGTAGGTGCTCGTGATTTGTTTTGGTAATGAGTGCAGTTAACTAACAATGCAGGCCACGCAAGCGGGGTTATGTATGGAATAATAGGGTTCCAACACTCCATCCGGCTGCTAAAGTATGATCTCCAAAGTAACAATAACAAATACAATACCATCAGAGCAGAGAAGCAACGAGCACCCTCCCAAACCATGTAACCCACTGGGTCAACAAAGCAACTGTATATAATGAGTCTCCACGGGCAGGAGAGTGGGGTAGGTCGTGCGCCTGAAGGACGAGTATGTGGTGAAGCGCATTTCCCGGTATGCACGAATGGCCGTGCGCGGGGCCAGTATATATTGCTGACCATAAAAAGGGGAAAAGAACAGGGGGTACGGGGGGAAATGGGGGAGAGACCGATGCGTCCCATCTGGGATCCTCCCTATTAATGCACAGATGCGCCCGACCCACCTGATCAGTAATATAGTACAGGTTAGTTCTCAAGGTGTGGATTGGTCATTAAAGAGACTGGGAATTAAGAGACGCGCGGCTGTAGGAGCACCAAGGGGTTATGATAAGTGCAGTGGTGGGTTAAAATAACTCATCCGCTGTATGGGGGGTCACCCCCAGGTGCGTCGGAGAGTGCGTCTCGGAGAGATGGTCTGGTGTGACAAGTTCCTCGCTATTAGGCTGTGAGGCTTCCGTTCCTATCTCCGAAGCCGTCGAGGGAGACTCAATGGCCGCAGCTGACTGCAGTGCCTCTCACCGCTCCTGAATGATCTGCTCCAGATCAGGGACATGCTTCGCCCTCTTCGGGGTGATCTCTCACGTCCTGCAGGCACGTTTCCCATGGGTGCGCTCTGCACCATCGGATTATTTCCTGGTTCTCTACCACTGATTCTGCCTGTGGACTCCAGCCATTCCCACGCCGCTTCTGGCGTGGTAAAGGAATGTGATTTGCTATCAGCTATTATGCGGAGCTTGGCGGGAAATAGGAGAGAGTATTCAAGATTCAGGGTCCGGAGCTTGCACTTTAAGGGCAGATAAGAGGCACAATCTTTTTGCACTGCCAGTGTGTAATCAGGAAACAGCATGACCTGGGCGTTTTCAACTTGAGATGGCGGGGACGATCTGATTGACTTCAGGATGCTGTCTCTGTCCGCATAGTGGAGCAGGCAAAGTATGAAAGGACGTGGGCCGTTTCCCGGAGGTCGCGTTCTGGTAGGGATCCTATGCGCACGTTCCACTGAGAAGAAAGGAGACAGTGTTCCCTCCGGTACCAACCCCCGAAGCCAGGTCTCGGAATATGCGACAGCATCATGACCCTCCACACCCTCCGGTAGTCCAACAACTCGTATGTTGTTTCTTCGGGTGTGGCCTTCAGCATCCTTGACACGACGTTCAAGCTCGTTTATACAGGCTAGTACATCTCCCATTGTATTTTCCAACCGAGTTGTTGCAGGCATCAGCTCATCCAGTCTTGTCTCAAGTGTTCCTGTCTTGTCCGCTAATTTGCGGTGATCCGCATGTAGCAAGGCAAGATCACTGACCACTTTGTTTATCTTGCCTTCCAAGGATGTTCGGGCCCGCTCCAGGGAGGTGCCTATTCGCTCTACCACCGCCAGTACGGCGTCTAGTTTTTTACTGTCTTGGGGCGCAGGCTCCTGCGTGCCCCTGGTGCCAGTGCTGGCACCAGAGCGGAGACGACCAACCCCCGCCATAGCCACAACTCGCGCGAACTCCTGCTGGATGGCAGGTCGTCGCCCATTTCACAGGACAGCTCCGAGGGATCCCCGCTGCTCCTGGCCCACCAATCCATCTCTCCGGGCGAGCAGGATGAAGCGTGCAGAGGATATCGTTCGGACACACGCACACGCAACTGGCCGCACACTAGCTTGCCAGCGAAGTCCGTCCCTACACCTCACAATGCGGCAGAAGCCTGTCTCTGGCTCCCTGGGCAAGCGAGCTGCATCAAGCGACAAGGTTTCCAAAAGTGAGGTCCCTCGGAGCCTTCCTTCTGCACCTCCGTTAAGCTGAGCAACCGGGCCAGGCCCGCTTGCATGCTCCACCAGGCTGCAGCGGTGCAGCAGCACGAGCAGCCCAGGCACCGGTGCCTCCTCAGTCCCACAGGGGCCTAGTCTTCAGCACTGCCCAGGGGGCCCCCACCGTCCAGGCCACAAGCCCCCGCGAAGCGCCAGGAGCGCACCGATTCAGCCTCACCTCGCCCCCGCATTTTCATCTGCTCTAGGTCAGGGCTCGGCCTTCTTCCAGTCGTGTATCACACAGCCGCTGAGGCTGTCTCCATGGCTCCCCTACCGCGATCCTCACTGCGCCCCACGGCGCTCCCCCAGGTGTTCACGGCACCACAGGCCGCACGCTGCCGCTGCACTCCCGGCCAGCACTGGCACGCCGTTCCACCTCCCGCACGCAGGCCCTCGCACCCAGCCCTGCACGCTCCGCTGCTGTGTGACGTGGGCCCGCAGGACTGCGAACGAAGATTCTGGTGCGTCGGGGAGACCCAGCGCAGCAGGGCGGTCGCTGCACCGCTGTTGCTGGCCCCGCGTTTAGCTCCTAATGCCGAATAATCCGGGATGCAAAAGCGGTGCTCTAGCTGCTCGTGTCCGCTATCTTAGATGGCTGGCTACGCCCCCCCACATCTACCTGTGTCATTATGCTCAACAACAGATTGTCACGCTGTCATTCACATGATGTGGAGGTTACGCTACGGGCACCAAGTACATGTGTTGTTGTGTGCACAGTCGGAGTCATTCACACAGAGGGACACATTCACAGCCATTAAACACCCCCTCTTGGCAGGTCATTCGCACTGCACTACCACACTACACAAAAACACACACCTGCACATCTTAGGCACAGTGAAGTGTACACAACATTGTGTCACACAATACCAACAATACAGCAACATCACATCTATTAATACAACTGACACTCTCACATTGCATGCATGCCATGGATTGTCGCAAGATTCAACACACATATGTGTCATAGAACACAAATACCACTTCCATTAAACAGCCCTGTAATGGACCCAAACATCAGCCACATCGCAACACAATGGGAAGCACAAGAGTAAAAGAGACAAATATCCAAATCTCATTATGCAAACAATACCAGCAAAATAGGGATGGGGGCATCAGGAACACTCAGGGAACGATGCTGCACTAAGAAACATATCACTTTGCACATGCCCCTAAAACAGCATTTGCACAGAGTCTGGCCCGACATGTATCTCAGGGACAAACAATACTAGAGTCAAGTGATATGCCTATCTGTAGATTGTGGAAGTTCCAGCCAAAAAAACACATACAACTGCAACTGCATGGGATATACATGTAGATGAAGTATCTGCAAAGGAACACACAGCACAATGGCAACATGCACAGTCAAATGCAAAGAAAGCTAGCATATTTGACTATCCTCCAGGTCCGCACAAAGAAAACCTAAGCTGCCACACATGAGACGAATATACAATCCATATCAAGGGGACAAGTCTACCACCATACATGTTGACATTGGACCACACAAGATGAAATACTTACCATACCAAACAGAACACACTACAGTGACACCCCAATTGCATTAACAAACACATATCAATACAGTCAACATCTAACCTTGTCCTGGGTTACACCAGCACTGCCCACATAGTCAAATTTTTAAACAAGAGAATATGGATCAGCAATCAGGACGAAACACACACAACTGTAGGCACACAACACAATTTACTTGGCACACCACAAAGGTAGAAAAGGAATTGCAGGACAAATGTGTGCCCAACAAAATAACTACTTGCATTTATTAATGCAAAATGCATACGAACAAAGGCCATTGGCCAGTCCAAGTAATGTCCATGCACATGACACCAATCTCTGCCAGGGAACCTCCACAGGAAGGAGCATCAAGTGGGCAGGCAGACACCTCAGGGATTATCCTTGGGGGAGGGGGTCGGATTTGGGATGGGTGGGATTCTTCTTGGGGGGAGGGGTTTGGGTGCTTACAGGGGGACATGTGTGATGGGGAGGATTTGGATGTGGAAGGGATGGGTCGGAATGTGGGTGGGGGCCTCTTGGGTTTGGGAGGGGGTTTGGAGGGAGCAGGGGAAATGGCAAGGTTAAAAAGGAAATTCTCCTTCGGAACACAGGGACGGTCATCAGAAGGGTTTCGGGATTTGGAAGTTGAGGGAGAGGATGTCTGGTGTACTGGTGTAGATATCTTGGGTTTGTGCATGTGTGAGGTATGCTTCTGTGTGTATTGTGTTCGGTCGCATGTGAGTGTGGGCGTTTGTGTGTCTTAAGGGGCCGGGAGGTGGAGGTGCTGGATGATGGAGTGGTGGATGTGTGTGTGTCTGCTGGGGTGGTGTCTACAGGTATGCTGGTAGTGGTGGATGTCGATGCTTCTGTTGCGGCTGTGTCTGCAGTTATGATGGATGTAGTGAATGTCTTGTGTCTGTTGGGGTGGTGTCTGCGGGTAGGGTGGATGTGGTGGATGTTTGTGTGTCTGTTGGGGTGGTGTCTGCAGGACTGGTGGGTGTGGTGGATGTGTCATTGGCTATTGCGGTGGTGCCTGTGGGTATGCCTGATCTGGTGTGTGGGTGGGTGGGGGTTGTGGGGATGTCTGCTGAAGTAGTGGCTGATGTCTTTTTTGTGGACTTATGGTGAGTACCTGCGTGCTGGTCTATCTTGTAGTGTTTATGTTTAAGTGTACTGATTGTGTGTGTTGAGGTGGGTGTATGCGGATGTGTCTGTGTGCTTGGTATAGGTAGGGGAATGGTGGATTTGGATTGGGAAGAGGGAGATAGGGGACGGAATGTGTGAGAGGTGACTTGCTGCCTTCAGTGAGGAGGCCAGAGCCTGAAAAGAGCTCAGTAGGCCAGACATGGCACTATGAATGCCTTCCGGGAAAGCTTTTGGCTGCTGAAGTTAGCTGGCCAACCCCTGGATGGCATTCACAATTGCAGTCTGACCCACAGAGATGTTCCTCAGGAGGTCAGTAGCCTCCTCACTCAGGGCAGCAGTGGAGGTGTCTGTGGCAAAGTAGACACCCACCCTCTTGGATAAGCGGGTATGACCAACTGGGCGGGGAGCAACAGGAAGGATGGCGATAGAACTAGGGGTGGCGGACCCAGATGGTACAGGAGTATGTCCCGATGGGTCTGCCACCACTAGGGAGTGGCCACTGGAGGTTGAATCTAATGATGAGGATGTAGATCCGGTCTCCTCTGTGGTACTCCCCTCATACTCCGGGCCACTGGGTCCCTCCATGTTGGTGGTGTCTTGACCGGTATCATGGCCAGATGCTTCCCCACTTAGTTGTGCCCTGTCGCCTTCACTTGCCTGGGCTGATGCTGAAAACACAAAGAAAGAAAGGTTCATCAAATGTTCCTGATCACACTTAAACAACAGCTCTGATTAGCAAACATTATCATGATGTCAAGTAGGCCCCAGGAATAAACAGCACCAAAGTGGCCCCTATATGTACCATAACATATGCATGCATGCCATCTGAACTGTCAACAGTTGCCCACAAGAAAATCAGGATCTCGGACAACTACAATTGCATGGCTGAAGTTGAGCAATCACAGTAACCCTTGAACAAATAGGAGACCATATCACCTTCAATGCTTTGCCTCGTGGAACATACCTCAGTTACCTGTTGTCATACAATAGTAGCCTAGTGCCAACTTCATTCCCACAGATCCCATAAAAGGTCATGCAGACATTTATTTATCACATGCACAATAACACAACAATGTGAAATGATGCTCCCAGAACATGCCCTGTTGCTGACAACAGAATAGTAGCCTGGAAAAGGTGACATGGAATTACTTATGTCACATTGGAAACCTATCAACAATGCACACTTCCCCAAGTGAAATTTGTCCCAGTGGAGTCATGGAGAGAGTACTATTGTTGCTCAGATATGCCAAACATTTGGCATGGAAATGTACACAGTAGACATAATGTGAAAGTTGACAGGGAGACATGTCCCTAAAATCCACAACACAATGGATCAGCACGCCCCAGGGCAATCACTACTAATGTCTGGCATCCCTTACAATGACATACTCTGATGGCATCAGTGGATGTGATTAGTGCTTTGTATGTTGGAGAGGCCCAGAGATATGCAAGTACTTGTAGAAGAACCTCATCATGTTGTCCAATGGGATGATACATCACTTTCCCCATTTTGGTCCTGCAGTCCCGGATGTCTGTGGATGAATGGTTGTACCCAACCACATGTGACTCTAAAGTAACTGCAAGTCCCCGTATTCTGCCTGCCATCAGTAATGTTACAAACTCTTCCTTACACATGTATAGTGCATTTTACTACATGATGCCAAATCAATGACCTGGAAATGCACATTGTGGCTAAAAACTCTAGCTACACACGTCTTGTCCCTCATTGCTCCTGCAGTTGTACATGCCAAGTGACATGCAATGAAGGGTAAGGGTATGTGTCAGCCAACAATAAATGGTGACACACTTGTGTCTGTGGCACTACATGAAATGTAGCCCCATTGCAAATGTCCTATTCCACACACAGGTAGGCATGCACATATTTGTGAGGGAATACAGAAATCATCCCATTGACACAGGTAGACCATGCATGACACATCAGTGTACACATTTTGTCAAAAGAGAAAGCAACACATGCTAACATGCATGCACAAGGAATGATGAAAACAGTGTTGGCACATACATCATGTCAATGGACATTCCCCGCTTACCAAGGGAAAGTATTGATCTGTAGCTGCACCAAAAGAATAATGTAAATTCTGTCACATGTATAATAGCCAGCTTCACATTACAGACAGTAGTGAGGCACCAGCACCCTTCACATGCTGAAGACAAGTAGCCTCTGGTGGGGCAGATGCCAATATAATCATTTGACCAGACACATGACGGAGGACAGTGATCCGTGACTTCCTTACCATTGGCCTGTAGCACTGAGGAGTAGTGGTCTGTTCATAGAATTTACACCCACTACAACAAACAATTCTTGATTGATCAATGTATACAGCCTGGAGAGCAAATTGTTTGTGGATTGTACACAGTTGTGCCCTAGGTCCCTGGGCCAATAGGCAAGGCACATTAGTATGCACCACATGGCATATCTACACAAACAGTCACTCATCTACTGTGTCACTCATGGCTCATCCCTAATCGTCAGGGGGAGATGTCAGAACCTAACACATTAAGTGGGCAATGTGACAGGTATAAATATACACTATTCTCACCCCCTTGTGGCTACTGTGCTCCCCTTAAACACCCACCAAGGTCTGGGTACGCCAGTGGGGCGTGGCCTGGCCATCCCAAAAGATGGCCGCCACACTGGTGTGGAGTGGTGGGCGCCTCTTTGGCTATCTGTCTGGTCAGCTGGCGTAGAGGATGGGGAAGGCGGACCAGAGACAGCCTAAACTCACTTTTGATGGTGTGAAGAAGAAGATTGGCCAGGCCGACCGGTCGGAGAATGACCTGCCGCTTTAGGAAGAGGCCTCTGCATCCTCCGTGAAGACTATGTTCTTAGACCTCAAGCACAGCCTGGCCAGCATTGACGCCAAGCTCGACCATTTAACTGAGCAAATGGATCATTTAAAGGAACGGGTAGATGGTCATGACGCCAGCTTTGAGCAGCTATAATCACGCACCTCAGATCTGGAGGACAATCTCTGCAGAGAAGGGGAACAGTTGCTGCCATGGAGCACGAGCTGGAGGTGATCCAGAATAAAAATGAGGACCCTGAAGCCCGCTCCTGCCGTAATAACATCCGCATTTCGGGCCTTCCGGAGTCGACGGCTATGGGGCGCATGGAGGACTATGTCGAGACCCTGCTTTCTGCATTATTCCCCGGCGAGCTCTCCTGGGTGTTGGTGGTGGAGAGGGCCCACAGATCTCTGGGGCCGCGGCCTCCGGCCCACCCTATTATTATACGCTTACTGAACTACAGAGATAGGGATACCAGACTTAGGGGGTCATTACAACCCTGGTGGATGGTGTTAAAGCGGCGGTAAGACCGCCAACCGGCTGGGGGTCTTTTTTTCAGTATTATGACCATGGCGGTTACGGCCATGGTCATCCGCCGCTTCACCGTTCCGCCCGCTGGGCTGGAGACCTGGGTCTCCAGCCCGGCGGTCGTCACAAAACCTCCGCCGGTATTTCGACCCGGCTTACCGCCGTGGATTTCCAGCGGTAGGAACCGCCATGAAATCCATGGCAGTAAGCCCTATCAGTGCCGGGGAATTCCTTTCCTGGCACTGATAGGGGTCTCCCCCACCCCCTACCCCCACCCTGACTCCCTCCCCTACGCCCCCCACCACCCCTGCCACCCCCCAAAGGTGGCAGGGCCCCCCTCCCCACCCCAACCCCCAACATCACATAACTCACACACACACGACACGCATGCAGGCACCACCAACACACATACACGCACACACACCAACATACATGTCTACATCCACACACTCAATCAGACACGCACACCCACATACAGACATACATACAGACATACACGCACTCATTCCCAACAAACGCAACACACCCGCAAGCATCCACGCATTCACACCCACCTCTACATACACAGACGCACACCCCCATGCACCCACACAACACACAAAACCCCCCTACCCCCTCCCCTAACGGACAATCGACTTACCTGTTCCGTCGATCCGCCGGAAGGGGACGGGAGCCATGGGGGTAGCTCCGCCGACACCACACCGCCAACAGAACACCGCCGCGCAGAATCACTGGACGTGATTAGCTGGGCGGTGTTCTGATGCAGTGGCGGTGGAGGTGGAGCAACCTCCACTTCTCCGCTGCCCGCAAGTATGGCTGTTGGCGGCTCTCCGCTGGAAAAACGACAGAGGGCAGCCAACGGTCATAATACGCTGAGCGGCAAACCGCCACTACTGGCGGTCTTCCGCACGGCGGTCTTGACAAAAGACAGCTGAGGTTGTAATGACCCCCTTAGACTGGCCAGAGAGCGCCGAACTGTGATCTACTATAACACTGAACTGGGTATCTTTCCAGACTACACTCCTGGGTTGCAGGTGGCCCCTATGGCTTTCTTGCTGGCCAAACACACTCTGAGCCAGACCGATGCCAAATACTCCCTCATTTATCCTACTAAACTACGACTGCAGCATAAGGGAAAGTTGCACTTTTTCACTGACCCGAAACTGGCTGTTGAATACGCTAAATCTGTCTCCAAAAAGGTGCCGCTGGAGTGCTCGCGAGCTGCTGGTGGAGAGGGTGATGCTCTTAGTGCAATGACTGAATTCATTCTACTGTTTGGGGTCCCAGTGGCTTGAGGCCTGCAAATTTGTTGTTGATTTAAATGTTGGTGCGGTCTATTCTACTATACGCCTTACATTGTGAGTCCCCTTGCCCACCCATCCCACTTGGGATGGTTCTAGGATGGCCTCGCTGATGCACCACTGGATGAGTCCATTCAAGCTGTTTATTATCATGTTGTGGGATATGTACTTGGGTTTGGGCGGGATTGTAGTACTGACCCAATTGGGCCCCCCCCCCCGGGAAAGACCTGTGCTGTTGCGATTCATATTGGCCCCTCTCATTAATAAACATAGATAATAAGATTCTGGCGAAACTAATGGCAGCCCAATTGCAGCCCTTGCTCCCTTCCTTGGTGCTGACAGATCAGTCTGGCTTTGTGCTGGGGCGCTCTAATTTGTATAGCCGTCCACTCGGCTGAGAGTCAGTGGGACAATTTCTGACCCCTTTTTGATTGCAAGGGGCACTCGACAGGGATGCCCACTCTCTCCGCTGCTTTTTGCGGTCACGATGGAACCACTTGCGGCATGCCTGAGGCAGCACCACAACCACAGGGGATTGACATTTCAACAGCGTCCAATATTGATCTCTATGTATGCAGACCATGTCGCCCTATACGTGCGCAATCCGCAGCTGCACCTTGATGCCCTGCTAGATGAGATAGTTTGCTTTGGGCAGATTCCTGGGATCACCATGAACTGGTCCAAGTCGGGTTACTGCCCTTTTCCGAGGCTACGGTGCAGTGCCCCTCTAGATATCCCCTCAGCTTGTCGGATGGACCAGTGCAGTATTTAGGTATCTGGCTGAGTAGGGACATTAATACGCTTTGGTCAGCAAATTACGGCAAAGCCATTGCGTGGTTGGAAGATAAGGTGGAGGCATGGCGTTCATTGCCGCTCTCGCTGACGGGCCGACTTGCGATAGCGAAGATGGTTATCCTGCCCAAATCCCTGTATTTATTTATCAATCCACCTCTTGTCCTTACAATAAGCTTTCTGAAGCGGATTAAGTCTGCACTTGTGGCTCTGGCCTGGGCTGGTCGTCAGCCCAGAATTTCATGGGAAAAACGGACACTTCCATTTGAACTGGGTGGTTTGGTGGCCCCGGATCTAGAACTCTATTATCACTGCATGCAGGCTCATTTTGCGCATTTTAGGCTGCACCTTATACGATACCTGCCACACTTGACCCCTGAGTGTGATGCAGTTTGGCCTGATAGGCTGCCGCGGGTGATTGGTGGCCCGATCAGACCCAGACGAGGGCCCGGACTGCTCTGTTGCGGCACGCTGGAGTGCGAGAGCCCTTTGTGCCTTCTATGCCGGTGCAAGATGTTGCAGATATGCCGCTGTCTGAGGATGTCCGAGTGTGTGAGTTTCTTCGAGAGTCAAACTTAAATACTTCGGGATCTTGGTTTTCGGAAGGGATGTTTATCTCCTGGGACGCTACACTTGGTGATTTGCATGACACAGCATTGCACCAATTATTCTTTCTCAGAATTCGAGCCATGCTCCGCGCTCGCTACCCCTGCTTTCCTGTAATGCCCCCGGTGTGCCGAGTGTTGGTCCCCTCGCAGGCTTATCACGAGTCTATATGCGATGTCCGAGATTAAAGTTAAAACCCCCTGGGAGGCAGACATAGATGAAACCATTCCTGATGACGTGTGGCGACGGTGTTGCGCGTATATGAGAGTGCTGTCCTCGAACTATAGACTGCGCCCTATTCACTTAAATTTTCTACATCGCAGATTGAAAAGTATGGGTATTCAAACTGATGCGCATTGCGAGAGGCATCTTGCTCCTGAGGTGGACTTCTTGCATCTCACGAGGAGTTGTTGCGGGCGACTGGGGAGATGACTGGACTCCTGTTGCTGCACACCCCTAAGCTTGCTCTTTTGGGATATGTCAAGGAGATCCCCCCGCGCACAGGGCCTGGTGGGAATGCTGCTGGCTAAGCGTAGGGTCACAATATGCTGGGGATGACGACCGGCTCCCAGTTGCTGTGAATGGTTACAGGATGCTGCATACTGTCAGGAACAACTAATGATATACTGGGAATTTATGCCTGAAGGTTCCCGACCGAGCGATATATGGGCCCCCCTGCGATCCTTTCTGGAGTCCCGAGCATCAAACAACATACGGTTGCCCAACACTTCCCACTGATAATGCAATAGCTACGTGCCCCCTAAATGCCACTCAATTACTACTTGCATTTCTGTTGGTAGTCTGAAGGCTGCGGTGTTCCTCTGTCCCCCCTTTTTCTCTTTTTCTCCTTCCTCATCCTGCTCTCTGTTCCTCCTCCTTTCCTCTTCCTCCCCTAATCCTTTCATTGTTTGCATCAGGATGTTCCAAGGATGCGGTTCTGTTTACACAGCGCTTAGCGGCAACATGCCGCCTTTTCCTTGACTTATTCTTATGATGGTTCATGTGACTCCAGGTGTGTTTTGTACTCTACGCTGAATATAATCTGTACTTGTTGGCCTCAGAGCTTTGTTCTGTTTGGGTTCTGTTACCAATAAATGCAAAAATAATTTTTTTTAAAAGGGTCTGGGTATGCCACTGCCAGGATGCAGGACATTAGGGGGGTCATGGTCTAACATGCGCCCCCCCCCCAAAGCTGGGAGGACAGCCCCAGGTGGACCTCCACGTTCTAGGCCCAGCAGCTTAGATCCTCCTACCTCTTGCGACATTGGGTGCTCTGCCGGCTGTGGATCCCCAGGGTCCACACCTTCTCAGAATTGGTTCTCCATATCTTCTTCATCTGATTGGCGTTGACCTGCATAGATGCAAGAGACAGATCAAGAGATTACAATGACAGGTTTTCACACAAATGGTTGATGTCACACATGTCAGAAACACCAAGCTAGAAACTGTCAATTTGTTAACACACCACAAGTGTATAGCACACAAGCCAATAAGTACAGATACATGACTACAGGCTTTTATAACCATCTGCAAACTAACCCACTACCGTGCTCAGGGCCTTCAACAGCTAAGCAAGCCTACTGGCATCAGGTAGCCCATGGTTCAGCAACATCCACTGTGATGTGAGCGACAATGAAACACTACACACATCTGTGGCTTCGGAAGGGTAAACTCCTTAAGCCTGAGTGGACGAACACATTCACATTCTGCAAGATTGTCTCAATACATACAGTCCCTACAGGCCACTTCCATAGTACAGACTTCACCATTATAACTGAATGACAATGAAGGGGCTGGCATGATGGGTACAGAAAGGGTATTCATTGTGCATGGTTGGACATGTGGCCTACCAAATGCAGACTCATGACGCCTCAGGGAGTGGGTTCTGTGGTATGTACCTTACCAGAGAACACTCCTTTGGACATGTGTGTCTATCGTACAGAGACGTCATCCAACATATAAAGGTATACACTGTCGAATTTCTGCTATGTGACCAAGGTACTGACTCACATATCATGGCATCCGGGGAATCAACACACTATCTGTACTGTGGGACTGTCATTAGTGCAATAAGCCTGCACAGAACAAGTATGACTTATGTGAAGGTGACCACAGAGCTGTGGGAGTAAGGGACCTGTCATGAGTCAAAGACACACATTGACAATGAGGCATAATGCACATATGGACTACGGACCTCTGTACCCATTCCTAATCTTGTCAATGGACTGAGGCATTCAACGAGAGCATCATATTGTCCACATGACAGGATATGCTGGTGTACAGGGAGTAGGCACAGTGCCACAGGTGCATAGCCACAGTGACTCTCCCACAGCCTGGGCTAGGTCCCATACTGGGAGTTACAACTGACAGACCCTGGTTTCTGCAGGCTGAGCATACAGAACCTACATGACACTCACACTTCCATTAATTCCATGCATGACAGTACATCATGTGGGCATCAGCAATTTGGCATGTGGTTTGTGTGGCAACCTGAAGGGCAGAGTGAGTGAGGATGCGGAATCCAGACAACAGTTTGACAAGGCCAGATGCAGGTTGAAAGATCCGTGGTACTATACACATTGCTTACAAGATCCTCAAATGACTCATACAAAATCATACACGGATCATACTGTCATGAACCTACATGTTATTCAACATTTACAACAATCATGAAAAAGGAGATGTTATTGAATAGCAATAAACTCTCCTTACCTAGTAATAAGCATCCAATACAAGAAGGACCTGGGACCTCAAAAACTTCACACAACACAATGTGAGCTTAACACATAGTGCTGGCCACCAATTCATGCACAATGTACATCCCATTGATGCCACACAGACTGCAACAACAGGCACACAAGAAATCTTACTGGCACACAGGGGCATATTGTGGACTGGGAGGAGGGAAAGGATGGTGTCGAACAGAAATGATTGTGCCTATGAGAATTGTACCTGTTCTTCTGATGAGCCATAGAGCTGTCCATACATGGGTAGGACCTCATCAACAAGCTTCTCCAGCTCCACTGAAGACTTACTGGACATGGCATGATTTTTCACAGAGATTGCACACAGCAGCTCAGGTAGTGAAGGTGTTGCTGGTAGAAGTGCCAGGAGTCAAATGAGAAAATGTGCACAACATGGTGGTCATGTCTGCAGTCATCACTGCCGGCGGACACAGCCATTGGGCCGCAACCACCACAGGCAACAACATCAGTCTATGGCTGTGTCTACCAAGGTTGGAACCACCTACAGCCCTGATGACTTCCACCAGTGGAGTAGGTCAGGCATCCGCCATTTTGGCGGCCTGAAATACTGTATTTGGCTTGTAAACTGTGTCACACTAGAATATATGTGTTGTGGCATTGCAAATATCCTTATTCTGTCTAGTCATGTACGTCCTTCTACACAACCACCAGTATAGTGTGTTGTAGGGCACAGATAGCATTTTACGGCGGTGCACGGTCCACCACCGCTGTCAGTCATTTTGGCGGACGGTATATACGGTCACATTTCGAGAGCCAATTGTGTATCACATCTTTGAGTTTCGTCCAAATCCATGTTGTGGACACGTGTTGACAACCATAGCGGTCACATGTGACCCTTGTGTAGTTGCCAGCTGTGATGTGTACTGGGTGCCACGTCTATCTAGGAAGAAACGCTTTGTCACATGGTATTATTGGCATGCATAATGTATGTTGCTGTGGATACATTGACTAATGTTACAAATCATGTCTTGTCACACATAGGTACTCTGAGAGAGGGAGGATGTGACAACCTCCTGTCTACCACCCACTTCCAAACCTTCAGACATGGAGCAATGGCATATAATTATGTTATACTTCCTGGATAGGCAAACAATAGTGGACTTATGCCATCAGTTGGAGCCAGATCTGATGTCAGCTAATAGTTATCCAACCTTCATACCACCTATTGTACAAGTTGTGTCAGTTTTTCACTTTCTGGCCAAAGGGTCCTTCCAACATACAGTGGCCCTATTTGCTGGCATGTCCCAACCTATGTTCAGCCTGGTGTTGAAGGATTTCCTCTCAGCAATGTTGAAACACATTGACAGCTATATCAGGTTCCCTCAATGTGAGTATTTAGCCAATGTGAAGGCTGACCTGTTTGGTTTTGGCCACCTCCCACATGTGGTGAGGGCCATTGATGGCACACATGTTGGCTTTGTGCCACCGCAGGCCACTGAACAAGTCTGTCACAACAGAAAGAACTTCCATTCCATCAACATGCAAGTTGTCTGTTTGGCAGATGGAAAGTCAAGTCTGTCCTGATTGTGTGTGTGCAGTGTCAGGTGCTAAAATCATGAAGTGAGTGACTAGTTGTTGCACTTTGTTCCCATTCCTTAACAGGAGACTCTGCATATCTAAACTGTCCTTGGTTGTTGACGCCAGTAAAAAATGTAACTATGCCACGAGAAATCTGCTTCAATGAGGCCCATGGAAGAACACAGCAGCCAGTGGAGGAGGCTTTTGGGCTCCTGAAGTCTGAACAGGACTTACCCGCAAAAGTGTGTCAGATCACTGTGGCATGCTGCATGCTCCACAACATTGCCCTGCGGAGGAATATCCCGTACATCCCAGAGGAGGGGGAGAGGCAGTGCCACCAGGTGTGACTCCTGAAATGCCAAGTGAGAATGACAGTGGTGAAGAGGGAGGAGCTGTCTTGAAGGAAAGTCTCATCAACAGCTACTTTTCATGAGTGTAAGTATGTCATGTGATGTAATGACTGTGACTGTACAATGAACTGAAGTTGTGAGATGTGTGCAATATTCAGCCAAAGGCTGATGATGGGATAGCTTTTGACACATCCCCACCTTGATGATGTTGCTTTGTTTGTGTCAGTTTCTTTGCAATGTCCTTTGTTTTCCAGTTGCTTGCTATGTGATTTGTGTCATAGGTATGGTTTCAAGCCTATACTCCTTGTTTTGTTCTTTGTAGAGGTACCTTCGACATGACATCTTCATGTGGGCATTTCAGAGTTGTGACATTGGCAGGTGCCTGATGCTGTTCTGACATACAAAGTGGATATGGATTGTTCCAGGTAATGTAGATAACAGAGTTTGGATGCATGAGACCTGTACCAAGACAGTTTGCACAGTGTTTCAGTGGAGGTACAGAAGTGCCCATTGCACTTGTCTGGTGTGTTGTGGTGGGCCTGATGCATCATGTGTGTCATCACCTGGTTAGAAAATATGTAGTCCTAGCTTTTGACCAAGTCATTTTCCTTCACATTAGCTAAACACTCTTTTTGCATGATCTATATATAGCTGTAGATGTGTTTCATCATTGCAGGCCACAGTGTCTGTGCCACAACACTGACATGTGTGTATGCCATACCACCAGATGCATTGGAACTGGATCATGATGTCCCTGTGATCAGGGACTGTTTTACCGCCATCTGTCTGTAGCTTGGATTATGTGATGTTGGATTACTTTGCTGTAGTATGTGATATGGCTCAAGCTGCTGCCATCAACCACTTTAAATGTTGCCTATTCTATAGGACAATGTCTTGCAAATCTCTTTCTTCCATGGCCTGAGGGCCTGTGCCTGTAAATGTGTTAATTTACTCAGTATGAGTCATTCATTCCTGATTTCCAATAGTCCAGACATATTGACAGCTTATGTGCTGAGCACTGTAATAAAATGTTGGGTTTGACCAGACACTTGTACTAATGTAATGGTTGTAATCCTGAGCTAGACTCTGTGTACCTGTAACATATCCCTGCTTGCACAAGTAGCTTGTATCTTCATATTATGGTTCACATGGTCTTACATCTCTACATAGCTAAATGAGAACTTTAAGCAAGTAGACAATGAGTTTGTGATGGGTGAATTTATTACAATGCTCATACAGAAAATTTATTTTGGACAGAAAGAAACAAAACTATAAAGTGAAGGGGTCAGTAATGGTGAATGAAATCATTGGAGTAGATGCCACACCATTGGGAGTCCAAAGTCCAGAGTACTCCTCCCATTGGAACTGGTTGGTGCTTCAGGATCCACAGAGTGAATGTGTGGCATGAAAAGGAGGTCCTTTAGGTAGAGGCCATTTGCTGGCAGTGCCATCCACACCTCCTGGATTCTTTGCTGGATTTCCCTGCTTGCTGGGGTATCTGCTGCTACAGAGGCATGGGTGTCTGTGGCTGGTTCTTCCTCTAGCAGAGCCTCCCTTCCAGTGGCTGGCACCAATGTTGATGTGCTTGGGGTTGATGAGCCAAAGGAAGGGGTAGACTGTTGTTGAAAAGCCCTGCTCAAGGTGGTATGTATGTCCCACAGTAACCCTAATAGGAAGGCCATGTTGTTATTGTGGGCCTCCTTCTGTTGCTGCATGTCTCTGTGCATGTTCCTCTGTAGCTACTTGATTCCCCGGAGTTCGGCCAACACCTGGCCCATCACGCCTTGGAACTCCCGACAGACCCCACAAACATGGCTGATGATGTCCTGGCCAAGAGCAGCCACAGTGGCCTCACCCTTCTGGCCCATAGCATCCGTCCTACGCACCATACCCAAGACGGCCTGTGCCCTTGCCACGGGGTGCCCTCTTCAACTTGTGCCTGGACCGTCAATGTCGCAAGTGTTGTGCTGCGACTCAGGATCCAGGACTTGGGGGCACAAGATGTTACACACTGTGCTAGGTACACATGTTGGGGGGGCAAATGGTTGCCTGTGATGTTGAGGCAACCAGGCTGGGAGGTGAAGTTGTGGGCACAGTGAGACTCATTTTTGCCGTCTGACCAAGTTGCCCAGATGGGCCAGAACCGTCCTCCACGTCGAGACGTCCAGGAGTATCTTTTTCGCTGGAGGCTTCAACCAGGGGGATAGTGGCAGTCTGTTATGTGGCCTCTGTGTGCCCAACAGCAGCTCCACCTGTTGATGTAAAACGAACAATTGTACTGGTTGTATTATGACATCTACCTCCAACAGTTTAGAGTTACAGTAAGCAGAGACCTTGTACAGAGTTAAGCTGCAGTTAATTCTATTGTGTCAAGTAACCATGGTATTGGGTGTATTGACATGACGTGTGAAGCTTTTCAATTCATTTTTACTAAAGCAGTTGCTAAAATGTGCAGATCACTTTGGAGAATGGCCTTTGAATGACATATTGTCACCGGTGCAGGCAAAACAGTGGTTAGGCAAGATGTGGCTTTGACCATTCGGAGGCCTATTTGAGTGTGGTGCAGGCAAACCCAGGACTTTTTTGTGTATGTAACTGGAGTCATCATGTGCACAGTGCAGGGTGAAGGTATCTGCTGCCAATACCAATCTGGTAAGGCACCTTGAGGCCTTATGAATACTTGTTATTTACACTGGATAAGGTGTCATTACTGTCCTCAAATATTTCATTGGGGGTTAGCAAGTCAAGATGGATGTTGACATATACATCTTTGATTTGGGCATGATCTGTGCTTGATCACTCCCACATGAGCATACTTTTTTTTAGAGTTGACAAACAAGGGTATTTGTACAAGAGGCCACTATGCTGGTGGTTGGAGTAAGAGTAACAGGGCCTCCCGGGAGTTGCAGTGAGGTTGCAACTCTCTTGCAGGCTCCCTCTACTTCACAATACTTAGCAAATGGTATCCTCCCCGGTGAGTACACTTCCATCAAGAGTTAAGGAACAGGGTTCTTTGGGCAAGTGAACACTGCTCTGGTGTTTGTAGTAACAGACACAGGGCCTGCTGGGAGTTGCAGTCAGGTCAGTCGCTCCATTTCTCACACTTGATAAATGGTATCCTCCCAGGTGAGTACACTTCAATTGAGAGTTGAGGAACAGGGGTATGTGGACAATTGAACACTGGGCTAGTAGTTGGAATTGCAGAAACAGAGCCTCCTGGCCTTAGCAGTGATGTCACCCCCTGTACTAAACACACTATACAACTGTTATCCTCCAAGGTGAGAACATTTCAATTGAGAGATGACAAAAATGGTCTTTAGACAAGTGGCCATTGTGCTGATGTTTGGAGTTACAGAAATAGTGCCTTCTGGGAGTTGCAGTCAGGTAACTCTCTCTACTGTGAACACTATACAAATGATTGCTATTACATATCTGTATGCAGTCTGCATTTAGGTTTGAACATATATTTACCTGTTGAGACATACCATGAGTCCAGGGATTATTATTGTATATTGAAAGACTTACAGGCCCCATTTGGACCAATGGTATGTGATGGGTTTTAGTAGCTGTGATGTTGGGTCCAACAATACATATTGACAGTGTCAACAACCAGATACTCTGGGTATTGAATGTTGGTGGGGCACATGAAAAAGACAGTGGCAAATGGTGAGCTATCAGCATGCATGAAATTGTACTTTGGTGACATTTTATGTGTAGTTACTTACCAGACTCCACCCCCCAGGTATTCCTGTAAAGTGCTCAGGATGCAAAATGGCCAAGACCTCCTCCTCCCAGGGAAAGAGATATAATGGGGCACTGGAAGGGCCACCACTGGTCTTCTTGGCCTGCAGCTGGCACCCAGAGACCAGGGAATGCACCTTGCGTCTCAGGTCATTCCACCTCTAAATTAGGTCGGCCATTGTGCATAGGGTGATGCCTACAGAATTCACTCTATCAATGATCCTGTCCCACATTTCTATTTTCCTACTAAGAGGAGTATGCTGGACTTGTGCTCCAGACAATCATGGCTCCACTCTTATGATTTCATCCACAATGACCATTAATTCATCTTCTGAAAAATGTGGATTTTTAGAACGTGACATGCTGGGAAAAAGAAAAGAGTGACAGTGACTTGCTAAACAGGGGAAGTGCAAAAGGGTGTGAATGGACAAAAGTGTGTGAAGGGTGTTCTATGGCATGTGTAAAAAAATAGGGGTGCCTGTAATATGGAAAAATGGGAAAATGGTGGTTAGTGTTCTTCATCGTGTAGTGGAAATACAAAGGATTGTGGTCTGTGAAGGGGTGTGTTTTACTGTGTCTTTTGTAGGTGTGTTCACTGCGGCATTGTGTGTCAGCTGTGTTGCTTTCAAATTCATCCAATGTGCAGTTGTCTATTACTTTGCTGACCGTAAAGAGCCGTGGTTCAGAGTGCCATGAAGGTACCACCAAGGCGACTGTGTGCCTGTAATAAGCTCTGTGGTTGGTAGTGGTGATGACGGCACTGGTTGTTGGACCGCCTTTTCCCAGGCAGCCGCACCGCTGGCGGTCTGCCATTTTTGCTTGGCGGTCCTGCCTGTGTAACTAGTAATAGAGCAGTCTAAAAAATCGTCACAATTGCAGTCTTTTCTGGGCGGCCAACATGGCAGTCTGGCGGTCCAACCGCCAAACTTGTATTGAGGCCCAAAGACTTGTATGGCTGGAGCTGAGAAGGTAAGTAGGGTATAAGATACATTCATGCAGTGGTTCTTAACCTTTTGACATCTTTGGTCTGCAGTAAATCACTAACAAAAGCCAGGGGCCCTCTCCTAAGCAATTGCAACAATTTCAATCCCAATACAATACACAAAAATATACATCAAATACACAAATGATCAATGTTATTCAATTTACAAAGAAAACATATGCAATAATAAAACAAAATATTTTAATGTGGAGAGTACAGCTTTTCAAAATTCTGTTTTATTTAAAAAAAAAAGGAAGTCTGCTCGACTCTGAGACACTTTAGGCCCGATTTTGAGTTTGGTGGACGGAAAACTCCACCCGCTAGACTCCTGACAGGGTGGCCGCCACCTATGCGGTGACCTCACCGCCGGAGTTAACAAGAGTTTCCCGCTAGGTCAGGGGGTGCAAACCTAAAGCAGACAGTGACCATTGTAAGGGTGCTGGCTAGGGGGAGCCCTACACTGCCCATGCCAAGTGCATGGTCAGTGCAGGGGCCACTCTGGGGTTCCCTGAACCTGTTTTCCACCAGCATTTTCATGGTAGGAAAGGGGTTCGTAATCCCCAGGGCAGTGCTGCTAGCAGTGCTGCCCTGCCAGATTAGGACAGCCACCACCTCCAGGCCCTGGTGCAGCTGGCGGTTCCCTAGCGGCCCGACCGTCAGGGTTGTAATGTAGCGCTTGGAACGCCGCATTGGCGGCGGTCCGACCACCACCTGCAAACCCGCCAGGTTCGTAATGAGGCCCTTTGTCTTTTTTGCTCCTAATATATGCTTTCTTTTTGTTGGTGCATATCATTTCTTCAATTGAAACTGGCAATCATCCATATTAGATTCCATTTGCTGTACGTGTGCTGCTCCCATTAATCAAGTCAAGGATACCAATTGAGCCAACTTACATTTTGTTTATATATATATATATATATATATATATATATATATATATATATATATATATATATACCTAGTTAGGACCTAGTTTCTATAGAAAAAGCGTTTATGTTTTGCTCATAACTTTGCACCATTTGATGAATCTTCAAAATCACAATATTTTTAAAAAAAATACGACATTTACTTTAGCATCTGCCTGGAAAGTTTCGGGGTGATCCATCAAGCGGGGCCAAGAAAAAGGGGGGTCCCAAAATGCTTTTTCCCCGTGTCTTTTTCTGTAGGGATTTAGAACAGGAATAGCGCCAGAACCCCTAGACGGAATGACATCAAATTTGGCAGAAAGGTAGCTCTTGGTCCAGAAAGCAACCTTTTTGTGATTTGGTGAAAATCCATTCAGTAGTTTTTTAAGAAATTAAAGACAATCAAAATATGTATATATAGGGATTCAAAGGCTCCACAAACCCTCACAATCTCATGCTGAGATCTGATTGGCGGCCAGCACTTCAAAAAGGTATGTGTTGGCGCCCATGTTGGGAATCAGCTTCAGGTAAGTCCCAGAAAAAAAAAAGAAAAAAAAAGAAAAGGGGACAGGTAGGGATACCCTGACTCCTTAGCTCTGGTGCTGGGGTCATGGAGGGACCCGGGGCTAATGTCTAATCAAGTGCGGGGGCAGCCCTGCCCACCCACAGCCCTGGGGACCGCCACATCCCCAGGGCTAACGTTTAATCAAATTCTGGGGGCAGTCCGCTCCCCCCTCCGCCCCCGGGACTGCCACCTCCCCAGTTCCTCAGGGCACAATTTGAAATGAAATGCAGGGGAAGGGCACCTGCCCCCCCCAACAGCCCAGGGACCGCCACCTCCCGGGGTACAATATGTAATGAAATGCTAGGGACCGCCTGGCCTCCCTGCAACCCTGGGGACTACCATCTTCCCGGGGCTAAATTTAAATATGATATGAGAGGTCCATTTCGGACCCCCAGGGACCAGCACCTCTCTGGGGCTAAATAACTTGGAGTGGGGCAATGCGGCCCCTGAGGAGTAAATGATGGCCCTGGGGACCACCACCCCCACAGAGCCGGCTCCTGCTATGTCACAGAGTGACGACCACCGGGACATAGCTGTTTGCTCTGACTTGGCCGGAGCTTTGACAGATTCCGCCAAGTAAGAGCAAACACCCCGGTTCCAGCAAGTGAGAGCTGTCAAACAGCTCTGACTTGCTGGAAGCGGAGGTTTCCTCTGTTTCCCCGCCTGCACACATGCAGGCAGAGAAATAGAGGAAACCATTTCTCTCACAGACAGGGAGCTATATGTTTAGAAGCTCCCGCTCAGTGACAGCAAAGCTGGCTCCCGCAGGAGGTGGAGAGCCAGCTGAGACCGGTCTCCAACAACGGTAAATGGGTGCCCCGGAGTTCACCCAGGTGACATGGCTGAGCCCTGGGAGGTGGGGTCCCTGGGACTGAGATCGTCTCAGGAAGGAAGTCATGCAGCCCCCTCCCACCCAAAAAAATTCTAAATGATTAGGCTGGGCCCTGGGGAATGGGGTCCCTGGGGCCAGGTATTAAGTAGGGAAGGGAGATCGCATTGTCTGTCCCTCCCAAAAAAAATTAGTGTGTGGGGTCCCGGAGCCAAAATCAACCAGGAGAGTGGGTTCACTCAGACCGGTGGTCAAGTCCCAGTGCACATGGCAAAAGGCCGTGCACAGCGTGGGGTTGAGTGGTTAGGGTGGTTGGCCGCATCCCAGAAAAAAAGATTAAAAAAAGAAAAGGGGCCAAGGTAGGGGCACTCTGACCCCTTAGCTCTGGTGGTCCTGCCAGGGCAAGAAAGTATTTAAAAAAATGTTTGCTGCAAATTTGCAATGACATTGTGAATTTGCAGCACATATGTTTGAAAAACAAATGCAGTCTCCCAGCTCTTGTTTTAATAAAGTACCCAGGTGGGTCAGATCCTGGGGCATATAAAAAATAGGGCTTATGTATGCCTCCGGGGCCGCCACCTTCCTGAGGCTTATATTCAATAGTATGCGAGGTGCCGCATGACCCCCCGCACCCTGGGGACCACTACCTCCCTGGGGCAATTCATTTCTAATGAGAGGTGGCCCTGCAGCCCCGGGGGCCGCCAAGTCCCTGAGGCTGAGTGAAAATGACGTAGGGAGTCCCTTGTGGGGCTACCACCTCCCCAGGACAAGTTATTGCAAATAAGGGGGCCTCGTGCGCACCCTTCCCCCGCAGCCTTGGGGACCAGCACCTCCCTGGGGCTGAAATAAGATAATGAAGGGGTCTGTAGTGGACCCCTGGCCCTGGCCAAGTCAGAGCAAACACAACTCTACCCCCAGCAAGCGAGAGCTGCCAAACAATGGAGGTTTCCTCCATTTCCATGTCTGCAAGGATGCAGACAGGGAAACAGAGGAAACTAATGCGCCTGCAGACATGGAGTTGCATGTTTGGCAGCTCCCCGTCTGTGACAGCAATGCCAACTCCCACAGGAGTGGAAGAGCCGGCTGGGACCACAAGGGCATTTGTCCTCCTCTGCGGTTCCCAATAGTGGTGACTGGGTGCCCTGGGGAGGCACTCAGGTGACATGGCAGGGCCCCCGGGGGATGGGGTCCCCGGGGCAGAGATCGTCCAAGGGGTGGGGGGCCACATAGCCCATCTGCACCCACAAAAAATATGTTAAGGCCTGGAATTGGCCCAGAGAAGCAGCCCCCCCTCCCACATTAAGGAAAAAAATATTTTGAGGGCGGACCCCAGGGATGCAGTCTCAGGGGCCAAAATCTGCCTGGGAAGTGGTGACCTTGTTGCCCCCCATCTCCATTTAATGAAGGCTGGGCCCCAGCGGATGGTGTCCCCAGGGGCCTAGATCCCTAACCCCGTGGATAGGGTCACTGGGGCTGAAATGGGCCCAGGAGGGGGGGGGCTAAATGTTTAGGCTGGGCCCAGGGGAATGAGGTCCCCTCTGGCCAACCCCACTGCGCACAGCCAAAGGCTGTGCACGGCGGTGGTTGGACTAAAAAATAGTAATGAAAATTACTTTATGTAAAAAAAAAACCACAGAAGTTCACTGAACAAAAACAAAGGTTACATTATAGTTAGGAAACAGAATTAAAAAAACATAGAATTCACTTAAAAAAACAAGGCCCATATTTATACTTTTTTAGCGCCGCATTTGTGCCACTTTTTAATGCAAAAGCGGCGCAAACTTACAAAATACAATTGTAATTTGTAAGTTTGCGCCGCTTTTGTGCCAAAAGTTACGCAGATGCAGTGCTAAAAAAGTATAAATAAGGGCCCAAATGTTACAGGGACGTTATAGGTAGGTCCTGAATTTATTTGTACAAAACCAGGGAAATTCAGCAGTTATAGTTAGAGTTATTTCAAGTAACTATAACTCACGCCCTAAGGTGACTATAACTCATGCCTTTACCATGCACTTCTAATTACTCCACATATTACAGCACTCATGACAACGTTTATAATGTTATTATAATTATAAATTAAGCATTAGTAGTCAAATTAATGAGGAAAAAACTGTGCATGGTGGGGGCGTTAGTTATATTTACCTTAAGACGTGAGCCATAGTTACTTGAAATAACTCTATAACTGCTGAATTTCTCTGGTTTTGTGTGAGTAAATTCAGAACCTAATTATAATGTCCTGTAACCTTTGATTTTTTTTAAGTGAATTTCTATGGTTGTTTTTTAATTCTTTTTCGAGTGATAGTTTCTTAACATAAGTATAACTATAAGTATAACTACAACTGCTGAATATTTCTCTGGTTTTGTACAGGTAAAACATCAACTTAACAATAACGTCCCAGTAATATATATATATATATATATATATATATATATATATATATATATATATACACATACACACATAGCCCTTTCAGGGTTAGAGTGACGCATACATTATGCAAAAAAGAATAGAGAACTCTGTGTAGTTCCCAAGTTTAGGTGGAGAGCATCTCCAGTAAGGAGGACACTGCAACACCAGCGACACTCTAGATTTGCTCACCTCAAATGTCTGTTTATCTAGCAAAGTTTTTAAGCATAGGATCAGCACAGTGCTATCCACGCCGAGCTAGATAGGTACAAAGTATTTTGCCATTTGTACAGCAAAACCTTTAAGCATAGGATTGACACAGTTTCATCATCACCGACCTGTAAAATGACAAAAGCCATTCATCACCCCAGACACAGTATTACAGCTTTGACTGGTAAAATACCATCCAAGCCATCCTGGCATGAGTAAAAGGAACCCCTGACGTGTTTCGCTTTCATTAGAGCTCTTCAGAGGGGTTTAGCTTTGTCTAGACATAAGGGAGCACCCAGTATAAGTCCAAACAAAGCCCTTCCAGAGTTAGAGTGATGCATAAATTATGCAAAAAAGAATAAAGAACTCTGGGTAGTTCCCAAGTTTAGGTGGAGAGCAGCTCCAGTAAGGAGCACCCTGTAACACACACCAGTGACACTCTAGATTTGCTCACCTCAAATGTCTGTTCATCTAGCAAAGTTTTTAAGCATAGGATCAGCACAATGATATCCACACCGAGCTAGATAGGGACAGTCTGTTGCCATTTGTACAGCAAAATCTTTAAGTGTAGTATCCTTGCTGAGCTGTAAAATGACAAAAAACATTCACCACTCAAGGTGCAGAATTACAGCTTTTTACTTGTAAAATACCATCCACACGCAGGCACACACAAGCATGCACACACGTCATCTCATAAACAATGCACACACATGAGTGTGTTCACACATATCACAACAGTCAGAAACTTCAATTGCTGTCAGGTACAACTCCAAGATGGACAATAGCTTCTATGCTCTGTGAGGACAGGTGGACCTGGAAAGTGGGAGGTGTTAACTATCTTGGCCAACATAAATTGAACAGACAGGGCAAGCCCAGTCTCTATAGAGATGAGGAGGTGCTCTGTCAAGAAAAGTAAAAAAAATAGGACTGTATTATGCGCTTTCTAGCACAACTTTCAAATAAATGTTGTTTAAAAAGAGAGGCACATTTTTGAAATATTCCAATACTGTTATATTGTGGCAAGAAAACCTACCCCTGTACATAAGGTCTATGGTTAATTCATCCCAAAAACCTTTTAAAACCTGAAATTAAAATAGTGCAGTTTTAAGCACGATTTCCTCAGATAGTGGTTAAAATGTATTATATTCTAGAACGCTTCCCAGAGTTCCCAAATGCTATATTTCATTTCAGAGAAATTAGCTGTTCCCAAGTATCACCATGTAATTTTCACCAGGTTCTTGCATAGACCACTGTGCCTCTGGGAAGCGTTTGCCTCACCAGCCCAAGTTGGCCATCACCCCCCACCATTCCCCCAATACGATGGGTATTCAACACACATCCCAGATGTCTGGCTTATGCCCACATGCCAGCGGGGCCACCATAAAGACAGGATCAGTATTTCACCACAGTGCCCCCCTTCATGCGTGGGTTGGCCACTGGGCCACCACTTTACAAAAGTTGTCCTGATTCAAAAAGCGCCAGGCCCTCCTTTGCAACAACAGTGGTTACAATTATGCCAAGTGCAGCTACCCCTTAATAGAGAATGGCCAGAATTATGCCAGGGGTGGCCATCATAATTACCTATGAGGGCTCACCTAGCACAGTGTTGAGTAATGCAGAATTTGGCCGAGTTAGTGATTAGATATTTATGGCATAACACTTTGAACTTTACAGCTTCTAAGCACTACACGTTGGGAGTAGCAGGGTTCTCTTTAAAACATGAAATTAAGCATTGCTTCACATGAGTTTTCAAAAAGTGTGTCAGTGTTAATGGCTTGTGAATTCAATGAGGCCCAAAAGTGAGGAGACAAAGGGACAGCTTAGTTGCCACGTGCAGTTTGCTGCCCCCCAAATCACTGCTAGAGCACCCCATTACAGAGACATTTTAAGGCATGGGCAAAGTAGGCTCTGGTCCATGGCCCCAGCCTTTCAGGGGGTCCCTGATAGAGCCAACTCTGTTGTGTAGTCTTGCCCTAATGACCTTGAATAATTCTTAAACATATTGTTTTAAACACCATTTTTCTTTATTTTATTAGTTTATTTTTAATGTGTGAGATAGATTGGAGTCTGTAAGAGACATTATGTAGAAAAATGTTTATGTTTTTCAACACCATCCAACATCCATAAACAAAGTTTCGATCAAAACAGGACCTCACACATGAGAAAAGGGAGGGTGACACAGAGATTATTTGGGGTAATATTAGCAAGCTGCTGCTGTGTTTCAATATTGAAAACAAAGATCACTATCCCCGAATATTAGATGTAAACACATTTTGAATTTGGATCTATGTGCCTGTACACTGTCAGTGAACCAGGCCAAAGAGGGCAAAAAAAAGCTGAAACTGGATCATAAAACTGTTCCAAACATACAGAAAAAATGTATGAAAGCTTGTTTTTTTAGCGAGGATGGGGAAGTTCCAGAGGAAGGTCTGAAGAGACAGGAGGACAGGCAGGGAGGGAGGGGTTGTTGAGGAGAGTTGAATAGTTTCCAGTTCAGTTGTGAAAGTAGACACACAGCTATACAGGGAGTGCAGAATTATTAGGCAAATGAGTATTTTGACCACATCATCCTCTTTATGCATGTTGTCTTACTCCAAGCTGTATAGGCTCGAAAGCCTACTACCAATTAAGCATATTAGGTGATGTGCATCTCTGTAATGAGAAGGGGTGTGGTCTAATGACATCAACACCCTATATCAGGTGTGCATAATTATTAGGCAACTTCCTTTCCTTTGGCAAAATGGGTCAAAAGAAGGACTTGACAGGCTCAGAAAAGTCAAAAATAGTGAGATATCTTGCAGAGGGATGCAGCACTCTTAAAATTGCAAAGCTTCTGAAGCGTGATCATCGAACAATCAAGCGTTTCATTCAAAATAGTCAACAGGGTCGCAAGAAGCGTGTGGAAAAACCAAGGCGCAAAATAACTGCCTATGAACTGAGAAAAGTCAAGCGTGCAGCTGCCACGATGCCACTTGCCACCAGTTTGGCCATATTTCAGAGCTGCAACATCACTGGAGTGCCCAAAAGCACAAGGTGTGCAATACTCAGAGACATGGCCAAGGTAAGAAAGGCTGAAAGACGACCACCACTGAACAAGACACACAAGCTGAAACGTCAAGACTGGGCCAAGAAATATCTCAAGACTGATTTTTCCAAGGTTTATGGACTGATGAAATGAGAGTGAGTCTTGATGGGCCAGATGGATGGGCCCGTGGCTGGATTGGTAAAGGGCAGAGAGCTCCAGTCCGACTCAGACGCCAGCAAGGTGGAGGTGGAGTACTGGTTTGGGCTGGTATCATCAAAGATGAGCTTGTGGGGCCTTTTCGGGTTGAGGATGGAGTCAAGCTCAACTCCCAGTCCTACTGCCAGTTGCTGGAAGACACCTTCTTCAAGCAGTGGTACAGGAAGAAGTCTGCATCCTTCAAGAAAAACATGATTTTCATGCAGGACAATGCTCCATCACACGCGTCCAAGTACTCCACAGCGTGGCTGGCAAGAAAGGGTATAAAAGAAGGAAATCTAATGACATGGCCTCCTTGTTCACCTGATCTGAACCCCATTGAGAACCTGTGGTCCATCATCAAATGTGAGATGTACAAGGAGGGAAAACAGTACACCTCTCTGAACAGTGTCTGGGAGGCTGTGGTTGCTGCTGCACACAATGTTGATGGTGAACAGATCAAAACACTGACAGAATCCATGGATGGCAGGCTTTTGAGTGTCCTTGCAAAGAAAGGTGGCTATATTGGTCACTGATTTGTTTTTGTTTTGTTTTTGAATGTCAGAAATGTATATTTGTGAATGTTGAGATGTTATATTGGTTTCACTGGTAATAATAAATAATTGAAATGGGTATATATTTGTTTTTTGTTAAGTTGCCTAATAATTATGCACACCTGATATAGGGTGTTGATGTCATTAGACCACACCCCTTCTCATTACAGAGATGCACATCACCTAATATGCTTAATTGGTAGTAGGCTTTCGAGCCTATACAGCTTGGAGTAAGACAAAATGCATAAAGAGGATGATGTGGTCAAAATACTCATTTGCCTAATAATTCTGCACTCCCTGTAAAGATCAGTTTAGCAAACGAGGGAGACAGCCTTTCTATTTGCACGCGCTTTATGTGAATTAAAAGGCAGGGTGTCTCTCATGTTTGCTAAATTGTAACCTATTTTGTGTTTGCACTTAAAAATAAGCTTAGGTTTGTTTTTTTGTTTGTTGGTGCCTTTGTGCAAATTAAAAGATGATGGCAGGTAGCTGCAGTGCAGGGATGTTTAAAAATACAATTGAATGTCAGAGCGAGATTACTTTACCTAAAATTACGCCTTTCACCCATTCCTCCCCCAGTGAAACCCCCTCTGTCAGTTTTTGCAGATTACAATGCTCACAATTGGGTATCATGCTTCACATACTGTCTTCTGTTTCAAACACAGGATCAGCATGTACCCCAGGGAGGAGATTTTGGTGACTGTGAGCAGGATCTGAACTAAAGTGCACTGGTTGCACGCTAACTTCAAGCATGTGTGCTGCAACAGAAATAGTCACTTTAAGTTACTTATATTTAGGGTTAAAAGTGACATTGTGTCATGCCTTCGCAACCCAAGGCTAGACTGTCACAGACATTAAAGAGCAAACAAATAGCAGCTGTTAAAGTTAAAGAGAAGCCCAGAGACAGCTCTTAATAATTAACAGGCTTTTTAGCAGGATCGTGGCCGACAGGAGTCTTAATTAATAATGCGCATTGGGCACCCTTGGGCAAATGTGAGGAGAAAAGAACCATCTTTACAAGCCTGTTTATGGCATACAGCCTGGAGCAGTGATCTGGAGTTTGCATTCCTTAGTCTCCAGTCGGCACTGGGAGATTAGGTGAACTCACTGCAGACAGTAGCACCAGCAGGAATCAAAGAAGAAAGTAGTCCCACAACACACCAGATGAATAAACAAAGCTCAAGGATATAGTAGTTGGCCAGTGCTCCATGGGAGGGACAAAGAGGAACCATTGACCACTAGTCCAGAAGGATTTTAAATGACACTGAAACTAGCAAATTAAGGGGGTGATTCTGACCGTGGCGGACGGCGGTCGCCGCCCGCCAAGCGGTTCCCGCCGAAACACCGCTCCGCGGTCAAAAGACCGCGGCGGTCATTCTGGCTTTCCCACTGGGCTGGCGGGCGACCGCCGAAAGTCCGCCCGCCAGCCCAGCGGGAAACACCCTTCCCACGAGGAAGCCGGCTCAGAATGGAGCCGGCGGAGTGGGAAGGTGAGACGGGTGCAGTTGCACCCGTCGCGAATTTCAGTGTCTGCAAAGCAGACACTGAAATTCTTTGTGGGGCCCTCTTACAGGGGCCCCTGCAGTGCCCATGCCATTGGCATGGGCACTGCAGGGGCCCCCAGGGGCCCCACGCCACCCCATACCGCCATCCTGTTCACGGCGGGCGAACCGCCAGGAACAGGATGGCGGTATGGGCTGTCAGAATCCCCATGGCGGCGCAGCAAGCTGCGCCGCCATGGCGGATTCCCATGGGCAGCGGAAAGTCGGCGGTACACCGCCGGCTTTCCGCTTCTGCCCGCGGCTGTACCGCCGCGGTCAGAATGCCCAGCGGAGCACCGCCAGCCTGTTGGCGGTGCTACCGCCAACCTCCGCCATGGCGGTAATTACCGCCAGGGTCAGAATGACCCCCTAAATGCCTTTAAGCCCAATGAAGAAGTATACTTAAAAAGTATACAAGAGGTTGTACGCTTATACTCGACCTAAAAACAGCACCACATTCCAGGGGATCTTCTTTGAACAATTTATTTCACAATGAGAGTTGATGCACAAACCACAAACACGTTTCAGCCATATTAGTCTTTCTCACAGTTGGTGAGTCCGTTTTCTCTGTCAGTTTATATAGTTTAAGCACTACAGAAATTAGGCATTGTAGGACATGCGGTCCTATTGTGTAATGATAATCACAGTATGATTAACTTACATTTTTCCACATACATTCATCATATTATGTCAATTACAGACAAATGTATTATAAGTAAATCCATTCATTATGTTTCTGACTATGTCAGTTCATTCATATAGGCTCAGTGCCATTTAATTAATAATGAACTCATTACTCATAACTGACGCAGTCGGTCTCAGTGCCCATATCTCATGTTCATGAATATGAATCAATGATTCGGACATTGTGTTTCATTTTTCTTCTTCATATTCAATAACCAAGTAATTTATATAATTGTATTTTACTAATTGGCCATTTGTTTTTCATGTATTAACTACTTTTCCTAGTCTTTTTATTCTCCATTTAACCTGCTACATAATTAAGGACCAAATCATAATTTTCTTCGCTCATTCTGATCAAGGTGCTACCTCTTCCCATAATTTGTGTTTCAGAGTTGCTGCTTTATAGACAGCTGTTTCCAGATTGTTGTTAGTTTATCACCTTACTTTGTTTCTACAAATGAGAATACAATTCCTCATCAGCATTGAGGCCTTGTGGCATCTTTATGCAGAGTCTGATGATGACCTTCGATTTCATTCTGTGGAATTTTAAAATTCCATATCCTTCTCTTTCATCCTTGGGTATACTTGCTAAACTGTAACAACGCATAGTTTTCAACTGCTCATGTGTTGTTTGTCTACCATGTTTGGTTTACTATATTCACAAAATGACTCCTCACTAGTTTATCACAAAGTGATGGAAACTTTTTATTTGTAATTCTGGGTTTCTTGCTCACTAAGTAACTTAGTAGTTTCCAATGTTTAATTAAGATTTTATGTATCTCTGAACTTTCCTGACTGTATGTTAAAATCCCCTGTCATCCACCTCGTTATTGCTAGTTTGTTCTCAATGTTTGGGCTCTTTTGATGGATTTGGCTCATTCAGCACCTTGGTTTATGTAATTCCATCTGTATCCTCTCTTAAGGGATTTGTGCTTCACTTCCTCCATTTGCCTTTTTATCATTTGAGCAATTTCTCCTTACCCTCAAGTAATCATCATTTGGAATGCTTTTTATTAAAGTGCACAGATGGAAGCTGGTGCCATGTAAGATGCTGTTTGAGGTTGTAGGTTTACGATATAATGTTGTTTTAAAAAAAAAAAATCTATATACCTACCGTGGCAATCCCCAGGGGTGTGGGGGGAGGGGAGGATCGCGACCCACCACGCAAGGTAAATTAAGGCCCAGGAGGTGGCGGTTCGTTTAGTTTTTGCATGCCACTCAGGACCTGGCCCACCCAGGGGCTTCATTAAAACAAGTGGGAGACTGCGTTTGCTTTGTTCTTACATTTTTGCCATGAATTGTGACATTGTCAGAAATTTGCAGCAACATTTCTTTTAAAAAGTGCTTTTTTTGCCCTGGCTGGGTCCCTGTGGAACCCTAGCACCAAATCTGAGGGGTCAGGGTGTCCCTAACCTGCCCCTTTCTTTTTGTTCAATTTTTTTTTAGGGACTCAGCTGAAGGAGAGTTCCAAGATGTCTGCCAACACTTCTCGGTTGAAGTGTTGTCAGCCAACCAGAGCTCTGCAGATCTCTGCATGAGCGCTTATTATTCACAAAGTCGTTGGGGAGGTACTGTGGCCCTAAATATACAAATTATTACAATCTCTTAAACTTCTGAATGGATTTACACCAAATAACAAAAAGGGTAACCTGTGTACCCAAGGCTACCTTTCTGTCAAGTTTGGTATAATTCCATCCAGCAGTTCGGGCTGTAGTCAAAACTCCTATGAGAATTAACATGGGAAACGCATGTTAAATGACCCCTCTGTTTTTTCGGCCCCTGCTTGATGGGTCACCCCAAAATCTTCTGTGCACAACAAGAATCACTGGCACACCTTTTTTGAAGATTTACGGGCCAGATGTATCAAAAAAGCCTTTTGCGAATCGGTAATAGCAAATTTTAAGAAATCGCTATTTTTGATTCGCAAAATGCTATGTATCAGATTTGGTAATAGCGATTTTTTTTAAATCGCAAATGCTATTACCGAATCGCAAATAGCAATACAGCCCCCATTCACACCTTTGGGCCTGTAGGCCCATATTTGCAATTTTTTTGCATTTCCAAAATACCGAATTCCTTACTGGAATTTGCAATTTTGGAAATGCAAAAAACCAGGGTGCTGGGGGCCTAAGGCCCACTCTGCTGCACCCCAAAACGTTTTTTTGGACATGTAAGGCGCACACATGCCAAAGGGGCATGTGTGCGTTACATGTCAATTTTAAAAATGCATTTTTATAATTTGCACATGGTTACCACCAAGTTCTACTTGTTGGTAATTGCGATTCCTTAATGCCAAATTCGCATTAAGGAATTGCTTGATACATGTGGTTTATAAATCGCAAATAAGGATTCCTTATTTGCGATTTCTTATTTAGAGAATCGCAATTTGCGATTCTCTAAACGGGCTCGCAAATTTAAGGAATCGCTATTTTAGCGATTCCTTAAATTTGCATTGTGAATGCCTTTCATAAATACTGAAAGGCGTTTTTGCATTCGCAAACGGGTACTCGCACCGTTTGTGAATGCAAAAAGGCTTGATACATCTGGCCCTTAGTGAAGATTTGTCAAATGACACCAAAGGTATAGGCAAGTCAAAAAACGCTTTTTGTATGGCAATATGGTCCTCACTAAAAGAAAAAAAAATATATATATATATATATATATATATATATATATATTTATATATATACACACATACATTACCTACTGGCAGTCACCAATAGGTAGTTATAGTTAGCACCCATTGATAAATGTTCACTGGAGGAGGAACATTTCCCCTCCCAAGCACGATTCGGTAAACCAAGATCCAGTAGCGGATCGAGAGGAAACTATCACCTCAGCACCTCCTCAGGTAAGCCTCAGCGACCTGTCACAGGTGCCAATGGGGGGCAGAGACAGGTTGTTTGTTCACAACTGAAGGCAGTCTACATGCAATGTGTGGGTTCTTCAGACTATTCAGGAGAATATTCATCTGGAATTTTATCAGCCTCCATCCTAGCAGTGTCTCCCAGTACCACTGTTTTACCAACAACAGGCCTCTTTTATAGACTCAGAAATAGAAAAGTTGCTACGGAAATGCGCAGTGGCATATTGAGAGCCTCATCCTCATGGTTTCTGCAGCAACATCTTCTTGGTGCAAATGAAAGAGGAGGTCACAGGTTAGTGTTGAACTTGTGCAATTTTAATTTCAGGATTGTTTACAGACACTTCAAGATGGAGGAAATCCATCTTCTGAGAGATCTTCTCCAGGAAGGCATTTGGATGGTTCATTTGGACCTCAAAGACGCTTACCTGACTATTCACATTTTCCCTCCGCACAGACGTTTCCTACAGTTTCGATGGAGGGATCAGTGATTTGAGTATCTGTAGGAAGCTGGCTCTATATAACCTATATCAAAATGAGATATAGGGGGTCATTCTGACCCCCTCTGGCGGCGGAAGTCGCCCGCCTGGCGGGAACCGCCAGAAGACCGTACCGCGGTCAAAAGACCACAGCGGTCATTCTGACTTTCCCGCTGGGCTGGCGGGCGACCGCCAAAAGGCCGCCCGCACGCCCGCCCAGCGGGAAAGCCCCAGCAACGAGGAAGCCGGCTCCGAATGGAGCCGGCGGAGTTGCTGGTGTGTGATGGGTGCAGTTGCATCCGTCGCGATTTTCAGTGTCTGCCAAGCAGACACTGAAAATCTTAATGGGGCCCTGTTAGGGGGCCCCTGCAGTGCCCATGACAGTGGCATGTGCACTGCAGGGGCCCCCAGGGGCCCCACGACACCCGTTCCCGCCATCCTGTTTCTGGCGGTGAAAACCGCCAGAAACAGGATGGCGGGAAGGGGGTCGGAATCCCCATGGCGGCGCTGCTTGCAGCGCCACCGTGGAGGATTCTTTGGGGCAGCGGGAAACCGGCGGGAAAACGCCGGTTCCCCTTTTCTGACCGCGGCGGTTGGCCCTGGAAGCACCGCCAGCCTGTTGGCGGTGCTTCCTCCGTCCCCTGCCCTGGCGGTCTATGACCGCCAGGGTAGGAATCACCCCCATAGTGTGCACAGAGTCCAGGGGTTCCCCAAGAGGCTTGACAGAGGCAATAATGGATAATACTAATATTCTATTTCTGGTAGTGTGGTTGAGCAGTTAGGCTTATCAGAGGGTACTGTTAAGCATTAGTTGTACCCACACAAGCAATAAGTGAAAACACACACTCAGGCCCTCATTACAACCCTGGCGGTAAAGGCTGCTGACCGCCGTGCTGACGGCCGCCAACATATCGTGCCCGTTGCGAAAACCCGCTACAGGTATTATGACCTACACTTAGAAATCCTCCACTATACAGACACCCACACAAGTCCGCCACACCAAAGTTCAGTGATAAACTGGCAATAGCAAATCCCACACCGTTACACCAACAGGAATACGCCCACACTATCACAACCCACGAATCAACACGGCAGTCGTTCAACTGCGGCAATCCATTGCCGGTACACACCCCCGTGCTCAAAATACACACACACTTACAAAACACAACCACATTGGACAATTCAAAATACACATACCTGATACACATACACACACCACACCCACACACACACACCACTATAAAACACACACCCACATTACCCACAACCACTTACAACAACATTTTTGGAAGAAGCAGAGATACAGAAAAGCTACGAGAACACCGGCATTCAGAGGCATACAACACCATCACTCATTCACTATCCACACACATCAAAGAACACACCCCAACACATCACACCACACATCACATCAACCATCACCCACACCACATCATGGCACCTCAAAGACACCCCAGGTTTTCAGAGGAGGAGCTCAGGGTCATGGTGGAGGAAATCATCCTGGTAGAGCCACAGCTATTTGGATCACAGGTGAAGCACACCTCCGTTGCAAGGAAGATGGAGCTATGGCGGAGAATTGTCGACAGGGTCAATGCAGTGGGACAGCATCCAAGAACACAGGATGACATCAGGAAGAGGTGGAACGACCTACGGGGGAAGGTATGTTCCGTGGTATCCAGACACCAGGTAGCCGTATAGAGGACTGGCGGTGGACCCCCACATTCTCCCCCACAACTAACAACATGGGAGGAGCAAGTCTTGGTGATCATGCATCCTGGGGGCCTTGCGGAAGTAGCAGGAGGACTGGACTCTGGTAAGTCAAATCTTTACTATTCTATCCCCCCCACCCTAGCTGCATGCCATCACAAACTTCTACCCCTACCCTCACACCCATCACCCCAACACCTCACAGATACCCCACTATCACAACCCACACATCCAATATAAGGGTAGTTAGGGTGAGAGCAGCCGCACTTCCGTTGAGTAACAACACAAGTAATAAGAGAATCAGTGAAAATTAAACATTGGTGCTCGATGGGTCGGGTGCCTAACTCCCCTAATAGGCACAGATATGCATAACAGGTACACAATGGTAATAACAGCAGAATGACCCCGGCACACAGAATGGTATAGTCACAGTTCAAATAGAAGACAAGTGTCCCTGGTGTTCAGGTTCCGGACATGGGTAATAAATCTGAAGAGTCCTCAGTTGGTGATGCAAGTGTCTTTATTTGTAGGCCCAATTTGCCAAAGATTTACGTAGTCATCCAAGAACAGCCAACACGTGTTTCGTCACACAAGTGACTTTTTCAAGGCTGTAAAACAGTAAATGGTGGACACGATATGTGGGAGTAAACATGGGTAAGTAGGCTTGGTCTAAGTCCAAAGGGACAGGTGCCCGTGTAATACTTAACCCATGTGAGTGTGTACACACATTCATGCTCGTGACGTCAAATTGGGTAGGCATGGCAAACCATAGTGAAAATTGTGAACAGAAGTCCCATGTGTAAAGGAAAGGACAATTAGGAAGAGGAGAAAAGTGAAGAAGAAGAGAGCAACTCATTATTCGAAACCGTGTGTTGGATTGTGATAATAAACACCAAGTATTATCCCCAAGAGAAGTGATTCCTAGGTAAAGCCAAGACGGTGAAGTAATGGGAGAAGGAGGCTTATCAAGGCCTTTTTTGCTTACCTTCATTTACTGGATCGGCTTTTACCTACTGCCAACCATTCAACTCCTTATATCAGTTCCACCCACTACTTACCTTCCTGGCCAACTGGCCCAGGTATGACTGGTTACCTCCGTACCCAACTCTTGTATGCACTTACCTCCTTTCTCCCATTACTTCACCGTCTTGGCTTTACCTAGGAATCACTTCTCTTGGGGATAATACTTGGTGTTCATTATCACAATCCAATACACGGTTTATGTAAACGGTTTATGTAAACTCATGCCTGTATTTATATCCACCATATTAATTCTGTGCTAGTACTTACTCTTCTAGGACCGTACAATACTCGTTTACATTGTATTCCCCTAATGGACAGCATTGAGATTGATTATGCTAACATTAGTTTGTACATATTAAAATTGCCTTGTTTAATATCTTCCTTAACCATCTATGGCACCAGCATGTCCACTACTATAGGTTCCTTTTCTTTTTCTTTCTCTCAACACAATTTTTTCATCACTTGTTAACCATTCATATTCCACTAACATTTACCATACTTTATTAATGTACTTAGCCATCTTAAGATGGCCGCCACATTCCGTCTATACACTCACTTCCGACTCAGTTAGTCCTTTTGCCCTGTCACTGCCCATCAAACATACTTAATTGCACGAGCGCGGCTACATCGGTTTCACCGAGACGCGCTTCTTTGGCAGACTGCGACCGGCTCATTATCCCACCAGGTAAGCTTCGACCCGCTTCCACGCGGATGTCGCGCTTGACTCGCACGTCTCCTTTTGTTTTTACTGAGTACATTGCGCTTTTCCTATTTTCAAGTACCACCTCGACTCTTCAACAGACGTTTAATACTGGCTTTCATGTCCCCCTTTTGCTGTTATACGCTACCGGACTGTTTTACAATCCTCATTCCCACTAGCTTACACTTACCTCTCTCTCCGGTCACACGTTAGGGGCAGACTGTTACTGGCGACTGACGTACCCCCTGGGTCACTGCGCCCTCTCAGAATTCATTTCACCTTACTTATCCAGGGAACTTCCCTTTTTTATTCAACTTGGGCCTATTGCTTTTCACCTCTGGCCTTCCCATGCGCTCATTACTTACGGGGTTACTATCCAATCCCTTAGCCCAAACGTCCAGTAGCTTTTATTACTATACTTTACCTTTCACAATCTCACGTCTTTGTGCTATTTAGCCTACTTATATGCCCTGTACGACACTCCCTCTTACCAATATCGACTTACTCATCTTGGTATGCTTACATATGCTCGTATTTTGCTCACTTTTACCTCACCTACGAGTTGGATTCCCTTTGAGACCAACGGACTTGTTTAACTGTTCTACATATATGCCGCATTATTATCTCACCAGCATTTCCTGCCTTATCTTTCTTGGTTGCCCATAGGTTTATTTAATTGATGCAACGAGTCACTACAATTGATCTTTTTTCCTCACATTTACCTTGTTACTCACGCAGGGTCCCCAACTGAGGCTTATCAAGGCCTATTTTGCTTACCTTCATTTACTGGATCGGCTTTTACCTACTGCCAACCATTCAACTCCTTACATCAGTTCCACCCACTACTTACCTTCCTGGCCAACTGGCCCAGGTACGACTGGTTACCTCCGTACCCAACTCTTGTATGCACTTACCTCCTTTCTCCCATTTCTTCACCGTCTTGGCTTTACCTAGGAATCACTTCTCTTGGGGATAATACTTGGTGTTCATTATCACAATCCAACACACGGTTTCGAATAATGAGTTGCTCTCTTCTTCTTCACTTTTCTCCTCTTCCTAATTGTCCTTTCCTTTACACATGGGACTTCTGTTCACAATTTTCACTATGGTTTGCCATGCCTACCCAATTTGACGTCACAAGCATGAATGTGTGTACACACTCACATGGGTTAAGTATTACACGGGCACCTGTCCCTTTGGACTTAGACCAAGCCTACTTACCCATGTTTACTCCCACATATCGTGTGCACCATTTACTGTTTTACAGCCTTGAAAAAGTCACTTGTGTGACGAAACACGTGTTGGCTGTTCTTGGATGACTACGTAAATCTGTGGCAAATTGGGCCTACAAATAAAGGCACTTGCATCACCAACTGAGGACTCTTCAGATTTATTACCCACGTCCGGAACCTGAACACCAGGGACACTTGTCCTCTATTTGAACTGTGACTATACCATTCTGTGTGCCGGGGTCATTCTGCTGTTAACCCACACATCCCAATACTAAGCCCTGCATGTGACAACAATGCATGGACACCCATCACAGACCTGCATGGACACCCATCACCAAAGCATGTCCAGTAGAGAGACTTAGCTAGGGCACACAATCACCACTCACACAAGGGCCAAGGCGATAATGCAAGCACAGGAGTAGAGGGAAACTCACCCATTGCACAAGATGGCACACACAAATACAATACCTATGCATTTAAACCCCAACAGGACCCCTACCCAGCGTCACCAGACAGGAGGTGCCAGCCCTATCCAGTCCCCCCAGAGAAGAGGCCCACAGCAGCTCTGCAAGCCTGGATCAAGATGACCAGCCTGGCCCATCAGGGACCTCTGGACAGTTGGTTCCCCTACCACAGACCCAAACCACCACTGAACCTCCCCCCTCAGGAAACACCACCACAGCACCCACCCAGCGGGCCTATGCCACTGTCCCCAGGACACGTCAATCGGCAGTGTGTCCACCACTACAGGGAACCCAGGCAAACCTACCAACCCAGGACAATCAGGGACCTGATCAGTGGCAGTGGGCACACGGTCAAGGGGACAGAGGCACAGGACAACAGGGAAGCTGGGAGGACTGCTGTGCGACAGGCGGAGGACAGGCCCAGGGAAGTCACTCTCCACGAGGCACTCTCCAACATCATGGGACCATACCACCATTCCCAGGAGACTATGGGCATGGTACAGGCCAAGTTTCAGGAGACCCAGCGGCTGCAGGAGGAACAGTACCTGGGTATCAGGGAGGACTTGAAGTCCATTAACCGCTTCTATGCCTTGGACGAGATGACCTCGTCCAAGGCTACAGTTCCCCTGTGCCTTGGACGAGATCATCTCGTCCATGGCACAGGGGAACTTGGGCGAGCGCTAGCGTGCCCCCCGTGCACCCCCCTCCCCCCCCAAGGCGGGGATGGAAGGGGAAGACCTTCCCCTTCCACCCCGACCCCCCCCACCCCCCCTGTGACATCAGCGCGCGAGCGCGCGCTGATTAGTCACAGGGGCCTCCCCCATCGCGCTGGAAGCAGAGCGATTGCTAAGCATTTCTCTTTCAATCACGTGGGGGAGGCCCAGAGAGCTTCAAAGGGAAGGAAATGTATTTCCTTCCCTTTGAAGTCTCTCCGAGGGTTTCAAAAGGCAGATTGCTTGCAATCCGGCTTTTGAAACCCCACTAGACAACAGGGATTTTTTTTTTTTTGGTGATATTGTGATAAGGGAGCGACCCCTTGGGCAAGGGTCGCTCCCAGGGGGGGCATGTTTTCGTGAAGGCCTTTTCTGCCCCCAGGGGGGGCAGAAACCTCTAGGCACCAGGGATAATTTTTATTTTTTTTACGTTTTGTTTTTGTTTTTTTTAGGTGGGGAGCGACCCCTTAGGCAAGGGTCGCTCCCCTTGGGGGGAAATTATATTTTGGCCATTTCTGCCCCCCTTGGGGGCAGATTGGCCTACTTTGATGAGGCCAATCTGCCCCCAAAGGGGGTTGAAACCACTAGACACCAAGGAGTTTTTTCTTTGCGTGAATTTCACGCAAAGGGAGCGACCCCTTAGGCAAGGGTCGCTCCCTTGGGGGGGCAATTTATTTTAGGCCATTTCTGCCCCCCCACCCCCTATTATTAGGCCGATCTGCCCCCAGGGGGGACAGAAACCTCTATGCGCCAGGGGATTTTTTTTTTGTTTTTTTTTGTTTTTTTAGAGATGGGGAGCGACCCATCAGGCAAGGGTCGCTCCCCTGGGGGGCAAATTGTATTTAGGCCATTTCTGCCCCCCTTGGGGGCAGATTGGCCGATTTTAGGTCAATCTGCCCCCAAGGGGGCAGAAACCACTAGGCACCTGGAATTTGTTTTTTGGCGCCAATGTCACGCAGGGGGAGCGACCCCGTAGGCCGGGGTCGCTCCCAGGGCGGGGTGGTTGAGGGGGGCAAATTTATTTTAGGCCATTTCTGCCCCCCCTTGGGGCAGATCGGCCTATTATTAGGCCGATCTGCCCCCGGGAGGGCAGAAACCTCTAGGCGCCAGGGCAAAATTTTTTTTTGTGTTTTTTTTTTTGTTTGTTTGTTTTTTTAGAGATGGGGAGCGACCCATCAGGCAAGGGTCGCTCCCCTGGGGGGCAAATTGTATTTAGGCCATTTCTGCCTCCCTTGGGGGCAGATTTGCCGATTTTAGGTCAATCTGCCCCCAAGGGGGCTGAAACCACTAGGCACCTGGGATTTGTTTTTTGGCGCCAATGTCACGCAGGGGGAGCGACCCCGTAGGCAAGGGTCGCTCCCGGGGGGGGGGGGTTGGGGGGGCAAATTTATTTTAGGCCATTTCTCCCACCCCGGGGGCAGATCTGCCTATTATTAGGCCGATCTGCCCCCGGGGGGGGGCAGAAACCTCTAGGCGCCAGGGCAAATTTTTTTGTGTGTTTTTTTTTTTTTTTTTTTTTTTTTTCAGAGATGGGTAGCGACCCATCAGGCAAGGGTCGCTGCCCTGGGGGGCAAATTGTATTTAGGCCATTTCTGCCCCCCTTGGGGGCAGATTGGCCTATTTTAGGTCAATCTGCCCCCAAGGGGGCAGAAACCACTAGGCACCTGGGATTTCTTTTTTGGCGCCAATGTCATGCAGGGGGAGCGACCCTGTAGACAGGGGTCACTCCGGGGGGGGGGGTTGGGGGGGGCAAATTTATTTTAGGCCATTTCTGCCCCCCCTGGGGGCAGATCGGCCTATTATTAGGCAGATCTGCCCCCCGGGGGGGGCAGAAACCTCTAGGCGCCAGGGGAAATTTTTTGTTTGTGTTTTTTTGTTGTTTGTTTGTTTGTTTTTTTAGAGATGCGTAGCGACCCATCAGGCAGGGTCGCTGCCCTGGAGGGCAAATTGTATTTAGGCCATTTCTGCCCCCCTTGGGGGCAGATTGGCCGATTTTAGGTCAATCTGCCCCCAAGGGGGCAGAAACCACTAGGCAACTGGGATTTGTTTTTTGGCGCCAATGTCACGCAGGGGGAGCGACCCCGTAGGCAAGGGAGGTTTGGGGGGGGGGCAAATTTATTTTAGGGCATTTCTGCCCCCCCCTCCCGGGGCTGGCTGAGCTAGAGGCCAAACTCCACAGGGAGGCACTTTGCAAAAAACACCTCTGTTTTCTGTGAAAAAATATGTTGTGTCCACGTTGTGTTTTGGGCCATTTCCTTTCGTGGGCGCTAGGCCTACCCACAGAAGTGAGGAACCATTTTTATCGAGAGACTTAGGGGAACGCTGGGTGGAGGGAAATTTGTGGCTCCTCTCAGATTCCAGTACTTTCTGCCACAGAAATGTGAGGAACATGTGTTTTTTTTAGCCAAATTTTGAGGTTTGCAAAGGATTCTGGGTAACAGAACCTGGTCCGAGCCCCGCAAGTCACCCCTCCTTGGACTCCCCTAGGTCTCTAGTTTTCAGAAATGCACAGGTTTGGTAGGTTTCCCTAGGTGGGGGCTGAGCTAGAGGCCAAAATCCACAGGTAGGCACTGTTTTCTTTAAAAAAATGGGATGTGTCCACGTTGCGCTTTGGGGCGTTTCCTGTCGCGGGCGCTAGGCCTACCCACACAAGTGAGGTATCATTTTTATCGGGAGACTTGGGGGAACGCTGGGTGGAAGGAAATTTGTGGCTTCTCTCAGATTCCAGAACTTTCTGCCACAGAAATGTGAGGAACATGTGTTTTTTTAACCAAATTTTGAGGTTTGCAAAGGATTCTGGGTAACAGAACCTGGTCCGAGCCCCGCAAGTCACCCCTCCTTGGATTCCCCTAGGTCTCTAGTTTTCAGAAATGCACAGGTTTGGTAGGTTTCCCTAGGTGCCGGCTGAGATAGAGGCCAAAATCTACAGGTAGGCACTTCGCAAAAAACACCTGTTTTCTTTCAAAAATTTGGATGTGTCCACGTTGCGTATTGGGGCGTTTCCTGTCGGGGGCGCTAGGCCTACCCACACAAGTGAGGTATCATTTTTATCGGGAGACTTGGGGGAACATAGATTAGCAAAACAAGTGTTATTGCCCCTTGCCTTTCTCTACATTTTTCCTTCCAAATATAGGAGAGTGTGTAAAAAAGACATCTATTTGAGAAATGCCCTGTAATTCACATGCTAGTATGGTCACCCCTGAATTCAGAGATGTACAAATAACCACTGCTCCTCAACACCTTATCTTGTGCCCTTTTTGGAAATACAAAGGTTTTCTTGATAGCAATTTTTTACTCTTTATATTTCAGCAAATGAATTGCTGTATTCCCGGTATAGAATGAAAACGCACTGCAGGGTACAGCTCATTTATTGGCTCTGGGTTCCTCGGGTTCTTGATGAACTTACAAGCCATATATATCCCCGCAACCAGAGGAGTCCAGCAGACGTAACAGTATATTGCTATCGATAATCTGATATTGCAGGGAAAAGTTACAGAGTAAAACGTAGAGAAAAATTTATGTTTTTTTCACCTCAATTTCAATATTTTTCTTTTTCAGTTGTTATTTTCTGTAGGAAACCCTTGTAGGATCTACACAAATGACCCCTGGCTGAATTCAGAAGTTTGTCTACTTTTCAGAAATGTTTAGGTTTCTGGGATCCAGCATTGGTTTCATGCCCATTTCTGTCACTGACTGGAAGGAGGCTGAAAGCACAAAAAATTGCAAAAATGGGGTATGTCCCAGTAAAATGCCAAAATTGTGTTGAAAAATTGGGTTTTCTGATTCAAGTCTGCCTGTTCCTGAAAGCTGGGAAGCTGCTGAGTTTAGCACCGCAAACCCTTTGTTGGTGCCATTTTCAGGGGAAAAACCACAAGCCTTCTTCTGCAGGCACTTTTTCCAATTTTTTTGAAAAAAACTAAATTTTCCCTGTATTTTGGCCAATTTCTTGGCCCCCTTCGGGGGAACCCACAAAGTCTGGGTACCTCTAGAATCCCTAGGATGTTGTAAAAAAGGACGCAAATTTGGCTTGGTTAGCTTATGTGGACAAAAAGTTATGAGGGCCTAAGCGCGAACTGCCCCAAATAGGCAAAAAAAGGCCTGGCACAGGAGGAGGAAAAGGCCTGGCAGCGAAGGGGTTAACACCACCCTAGTCACCATTGCAGGGGTGCTGTCAGACATGGCCAACACCATGAGGGAGACAATGGCATACCACTGGGCCACTGACACCAGCCCGAACAATGAACAGCCCTCCACGTCCGCCGGCGCTAGTGGACAGGAGGTCCCGCCACAGGACTAATAGGCCACCAGCACCCCACTCCTGCAGAAGGAGAACCACCCCACAAACAGTCCCTGCGATCCAGGCACAAGACAGAGAACATTGCCAAGACTCCCACCAGGAAATAAGTCTCTCCTGATTGTCACCCTTCTGTCCCACTATGTCACCCTAACCACCTTGAACTGCCATTGCTCCACTTCCTATGCCCCACTGGACAATGCACCTGTGATCCAAAGAGACTGGACTCTACCATGGATATTCCTCCACCATCAAACCAGCCCATTGCACATCCCCCTCCACTTATTAGCACTTAAATAAACCCCCTCGAATCACAAAACAATCTGGAGTCAGTCTGTACTTTCACAAATGTGTTATTACAACCCATTTGACAAATAACATAGTAAATGTTCATTTGCACATACCAAAGTATGACAGTTGTTGGGCAGCAGTGAACATAGCAGAATGTGGTACACAGATCTGTGAAAAGGAAAGCCAAAGTGAACTGTCAGGGTCCCTGCACAGAGGTAGTAAGGCAGACTTATACAAAGTCCTACAGTAGACTGATTTGAGATGAGCAGTGCCAGTCTCTTACCTGTGTGTCACTGGAAGTACTGCATGATGATGTTGTGCCTCAATATCTTCTTCTTCTGCCTCCTCTTCCTCACTCTCCACAGGCCCCACAGCTGCCACAAGACCAACATCAGGCCCATCCTCCTGCAGAAAAGGCACCTGGCGTTGCAAACCCAGGTTGTGCAACATACAGCATGCCACGATGATCTGGCACACCTTCTTCGATGAGTAGTATAGGGAGCCACCTGTTAGATGGAGGCACCGGAATCTGGCCTTCAGGAGCCCGAGAGTCCGCTCTATAATCCTCCTAGTTAGCCCATGTGCCACAGTGTAGCATACCTCTGACCTTGTCCTGGCATTCCTCACTAGGGTCAGTAGCCATGACAGGTTGGGGTAACCAGAGTCACCTGCAAATTTTGAGGGATATCTGTTAGACATACACCAACCCTTAGGGACTATCCCATACCCAGACACCTATTCATACTGTGTGGGGACCTTGGGCTCACCTATTAGCCACACACGCTGCCTCTGGAGTTGCCCCATCACATAAGGGATGCTGCTATTCCTCAAAATGTAAGCATCATGCATACAGCCAGGATACTTGGCATTTACATTCACATGAGAGATGTACTGGTCTGCCAAACACACCATCTGCACATTCATTGAATGGCAGCTTTTACGATTTCTGTACACCTGTTCATTCCTGCGGGGTGGACAAATGCCACATGTGTACCATCAAAGGCACCAATGATTTTGGGGATATGTCCCAGGGCATAGAAGTCAGCTTTCACTGTGGGCAAATCTTCCACCTGGGGGAAAAAGATGTAGCTGTGCATGTGTTTCAGCAGGGCAGATAATACTCTGGACAACACGTTAGAAAACATTGGCTGTGACATCCCTGATGCCATGGCCACTGTTGTTTGAAAGGAACCACTGACCAGAGCACTGACAGGACCTGCACTAGAGGGGGGATACCTGTTGGATGGCGGATAGCTGACATCAGGTCTGGCTCCAATTGGGCCCACGGTTCTTGATCAAGTCTGTAGGTGATAATGATACGTCTGTCTTCCATTGTGGACTGGTCCAGCAGGGGTCTGTACACCAGAGGATGGTGCCATCTCATCATCTGCCCCAGCAGATGTGCCCTATGGAGGAGAATGGTGAGGAGGGTGGGCATCTCCTTCGCCCCAGGCACCTCAGGCCCTGCCCCAGTCAGTCCTGCTGCCCTCAGTGAGGAGGCTATTCACCTCCTGAGATCCCTCACTGTTGGGCAGTCAACCATTTTGAATGCCATCCAGGGTGTCGAGAGGCATTTGCAGCAAACAAATGCATACCTGGTGGGCATTCATTTTGGCGTGGCGGCCCAACAGAGAGAATTTCAGGCTCTGGTCTTAGCATTGATGGCAGCCATTGTCCCTGTGTCCAGCCTCCCCTCCAACCTCCACTACCCCTATCCAATCCCCTCAACCTCAGGCTATCCCAAGCACACCATCAGGCCAGCATACACACACATATCAACACACAAAAGTGGCTCAGCAAACATAAGCACCACACAGCCCACACGCACTCACACAAGCCCCATACCCATGCAGACACACCAACATCCACTGCCTCCACTATGTCCCCCTCCTCCATGTCCTCCACCTCCCTCCCAGTCTTGTCCCCACTCACACCTGCATGCACTACATCCTCAGCCAGTACCTCCATCACCAGCACGCCCATCACCACACACCGCTCATGTGCAATCACCACCCCTGCTACCATTCACATGTCCCCTGTGTCCTCTCCCAGTGTGTCTGTAAGCCCTCCTCCCAAAGTACAGAAATGCCGGAATACACCCACTCAACAGCCATCCACCTCACAACAACCTCCAACCCATGCACCTTCACCCAAACTCAGCAGACCTCCTCCAACCACTACCTCTTCTTCCACTCCCAAACCCCCTCCATCTTTCCGTCCCAGTGTGTCTAAGAAACTTTTCCTGGCTACCATTGACCTCCTCCCTACACCTCCCCCCGTCCTTACCCTAGGGCCAGGTTGTCTAGAGCCCTGACCAACACCTCAGTCTCCAAATCCTCGTCCAGTGTGGTCCCTGCAAGTCCAGGAACATCGAAGGGGGCACCCATCAGGGCTGCCAGTGTGCCACCTAGTGAAGCCAAGGACCACCCTATTCCCCCACCTGCCTCACCCAGTACCAAAAAAGACAGTGCCAAGGTCCCAGCAGTGACTTCCAAAGTGGGGAATGGACACAAGAGCAAAGGGAAGTCACCTCAGGACATGGAGCCTCCGGGTGAGGGACTGGTGTCTCCCCTTCCGCAAGACAGCCCAGCAACCTGTACCGCAGTGAGCACTGCCCCAAAGACCGCCACCTGCATCGCCATCTGCACCGCCACCTGCACGGCAGCTGCCTCAACTACAGTCACCAGCATCATGCTCAGTGGGCAACCTTCTGAGGCTGCAGGAGATGGCCTGGTGTCTCCCTCCACAAGTGCAGATATCTGTACCACCGGCAGCATCTCTGCTGCAGACACCACCTCAGCCACCGCCACCTTCCCCACGACGTGCCGAGTCAGTGCCACTACAGCGGACATCAGCAGCATCCCCAGTGGGCAGCCTTCCGAGGCTGCAGAAGACGGCTTGGTCTGGTGTCTCCCTCACAAGTGCAGACAGCTGCACCACGGGCAGCTTCTCCACCGCAGACACCGCCGCAGCCACCGCCGCAGCCACCGCCACCTGCCCCGTGACGTGCCCAGCCAGTGCCACTACAGCGAACATCAGCAGCACCCCCAGTGGGCAGCCGTCCGAGGCTGCAGGAGACGTCCTGGACCCTGCACATACTACATGAGGCACCACCACCAGCACTGGCACTACCAGCAGTTTGCAGCCTCAGTCGTCGCAAGGAGGAGTGTGGCTCTGCCTGGAGTATCGTGCTACCTGTTACCGGTAAATTTCGTGGCTCAGACACCCATGTGAGGGAATGGGAACTGTCACACCCCTGGTGCAGCATCACTGGCACCAAGCCCCCTCCAGAACCAGTGGAGAACAGCATCCACTACCCCAGTCCTTGGCAGGATGAAGCACTCTGGGAACCAGGCCCCCTCCAGAACCAGTGGAGAACAGCATCCACTCACCCAGTCCTTGGCAGGATGAAGCACTCTGGGCACCAGGTGCCCTCCAGAACCAGTGGAGAACAGCATCCACTTGTAAGACTGTGGCTTTGCACTCCCCAGGACCAAGCAGTGGGCAACCCACCCACTTGAGAGACTGTGGCTTTGCACTCCCCAGGACCAAGCAGTGGGCAACCCACCCACTTGAGAGACTGTGGCGTTGCACTCCCCAGGACCAAGCAGTGGGCAGTGAACCCACTTGAGAGACTTGAGAGACTGTGGCTTTGCACTTCCCAGGACCAAGCAGTGGGCAAACCACCCACTTGAGAGACTGTGGCTTTACACTCCCCAGGACCAAGCAGTGGGCAACCCACCCACTTGAGAGACTGTGGCTTTGCACTCCCCAGGACTAAGCAGTGTGCAGTGAACCCACTTGAATGACTTGAGAGACTGTGGCTTTGCACTCCCCAGGACCGAGCAGTTGGCAGTGAACCCACTTGAGTGACTTGAGAGACTGTGGCTTTGCACTCCCCAGGACCAGGCAGTGGGCATGGAGCCCCTTCGAGGAGCAGTGGCGTCGTCCCATCATCTGGCTGAGGTGCCCCCCCCTCCCCTTCCTTCTGAGGTACCTGTTTTTTTTCCAACCTGATGCCCCTGCAGTGTTCTCTCCGTTTTGAGGCAGGTGTCATATGTGGGCTTCGCCCATGCTTTTTGGGACCACAGGTCCACGGACATTTAATGGGACAGTGTACGGACTTGTGTACTTGCTGTAAATATTTGTATATACTGATGATTTGAAGTTATCTTGGGCTATCTGATTGTTCGATTATTACACTCGTTAAACTCATTTCATTTGGTCCTTGCGTTCTTCCAGGGGGTGACGGGGTGTATCAGTGATGTTACTGGATGTATGTGTGTATATGTTGTTGTGGGTGGGGGGTGGGGGTGTTGCGTGTGTGTGTCACTCTCTTTTTCCTCCCCCCTCCCCATTGTTCTAGGTGCAGTACTCACCGTCGTCGTCGCCGTCTTTGATGTTCCTGGTAGATGGTACATGGGCAGGACCTGTAACTCGGGCTCCACAGCGACCTGGTTCCTCGTTGGGTGTCGAAAGGTGAGTGGTTTCCCTTCTGTGTACTGTTTCCGCCGCGCTTTTGATGGCGTTGGTACCGCCCTAGAAAAGCTGGCAGATTGGTGCCTTGTAATAGTGTGAGTGGTACATTGTCTTCCGCCAGTTTGTTGATGGTTACCGCAGCGGTGTTTGTTTCTACCGCCGTGGCGGTCGGAGTGTTAAAGTGGCTGTCTGTGTTGGTGGCATCCACCATGGTCGTGATTCCATTTTTTTTACCACCGGCATGTTGGAGGTATTACCGCCGCTTTATCACCGACCGCCAGGGTTGTAATGAGGGCCTCAGTGACTTAACTCCAAGCCAATATGTATTTTATATAGAAAAATATCCTTTTTTAGTTTATTTTTAGAACCACAAGACTCATTTAGCAGGTAAGTACATTAAATGAAAGCTACTTTACACAGTAATACGTAGAACTTTCAATGGAATCAACAATGTCCACAGTTTTCTTTAAAATGCTATTTTAAAAGTGTACAGTGCAATTTTTAACAGTTCCTGGGGAAGGTAAGTGAAGCACAGTTTTTGAGGTAAGTAACAAACTTACAGGTTCAATCTCCTGGGCATAGGTAGCCCACCATTGGGGGTTCAAGATATCCCCAAACACCCAGAACCAGCAACACAGGGCAGGTTAGGTGCAGAGGTCAAACAGGTGCCAAACAAATGGGGGCCCCTATGGACACAGGGTTTTTACTCCGTTTCCGGTCTGCTTGCAGGTAAGTACCCGCGTTGTCGGGGGGCAGACCAGGGGAGTTTGGAGGAGCGCTGGAGGGGCCCCAAGTAGGCACAAAAACCACACCCTCAGCGACACAGCTGCGGCCGGGTGCAGTCTGCCACGAGGGCGTCGGGTTCTCAATAGAACACAATGGAGGGACCCGGGGCTCACTTAGGCGCTGCAGGCAGGGCACAGGGGGTCCTCTCGGGCAAGCCACCGACTGGACAAGGGTGAGTGCCGCCTGCTGGTCGTTGCTGCACTTGTGGTCGGTTTCTCTCAGGCCTGGGGACTGCAGGTGCAGTGCTTCTCCTGGCGTCGGATATCTTCGTCCCGGGCAGTCGCGGTCAGGGGGTTCTTCGGGATCCTCTCTGCAGGCATTGTCGTGGGGGTGCAGAGAGGTCAGCCCAGGGTAGACACGTCTTCAAAGTTGCCTGGGGATCGTCTCTGGCTAGTTGGTTTCTCTGGACACGGGCCCGGGGGCATTGGGTGCAGAGTAGTTGGACTCCCGCTTCTGGAGTGAGGTGAGAGTCCCTTTAAGGATGGTTTCTTTGTCTTCTTTTTGGACAGATCCGCTGTCCATGGGAGTTTCTTGGTCCTCGGTAATGCAGGCAGTCAGCTGGAGGCTTTTCAGGGGTCGCTGGTCCTGTAGAACGCGTTGCTTCTTTTCTTGTAGCTTTTCGAAGCAGGAGACGGGCCGGTAGGGCTGGTGCCGAGTCAGTTTTTGTCTCCTTCTCTTCTTTGTGGGGTTTTCCGCTCAGCAGTCCTTCTTCTTTCTTGAGGTCAGCAGGAATCTCAAGAGCTGGGTTCAGGGTCGCCCCTAAATACTAAATTTAGGGGTGTCTGTGGGTCAGAGGGCAGTAGCCAATGGCTGCTGTCCCTGAGGGTGGCTACACCCTCCTTGTGCCCACTCCCTCTGGGGAGGGGGGCACATCCATATCCCTATTGGTACTAATCCTACAAAGCAAGAAGGAGGATTTCTCAAGGAGGGGGTCACTTCAGCTCTGGACACCTTAGGGGTGGTCCTGGCTGAGGGAAGGACTCTTTCTTGTTTTTCTCATTATCCCTCCGGACTTGCCGCCAAAAGTGGGGGCTCATCTGGGGGGGGCGGGCATCTCCACTAGCGGGAGTGCCTTTGGGCACTGTAACAACAGGCTTGAGCCTTTGAGGCTCACCGCCAGGTGTTACAGTTCCTGCAGGGGGAGGTGTGAAGCACCTCCATCTAGGACAGGCTTTGTTTCTGACCACAGAGTGCACAAAGGCACTCACCCATGTGGTCAGAAACTCGTCTGGAAGTGGTAGGCTGGCACAGACCGGTCAGCCTCGCACTAGCAGTTGGGCTAACATACAGGGGGCATCTCTAAGATGCCTTCTGTGTGCATATTTCAATAAATCCCACACTAGCATCAGTGTGGGTTTATTATGCTGAGAAGTTTGATGCCAAACTTCCCAGTATTCATTGTAGCCATCATGGTGCTGTGGGGTTCGTAATGACAAACTCCCAGACCATATACTCAGTATGGCTACCCTGCACTTACAATGTCTAAGAATTGACTTAGACACTGTAGGGGCATAGTGCTCATGCAGCTATGCCCTCACCTGTGGTATAGTGCACCCTGCGTTAGGGCTGTAAGGCCTGCTAGAGGGGTGACTTACCTATGCCACAGGCAGTGGTTTGTGGGCATGGCACTATGAGGGAAGTGCCACGTCGACTTTGTCTTTTCTCCCCACTAGCACACACAAGCCTCAAAGCAGCGTGCATATACTGAGTGAGGGGTCCCTGAGGGTTGCATAATACATGCTGCAGCCCTTAGGGACCTTCCCTGGCCACAGGGCCCTTGGTACCAGAGGTACCTTTTTGTAAGGGACTTAACTGTGTGCCAGGGCTGTGCCAATTGTGGAAACAAACGTACAGTTTTAGGCTGGGGCCTGGTTAGCAAATCCCAGCACACTTCCAATCAAAGCTGCCATCAACACTAGGCAAAACGTGGGGGGTAACCATGCCAACAGTAGCATTTTCCTACAAAACACCCCCCCAAACGAAAGAGGATGAGACTAACCTTTCCCAATAGTCTTCATTTTTTTAAGTGGAAGAACCTCGAAAGGCCATCTGCATTGACATGGGAAGTCCCAAGTCTGTGTTCCACTACAAGGTCCATTCCCTGTTCTCTCCTTTCATTTGCATGACCCATCTGAGAGGTCTGTGGTCAGTTTGAACAATAAAGTGAGTACCAAACAAGTATGGCCTCAACATTTTCAGTGACCAAACCACAGCAAGGGCCTCCCTCTTAAAGGTACTCCAACAGTGCTCCCTGGGGAGTAACCTCCTGCTAATGAAAGCAACAGGCTGGTCAAGGCCATCATCACTGGTTTGGGATAGAACTGCTCCTATCCCATGTTCAGAGGCATTTGTCTGCACAATGAATTGCTTAGAATAATCTGGAGCTTTTAGAACTGGTGCTGAGCACATAGCTTCGTTTAGGGTTTCAAAGGCCTTTTGACAGTCTAGGGTCCAGTTTACATTCTTGGGCATTTTCTTAGAGGTCAGTTCTGTGAAGGGAGTCACAATGGACCCATATCCCTTCACAAACCTTCTATAATACTCAGTCAAGCCAAGGAATGCCCTGACTTTAGTCTGGGTTTTCGTAGCTTCCCAGTGCAGAATTGCCTGGATCTTGGGATGTAAAGGTTGCACTTGATCTCCACCTACAAGGTGGCCCAAGTATACAACTGTTCCCTGCCCTATCTGGCATTTGGATGCCTTGATAGATAGTCCAGTTGCTTGCAGGGCCTGCAAAACCTTCTCCAGGTGGACCAGGTGATCCTGACAGTTGGAACTAAAGACAGCAATATCATCTAGATATGCTGCACTAAAGGACTCCAAATTAGCAAGGACTTAATTCACCAACCTTTGGAAGCTGGCAGGGGCATAACAGTAAAGTGATAATGCCCATCAGGTGTTGAGAATGTTGTTTTCTCTTTTGCTTTAGGTGCCATCCTAATTTGACAGTACCCTGCAGTTAAGTCAAAGGTACTCAGAAAGGGGTCTGCACCTAACTTGTCAATAAGCTCATCTGTTCTGGGTATGGGGTGTGCATCTATCTTAATGACAGAATTGAGTCTTCTGTAGTCCAAAAACCTCAATTCTCTCTTTCCATCCTTGGTATGAGGTTTGGGGACCTAGACCACTGGGCTAGCCCAGGGCCTGTCAGAGTGCTCTATTATCCCTAACTCCAGCACCTTGTGGACTCCCCCTTTGATGCTCTCTTTGACTTGGTCAGACTGTCCGAATATTTTGTTTTTGACAGATAAACTGTCTCCTGTGTCCACATCATGGGTGCACAGATGCGTCTGACCAGGGGTCAAAGAGAAGAGCTCAGCATACTGTTTCAGGATTTGCCTACAGTCAGCTTGCTGTTGGGCAGAGAGGGTGTCTGAATAGACCACTCCATCTCCTGTCCCATCTTTAGGGTCAGTTGAGAGGAGGTCAGGGAGAGGTTCACTCTCTGCTTCCTGATCCTCATCAGTAACCATCAGCATGGTTATATCTCTGCTCTATCATTATAGAGCTTAAGACGGTTAACATGGATCACCGTCTGCTAGTGCCCATGTCCACCAAGTATGTGACCTGCCTCTTTTTCTCAAGCACTGGGTAAGGGCCACTCCATCTGTCCTGAAGTGCCCCAGGAGCCACAGGCTCCAGAACCCAGACTTTCTGCCCTGGTTGGAATTCAACCATTGTAGCCTTTTGGTCATACCACAACTTCTGGAGTTGTTGATTGGCCTCACGGTTTTTGGATGCCTTTTCCATGTGCTCAGCCATCCTTGAGCGGAGGCCAAGCACACAGTCCACCACATCTTGTTTAGGATCATGGAGAGGTCTCTCCCAGGCCTCTTTAGCAAGTGCCAATTGTCCCCATACAGAATGGCCAAACAGAAGCTCAAAGGGGGAAAACCCTACTCCCTTCTGTGGCACCTCTCTGTAGGCGAAAAGCAGGCATGGCAGAAGAATATCCCATTTCCTTTGGAGTTTTTCAGTGAGCCCCATGATCATGTCCTTAAATGTCTTGTTAAACCTTTCTACAAGGCCATTGGTTTGTGGATGATAAGGTGTTGTGAACTTATAAATCACCCCACACTCATTCTGCATGTGTTTGAGGTAAGCTGACATGAAGTTGCTACCTCTGTCGGAAACTAACTCTTTAGGGAAACCCACCCTGGTAAAGATACCAATTAGGGCTTGGACTACTGCAGGGGCAGTAGGTGACCTAAGGGGAATTGCTTAAGGGTATCTGGTAGAATGATCCACTAGTACCAGTATGTATTGGTTCCCTGAGGCTGTGGGAGGTTCAAGTGAACCCTTAATGTTCACCCCAACCCTTTCAAAGGGGACCCCCACCACTGGAAGTGTAATGAGGGGGGCTTTCAATGGCCACCTGCCTTGCCACTTGCTTGATAGGTGACACAGGAGCTACAAAACTCACCTACTTTCTGGGACATATTGGGCCAATAGAAATGGTTCACTAATCTGTCACATGTCTTGGTTTGTCCCAAATGCCCAGCTAAGGGGATGTCATGGGCCAAAGTGAGGATACATTCTCTAAACTCCTGAGGCACTACCACTCTCCTAGTGGCACCAGGTTTGGGATCTCTTGCCTCAGTGTAAATGAGTCTATCCTCCCAATAGGCCCTGTGGGAGCCACTGACATCTCCTTTCTCCTGTTCAGCAGCTTGCTGTTTCAGGCCTTCAAGAGTGGGACAAGTCTTTTGTGCCTGGCACAGCTGTTTCCTTGAGGGACCCCCCTGGGCCCAAGAGCTCTACCTGGTAAGGCTCCAGCTCCAGGGACTCAGTTTCCTTAGGGGATAGGACATCTTCCTGGGAAGAGAGGTCCTGTTGCTTGTGCTGTACAGAGGCTCATCCCCCAGTCCTCTTACCTTTTTCTTGGAAAGTTGGGCCATTATTCCAGGCTCCAACACTTCTTTTTCACCCTGTGCTCTGCTTTGTACTCTTGTTTTTACACACACCAGTTCAGGGATATCCAGCATGGCTGAATGGGTTTTGAGGTCTACCTCAGCCCATGCTGAGGATTCCAAATCATTCCTTAGCAAACATTCTAATGGGATTGCAGAAGAGACCACTACCTGTTTCAGGTCAGTAATCCATCCCCATTCTAAACTCACCATTGCCATGGGATAGACCTTAGTTTCATTGTCAGCACTGGTAACTGGATATGTTTGTCCAGCCAAATACTGTCCAGTTTTTCTGTCACCATAGAGACACTGGCACCTGAATCCCTCAGGGCTTCTACCTTTGTCCCATCTATCAAGAGTTTCTGCCTGTGTTTTTGCATGTTAGGCAGCCAGGCAGCTAGTGTAGCTATATCCACCCTACCCTCAGAGACTAAAGTAGCTTCAGTGTGAATCCTGATTTGCTCTGGGCACACTGTTGATCCTACTTGGAGACTGGCTATTCCAGTGCTAACTGAAGTAGAAGTTGTGCAACTTTTCTTGGGACAGGCCTTGTCTCCAGTTTGCTGTCCATGCTGTCTGCAGGTGTGACACCAGGCCTTCCTGGGATCAAAGGTTTTACCCTTATACCCATTTGTGGACTGTGAAGAGGCTTGGGGCCCACCCTCGTGAGCAGATTTTTGGGGCCCTTGAGAAGACTCTTTAGCTTTGTCATTGGATGTCTCACCACCCTTCCCATGGGAAAGCTTTGTGACCTCTTTCTTTTGGTCACCCCCTGTGGAAGTCTTGGTCACCCTTGTCTTGACCCAGTGGTCTGCCTTCTTTCCCAATTCTTGGGGAGAAATTGGACCTAGGTCTACCAGATGTTGATGTAACTTGTCATTGAAGCAGTTACTTAACAGATATTCTTTCATAAATAAATTATACAGCCCATCATAGTCATGCACTCCACTGCCAGTTATCCAACCATCTACTGTTTTGACTGAGTAGTCAACAAAATCAACCCAGGACTGGCTCGAGGTTTTATGAGCCCCCTGAACCTAATTCTGTACTCCTCAGTTGAGAATCCAAAGCCCTCAATCAGGGTAGCCTTCATGAGGTCATAGGATTCTGCATCTTTACCAGAGAGTGTGAGGAGTCTATCCCTACACTTACCAGTAAACAGTTCACAAAGGAAAGCTCCCCAGTGAGATCTGTTTAACTTTCTGGTTTCACAAGCCCTCTCAAAAGCTGTGAACCACTTGGTGATATCATCACCTTCCTCATATTTTGAGACAATCCCTTTTGGGGATTTTTAGGATATCAGTACTCTCTCGGACCCTATTTATGTTGCTGCCACCATGTATGGGTGCTAAACCCATTTCTGCTTTCTCCCTTTCTATAGATAGGAGCTCTTTCTCCAAAGTTAATCTTTTGGTCATCCTTGCTAAAAGGATGTCCTCCTCATTGAGGCTGCCCTCAGTGTTCACAGAGGAACTGCACTCCCCTGGGGAATAATCAGAATCTCTGAATCTGATTTGTTGAGACAGGGGTCTTTGAACCCTGGTCTCCCTAGTTAGGGTAGGAGGGGGAGTTCCACCTCCTGATCCCCAACTTCTTCCCCATCTGAGAGGAGGTCTTCCCCTTCAGGAGGATGGTCCCTGGTGTACTCTGCCAAGAGCTCCTGGAGCTTGACCTTGGTAGGGTTGGAACCAGTTTTAATTTTTCTTAGCTTACAGAGGAACCTTAGCTCTGTCATCCCTAGATGAGGTTGAGTTCCATCACCATATCCTCTGAGCTACTCATTATGGCCCTCATTACAACCCTGGCAGTAAATCCTGCTTTCCGCCATGCTGAAGACCGCCAACATACCGTTGCGGCGGCGGAATTCAGCTACAGGTATTACGACACACATTTCCGAATCTGCCACAATACAGACACCCACATAAGTCCGCCAAACCAAAGGTCAGTGATAAACTGGCGATACCAAAACGTACACCGTCACGCCAACAAGAATACGCCCACACTATCATGACCCACGAATCAACATGGCGGTCTTACAACCGCGGTAATCCATTGGCAGTACACACCGCCGCGCTCAAAATACACACACACTTACAAAACACAACCACATTGGACAATTCAAAATACACACACCTGATACACATACACACACCACACCGACAACAATATAAATCACACACCCACATTATCCACAACCCCTTACAATTATTTTTTTTTTTTGAAAAAGCAGAGAGAGAGAGAATAGCAAACACAACACCAGCATCCACAGGCACACAACACCATCATTCATACAACATCCACGCACCTCAACCAACACACACCAACACAACACTTCACACAGCACAATAAATAGCACCTCACACATCACCCACACAACCTCATGGCACCTCAAAGACACCCCAGGGTTTCAGAGGAGGAGCTCAGGGTCATGGTGGAGGAAATCATCCGGGTAGAGCCACAGCTTTTCGGATCACAGGTGCAGCACACCTCCATTGCTAGGAAGATGGAGCTATGGCAGAGAGTCGTGGACAGGGTCAACGCAGTGGGACAGCATTCAAGAACACAGGAAGACATCAGGAAGAGGTGGAACGACATACGGGGGAAGGTGCGTTAAGTGGTATCCAGACACCAGATGGCTGTACAGAGGATTGGCGGGAGACCCCACCTCCTGCCCCACAATTAACAACATGGGAGGAGCAAGTCTTGACAATACTGCATCCTGAGGGCCTCACAGGAGTAGCAGGAGGACTGGACTCTGGTAAGACATATCTTTACTGCTATATCCCCCCCACCCCAACTGCATGCCATCACATACCTTACCCTCACTCTCATCACTCAATCATCTCACATATGTCCCACTATCACAACCCACACATCCCAATATCAAGGCCCTGCATGTAACACCTATGCATGGACCACCATCACCAAAGCATGTCCAGTACAGATACCCGCACAGACCCCAAACCAACTATCACAAAAGGGCAAACACAATGATGCAAGCACAGGAGTGGAGGGTACCTCACCCAATGCACAAGATGGCACACATAGATAATAAAACTATGCATTTACACCCCAACAGGACCCATACCCAACATCACCAGACAGGAGGTGCCAGACATATCCACTCCCCCCACAGAAGAGGCCCACAGTGATGACAGCAGCTCTGCACACCTGGATCAAGATGACCAGCCCGGCCCATCAGGGACCTCTGGACAGTCGGGTCCCCTGCCACTGTCACAAGCCACCACAGGGCCTCCCCCCTCAGTGAACACCACCACAGCACCCACCCAGCGGGCCCATCCCTCTGTCCCCAGGACACGTCAGTCAGCAGTGTGTCCACCACTACAGGGAACCCAGGCAAACCCACCAACCCAAGAAAATCAGGGTCCTGGGGTCAGTGGCAGTGGACCCACGGTTCAGGGGACAAAGGCACAGGATAACAGGGAAGCTGGAAGGACTGCTGTGCGAGAGAGGGAGGACAGGCCAGGGAACCCACTCTCCACGAGGCACTCTCCAACATCATGGGAGCATTCCACCATTCCCGGGAGACCATGGGCATGGTACTGGCCAAGTTTCAGGAGACTCAGCGGCTGCAGGAGGAACACTACCTTGGGATCAGGGAGGACTTGAAGTCCATCACCAACACCCTGGTCACCATTGCAGGGGTCCTGGCAGACTTTGTCAACACCATGAGGGACACAATGTCACACAAACGGGCCACTGACACTAGCCTGGACGATGAACAGCCCTCCACCACCGCCGGCGCTAGTGGACAGGAGGCACCGCCACAGGACCAACAGGCCACCAGCACCCCACCCCCTGCAGAAGAAGAACTAGCCTGCAAATGGTCCCTGAGATCCAGGAACAAGAGAGAGAACATTGCCAAGACCCCGCCAGGAAATAAGACCCTCCTGAATGTCACCCTTCGTCCAACTTTGTCACCCTGTCCACCTTAAACTGCCATTGCCCCTTCCTATGCCCCCTTGGACAATGCACCTGTGAGACCAAGAGACTGGACTCTACCATGGACATTCCTCCACCTTCACCCCAGCCCATTGCAAACCCCCCTCCACTTATTGGCACAGAAATAAACACCCTTGAATCACCAAACAATCTGGAGTCAGTCTGTGCTTTCACAAATGTGTAATTGCAACATCTCTGAAATATAGCAATGTCAATGTACTTGTTCACATACCAATGTTACACAGTTGTAGGCCAGCAGTAAACATAGCAGCGGGCACAAAGTGGGACCCAGATCTGTGAAATGGAAAGCCAAAGTGACAAGTCAGGGACCATACACAGAGGTAAAAAAGTAGATTTATGCTAAGTCCTACAATAGTATGAGATGTGTGAAGCAGTTCCATCCTCTTACCTATGACTCACTGGAAGTATTGCATGATGATGTTGTTTCGGTTGTCTACATCTTCTTCTTCTGCTTCCTCTTCTTCACTGTCCACAGGCTCCACAGCTGCCACAAGACCACCCATCCTCCTGCAGAAAAGGCACCTGGCGTCGCAAAGTCAGGTTGTGCAACATACAGCAGGCCACGATGATCTGGCACACCTTCTTCGATGAGTAGTATAGGGAGCCACCTGTTAGATGGAGGTACCAGAATCTGGCCTTCAGGAGGCCATAAGTCCGCTCTATAATCCTCCTAGTTCGCCCATGTGCCTCATTGTAGCGTACCTCTGCCCTTGTCCTGGCATTCCTCACTGGGGTCAGTAGCCATGACAGGTTGGGGTAACCAGTCACCTGCAAATGTTGAGGGATATCTGTTAGACATACACCAACCCTCAGGGACTAACCCATACCCAGACACCTATTCATACTGTGTGGGGACCATGGGCTCACCTATTAATCACACACGCTGCCTCTGGAGTTGCCCCATCACATAAGGGATGCTGCTATTCCTCAAAATGTAAGCATCATGCATAGAGCCAGGATACTTGGCATTCACATTCACATGAGAGATGTACTGGTGTGCCAAACACACCATCTGCACATTCATTGAATAGCAGCTTTTACGATTTCTGTACACCTGTTCATTCCTGCAGGGGGGACAAATGCCACATGTGTACGATCAAAGGCACCAATGATGTTGGGGATATGTCCCAGGGCATAGAAGTCAGCTTTCACTGTGGGCAAATCCTCCATCTGGGGGAAAACTATGTAGCTGTGCATGTGTTTCAGCAGGGCAGATAATACTCTGGACAACACGTTAGAAAACATTGGCTGTGACATCCCTGATGCCATGGCCACTGTTGTTTGAAAGGAACCACTGGCCAGAGCACTGACAGGACCTGCACTAGACGGGGGATACCTGTTGGATGGCGGATAGCTGACATCAGGTCTGGCTCCAATTGGGCACACAGTTCTTGATCAAGTCTGTAGGTGATAATGATATGTCAGTCTTCCATTGTTGACAGGTCCACCAGGGGTCTGTACACCAGAGGATGGCGCCATCTCATCATCTGCCCCAGCAGATGTGCCCTATGGAGGAGAATGCAAAAACAACAAGGAGGAGAATGGTGAGGAGGGTGAGCATCTCCTTCGCCCCAGGCACCTCAGGCCCTGCCCCAGTCAGTCCTGCTGCCCTCAGTGAGGAGGCTATTCACCTCCTGAGATCCCTCACTGTTGGGCAGTCAACCATTTTGAATGCCATCCATTGTGTCGAGAGGCATTTGCAGCAAACAAATGCATACCTGGTGGGCATTCATTCTGGCGCGGCAGCCCAACAGAGAGAATTTCAGGCTCTAGCCTCAGCCCTGGTGGCAGCCATTGTCCCTGTGTCCAGCCTCCCCCTCCAACCTCTACTACCCCTATCCAATCCCCTCAACCTCAGCCTATCCCAAGCACACCATCAGACCAGCATACACACACATATCAACACACAAAAGTGGCTCAGGCAAACATAAGCACCACACATCCCACAGACACTCACACAAGCCCCATACCCATGCAGACACACCAACATCCACTGCCTCCACTATGTCCCCCTCCTCCACATCCTCCACCTCCCTCCCAGTCTTGTCCCCACTCACACCTGCATGCACTACATCCTCAGCCAGTACCTCCATCACCAGCACGCCCATCACCACACACCGCTCATGTGCAATCACCACCCCCACTACCATTCACATGTCCCCTGTGTCCTTTCCCAGTGTGTCTGTAAGCCCTCCTCCCAAAGTACAGAAATGCTGGAATACACCCACTCAACAGCCATCCACCTCACAACAGCCTCCAACCCATGCACCTTCACCCAAACTCAGCAGACCTCCTACAACCACCACCTCTTCTTCCACTCCCAAACCCCCTCCATCTTCCCGTCCCAGTGTGTCTAAGAAACTTTTCCTGGCTATCATTGACCTCTTCCCTACACCTCCCCCCATCCTTACCCTAGGGCCAGGTTGTCTAGAGCCCTGACCAGCACCTCAGTCACCAAATCCTCGCCCAGTGTGGTCCCTGCAAGTCCATGAACATCGAAGGGAGCACCCATCAGGGCTGCCAGTGTGCCACCTAGTGAAGCCAAGGACCAACCTATTCCCCCACCTGCCAAGGAAAAGAAGGGGCCAGAATGCAGAAGAGAAAATCTGCACCACCCACCCTGCAAGGCCTCACCCAGTACCAAAAAGGACAGTGCCAAGGTCCCAGCAGCGACTTCCAAGGTGGGGAATGGACACATGAGCAAAGGGAAGTCACCTCAGGACATGGAGCCTCCGGGTGATGGACTGGTGTCCCCCCCTTTCGCAAGACAGCCCAGCAACCTGTACCGCAGTGAGCACTGCCGCAAAGACCGCCACCTGCATCGCCATCTGCACCGCCACCTCCACGGCAGCTGCCTCAACTACAGTCACCAGCATCATGCCCAGTGGGCAACCTTCCGAGGCTGCAGGAGATGGCCTGGTGTCTCCCTTCACAAGTGCAGACATCTGCACCACCGGCAGCATCTCCGCTGCAGACACCACCTCAGCCACCGCCACCTGCCCCATGACGTGCCCAGTCAGTGCCACTACAGCGGACATCAGCAGCATCCCCAGTGGGCAGCCTTTGGAGGCTGCAGGAGACGGCCTGGTGTCTCCCTCACAAGTGCAGACAGCTGCACCACCGGCAGCTTCTCCGCCGCAGACACCGACGCAGCCACTGCCACCTGCCCTGTGACGTGCCCAGCCAGTGCCACTACAACGGACATCAGCAGCACCCCCAGTGGGCAGCCGTCCGAGGCTGCAGGAGACGTCCTGGACCCTGCACATACTACATGAGGCACTACCACCAGCACTGGCACTACCAGCAGTTTGCAGCCTCAGTCGTCGCAAGGAGGAGTGTGGCTCTGCCTGGAGTATCGTGCTACCTGTTACCGGTAAATTTCGTGGCTCAGACACCCATGTGAGGGAATGGGAACTGCCACACCCCTGGTGCAGATTCACTGGGCACCAAGCCCCCTCCAGAACCAGTGGAGAACAGCATCCACTACCCCAGTCCTTGGCAGGATGAAGCACTCTGGGAACCAGGCCCCCTCCAGAACCAGTGGAGAACAGCATCCACTCACCCAGACCTTGGCAGGATGAAGCACTCTGGGCACCAGGTGCCCTCCAGAACCAGTGGAGAACAGCATCCACTTGTAAGACTGTGGCTTTGCACTCCCCAGGACCAAGCAGTGGGCAACCCACCCACTTGAGAGACTGTGCCTTTGCACTCCCCAGGACCAAGCAGTGGGCAACCCACCCACTTGAGAGACTGTGGCTTTGCACTCCCCAGGACCAAGCAGCGGGCAGTGAACCCACTTGGGAGACTTGAGAGACTGTGGCTTTGCACTTCCCTGGACCAAGCAGTGGGCAACCCACCCACTTGAGAGACTGTGGCTTTGCACTCCCCAGGACCAAGCAGTGGGCAACCCACCCACTTGAGAGACTGTGGCTTTGCACTCCCCAGGACCAAGCAGCGGGCAGTGAACCCACTTGGGAGACTTGAGAGACTGTGGCTTTGCACTTCCCAGGACCAAGCAGTGGGCAACCCACGCACTTGAGAGACTGTGGCTTTGCACTCCCCAGGAACAAGCAGTGGGCAGTGAACCCACTTGAGAGACTTGAGAGACTGTGGCTTTGCACCTCCCAGGACCAAGCAGTGGGCAAACCACCCACTTGAGAGACTGTGGCTTTACACTCCCCAGGACCAAGCAGTGGGCACCCACCCACTTGAGAGACTGTGGCTTTGCACTCCCCAAGACCAAGCAGTGGGCAGTGAACCCACTTGAATGACTTGAGAGACTGTGACTTTGCACTCCCCAGGACCGAGCAGTGGGCAGTGAACCCACTTGAGTGACTTGAGAGACTGTGGCTTTGCACTCCGCAGGACCAGGCAGTGGGCATGGAGCCCCCTCGAGGAGCAGTGGCGTCGTCCCATCATCTGGCTGAGGTGCCCCCCCTCCCCTTCCTTCTGAGGTACCTGTTTTTTTTCCGACCTGATGCCCCTGCAGTGTTCTCTCCGTTTTGAGGCAGGTGTCATATGTGGGCTTCGCCCATGCTTTTTGGGACCACTGGTCCACGGACATTTAATGGGACAGTGTACGGACTTGTGTACTTGCTGTAAATATTTGTATATACTGATGATTTGAAGTTATCTTGGGCTATCTGATTGTTCGATTATTACACTCGTTAAACTCATTTCATTTGGTCCTTGCGTTCTTACAGGGGGTGACGGGTGTATCTGTGATGTTACTGGATGTGTGTGTGTGTGTGTATGTTGTGGTAGGTGGGGGGGGGGTGTTGCGTGTGTGTGTCACTCTCTTTTTCCTCCCCCCTCCCCATTGTTCTAGGTGCAGTACTCAACTTCGTCGTCGTCGTCGCCGTCTTTGATGTTCCTGGTAGATGGTACATGGGCAGGACCTGTAACTCGGGCTCCATGGCGTCCTGGTTCCTCGTTGGGTGTCGAGAGGTGAGTGGTTTCCCTTCTGTGTACTGTTTCTGCCGCGCTTTTGATGGCGTTGGTACCGCCCTAGAAAAGCTGGCAGATTGGTGCCTTGTAATAGTGTGGGTGGTACATTGTCTTCCGCCTGTTTGTTGATGGTTACCGTCGCGGTGTTTGTTTCTACTGCCGTGGCGGTCGGAGTGTTAAAGTGGCTGTCTGTGTTGGCGGTATCCACCATGGTCGTGATTCCATTTTTTTTACCACCAGCATGTTGGAGGTATTACCGCCTGTTAGAAATGGGGTTTTTTAGTTGGCAGTCAGGTTACCTTCTGTCCAAGCAAAAGCCCTCACTCTAGTCAGGGTAAGTCACACACAATCCAAGATTATCCTGTGCCCACCCTCTGGTAGCTTGGCACGAGCAGTCAGGCTTAACTTAGAAGGCAATGTGTAAAGTATTTGTGCAATAAATCATACAATACCACCATATAGCACCACAAAAATACACCACACAGTGTTTAGAAAAATATATAATATTTATCAGGATAATTGTAGGTCAAAAAGAATAAAGTTGCAATGGGAAATTGTAGAGATATCACTGAAAAGTGATATAAAGTGTCTTAAGTCTTTAGAATATAAACAAAGTCTCTTTCAAGCACAAGTACCTGGTTTAGAGTGGAAAAATCTCCTCAGAGGGTCACAAAGGAAGAGGTGCGTGGAAAAAGGATGTGTGCGTCGATTTCTCCCCAGCACACACGGACTCGCATCGTTATTTTCCACGCGGGGAAGTCGTGCGTCCTTTTCCGGCGCGCGGACAGTCTCTTTCTGTGGATCGCGGGGATTACCAGATGTCCCGGGTCTGTGCCTGGATTTTCCTGCTTGTTCTCCGGCTGCGCGTCGGTCTGCGGGGCTGCGCGTCGAAATTACGATCTCACGGCAGGCGTCGCGTCGATTTCTCCTCTAGAGGTCGGTCTGTGTGGCTGCGTGTCGAAATTACGATCTCACAGCAGGCGTCGCGTCGATTTCTCCTCTAGAGGTCAGGCGGCGTTGTCCTTGCGAAGCCATGCGTCGGATTTTCGGTCGTCCCAAGAGCGTCGCGTCGATCAGCGTCGGTGTGCAGCGTTTTTCTCGCCGCGGAACAAGCTGTGCGTCAAAATTTTCGGCGCACGGAGCGTCCAAGTGAAAAAGAGAAGTCTTTTTGGTCCTGAGACTTCAGGCAACAGGAGGCAAGCTCTATCCAAGCCCTTAGAGAGCACTTTCACAGCCAGACAAGAGTTCAGCAAGGCAGCAGGGCAACAGCAAGGCAGCAGTCCTTTGTAGAAAGCAGACAGGTGAGTCCTTTGAGCAGCCAGGCAGTTCTTCTTGGCAGGATGTAGTTTCTGGTTCAGGTTTCTTCTCCAGCAAGTGTCTGATGAGGTAGGGCAGAGGCCCTGTTTTATACCCAAATGTGCCTTTGAAGTGGGGGAGACTTCAGTGAGTGGCTAAGAAGTGCACCAGGTCCCCTTTCAGTTCAATCCTGTCTGCCAGGGTCCCAGTAGGGGGTGTGGCAGTCCTTTGTGTGAGAGCAGGCCCTCCACCCTCCCAGCCCAGGAAGACCCATTCAAAATGCAGATGTATGCAAGTGAGGCTGAGTACCCTGTGTTTGGGGTGTGTCTGAGTGAATGCACAAGGAGCTGTCAACCAAGCCCAGCCAGACGTGGATTGTAAGGCACAGAAAGATTTAAGTGCAAGGAAATGCTCACTTTCTAAAAGTGGCATTTCTAGAATAGTAATATTAAATCCGACTTCACCAGTCAGCAGGATTTTGTATTACCATTCTGGCCATGCTAAATATGACCTTCCTGCTCCTTTCAGATCAGCAGCTGCCACTTCAACAGTGTATGAGGGCAGCCCCAATGTTAGCCTATGAAGGGAGCAGGCCTCACAGTAGTGTAAAAACGAATTTAGGAGCTTTACACTACCAGGACATATAACTACACAGGTAGATGTCTTGCCTTTTACCTACACAGCACCCTGCTCTAGGGGTTACCTAGGGCACACATTAAGGGTGACTTATATGTAGAAAAAGGGGAGTTCTAGGCTTGGCAAGTACTTTTAAATGCCAAGTCGAGGTGGCAGTGAAACTGCACACACAGGCCTTGCAATGGCAAGCCTGAGACAAGGTTAAGGGGGCTACTTAAGTGGGTGGCACAACCAGTGCTGCAGGTCCACTAGTAGCATTTAATCTACAGGCCCTAGGCACATGTAGTGCACATTACTAGGGACTTATAAATAGATTAAATAGTCCAATCAGGTATGATCCAGAGTTACCATGTTTAAAAAGGAAGAGAGCATATGCACTTTAGCACTGGTTAGCAGTGGTAAAGTGCGCAGAGTCTAAAAGCCAGCAAAACAGGGTCCAAAAAGTGGAGGGAGGCAGGCAAAAAGTTAGGGGTGACCACCCTAAGGCATGTCAGGTCTAACATGTGTCCCCCCCAGCTGAAAGTGGGGAGAGCTACCCGACCTCCTGGGAGCTCTCATCGCTAAGGCGGAAGTATCTGGAGAGACCATCAGCATTGGTGTGGTCAACCCCTGGGCGATGCTCCACCGTAAAGTCCATCCCCTGTAGGGAAATGGACCATCTCAAGAGTTTTTGATTCTCACCCCTCATCTGCATGAGCCATCTGAGGGGCCTGTGGTCTGTCTGAACCCGGAAGTGAGTCCCAAACAGGTAGGGTCTTAGCTTCTTCAGTGCCCAGACCACAGCAAATGCTTCTCTCTCAATTGCACTCCACCTTTGTTCCCGTGGTAATAGTCTTCTGCTAATAAAGACTACTGGTAGGTCTGAGCCCTCCTCATTCAGCTGTGCTAGAACAGCCCCTATGCCATGCTCTGAAGCATCTGTCTGAACAATAAATTCCTGGGAGTAGTCAGGGGCCTTGAGCACGGGGGCCGTGCACATGGCTTCCTTCAGAGAATCAAAGGCTTTCTGACAGGCCTCTGTCCAATTCACCAACCTAGGTTGTTTCTTGGAAGTGAGTTCAGTCAAGGGGGACACAATGGTACCATAGCCCTTGACGAATCTGCGGTAGTATCCAGTGAGGCCCAAAAAGGCTCTCACCTCAGTCTGTGTTCTAGGTGGTTGCCAGGCCTTGATAGTTTCAATCTTGGCCTGGAGCGGCTGCACCCTTCCACCACCTACAAGGTGTCCCAAGTACACCACGGAACCCTGCCCAATCTGGCACTTACTAGCCTTGATAGTCAGGCCTGCCTGTTGCAGGGCCTGAAGCACCTCCTTGAGGTGGAGCAGGTGTTCCTCCCAGCTGGAACTGTAGACAGCTATGTCGTCTAGGTAAGCTGCACAGAAGGCATCTTTACCAGCTAGGACCCCGTTAACCAACCGTTGGAAGGTAGCGGAGGCATTTTTCAGCCCAAATGGCATCACCCGGAATTGGTAATGGTCATCAGGGGTGGAAAAAGCAGATCTTTCTTTAGCCCCCTCAGTCAGGTCAATCTGCCAGTACCCGGAAGTAAGATCGAACGTACTCAGGAACTTGGCAGCGCCTAGCCTGTCAACGAGCTCATCAGCTCGGGGGATGGGGTGAGCATCAGTCCGGGTGACTGAATTGAGACCCAGGTAGTCCACACAGAACCGGAGTTCTGGTTTCGCACCTGGGGCAGTAGCCTTGGGAACCAATACCACAGGGCTGGCCCAGGGACTACTGGATTTCTCAATAACCCCCAAAGTCAACATCTTGGAGACCTCCTCCTTGATGCTGGCCTTCACTTTATCTGACAACCTGTAAATTTTGTTCTTTACAGGAGCACTGTCACCTGTGTCAATGTCATGCACACAGAGGTGGGTTAGTCCAGGTGTAAGGGAGAACAGGGGGGAGAACTGTTCTAACAGCTCATAGCAGTCCCCTCTCTGTGTTGGAGTCAGGGAGTCAGAGAGAATGACACCACCTACTGACCCATCCCCTTCTTTGACAGCGAGGAGGTCGGGGAGAGGTTCACTCTCCTCTTCCATGCCCTCATCGGTGACTAGGAGCATACTGACCTCAGACCTCTCAAGGTGAGGTTTGAGCCGGTTGTGATGGAGGACCCTTAGGGGTTGCCTAGGGGTCTTGAGGTCCACTAGGTAAGTGGCCTCCCCTTTACGCTCCTTGATCTCAAAGGGGCCAGTCCAGCGGTCCTGGAGAGCCCTGGGCTCTACTGGCTCCATCACCCAAACTTTGTCTCCAGGTGAGAACTCAACTAGAGTGGCCTTTTGGTCGTACCAATCCTTCATCACCTCTTGACTGGCCTCGAGGTTACTCTGGGCCTCCTTCCAGAAGCGTTGGGTTTGTTTGCGGAGGGCCAGCATGTAGCTGACCACATCCTGGGGAGGGGCCTGGGGAGCTCTCTCCCAGCCCTCCTTAACGATGCTTAGGGGTCCCCTGACAGGGTGACCATAGAGAAGCTCAAAGGGGCTGAACCCCACCCCTTTCTGGGGCACCTCTCTATAAGCAAACAACAGGCAGGGTAAGAGGACGTCCCACTTACGCCTCATGGCCTCAGTCAGGCCACCAATCATGCCTTTCAGGGTCTGGTTGAATCTCTCAACCAGCCCATTGGTTTGAGGATGATAAGGGGTGGTAAACCGGTAGGTCACCCCACACTCATCCCACAGGGTCTTCATGTATGCAGACATGAAGTTTGTGCCCCTGTCAGCCACGACCTCCTTAGGGAATCCCACACGGGTAAATATTCCCATCAGGGCTCTGGTCACCACCTTTGCAGTCACTGTTCTCAGAGGGATGACCTCTGGATAGCGGGTGGCATGGTCCACCAAAACCAGGATAAACCTGTTGCCCAGGGCAGTTTTGGGGTCCAAGGGACCAACAATGTTGATGCCCACCCTTTCAAAGGGGGTGCCAACGACTGGGAGTGGGATCAGGGGAGCTTTAAGCCGTTTCCCTGCCTTCCCACTAGCCTGGCAGGTGGGGCAAGCTCTGCAGAAGTTATCTGAGGCTTTCCTCATTCTGGGCCAATGAAAGTGGGTGTTAAGCCTGTCAAAGGTCTTGTCTTGGCCCAGGTGTCCTGCCAGGGGAATGTCGTGAGCCAGGCCTAGTAGGAATTTCCGGTAACACTGGGGGACCACCAGCACACGGTGTGGCCCAGGACCTGGAATTCTACGCTCACTGTAAAGGAGATCATTCTCCCAGTAAATATGGTGAGCGCCAGAGGCGTCACCTGCTGCGTGGTCTGTGGCCTGCTTCCTCAGACCCTCAAGGGTGGGGCATTCTCTCTGCGCCTTGCAGAATGCTTCCCTGGTTGGCCCCCCTCTACTTGCCAGCCAGCAAGTTCAGGTAGGTTACCCAGGGCAGCTATGTCCTCCCCGGTTGGCTCGGGGGCCTCCTCTTCCTCAGGGACCTCGTCTACCACCGTGGGAACATTGGAGGTGGGTTTCCCGCGCCCCTGACCCCCCTCTTGGGCGGCTGTCTGGGCCATTTTTCCAGGCTCCAGACGCCCTTGACTCCCTTCCCGGGCAGCCATGGACCTGGTGGTCATGCAGACCCACTCAGGTAACCCTAACATCTCCAGGTGAGATCTGAGCTCTACTTCTTTCCAAGCAGTGTGCTCAAGATCATTGCCTAACAGACAATCTACAGGCATGGCAGGACTCACAGCTACTTTCAGAGTACCAGAGACCCCCCCCCCACTCAAAGGGAACCCGAGCCACCGGTAGGTGACTCTCACGATTGTCAGTGACTATGACCTGGTGGAATGTATTAGGGACTATCTGCTCTGGGGACACCAGCTGACTCTGGATAGTAGTCATACTGGCTCCTGTGTCACGCAGAGCCTCCACCTTCTGCCCATTAATGGTGACCCACTGCCTGTACTTGGAAGTATTTTGGGGCATGTGGGCTTTGGGCACCATTTCTCTTTCTCCCAGGGACACTAGGGAAATCTCTACTTGCTCCCCAAAGCTATCTGGGTCCATCTCCCCTCCAAGCGCTACACTAGTTATCCCAGGTGTCTGTCCGGTAGTGGACGGTGCCCTTTTGGAGCACTGGGGGTCGCCTTTACAGTGACCATACTGGTAACACTCCATACATTTGGGGTTGGATTTCCCTGACTTATCAAATGTCCCTGGCTTCTTCCCAAATCTAGAGAAGGAATGGTTGCCACCCCCTCCCTGGGAATTCTTTTGGGGGCCTTTTGAGAGTTCCTTATCTGTAAGTTTATCTCCCCCCTCTTTCTTCTGTTGGGAACCTTGACCACCTTTGTGGGAGTCCCCCCCAGGTACCTTTTTGGACACTCTGGTGCTAACCCAGAGGTCCGCCTCCTCAGCAAGCTTCCTGGGATCAGTCAGCTTACTATCTACCAAGTGCTGGCGCAACTCTGTAAAAGTAGTATTAAGCATATGCTCTCTCAGAATCAAGTCATATAACCCTTTATAGTCATTTACTTTGTTGACCCGCACCCATCCATTCAGTGCCTTACTGGAAAAGTCAAAGAAATCTACCCATGCTTGTGTGTTTTGTTTGGTGCTGTCCCTGAACCTCTGACGGTATCCCTCAGGGGTCAGCCCAAACTTGGCAAGTAAAGTGGCTTTCTGAAGTGGGTATGTGTTTTGATCAGGTTGATCCAATGTGAGAAGTGTGTCCCTCCCCAATGGCGGCACATAACCCCACATAGCTACCCCCCATTGCCCTTCAGGAACCTCATGAGCTCTTAGTGCAACTTCATAAGCAGCTAACCATTTATCTATGTCATCTCCCACCACAAAACTGGGCACCACATTTTTGGGTATACGAACCTTCTTTTCTCCAGCAGGTCCTGTCTGTATGCTGCCACCATTATTGCTGGATTCAGACTGTCTCGCCTTGATCTCCAGCTCCTTGAGACTCAGTTCATGAGCCAGCAATAGTTTCTTTTCAGCCAAAGCTCTTTCAGCTTCCACCTGTTTGGCTGCTCTTTCAGCTTCTGCTTGTTTGGCTGCCCTTTCAGCTTCTGCTTGAATCTGTTTGGCTGTTCTTTCTGCCTCAGCTTGTTTGGCTTCTCTCTCTGCCCTTCTCTCCTCCTGTTGAGCCTCAATTTTCAGTTTTGCCATTTGCAATTGGAACTCCCTTTCCTCTCTCCTTTCCTCTGCGGTCAGGCTTTGCATAGAGACACTGCTCACTGGTCTGGAAGGGGGCACAATTGCAGTGGTAACACTTGATTGATTGATTGATTGATCCACAGATTGATCCACAGATAGTGAAAATTCCTCTGAGGTGCCATTTTCTGGCTCCTCTTCCTCATCATCCTCTAAATGGGCTTCTGCCCAGGCCCTCAGCGCCACTTGAAAGTCCTCCTTTCTGGAGGCCCCTTGGGTGGGTACCCTCAGTGCCCTGCAGAATCCTCTTAGTTGTTTGACCGTATATGTATCCAACTGGACTAGGTCAAAGTCCCCTGTCTGAGACCCAGTCAGAGACATGTTGAGTGAGGATTTAGTTTTTGAAAATTGTCAGGAAAAAAACGGATTTGCAAAAAGAGATAAAAAACCAAGTTGACCTTCAACTGTGGGTAGGTAGTGAAATACTTAGCTACTGTATGTCACTGCACAAATACAAGTCCTATCCTCACCGCTGATCACCAATGTTAGAAATGGGGTTTTTGGTTGGCAGTCAGGTTACCCTCTGTCCAAGCAAAAGCCCTCACTCTAGTCAGGGTAAGTCACACACAATCCAAGATTATCCTGTGCCCACCCTCTGGTAGCTTGGCACGAGCAGTCAGGCTTAACTTAGAAGGCAATGTGTAAAGTATTTGTGCAATAAATCATACAATACCACCATATAGCACCACAAAAATACACCACACAGTGTTTAGAAAAATATATAATATTTATCAGGATAATTGTAGGTCAAAAAGAATAAAGTTGCAATGGGAAATTGTAGAGATATCACTGAAAAGTGATATAAAGTGTCTTAAGTCTTTAGAATATAAACAAAGTCTCTTTCTAGCACAAGTACCTGGTTTAGAGTGGAAAAATCTCCTCAGAGGGTCACAAAGGAAGAGGTGCGTGGAAAAAGGATGTGTGCGTCGATTTCTCCCCAGTACACACAGACTTGCGTCGTTATTTTCCACGCGGGGAAGTCGTGCGTCGTTTTCCGGCGCGCGGACAGTCTCTTTCTGTGGATCGCGGGGATTACCAGATGTCCCGGGTCTGTGCCTGGATTTTCCTGCTTGTTCTCCGGCTGCGCGTCGAAATTTCGATCTCACGGCAGGCGTCGCGTCGATTTCTCCTCTAGAGGTCGGTCTGCGGGGCTGCGCGTCGAAATTACGATCTCACGGCAGGCGTCGCGTCGATTTCTCCTCTAGAGGTCGGGCGGCGTTGTCCTTGCGAAGCCGTGTGTCGGATTTTCGGTCGTCCCAAGAGCGTCGCGTCGATCAGCGGCGGTGTGCGGCGTTTTTCTCGCCGCGGAACAAGCTGTGCGTCAAAATTTTCGCCGCACGGAGCGTCCAAGTGAAAAAGAGAAGTCTTTTTGGTCCTGAGACTTCAGGCAACAGGAGGCAAGCTCTATCCAAGCCCTTGGAGAGCACTTTCACAGCCAGACAAGAGTTCAGCAAGGCAGCAGGGCAACAGCAAGGCAGCAGTCCTTTGTAGAAAGCAGACAGGTGAGTCCTTTGAGCAGCCAGGCAGTTGTTCTTGGCAGGATGTAGTTTCTGGTTCAGGTTTCTTCTCCAGCAAGTCTCTGATGAGGTAGGGCAGAGGCCCTGTTTTATACCCAAATGTGCCTTTGAAGTGGGGGAGACTTCAAAGAGTGGCTAAGAAGTGCACCAGGTCCCCTTTCAGTTCAATCCTGTCTGCCAGGGTCCCAGTAGGGGGTGTGGCAGTCCTTTGTGTGAGAGCAGGCCCTCCACCCTCCCAGCCCAGGAAGACCCATTCAAAATGCAGATGTATGCAAGTGAGGCTGAGTACCCTGTGTTTGGGGTGTGTCTGAGTGAATGCACAAGGAGCTGTCAACCAAGCCCAGCCAGACGTGGATTGTAAGGCACAGAAAGATTTAAGTGCAAGGAAATGCTCACTTTCTAAAAGTGGCATTTCTAGAATAGTAATATTAAATCCGACTTCACCAGTCAGCAGGATTTTGTATTACCATTCTGGCCATGCTAAATATGACCTTCCTGCTCCTTTCAGATCAGCAGCTGCCACTTCAACAGTGTATGAGGGCAGCCCCAATGTTAGCCTATGAAGGGAGCAGGCCTCACAGTAGTGTAAAAACGAATTTAGGAGCTTTACACTACCAGGACATATAACTACACAGGTACATGTCCTGCCTTTTACCTACACAGCACCCTGCTCTAGGGGTTACCTAGGGCACACATTAAGGGTGACTTATATGTAGAAAAAGGGGAGTTCTAGGCTTGGCAAGTACTTTTAAATGCCAAGTCGAGGTGGCAGTGAAACTGCACACACAGGCCTTGCAATGGCAAGCCTGAGACAAGGTTAAGGGGGCTACTTAAGTGGGTGGCACAACCAGTGCTGCAGGTCCACTAGTAGCATTTAATCTACAGGCCCTAGGCACATGTAGTGCACATTACTAGGGACTTATAAATAGATTAAATAGTCCAATCAGGTATGATCCAGAGTTACCATGTTTAAAAAGGAAGAGAGCATATGCACTTTAGCACTGGTTAGCAGTGGTAAAGTGCGCAGAGTCTAAAAGCCAGCAAAACAGGGTCCAAAAAGTGGAGGGAGGCAGGCAAAAAGTTAGGGGTGACCACCCTAAGGCATGTCAGGTCTAACATGTGTCCCCCCCAGCTGAAAGTGGGGAGAGCTACCCGACCTCCTGGGAGCTCTCATCGCTAAGGCGGAAGTATCTGGAGAGACCATCAGCATTGGTGTGGTCAACCCCTGGGCGATGCTCCACCGTAAAGTCCATCCCCTGTAGGGAAATGGACCATCTCAAGAGTTTTGGATTCTCACCCCTCATCTGCATGAGCCATCTGAGGGGCCTGTGGTCTGTCTGAACCCGGAAGTGAGTCCCAAACAGGTAGGGTCTTAGCTTCTTCAGTGCCCAGACCACAGCAAATGCTTCTCTCTCAATTGCACTCCACCTTTGTTCCCGTGGTAATAGTCTTCTGCTAATAAAGACTACTGGTAGGTCTGAGCCCTCCTCATTCAGCTGTGCTAGAACAGCCCCTATGCCATGCTCTGAAGCGTCTGTCTGAACAATAAATTCCTGGGAGTAGTCAGGGGCCTTGAGCACGGGGGCCGTGCACATGGCTTCCTTCAGAGAATCAAAGGCTTTCTGACAGGCCTCTGTCCAATTCACCAACCTAGGTTGTTTCTTGGAAGTGAGTTCAGTCAAGGGGGACACAATGGTACCATAGCCCTTGACGAATCTGCGGTAGTATCCAGTGAGGCCCAAAAAGGCTCTCACCTCAGTCTGTGTTCTAGGTGGTTGCCAGGCCTTGATAGTTTCAATCTTGGCCTGGAGCGGCTGCACCCTTCCACCACCTACAAGGTGTCCCAAGTACACCACGGAACCCTGCCCAATCTGGCACTTACTAGCCTTGATAGTCAGGCCTGCCTGTTGCAGGGCCTGAAGCACCTCCTTGAGGTGGAGCAGGTGTTCCTCCCAGCTGGAACTGTAGACAGCTATGTCGTCTAGGTAAGCTGCACAGAAGGCATCTTTACCAGCTAGGACCCCGTTAACCAACCGTTGGAAGGTAGCGGAGGCATTTTTCAGCCCAAATGGCATCACCCGGAATTGGTAATGGTCATCAGGGGTGGAAAAAGCAGATCTTTCTTTAGCCCCCTCAGTCAGGCCAATCTGCCAGTACCCGGAAGTAAGATCGAACGTACTCAGGAACTTGGCAGCGCCTAGCCTGTCAACGAGCTCATCAGCTCGGGGGATGGGGTGAGCATCAGTCCGGGTGACTGAATTGAGACCCAGGTAGTCCACACAGAACCGGAGTTCTGGTTTCACACCTGGGGCAGTAGCCTTGGGAACCAATACCACAGGGCTGGCCCAGGGACTACTGGATTTCTCAATAACCCCCAAAGTCAACATCTTGGAGACCTCCTCCTTGATGCTGGCCTTCACTTTATCTGACAACCTGTAAATTTTGTTCTTTACAGGAGCACTGTCACCTGTGTCAATGTCATGCACACAGAGGTGGGTTAGTCCAGGTGTAAGGGAGAACAGGGGGGAGAACTGTTCTAACAGCTCATAGCAGTCCCCTCTCTGTGTTGGAGTCAGGGAGTCAGAGAGAATGACACCACCTACTGACCCATCCCCTTCTTTGACAGCGAGGAGGTCGGGGAGAGGTTCACTCTCCTCTTCCATGCCCTCATCGGTGACTAGGAGCATACTGACCTCAGACCTCTCAAAGTGAGGTTTGAGCCGGTTGTGATGGAGGACCCTTAGGGGTTGCCTATGGGTCTTGAGGTCCACTAGGTAAGTGGCCTCCCCTTTACGCTCCTTGATCTCAAAGGGGCCAGTCCAGCGGTCCTGGAGAGCCCTGGGCTCTACTGGCTCCATCACCCAAACTTTGTCTCCAGGTGAGAACTCAACTAGAGTGGCCTTTTAGTCGTACCAATCCTTCATCACCTCTTGACTGGCCTCGAGGTTACTCTGGGCCTCCTTCCAGAAGCGTTGGGTTTGTTTGCGGAGGGCCAGCATGTAGCTGACCACATCCTGGGGAGGGGCCTGGGGAGCTCTCTCCCAGCCCTCCTTAACGATGCTTAGGGGTCCCCTGACAGGGTGACCATAGAGAAGCTCAAAGGGGCTGAACCCCACCCCTTTCTGGGGCACCTCTCTATAAGCAAACAACAGGCAGGGTAAGAGGACGTCCCACTTACGCCTCATGGCCTCAGTCAGGCCACCAATCATGCCTTTCAGGGTCTGGTTGAATCTCTCAACCAGCCCATTGGTTTGAGGATGATAAGGGGTGGTAAACCGGTAGGTCACCCCACACTCATCCCACAGGGTCTTCATGTATGCAGACATGAAGTTTGTGCCCCTGTCAGCCACGACCTCCTTAGGGAATCCCACACGGGTAAATATTCCCATCAGGGCTCTGGTCACCACCTTTGCAGTCACTGTTCTCAGAGGGATGGCCTCTGGATAGCGGGTGGCATGGTCCACCAAAACCAGGATAAACCTGTTGCCCAGGGCAGTTTTGGGGTCCAAGGGACCAACAATGTTGATGCCCACCCTTTCAAAGGGGGTGCCAACGACTGGGAGTGGGATCAGGGGAGCTTTAAGCCGTTTCCCTGCCTTCCCACTAGCCTGGCAGGTGGGGCAAGCTCTGCAGAAGTTATCTGAGGCTTTCCTCATTCTGGGCCAATGAAAGTGGGTGTTAAGCCTGTCAAAGGTCTTGTCTTGGCCCAGGTGTCCTGCCAGGGGAATGTCGTGAGCCAGGCCTAGTAGGAATTTCCGGTAACACTGGGGGACCACCAGCACACGGTGTGGCCCAGGACCTGGAATTCTACGCTCACTGTAAAGGAGATCATTCTCCCAGTAAATATGGTGAGCGCCAGAGGCGTCACCTGCTGCGTGGTCTGTGGCCTGCTTCCTCAGACCCTCAAGGGTGGGGCATTCTCTCTGCGCCTTGCAGAATGCTTCCCTGGTTGGCCCCCCTCTACTTGCCAGCCAGCAAGTTCAGGTAGGTTACCCAGGGCAGCTATGTCCTCCCCGGTTGGCTCGGGGGCCTCCTCTTCCTCAGGGACCTCGTCTACCACCGTGGGAACATTGGAGGTGGGTTTCCCGCGCCCCTGACCCCCCTCTTGGGCGGCTGTCTGGGCCATTTTTCCAGGCTCCAGACGCCCTTGACTCCCTTCCCGGGCAGCCATGGACCTGGTGGTCATGCAGACCCACTCAGGTAACCCTAACATCTCCAGGTGAGATCTGAGCTCTACTTCTTTCCAAGCAGTGTGCTCAAGATCATTGCCTAACAGACAATCTACAGGCATGGCAGGACTCACAGCTACTTTCAGAGTACCAGAGACCCCCCCCCACTCAAAGGGAACCCGAGCCACCGGTAGGTGACTCTCACGATTGTCAGCGACTATGACCTGGTGGAATGTATTAGGGACTATCTGCTCTGGGGACACCAGCTGACTCTGGATAGTAGTCATACTGGCTCCTGTGTCACGCAGAGCCTCCACCTTCTGCCCATTAATGGTGACCCACTGCCTGTACTTGGAAGTATTTTGGGGCATGTGGGCTTTGGGCACCATTTCTCTTTCTCCCAGGGACACTAGGGAAATCTCTACTTGCTCCCCAAAGCTATCTGGGTCCATCTCCCCTCCAAGCGCTACACTAGTTATCCCAGGTGTCTGTCCGGTAGTGGACGGTGCCCTTTTGGAGCACTGGGGGTCGCCTTTATAGTGACCATACTGGTAACACTCCATACATTTGGGGTTGGATTTCCCTGACTTATCAAATGTCCCTGGCTTCTTCCCAAATCTAGAGAAGGAATGGTTGCCACCCCCTCCCTGGGAATTCTTTTGGGGGCCTTTTGAGAGTTCCTTATCTGTAAGTTTATCTCCCCCCTCTTTCTTCTGTTGGGAACCTTGACCACCTTTGTGGGAGTCCCCCCCAGGTACCTTTTTGGACACTCTGGTGCTAACCCAGAGGTCCGCCTCCTCAGCAAGCTTCCTGGGATCAGTCAGCTTACTATCTACCAAGTGCTGGCGCAACTCTGTTAAAGTAGTATTAAGCATATGCTCTCTCAGAATCAAGTCATATAACCCTTTATAGTCATTTACTTTGTTGACCCGCACCCATCCATTCAGTGCCTTACTGGAAAAGTCAAAGAAATCTACCCATGCTTGTGTGTTTTGTTTGGTGCTGTCCCTGAACCTCTGACGGTATCCCTCAGGGGTCAGCCCAAACTTGGCAAGTAAAGTGGCTTTCTGAAGTGGGTATGTGTTTTGATCAGGTTGATCCAATGTGAGAAGTGTGTCCCTCCCCAATGGCGGCACATAACCCCACATAGCTACCCCCCATTGCCCTTCAGGAACCTCATGAGCTCTTAGTGCAACTTCATAAGCAGCTAACCATTTATCTATGTCATCTCCCACCACAAAACTGGGCACCACATTTTTGGGTATACGAACCTTCTTTTCTCCAGCAGGTCCTGTCTGTATGCTGCCACCATTATTGCTGGATTCAGACTGTCTCGCCTTGATCTCCAGCTCCTTGAGACTCAGTTCATGAGCCAGCAATAGTTTCTTTTCAGCCAAAGCTCTTTCAGCTTCCACCTGTTTGGCTGCTCTTTCAGCTTCTGCTTGTTTGGCTGCCCTTTCAGCTTCTGCTTGAATCTGTTTGGCTGTTCTTTCTGCCTCAGCTTGTTTGGCTTCTCTCTCTGCCCTTCTCTCCTCCTGTTGAGCCTCAATTTTCAGTTTTGCCATTTGCAATTGGAACTCCCTTTCCTCTCTCCTTTCCTCTGCGGTCAGGCTTTGCATAGAGACACTGCTCACTGGTCTGGAAGGGGGCACAATTGCAGTGGTAACACTTGATTGATTGATTGATTGATCCACAGATTGATCCACAGATAGTGAAAATTCCTCTGAGGTGCCATTTTCTGGCTCCTCTTCCTCATCATCCTCTAAATGGGCTTCTGCCCAGGCCCTCAGCGCCACTTGAAAGTCCTCCTTTCTGGAGGCCCCTTGGGTGGGTACCCTCAGTGCCCTGCAGAATCCTCTTAGTTGTTTGACCGTATATGTATCCAACTGGACTAGGTCAAAGTCCCCTGTCTGAGACCCAGTCAGAGACATGTTGAGTGAGGATTTAGTTTTTGAAAATTGTCAGGAAAAAAACGGATTTGCAAAAAGAGATAAAAAACCAAGTTGACCTTCAACTGTGGGTAGGTAGTGAAATACTTAGCTACTGTATGTCACTGCACAAATACAAGTCCTATCCTCACCGCTGATCACCAATGTTAGAAATGGGGTTTTTGGTTGGCAGTCAGGTTACCCTCTGTCCAAGCAAAAGCCCTCACTCTAGTCAGGGTAAGTCACACACAATCCAAGATTATCCTGTGCCCACCCTCTGGTAGCTTGGCACGAGCAGTCAGGCTTAACTTAGAAGGCAATGTGTAAAGTATTTGTGCAATAAATCATACAATACCACCATATAGCACCACAAAAATACACCACACAGTGTTTAGAAAAATATATAATATTTATCAGGATAATTGTAGGTCAAAAAAAATAAAGTTGCAATGGGAAATTGTAGAGATATCACTGAAAAGTGATATAAAGTGTCTTAAGTCTTTAGAATATAAACAAAGTCTCTTTCTAGCACAAGTACCTGGTTTAGAGTGGAAAAATCTCCTCAGAGGGTCACAAAGGAAGAGGTGCGTGGAAAAAGGATGTGTGCGTCGATTTCTCCCCAGCACACACAGACTTGCGTCGTTATTTTCCACGCGGGGAAGTCGTGCGTCGTTTTCCGGCGCGCGGACAGTCTCTTTCTGTGGATCGCGGGGATTACCAGATGTCCCGGGTCTGTGCCTGGATTTTCCTGCTTGTTCTCCGGCTGCGCGTCGAAATTGCGATCTCACGGCAGGCGTTGCGTCGATTTCTCCTCTAGAGGTCGGTCTGATGGGCTGCGCGTCGAAATTACGATCTCACGGCAGGCGTCGCGTCGATTTCTCCTCTAGAGGTCGGGCGGCGTTGTCCTTGCGAAGCCGTGTGTCGGATTTTCGGTCGTCCCAAGAGCGTCGCGTCGATCAGCGGCGGTGTGCGGCGTTTTTCTCGCCGCGGAACAAGCTGTGCGTCAAAATTTTCGCCGCACGGAGCGTCCAAGTGAAAAAGAGAAGTCTTTTTGGTCCTGAGACTTCAGGCAACAGGAGGCAAGCTCTATCCAAGCCCTTGGAGAGCACTTTCACAGCCAGACAAGAGTTCAGCAAGGCAGCAGGGCAACAGCAAGGCAGCAGTCCTTTGTAGAAAGCAGACAGGTGAGTCCTTTGAGCAGCCAGGCAGTTGTTCTTGGCAGGATGTAGTTTCTGGTTCAGGTTTCTTCTCCAGCAAGTCTCTGATGAGGTAGGGCAGAGGCCCTGTTTTATACCCAAATGTGCCTTTGAAGTGGGGGAGACTTCAAAGAGTGGCTAAGAAGTGCACCAGGTCCCCTTTCAGTTCAATCCTGTCTGCCAGGGTCCCAGTAGGGGGTGTGGCAGTCCTTTGTGTGAGAGCAGGCCCTCCACCCTCCCAGCCCAGGAAGACCCATTCAAAATGCAGATGCATGCAAGTGAGGCTGAGTACCCTGTGTTTGGGGTGTGTCTGAGTGAATGCACAAGGAGCTGTCAACCAAGCCCAGCCAGACGTGGATTGTAAGGCACAGAAAGATTTAAGTGCAAGGAAATGCTCACTTTCTAAAAGTGGCATTTCTAGAATAGTAATATTAAATCCGACTTCACCAGTCAGCAGGATTTTGTATTACCATTCTGGCCATGCTAAATATGACCTTCCTGCTCCTTTCAGATCAGCAGCTGCCACTTCAACAGTGTATGAGGGCAGCCCCAATGTTAGCCTATGAAGGGAGCAGGCCTCACAGTAGTGTAAAAACGAATTTAGGAGCTTTACACTACCAGGACATATAACTACACAGGTACATGTCCTGCCTTTTACCTACACAGCACCCTGCTCTAGGGGTTACCTAGGGCACACATTAAGGGTGACTAGAAGTGTGGCTCAATGGTTAGAGCGGCAGACCCTGAAGCAGAGATCTGGCTCAAGACCAGGGTTCAAGTCCTGCTTCGGCAGGTCTTGGGCTCAATTCCCCTTGACCAGATAATTCTCGCCTCGGTGCCTAATCTAATTCATGGGTCCCACTCTGGGCAATAGCTTGCTTAATCTCCACAATGGCCCCAACAGCGCTTGGATGCCTGGCTTCACCCTGGGGGTGCTCAGGAGTGGGCGCCTCACAGGGAAAAGCCAGGAGGGGATCCATAGCGGTATTAGTACAGCGCCTTGAGACCCTAACGGGTGAGTAGTGCGCTATACAAATGCTAATTTACATTTATATGTAGAAAAAGGGGAGTTCTAGGCTTGGCAAGTACTTTTAAATGCCAAGTCGAGGTGGCAGTGAAACTGCACACACAGGCCTTGCAATGGCAAGCCTGAGACAAGGTTAAGGGGGCTACTTAAGTGGGTGGCACAACCAGTGCTGCAGGTCCACTAGTAGCATTTAATCTATAGGCCCTAGGCACATGTAGTGCACATTACTAGGGACTTATAAATAGATTAAATAGTCCAATCAGGTATGATCCAGAGTTACCATGTTTAAAAAGGAAGAGAGCATATGCACTTTAGCACTGGTTAGCAGTGGTAAAGTGCGCAGAGTCTAAAAGCCAGCAAAACAGGGTCCAAAAAGTGGAGGGAGGCAGGCAAAAAGTTAGGGGTGACCACCCTAAGGCATGTCAGGTCTAACATGTGTCCCCCCCAGCTGAAAGTGGGGAGAGCTACCCGACCTCCTGGGAGCTCTCATCGCTAAGGCGGAAGTATCTGGAGAGACCATCAGCATTGGTGTGGTCAACCCCTGGGCGATGCTCCACCGTAAAGTCCATCCCCTGTAGGGAAATGGACCATCTCAAGAGTTTTTGATTCTCACCCCTCATCTGCATGAGCCATCTGAGGGGCCTGTGGTCTGTCTGAACCCGGAAGTGAGTCCCAAACAGGTAGGGTCTTAGCTTCTTCAGTGCCCAGACCACAGCAAATGCTTCTCTCTCAATTGCACTCCACCTTTGTTCCCGTGGTAATAGTCTTCTGCTAATAAAGACTACTGGTAGGTCTGAGCCCTCCTCATTCAGCTGTGCTAGAACAGCCCCTATGCCATGCTCTGAAGCATCTGTCTGAACAATAAATTCCTGGGAGTAGTCAGGGGCCTTGAGCACGGGGGCCGTGCACATGGCTTCCTTCAGAGAATCAAAGGCTTTCTGACAGGCCTCTGTCCAATTCACCAACCTAGGTTGTTTCTTGGAAGTGAGTTCAGTCAAGGGGGACACAATGGTACCATAGCCCTTGACGAATCTGCGGTAGTATCCAGTGAGGCCCAAAAAGGCTCTCACCTCAGTCTGTGTTCTAGGTGGTTGCCAGGCCTTGATAGTTTCAATCTTGGCCTGGAGCGGCTGCACCCTTCCACCACCTACAAGGTGTCCCAAGTACACCACGGAACCCTGCCCAATCTGGCACTTACTAGCCTTGATAGTCAGGCCTGCCTGTTGCAGGGCCTGAAGCACCTCCTTGAGGTGGAGCAGGTGTTCCTCCCAGCTGGAACTGTAGACAGCTATGTCGTCTAGGTAAGCTGCACAGAAGGCATCTTTACCAGCTAGGACCCCGTTAACCAACCGTTGGAAGGTAGCGGAGGCATTTTTCAGCCCAAATGGCATCACCCGGAATTGGTAATGGTCATCAGGGGTGGAAAAAGCAGATCTTTCTTTAGCCCCCTCAGTCAGGCCAATCTGCCAGTACCCGGAAGTAAGATCGAACGTACTCAGGAACTTGGCAGCGCCTAGCCTGTCAACGAGCTCATCAGCTCGGGGGATGGGGTGAGCATCAGTCCGGGTGACTGAATTGAGACCCAGGTAGTCCACACAGAACCGGAGTTCTGGTTTCGCACCTGGGGCAGTAGCCTTGGGAACCAATACCACAGGGCTGGCCCAGGGACTACTGGATTTCTCAATAACCCCCAAAGTCAACATCTTGGAGACCTCCTCCTTGATGCTGGCCTTCACTTTATCTGACAACCTGTAAATTTTGTTCTTTACAGGAGCACTGTCACCTGTGTCAATGTCATGCACACAGAGGTGGGTTAGTCCAGGTGTAAGGGAGAACAGGGGGGAGAACTGTTCTAACAGCTCATAGCAGTCCCCTCTCTGTGTTGGAGTCAGGGAGTCAGAGAGAATGACACCACCTACTGACCCATCCCCTTCTTTGACAGCGAGGAGGTCGGGGAGAGGTTCACTCTCCTCTTCCATGCCCTCATCGGTGACTAGGAGCATACTGACCTCAGACCTCTCAAGGTGAGGTTTGAGCCGGTTGTGATGGAGGACCCTTAGGGGTTGCCTAGGGGTCTTGAGGTCCACTAGGTAAGTGGCCTCCCCTTTACGCTCCTTGATCTCAAAGGGGCCAGTCCAGCGGTCCTGGAGAGCCCTGGGCTCTACTGGCTCCATCACCCAAACTTTGTCTCCAGGTGAGAACTCAACTAGAGTGGCCTTTTGGTCGTACCAATCCTTCATCACCTCTTGACTGGCCTCGAGGTTACTCTGGGCCTCCTTCCAGAAGCGTTGGGTTTGTTTGCGGAGGGCCAGCATGTAGCTGACCACATCCTGGGGAGGGGCCTGGGGAGCTCTCTCCCAGCCCTCCTTAACGATGCTTAGGGGTCCCCTGACAGGGTGACCATAGAGAAGCTCAAAGGGGCTGAACCCCACCCCTTTCTGGGGCACCTCTCTATAAGCAAACAACAGGCAGGGTAAGAGGACGTCCCACTTACGCCTCATGGCCTCAGTCAGGCCACCAATCATGCCTTTCAGGGTCTGGTTGAATCTCTCAACCAGCCCATTGGTTTGAGGATGATAAGGGGTGGTAAACCGGTAGGTCACCCCACACTCATCCCACAGGGTCTTCATGTATGCAGACATGAAGTTTGTGCCCCTGTCAGCCACGACCTCCTTAGGGAATCCCACACGGGTAAATATTCCCATCAGGGCTCTGGTCACCACCTTTGCAGTCACTGTTCTCAGAGGGATGACCTCTGGATAGCGGGTGGCATGGTCCACCAAAACCAGGATAAACCTGTTGCCCAGGGCAGTTTTGGGGTCCAAGGGACCAACAATGTTGATGCCCACCCTTTCAAAGGGGGTGCCAACGACTGGGAGTGGGATCAGGGGAGCTTTAAGCCGTTTCCCTGCCTTCCCACTAGCCTGGCAGGTGGGGCAAGCTCTGCAGAAGTTATCTGAGGCTTTCCTCATTCTGGGCCAATGAAAGTGGGTGTTAAGCCTGTCAAAGGTCTTGTCTTGGCCCAGGTGTCCTGCCAGGGGAATGTCGTGAGCCAGGCCTAGTAGGAATTTCCGGTAACACTGGGGGACCACCAGCACACGGTGTGGCCCAGGACCTGGAATTCTACGCTCACTGTAAAGGAGATCATTCTCCCAGTAAATATGGTGAGCGCCAGAGGCGTCACCTGCTGCGTGGTCTGTGGCCTGCTTCCTCAGACCCTCAAGGGTGGGGCATTCTCTCTGCGCCTTGCAGAATGCTTCCCTGGTTGGCCCCCCTCTACTTGCCAGCCAGCAAGTTCAGGTAGGTTACCCAGGGCAGCTATGTCCTCCCCGGTTGGCTCGGGGGCCTCCTCTTCCTCAGGGACCTCGTCTACCACCGTGGGAACATTGGAGGTGGGTTTCCCGCGCCCCTGACCCCCCTCTTGGGCGGCTGTCTGGGCCATTTTTCCAGGCTCCAGACGCCCTTGACTCCCTTCCCGGGCAGCCATGGACCTGGTGGTCATGCAGACCCACTCAGGTAACCCTAACATCTCCAGGTGAGATCTGAGCTCTACTTCTTTCCAAGCAGTGTGCTCAAGATCATTGCCTAACAGACAATCTACAGGCATGGCAGGACTCACAGCTACTTTCAGAGTACCAGAGACCCCCCCCCCACTCAAAGGGAACCCGAGCCACCGGTAGGTGACTCTCACGATTGTCAGTGACTATGACCTGGTGGAATGTATTAGGGACTATCTGCTCTGGGGACACCAGCTGACTCTGGATAGTAGTCATACTGGCTCCTGTGTCACGCAGAGCCTCCACCTTCTGCCCATTAATGGTGACCCACTGCCTGTACTTGGAAGTATTTTGGGGCATGTGGGCTTTGGGCACCATTTCTCTTTCTCCCAGGGACACTAGGGAAATCTCTACTTGCTCCCCAAAGCTATCTGGGTCCATCTCCCCTCCAAGCGCTACACTAGTTATCCCAGGTGTCTGTCCGGTAGTGGACGGTGCCCTTTTGGAGCACTGGGGGTCGCCTTTACAGTGACCATACTGGTAACACTCCATACATTTGGGGTTGGATTTCCCTGACTTATCAAATGTCCCTGGCTTCTTCCCAAATCTAGAGAAGGAATGGTTGCCACCCCCTCCCTGGGAATTCTTTTGGGGGCCTTTTGAGAGTTTCTTATCTGTAAGTTTATCTCCCCCCTCTTTCTTCTGTTGGGAACCTTGACCACCTTTGTGGGAGTCCCCCCCAGGTACCTTTTTGGACACTCTGGTGCTAACCCAGAGGTCCGCCTCCTCAGCAAGCTTCCTGGGATCAGTCAGCTTACTATCTACCAAGTGCTGGCGCAACTCTGTAAAAGTAGTATTAAGCATATGCTCTCTCAGAATCAAGTCATATAACCCTTTATAGTCATTTACTTTGTTGACCCGCACCCATCCATTCAGTGCCTTACTGGAAAAGTCAAAGAAATCTACCCATGCTTGTGTGTTTTGTTTGGTGCTGTCCCTGAACCTCTGACGGTATCCCTCAGGGGTCAGCCCAAACTTGGCAAGTAAAGTGGCTTTCTGAAGTGGGTATGTGTTTTGATCAGGTTGATCCAATGTGAGAAGTGTGTCCCTCCCCAATGGCGGCACATAACCCCACATAGCTACCCCCCATTGCCCTTCAGGAACCTCATGAGCTCTTAGTGCAACTTCATAAGCAGCTAACCATTTATCTATGTCATCTCCCACCACAAAACTGGGCACCACATTTTTGGGTATACGAACCTTCTTTTCTCCAGCAGGTCCTGTCTGTATGCTGCCACCATTATTGCTGGATTCAGACTGTCTCGCCTTGATCTCCAGCTCCTTGAGACTCAGTTCATGAGCCAGCAATAGTTTCTTTTCAGCCAAAGCTCTTTCAGCTTCCACCTGTTTGGCTGCTCTTTCAGCTTCTGCTTGTTTGGCTGCCCTTTCAGCTTCTGCTTGAATCTGTTTGGCTGTTCTTTCTGCCTCAGCTTGTTTGGCTTCTCTCTCTGCCCTTCTCTCCTCCTGTTGAGCCTCAATTTTCAGTTTTGCCATTTGCAATTGGAACTCCCTTTCCTCTCTCCTTTCCTCTGCGGTCAGGCTTTGCATAGAGACACTGCTCACTGGTCTGGAAGGGGGCACAATTGCAGTGGTAACACTTGATTGATTGATTGATTGATCCACAGATTGATCCACAGATAGTGAAAATTCCTCTGAGGTGCCATTTTCTGGCTCCTCTTCCTCATCATCCTCTAAATGGGCTTCTGCCCAGGCCCTCAGCGCCACTTGAAAGTCCTCCTTTCTGGAGGCCCCTTGGGTGGGTACCCTCAGTGCCCTGCAGAATCCTCTTAGTTGTTTGACCGTATATGTATCCAACTGGACTAGGTCAAAGTCCCCTGTCTGAGACCCAGTCAGAGACATGTTGAGTGAGGATTTAGTTTTTGAAAATTGTCAGGAAAAAAACGGATTTGCAAAAAGAGATAAAAAACCAAGTTGACCTTCAACTGTGGGTAGGTAGTGAAATACTTAGCTACTGTATGTCACTGCACAAATACAAGTCCTATCCTCACCGCTGATCACCAATGTTAGAAATGGGGTTTTTGGTTGGCAGTCAGGTTACCCTCTGTCCAAGCAAAAGCCCTCACTCTAGTCAGGGTAAGTCACACACAATCCAAGATTATCCTGTGCCCACCCTCTGGTAGCTTGGCACGAGCAGTCAGGCTTAACTTAGAAGGCAATGTGTAAAGTATTTGTGCAATAAATCATACAATACCACCATATAGCACCACAAAAATACACCACACAGTGTTTAGAAAAATATATAATATTTATCAGGATAATTGTAGGTCAAAAAGAATAAAGTTGCAATGGGAAATTGTAGAGATATCACTGAAAAGTGATATAAAGTGTCTTAAGTCTTTAGAATATAAACAAAGTCTCTTTCTAGCACAAGTACCTGGTTTAGAGTGGAAAAATCTCCTCAGAGGGTCACAAAGGAAGAGGTGCGTGGAAAAAGGATGTGTGCGTCGATTTCTCCCCAGTACACACAGACTTGCGTCGTTATTTTCCACGCGGGGAAGTCGTGCGTCGTTTTCCGGCGCGCGGACAGTCTCTTTCTGTGGATCGCGGGGATTACCAGATGTCCCGGGTCTGTGCCTGGATTTTCCTGCTTGTTCTCCGGCTGCGCGTCGAAATTTCGATCTCACGGCAGGCGTCGCGTCGATTTCTCCTCTAGAGGTCGGTCTGCGGGGCTGCGCGTCGAAATTACGATCTCACGGCAGGCGTCGCGTCGATTTCTCCTCTAGAGGTCGGGCGGCGTTGTCCTTGCGAAGCCGTGTGTCGGATTTTCGGTCGTCCCAAGAGCGTCGCGTCGATCAGCGGCGGTGTGCGGCGTTTTTCTCGCCGCGGAACAAGCTGTGCGTCAAAATTTTCGCCGCACGGAGCGTCCAAGTGAAAAAGAGAAGTCTTTTTGGTCCTGAGACTTCAGGCAACAGGAGGCAAGCTCTATCCAAGCCCTTGGAGAGCACTTTCACAGCCAGACAAGAGTTCAGCAAGGCAGCAGGGCAACAGCAAGGCAGCAGTCCTTTGTAGAAAGCAGACAGGTGAGTCCTTTGAGCAGCCAGGCAGTTGTTCTTGGCAGGATGTAGTTTCTGGTTCAGGTTTCTTCTCCAGCAAGTCTCTGATGAGGTAGGGCAGAGGCCCTGTTTTATACCCAAATGTGCCTTTGAAGTGGGGGAGACTTCAAAGAGTGGCTAAGAAGTGCACCAGGTCCCCTTTCAGTTCAATCCTGTCTGCCAGGGTCCCAGTAGGGGGTGTGGCAGTCCTTTGTGTGAGAGCAGGCCCTCCACCCTCCCAGCCCAGGAAGACCCATTCAAAATGCAGATGTATGCAAGTGAGGCTGAGTACCCTGTGTTTGGGGTGTGTCTGAGTGAATGCACAAGGAGCTGTCAACCAAGCCCAGCCAGACGTGGATTGTAAGGCACAGAAAGATTTAAGTGCAAGGAAATGCTCACTTTCTAAAAGTGGCATTTCTAGAATAGTAATATTAAATCCGACTTCACCAGTCAGCAGGATTTTGTATTACCATTCTGGCCATGCTAAATATGACCTTCCTGCTCCTTTCAGATCAGCAGCTGCCACTTCAACAGTGTATGAGGGCAGCCCCAATGTTAGCCTATGAAGGGAGCAGGCCTCACAGTAGTGTAAAAACGAATTTAGGAGCTTTACACTACCAGGACATATAACTACACAGGTACATGTCCTGCCTTTTACCTACACAGCACCCTGCTCTAGGGGTTACCTAGGGCACACATTAAGGGTGACTTATATGTAGAAAAAGGGGAGTTCTAGGCTTGGCAAGTACTTTTAAATGCCAAGTCGAGGTGGCAGTGAAACTGCACACACAGGCCTTGCAATGGCAAGCCTGAGACAAGGTTAAGGGGGCTACTTAAGTGGGTGGCACAACCAGTGCTGCAGGTCCACTAGTAGCATTTAATCTACAGGCCCTAGGCACATGTAGTGCACATTACTAGGGACTTATAAATAGATTAAATAGTCCAATCAGGTATGATCCAGAGTTACCATGTTTAAAAAGGAAGAGAGCATATGCACTTTAGCACTGGTTAGCAGTGGTAAAGTGCGCAGAGTCTAAAAGCCAGCAAAACAGGGTCCAAAAAGTGGAGGGAGGCAGGCAAAAAGTTAGGGGTGACCACCCTAAGGCATGTCAGGTCTAACATGTGTCCCCCCCAGCTGAAAGTGGGGAGAGCTACCCGACCTCCTGGGAGCTCTCATCGCTAAGGCGGAAGTATCTGGAGAGACCATCAGCATTGGTGTGGTCAACCCCTGGGCGATGCTCCACCGTAAAGTCCATCCCCTGTAGGGAAATGGACCATCTCAAGAGTTTTGGATTCTCACCCCTCATCTGCATGAGCCATCTGAGGGGCCTGTGGTCTGTCTGAACCCGGAAGTGAGTCCCAAACAGGTAGGGTCTTAGCTTCTTCAGTGCCCAGACCACAGCAAATGCTTCTCTCTCAATTGCACTCCACCTTTGTTCCCGTGGTAATAGTCTTCTGCTAATAAAGACTACTGGTAGGTCTGAGCCCTCCTCATTCAGCTGTGCTAGAACAGCCCCTATGCCATGCTCTGAAGCGTCTGTCTGAACAATAAATTCCTGGGAGTAGTCAGGGGCCTTGAGCACGGGGGCCGTGCACATGGCTTCCTTCAGAGAATCAAAGGCTTTCTGACAGGCCTCTGTCCAATTCACCAACCTAGGTTGTTTCTTGGAAGTGAGTTCAGTCAAGGGGGACACAATGGTACCATAGCCCTTGACGAATCTGCGGTAGTATCCAGTGAGGCCCAAAAAGGCTCTCACCTCAGTCTGTGTTCTAGGTGGTTGCCAGGCCTTGATAGTTTCAATCTTGGCCTGGAGCGGCTGCACCCTTCCACCACCTACAAGGTGTCCCAAGTACACCACGGAACCCTGCCCAATCTGGCACTTACTAGCCTTGATAGTCAGGCCTGCCTGTTGCAGGGCCTGAAGCACCTCCTTGAGGTGGAGCAGGTGTTCCTCCCAGCTGGAACTGTAGACAGCTATGTCGTCTAGGTAAGCTGCACAGAAGGCATCTTTACCAGCTAGGACCCCGTTAACCAACCGTTGGAAGGTAGCGGAGGCATTTTTCAGCCCAAATGGCATCACCCGGAATTGGTAATGGTCATCAGGGGTGGAAAAAGCAGATCTTTCTTTAGCCCCCTCAGTCAGGCCAATCTGCCAGTACCCGGAAGTAAGATCGAACGTACTCAGGAACTTGGCAGCGCCTAGCCTGTCAACGAGCTCATCAGCTCGGGGGATGGGGTGAGCATCAGTCCGGGTGACTGAATTGAGACCCAGGTAGTCCACACAGAACCGGAGTTCTGGTTTCACACCTGGGGCAGTAGCCTTGGGAACCAATACCACAGGGCTGGCCCAGGGACTACTGGATTTCTCAATAACCCCCAAAGTCAACATCTTGGAGACCTCCTCCTTGATGCTGGCCTTCACTTTATCTGACAACCTGTAAATTTTGTTCTTTACAGGAGCACTGTCACCTGTGTCAATGTCATGCACACAGAGGTGGGTTAGTCCAGGTGTAAGGGAGAACAGGGGGGAGAACTGTTCTAACAGCTCATAGCAGTCCCCTCTCTGTGTTGGAGTCAGGGAGTCAGAGAGAATGACACCACCTACTGACCCATCCCCTTCTTTGACAGCGAGGAGGTCGGGGAGAGGTTCACTCTCCTCTTCCATGCCCTCATCGGTGACTAGGAGCATACTGACCTCAGACCTCTCAAAGTGAGGTTTGAGCCGGTTGTGATGGAGGACCCTTAGGGGTTGCCTATGGGTCTTGAGGTCCACTAGGTAAGTGGCCTCCCCTTTACGCTCCTTGATCTCAAAGGGGCCAGTCCAGCGGTCCTGGAGAGCCCTGGGCTCTACTGGCTCCATCACCCAAACTTTGTCTCCAGGTGAGAACTCAACTAGAGTGGCCTTTTAGTCGTACCAATCCTTCATCACCTCTTGACTGGCCTCGAGGTTACTCTGGGCCTCCTTCCAGAAGCGTTGGGTTTGTTTGCGGAGGGCCAGCATGTAGCTGACCACATCCTGGGGAGGGGCCTGGGGAGCTCTCTCCCAGCCCTCCTTAACGATGCTTAGGGGTCCCCTGACAGGGTGACCATAGAGAAGCTCAAAGGGGCTGAACCCCACCCCTTTCTGGGGCACCTCTCTATAAGCAAACAACAGGCAGGGTAAGAGGACGTCCCACTTACGCCTCATGGCCTCAGTCAGGCCACCAATCATGCCTTTCAGGGTCTGGTTGAATCTCTCAACCAGCCCATTGGTTTGAGGATGATAAGGGGTGGTAAACCGGTAGGTCACCCCACACTCATCCCACAGGGTCTTCATGTATGCAGACATGAAGTTTGTGCCCCTGTCAGCCACGACCTCCTTAGGGAATCCCACACGGGTAAATATTCCCATCAGGGCTCTGGTCACCACCTTTGCAGTCACTGTTCTCAGAGGGATGGCCTCTGGATAGCGGGTGGCATGGTCCACCAAAACCAGGATAAACCTGTTGCCCAGGGCAGTTTTGGGGTCCAAGGGACCAACAATGTTGATGCCCACCCTTTCAAAGGGGGTGCCAACGACTGGGAGTGGGATCAGGGGAGCTTTAAGCCGTTTCCCTGCCTTCCCACTAGCCTGGCAGGTGGGGCAAGCTCTGCAGAAGTTATCTGAGGCTTTCCTCATTCTGGGCCAATGAAAGTGGGTGTTAAGCCTGTCAAAGGTCTTGTCTTGGCCCAGGTGTCCTGCCAGGGGAATGTCGTGAGCCAGGCCTAGTAGGAATTTCCGGTAACACTGGGGGACCACCAGCACACGGTGTGGCCCAGGACCTGGAATTCTACGCTCACTGTAAAGGAGATCATTCTCCCAGTAAATATGGTGAGCGCCAGAGGCGTCACCTGCTGCGTGGTCTGTGGCCTGCTTCCTCAGACCCTCAAGGGTGGGGCATTCTCTCTGCGCCTTGCAGAATGCTTCCCTGGTTGGCCCCCCTCTACTTGCCAGCCAGCAAGTTCAGGTAGGTTACCCAGGGCAGCTATGTCCTCCCCGGTTGGCTCGGGGGCCTCCTCTTCCTCAGGGACCTCGTCTACCACCGTGGGAACATTGGAGGTGGGTTTCCCGCGCCCCTGACCCCCCTCTTGGGCGGCTGTCTGGGCCATTTTTCCAGGCTCCAGACGCCCTTGACTCCCTTCCCGGGCAGCCATGGACCTGGTGGTCATGCAGACCCACTCAGGTAACCCTAACATCTCCAGGTGAGATCTGAGCTCTACTTCTTTCCAAGCAGTGTGCTCAAGATCATTGCCTAACAGACAATCTACAGGCATGGCAGGACTCACAGCTACTTTCAGAGTACCAGAGACCCCCCCCCACTCAAAGGGAACCCGAGCCACCGGTAGGTGACTCTCACGATTGTCAGCGACTATGACCTGGTGGAATGTATTAGGGACTATCTGCTCTGGGGACACCAGCTGACTCTGGATAGTAGTCATACTGGCTCCTGTGTCACGCAGAGCCTCCACCTTCTGCCCATTAATGGTGACCCACTGCCTGTACTTGGAAGTATTTTGGGGCATGTGGGCTTTGGGCACCATTTCTCTTTCTCCCAGGGACACTAGGGAAATCTCTACTTGCTCCCCAAAGCTATCTGGGTCCATCTCCCCTCCAAGCGCTACACTAGTTATCCCAGGTGTCTGTCCGGTAGTGGACGGTGCCCTTTTGGAGCACTGGGGGTCGCCTTTATAGTGACCATACTGGTAACACTCCATACATTTGGGGTTGGATTTCCCTGACTTATCAAATGTCCCTGGCTTCTTCCCAAATCTAGAGAAGGAATGGTTGCCACCCCCTCCCTGGGAATTCTTTTGGGGGCCTTTTGAGAGTTCCTTATCTGTAAGTTTATCTCCCCCCTCTTTCTTCTGTTGGGAACCTTGACCACCTTTGTGGGAGTCCCCCCCAGGTACCTTTTTGGACACTCTGGTGCTAACCCAGAGGTCCGCCTCCTCAACAAGCTTCCTGGGATCAGTCAGCTTACTATCTACCAAGTGCTGGCGCAACTCTGTTAAAGTAGTATTAAGCATATGCTCTCTCAGAATCAAGTCATATAACCCTTTATAGTCATTTACTTTGTTGACCCGCACCCATCCATTCAGTGCCTTACTGGAAAAGTCAAAGAAATCTACCCATGCTTGTGTGTTTTGTTTGGTGCTGTCCCTGAACCTCTGACGGTATCCCTCAGGGGTCAGCCCAAACTTGGCAAGTAAAGTGGCTTTCTGAAGTGGGTATGTGTTTTGATCAGGTTGATCCAATGTGAGAAGTGTGTCCCTCCCCAATGGCGGCACATAACCCCACATAGCTACCCCCCATTGCCCTTCAGGAACCTCATGAGCTCTTAGTGCAACTTCATAAGCAGCTAACCATTTATCTATGTCATCTCCCACCACAAAACTGGGCACCACATTTTTGGGTATACGAACCTTCTTTTCTCCAGCAGGTCCTGTCTGTATGCTGCCACCATTATTGCTGGATTCAGACTGTCTCGCCTTGATCTCCAGCTCCTTGAGACTCAGTTCATGAGCCAGCAATAGTTTCTTTTCAGCCAAAGCTCTTTCAGCTTCCACCTGTTTGGCTGCTCTTTCAGCTTCTGCTTGTTTGGCTGCCCTTTCAGCTTCTGCTTGAATCTGTTTGGCTGTTCTTTCTGCCTCAGCTTGTTTGGCTTCTCTCTCTGCCCTTCTCTCCTCCTGTTGAGCCTCAATTTTCAGTTTTGCCATTTGCAATTGGAACTCCCTTTCCTCTCTCCTTTCCTCTGCGGTCAGGCTTTGCATAGAGACACTGCTCACTGGTCTGGAAGGGGGCACAATTGCAGTGGTAACACTTGATTGATTGATTGATTGATCCACAGATTGATCCACAGATAGTGAAAATTCCTCTGAGGTGCCATTTTCTGGCTCCTCTTCCTCATCATCCTCTAAATGGGCTTCTGCCCAGGCCCTCAGCGCCACTTGAAAGTCCTCCTTTCTGGAGGCCCCTTGGGTGGGTACCCTCAGTGCCCTGCAGAATCCTCTTAGTTGTTTGACCGTATATGTATCCAACTGGACTAGGTCAAAGTCCCCTGTCTGAGACCCAGTCAGAGACATGTTGAGTGAGGATTTAGTTTTTGAAAATTGTCAGGAAAAAAACGGATTTGCAAAAAGAGATAAAAAACCAAGTTGACCTTCAACTGTGGGTAGGTAGTGAAATACTTAGCTACTGTATGTCACTGCACAAATACAAGTCCTATCCTCACCGCTGATCACCAATGTTAGAAATGGGGTTTTTGGTTGGCAGTCAGGTTACCCTCTGTCCAAGCAAAAGCCCTCACTCTAGTCAGGGTAAGTCACACACAATCCAAGATTATCCTGTGCCCACCCTCTGGTAGCTTGGCACGAGCAGTCAGGCTTAACTTAGAAGGCAATGTGTAAAGTATTTGTGCAATAAATCATACAATACCACCATATAGCACCACAAAAATACACCACACAGTGTTTAGAAAAATATATAATATTTATCAGGATAATTGTAGGTCAAAAAAAATAAAGTTGCAATGGGAAATTGTAGAGATATCACTGAAAAGTGATATAAAGTGTCTTAAGTCTTTAGAATATAAACAAAGTCTCTTTCTAGCACAAGTACCTGGTTTAGAGTGGAAAAATCTCCTCAGAGGGTCACAAAGGAAGAGGTGCGTGGAAAAAGGATGTGTGCGTCGATTTCTCCCCAGCACACACAGACTTGCGTCGTTATTTTCCACGCGGGGAAGTCGTGCGTCGTTTTCCGGCGCGCGGACAGTCTCTTTCTGTGGATCGCGGGGATTACCAGATGTCCCGGGTCTGTGCCTGGATTTTCCTGCTTGTTCTCCGGCTGCGCGTCGAAATTGCGATCTCACGGCAGGCGTTGCGTCGATTTCTCCTCTAGAGGTCGGTCTGATGGGCTGCGTGTCGAAATTACGATCTCACGGCAGGCGTCGCGTCGATTTCTCCTCTAGAGGTCGGGCGGCGTTGTCCTTGCGAAGCCGTGTGTCGGATTTTCGGTCGTCCCAAGAGCGTCGCGTCGATCAGCGGCGGTGTGCGGCGTTTTTCTCGCCGCGGAACAAGCTGTGCGTCAAAATTTTCGCCGCACGGAGCGTCCAAGTGAAAAAGAGAAGTCTTTTTGGTCCTGAGACTTCAGGCAACAGGAGGCAAGCTCTATCCAAGCCCTTGGAGAGCACTTTCACAGCCAGACAAGAGTTCAGCAAGGCAGCAGGGCAACAGCAAGGCAGCAGTCCTTTGTAGAAAGCAGACAGGTGAGTCCTTTGAGCAGCCAGGCAGTTGTTCTTGGCAGGATGTAGTTTCTGGTTCATGTTTCTTCTCCAGCAAGTCTCTGATGAGGTAGGGCAGAGGCCCTGTTTTATACCCAAATGTGCCTTTGAAGTGGGGGAGACTTCAAAGAGTGGCTAAGAAGTGCACCAGGTCCCCTTTCAGTTCAATCCTGTCTGCCAGGGTCCCAGTAGGGGGTGTGGCAGTCCTTTGTGTGAGAGCAGGCCCTCCACCCTCCCAGCCCAGGAAGACCCATTCAAAATGCAGATGCATGCAAGTGAGGCTGAGTACCCTGTGTTTGGGGTGTGTCTGAGTGAATGCACAAGGAGCTGTCAACCAAGCCCAGCCAGACGTGGATTGTAAGGCACAGAAAGATTTAAGTGCAAGGAAATGCTCACTTTCTAAAAGTGGCATTTCTAGAATAGTAATATTAAATCCGACTTCACCAGTCAGCAGGATTTTGTATTACCATTCTGGCCATGCTAAATATGACCTTCCTGCTCCTTTCAGATCAGCAGCTGCCACTTCAACAGTGTATGAGGGCAGCCCCAATGTTAGCCTATGAAGGGAGCAGGCCTCACAGTAGTGTAAAAACGAATTTAGGAGCTTTACACTACCAGGACATATAACTACACAGGTACATGTCCTGCCTTTTACCTACACAGCACCCTGCTCTAGGGGTTACCTAGGGCACACATTAAGGGTGACTAGAAGTGTGGCTCAATGGTTAGAGCGGCAGACCCTGAAGCAGAGATCTGGCTCAAGACCAGGGTTCAAGTCCTGCTTCGGCAGGTCTTGGGCTCAATTCCCCTTGACCAGATAATTCTCGCCTCGGTGCCTAATCTAATTCATGGGTCCCACTCTGGGCAATAGCTTGCTTAATCTCCACAATGGCCCCAACAGCGCTTGGATGCCTGGCTTCACCCTGGGGGTGCTCAGGAGTGGGCGCCTCACAGGGAAAAGCCAGGAGGGGATCCATAGCGGTATTAGTACAGCGCCTTGAGACCCTAACGGGTGAGTAGTGCGCTATACAAATGCTAATTTACATTTATATGTAGAAAAATGGGAGTTCTAGGCTTGGCAAGTACTTTTAAATGCCAAGTCGAGGTGGCAGTGAAACTGCACACACAGGCCTTGCAATGGCAAGCCTGAGACAAGGTTAAGGGGGCTACTTAAGTGGGTGGCACAACCAGTGCTGCAGGTCCACTAGTAGCATTTAATCTATAGGCCCTAGGCACATGTAGTGCACATTACTAGGGACTTATAAATAGATTAAATAGTCCAATCAGGTATGATCCAGAGTTACCATGTTTAAAAAGGAAGAGAGCATATGCACTTTAGCACTGGTTAGCAGTGGTAAAGTGCGCAGAGTCTAAAAGCCAGCAAAACAGGGTCCAAAAAGTGGAGGGAGGCAGGCAAAAAGTTAGGGGTGACCACCCTAAGGCATGTCAGGTCTAACACCGCCGCTTTATCACCGACCTCCAGGGTTGTAATGAGGGCCTCAGTGACTTAACTCCAAGCCAATATGTTTTTATATAGAAAAATATCCTTTTTTAATTTATTTTTAGAACCACAAGACTCATTTAGCAGGTAAGTACATTAAATGGAAGCTACTTTACACAGTAATACGTAGAACTTTCAATGGAATCAACAATGTCCACAGTTTTCTTTAAAATGCTATTTTAAAAGTGGACAGTGCAATTTTTAACAGTTCCTGGGGAAGGTAAGTAAAGCACAGTTTTTGAGGTAAGTAACAAACTTACAAGTTCAATCTCCTGGGCATAGGTAGCCCGCCATTGGGGGTTCAAGATAACCCCAAACACCCAGAACCAGCAAGTGGTGGAGAGGTCAAACAGGTGGCAAAAAAATGTGGGCCCCCATGGACACAGGGTTTTTACTCTGTTTCCGGTCTGCTTGCAGGTAAGTACCCGCGTTGTCGGAGGGCAGACCAGGGGGGTTTGGAGGAGTGCTGGAGGGGCCCCAAGTAGGCACAAAAACCACACCATCAGCGACATGGTCTGCCACTAGGGCATCGGGTTCTCAATAGAACACAATGGAGGGACCCGGGGCTCACTTAGGCGCTGCAGGCAGGGCACAGGGGGGCCTCTCGGGCAAGCCACCGACTGGACAAGGGTGAGTGCCGCCTGCTGGTCGTTGCTGCACTTGTGATCGGTTTCTCTCAGGCCTGGGGACTGCGGGTGCAGTGCTTCTCCTGGCGTCAGATATCTTCGTCCCGGGCAGTCGCGGTCAGGGGGTTCTTCGGGATTCCCTCTGCAGGCATTGTCGTGGGGGTGCAGAGAGGTCAGCCCAGGGTAGACACGTCTTCAAAGTCACCTGGGGATCGTCTCTGGCTAGTTGGTTTCTCTGGACACGGGCCCGGGGGCATTGGGTGCAGAGTAGTTGGACTCCCGCTTCTGGAGTGAGGTGAGAGTCCCTTTAAGGATGGTTTCTTTGTCTTCTTTTTGGACAGATCCGCTGTCCATGGGAGTTTTTTGGTCCTCGGTAATGCAGGCAGTCCCCTGGAGGCTTTTTGGAGGTCGCTGGTCCTGTAGAACGCGTTGCTTCTTTTCTTGTAGCTTTTCGAAGCAGGAGACAGGCCGGTAGGGCTGGTGCCGAGTCAGTTTTTGTCTCCTTTTCTTCTTTGTGGGGTTTTCAGCTCGGCAGTCCTTCTTCTTTCTTGAGGTCAGCAGGAATCTCAAAAGCTGGGTTCAGGGTCGCCCCTAAATACTAAATTTAGGGGTGTCTGAGGGTCAGAGGGCAGTAGCCAATGGCTGCTGTCCCTCAGGGTGGCTACACCCTCCTTGTGCCCTCTCCCTCTGGGGAGGGGGGCACATCCATATCCCTATTGGTCCTAATCCTCCAAAGCAAGAAGGAGGATTTCTCAAGGAGGGGGTCACTTCAGCTCTGGACACCTTAGGGGTGGTCCTGGCTGAGGAAGTGACTCCTCCTTGTTTTTCTCACTATCCCTCCGGACTTGCCACCAAAAGTGGGGGCTCATCCGGGGGGGGGGGCGGGCATCTCCACTAGCGGGAGTGCCTTTGGGCACTGTAACAACAGGCTTGAGCCTTTGAGGCTCACCGCCAGGTGTTACAGTTCCTGCAGGGGGAGGTGTGAAGCACCTCCATCTAGGACAGGCTTTGTTTCTGACCACAGAGTGCACAAAGGCACTCACCCATGTGGTCAGAAACTCGTCTGGAAGTGGTAGGCTGGCACAGAACGGTCAGCCTCGCACTAGCAGTTGGGCTAACATACAGGGGGCATCTCTAAGATGCCTTCTGTGTGCATGTTTCAATAAATCCCACACTAGCATCAGTGTGGGTTTATTATGCTGAGAGGTTTGATGCCAAACTTCCCAGTATTCAGTGTAGCCATCCCGGTGCTGTGGGGTTCGTAATGACAAACTGCCAGACCATATACTCAGTATGGCTACCCTGCACTTACAATGTCTAAGGATTGACTTAGACACTGTAGGGGCATAGTGCTCATGCAGCTATGTCCTCACCTGTGGTATAGTGCACCCTGCGTTAGGGCTGTAAGGCCTGCTAGAGGGGTGACTTACCTATGCCACAGGTAGTGGTTTGTGGGCATGGCACTATGAGGGAAGTGCCATGTCGACTTTGTCTTTTCTCCCCACTAGCACACACAAGCCTCAAAGCAGCGTGCATGTACTGAGTGAGGGGTCCCTGAGGGTGGCATAATACGTGCTGCAGCCCTTAGGGACCTTCCCTGGCCACAGGGCCCTTGGTACCAGAGGTACCTTTTTGTAAGGGACTTAACTGTGTGCCAGGGCTGTGCCAATTGTGGAAACAAACGTACAGTTTTAGGGAAAGAACACTGGTGCTGGGGCCTGGTTAGCAAATCCCAGCACACTTCCAATCAAAGCTGCCATCAACACTAGGCAAAACGTGGGGGGTAAAAATGCCAACAGTAGCGTTTTCCTACACAACACCCCCCCAAACGAAAGAGGATGAGACTAACCTTTCCCAATGGTCTTCATTTTTTAAGTAGAAGAACCTGGAAAGGCCATCTGCATTGACATGGGAAGTCCCAAATCTGTGTTCCACTACAAAGTCCATTCCCTGTTCTCTCCTTTCATTTGCATGAGCCATCTGAGAGGTCTGTGGTCAGTTTGAACAATAAAGTGAGTACCAAACAAGTATGGCCTCAACATTTTCAGTGATCAAACCACAGCAAGGGCCTCCCTCTTAATGGCACTCCAACGGTGCTCCCTGGGGAGTAACCTCCTGCTAATGAAAGCAACAGGCTGGTCAAGGCCATCATCACTGGTTTGGGATAGAACTGCTCCTATCCCATGTTCAGAGGCATTTGTCTGCACAATGAAATGCTTAGAATAATCTGGAGCTTTTAGAATTGGTGCTGAGCACATAGCTTCGTTTAGGGTTTCAAAGGCCTTTTGACAGTCTAGGGTCCAGTTTACATTGTTGGGCATTTTCTTAGAGGTCAGTTCTGTGAAGGGAGTCACAATGGACCCATATCCCTTCACAAACCTCCTATAATACTCAGTCAAGCCAAGGAATGCCCTGACTTTAGTCTGGGTTTTTGTAGCTTCCCAGTCCAGAATTGCCTGGATCTTGGGATGTAAAGGTTGCACTTGATCTCCACCTACGAGGTGGCCCAAGTATACAACTGTTCCCTGCCCTATCTGGCATTTGGATGCCTTGATAGATAGTCCAGCTGCTTGCAGGGCCTGCAAAACCTTCTCGAGTTGGACCAGGTGATCCAGACAGTTGGAACTAAAGACAGCAATATCATCTAGATATGCTGCACTAAAGGACTCCAAATTAGCAAGGACTTAATTCACCAACCTTTGGAAGGTGGCAGGGGCATAACAGTAAAGTGATAATGCCCATCAGGTGTTGAGAATGTTGTTTTCTCTTTTGCTCCAGGTGCCATCCTAATTTGACAGTACCCTGCAGTTAAGTCAAACTGCAGGGTACTGTCAGACTCAGAAATGGGTCTGCACCTAACTTGTCAATAAGCTCATCTGTTCTTGGTATGGGGTGTGCATCTGTCTTAATGACAGAATTGAGTCCTCTGTAGTCCACACAAAACCTCAATTCTCTTTCCATCCTTGGTATGAGGTTTGGGGACCAAGACCACTGGGCTAGCCCAGGGACTGTCAGAGTGCTCTATTATCCCTAACTCCAGCACCTTGTGGACTCCTCCTTTGATGCTCTCTTTGACTTGGTCAGACTGTCTGAATATTTTGTTTTTGACAGATAAACTGTCTCCTGTGTCCACATCATGGGTACACAGATGCGTCTGACCAGGGGTCAAAGAGAAGAGCTCAGCATACTGTTTCAGGATTTGCCTACAGTCAGCTTGCTGTTGGGAAGAGAGGGTGTCTGAATAGACCACTCCATCACCTGTCCCATCTTTAGGGTCAGTTGAGAGGAGGTCAGGGAGAGGTTCACTCTCTGCTTCCTGATCCTCATCAGTAACCATCAGCATGGTTATATCTGCTCTATCATTATAGAGCTTAAGACGGTTAACATGGATCACCGTCTGCTAGTGCCCATGTCCACCAAGTATGTGACCTGGCTCTTTTTCTCAAGCACTGGGTAAGGGCCACTCCATCTGTCCTGAAGTGCCCAAGGAGCCACAGGCTCCAGAACCCAGACTTTCTGCCCTGGTTGGAATTCAACCATTGCAGCCTTTTGGTCATACCACAACTTCTGGAGTTGTTGATTGGCCTCAAGGTTTTTGGATGCCTTTTCCATGTACTCACATCTTGTTTAGGATCATGGAGAGGTCTCTCCCAGGCCTCTTTAGAAAGTGCCAGTGGTCCCCATACAGAATGGCCAAACAGAAGCTCAAAGGGGGAAAACCCTACTCCCTTCTGTGGCACCTCTCTGTAGATGAAAAGCAGGCATGGCAGGAGGACATCCCATTTCCTTTTGAGTTTTTCAGGGAGCCCCATGATCATGTCCTTAAATGTCTTGTTAAACCTTTCTACAAGGCCATTGGTTTGTGGATGATAAGGTGTTGTGAACTTATAAGTCACCCCACACTCATTCTGCATGTGTTTGAGGTAGGCTGACATGAAGTTGCTACCTCTGTCGGAAACTAACTCTTTAGGGAAGCCCACTCTGGTAAAGATACCAATTAGGGCTTGGACTACTGCAGGGGCAGTAGGTGACCTAAGGGGAATTGCTTAAGGGTATCTGGTAGAATGATCCACTAGTACCAGTATGTATTGGTTCCCTGAGGCTGTGGGAGGTTCAAGTGAACCCAAATGTCCACCCCAACCCTTTCAAAGGGGACCCCCACCACTGGAAGTGGAATGAGGGGGGGCTTTCAATGGCCACCTGCCTTGCCACTTGCTTGACAGGTGACACAGGAGCTACAAAACTCACTTACTTTCTGGGACATATTGGGCTAATAGAAATGGTTCCCTAATCTGTCCCATGTCTTGGTTTGTCCCAAATGCCCAGCTAAGGGGATGTCATGGGCCAAAGTGAGGATAAATTCTCTAAACTCCTGAGGCACTACCACTCTCCTAGTGGCACCAGGTTTGGGATCTCTTGCCTCAGTGTAAATGAGTCTATCCTCCCAATAGGCCCTGTGGGAGCCACTGACATCTCCTTTCTCCTGTTCAGCAACTTGCTGTTTCAGGCCTTCAAGAGTGGGACAAGTCTTTTGTGCCTGGCACAGCTGTTTCCTTGAGGGACCCCCCTGGGCCCAAGAGCTCTACCTGGTAAGGCTCCAGCTCCAGGGACTCAGTTTCCTTAGGGGATAGGACATATTCCTGGGAAGAGAGGTCCTGTTACTTGTGCTATACAGAGGCTAGTCCCCCAGTCCTCTTACCTTTTTCTTGGAAAGTTGGGCCATTATTCCAGGCTCCAACACTTCTTTTTCACCCTGTGCTCTGCTTTGTACTCTTGTTTTTACACACACCAGTTCAGGGATATCCAGCATGGCTGAATGGGTTTTGAGGTCTACCTCAGCCCATGCTGAGGACTCTAAATCATTCCTTAGCAAACATTCTAATGGGATTGCAGAAGAGACCACTACCTGTTTCAGGTCAGTAATCCATCCCCATTCTAAACTCACCATTGCCATGCGATAGACCTTAGTTTCATTGTCAGCACTGGTAACTGGATATGTTTGTCCAGCCAAATACTGTCCTGGGGAAACCAGTTTTTCTGTCACCATAGTGACACTGGCACCTGAATCCCTCAGGGCTTCTACCTTTGTCCCATCTATCAAGAGCTTCTGCCTGTATTTTTGCATGTTAGGCAGCCAGGCAGCTAGTGTGGCTATATCCACCCTACCCTCAGAGACTAAAGTAGCTTCAGTGTGAACCATGATTTGCTCTGGGCACACTGTTGATCCTACTTGGAGACTGGCTATTCCAGTGCTAACTGGAGTAGAAGTAGTGCAACTTTTCTTGGGACAGGCCTTGTCTCCAGTTTGCTGTCCATGCTGTCTGCAGGTGTGACACCAGGCCTTCTTGGGATCAAAGGTTTTACCCTTATACCCATTTGTGGACTGTGAAGAGGCTTGGGGGCCACCCTCCTGAGCAGATTTTTGGGGCCCTTGAGAAGACTCTTTAGTTTTCATTGGATGTCTCACCACCCTTCCCCTGGGAAAGCTTTGTGACCTCTTTCTTTTGGTCACCCCCTGTGGAAGTCTTGGTCACCCTTGTCTTGACCCAGTGGTCTGCCTTCTTTCCCAATTCTTGGGGAGAAATTGGACCTAGGTCTACCAGATGTTGATGTAACTTGTCATTGAAGCAGTTACTTAACAGATATTCTTTCATAAATAAATTATACAGCCCATCATAGTCATGCACTCCACTGCCAGTTATCCAACCATCTACTGTTTTGACTGAGTAGTCAACAAAATCAACCCAGGACTGGCTCGAGGTTTTATGAGCCCCCTGAACCTAATTCTGTACTCCTCAGTTGAGAATCCAAAGCCCTCAATCAGGGTAGCCTCCATGAGGTCATAGGATTCTGCATCTTTACCAGAGAGTGTGAGGAGTCTATCCCTACACTTACCAGTAAACAGTTCCCAAAGGAAAGCTCCCCAGTGAGATCTGTTTAACTTTCTGGTTTCACAAGCCCTCTCAAAAGCTGTGAACCACTTGGTGATATCATCACCTTCCTCATATTTTGAGACAATCCCTTTGGGGATTTTTAGGATATCAGTACTCTCTCGGACCCTATTTATGTTGCTGCCACCATGTATTGGTGCTAAACCCATTTCTGCTTTCTCCCTTTCTATAGGTAGGAGCTGTTTCTCCAAAGCTAATCTTTTGGTCATCCTTGCTAAAAGGATGTCCTCCTCATTGAGGCTGCCCTCAATGTTCACAGAGGAACTGCACTCCCCTGGGGAATAACCAGAATCTCTGAATCTGATTTGTGGAGACAGGGGTCTTTGAACCCTGGGCTCCCTAGTTAGGGTAGGAGGGGGAGTTCCACCTCCTGATCCCCAACTTCTTCCCCATCTGAGAGGAGGTCTTCCCCTTCAGGAGGATGGTCCCTGGCGTACTCTACCAAGAGCTCCTGGAGCTTGACCTTGGTAGGGTTGGAACCAGTTTTAATTGTTCTTAGCTTACAGAGGAACCTTAGCTCTGTCATCCCTAGATGAAGGTAAGGGGTGAGGTTGAGTTCCATCACCATATCCTCTGAGCTACTCATTATGGCCCTCATTACAACCCTGGCGGTAAATCCTGCTTTCCGCCATGCTGAAGACCGCCAACATACTGTTACGGCAGTGGAATTCAGCTACAGGTATTACGACCCACATTTCGGAATCTGCCACAATACAGACACCCACACAAGTCCGCCACACCAAAGGTCAGTGATAAACTGGCGATACCAAAACGTACACCGTTACGCCAACAAGAATACGCCCACACTATCACGACCCACGAAACAACGTGGCGGTCTTACAACCGCGGTAATCCATTGGCGGTACACACTGCCTGTGCTCAAAATACACACATTTACCAGACACAACCACATTGGACAATTTAAAATACACACACCTGATACACATACACACACCACACCCACAACACTATAAAACACACACCCACATTATCCACAACCCCTTACAATGAATTTTTTTTTGTTGAAAAAGCAGAGAGAGAGAGAATAGCAAACACAACACCAGCATCCACAGGCACACAACACCATCACTCATACAACATCCACGTACCTCAAACAACACACACCAACACAACACTTCACACAGCACAATAAATAGCACCTCACACATCACCCACACAACCTCATGGCACCTCAAAGACACCCCAGGGTTTCAGAGGAGGAGCTCAGGGTCATGGTGGAGGAAATCATCCGGGTAGAGCCACAGCTTTTCGGATCACAGGTGCAGCACACCTCCATTGCTAGGAAGATGGAGCTATGGCGGAGAGTCGTGGACAGGGTCAACGCAGTGGGACAGCATCCAAGAACACAGGAAGACATCAGGAAGAGGTGGAATGACCTACGGGGGAAGGTGCGTTAAGTGGTATCCAGACACCAGATAGCTGTACAGAGGACTGGCGGGGGACCCCACCTCCTCCCCCACAACTAACAACATGGGAGAAGCAAGTCTTGACAATACTGCATCCTGAGGGCCTCGCAGGAGTAGCAGGAGGACTGGACTCTGGTAAGACATATCTTTACTACTATATCCCCCCACCCCACCTGCATGCCATCACATACCCCCACCCTTACCCTCACTCTCATCACTCCATCATCTCACATATGTCCCACTATCACAACCACACATCCCAATATCAAGGCCCTTCATGTAACACCTATGCATGGACCACCATCACCAAAGCATGTACAGTACAGATACCCACACAGACCCCAAACCAACTATCACAAAAGGGCAAACACAATGATGCAAGCACAGGAGTGGAGGGTACCTAACCCAATGCACAAGATGGCACACATAGATAATAAAACTATGCATTTACACCCCAACAGGACCCATACCCAACATCACTGGACAGGAGGTGCCAGACATATCCAGTCCCCCCACAGAAGAGGCCCACAGTGATGACAGCAGCTCTGCACACCTGGATCAAGATGACCAGCCCATCAGGGACCTCTGGACAGTCGGTTCCCCTGCCACTGTCACAAGCCACCACAGGGCCTCCCCCCTCAGGGAACACCACCACAGCACCCACCCAGCGGGCCCATCCCTCTGTCCCCAGGACACGTCAATCAGCAGTGTGTCCACCACTACAGGGAACCCAGGCAAACCCACCAACCCAAGAAAATCAGGGACCTGGGGTCAGTGGCAGTGGACACACGGTTCAGGGGACAAAGGCACAGGATAACAGGGAAGCTGGAAGGACTGCTGTGCGACAGAGGGAGGACAGGCCCAGGGAACCCACTCTCCACGAGGCACTCTCCAACATCATGGGAGCATACCACCATTCCCGGGAGACCATGGGCACGGTACTGGCCAAGTTTCAGGAGACTCAGCGGCTGCAGGAGGAACACTACCTTGGGATCAGGGAGGACTTGAAGTCCATCACCAACACCCTGGTCACCATTGCAGGGGTGCTGGCAGACCTTGTCAACACCATGAGGGACACAGTGTCACACAAAAGGGCCACTGACACTAGCCTGGACGATGAACAGCCCTCCACCACCACCGGCGTTAGTGGACAGGAGGCACCGCCACAGGACCAACAGGCCACCAGCACCCCACCCCCTGCAGAAGAAGAACCAGCCTCAAATGGTCCCTGAGATCCAGGAACAAGAGAGAGAACATTGCCAAGACCCCGCCAGGAAATAAGACCCTCCTGAATGTCACCCTTCTGTCCCACTTTGTCACCCTGTCCACCTTAAACTGCCATTGCTCCCCTTCCTATGCCCCCTTGGACAATGCACCTGTGAGACCAAGAGACTGGACTCTACCATGGACATTTCTCCATCTTCACCCCAGCCAATTGCAACCCCCCCTCCATTTATTGGCACAGAAATAAACACCCTTGAATCACCAAACAATCTGGAGTCAGTCTGTGCTTTCATAAATGTGTAATTGCAACATCTCTGAAATATAGCAATGTCAATGTACTTGTTCACATACCAATGTTACACAGTTGTAGGCCAGCAGTAAACATAGCAGAGGGCACAAAGTGGGACCCAGATCTGTGAAATGGAAAGCCAAAGTGACAAGTCAGGGACCATACACAGAGGTAAAAAAGCTAATTTATGCTAGGTCCTACAATAGTATGAGATGTGTGAAGCAGTTCCATCCTCTTACCTGTGACTCACTGGAAGTATTGCATGATGATGTTGTTTCGGTTGTCTACATCTTCTTCTTCTGCTTCCTCTTCTTCACTGTCCACAGGCTCCACAGCTGCCACAAGACCACCATCAGGCCCATCCTCCTGCAGAAAAGGCACCTGGCGTCGTAAAGTCAGGTTGTGCAACATACAGCAGGCCACGATGATCTGGCACACCTTCTTCGATGAGTAGTATAGGGAGCCACCTGTTAGATGGAGGTACCAGAATCTGGCCTTCAGGAGACCAAAAGTCCGCTCTATAATCCTCCTAGTTCGCCCATGTGCCTCATTGTAGCGTACCTCTGCCCTTGTCCTGGCATTCCTCACTGGGGTCAGTAGCCATGACAGGTTGGGGTAACCAGAGTCACCTGCAAATGTTGAGGGATATCTGTTAGACATACACCAACCCTCAGGGACTAACCCATACCCAGACACCTATTCATACTGTGTGGGGACCTTGGGCTCACCTATTAGCCACACACGCTGCCTCTGGAGTTGCCCCATCACATAAGGGATGCTGCTATTCCTCAAAATGTAAGCATCATGCATAGAGCCAGGATACTTGGCATTCGCATGGGAGATGTACTGGTCTGCCAAACACATCATCTGCACATTCATAGAATGGTAGCTTTTGCAGCTTCTGTTCACCTGTTCGTTCCTGCGGGGGGGTACAAATGCCACGTGTCCCATCAATGGCACCAATGATGTTGGGGATATGTCCCAGGGCATAAAAGTCATCTTTCACTGTGGGCAGATCCTCCACCTGAGGGAAAACGATGTAGCTGCACATGTGTGTCAGCAGGGCAGGCAACACTCTGGACAACACGTTAGAGAACATTGGCTGTGACATCCCTGATGCCATGGCCACTGTTGTTTGAAAGGACCCACTTGCCAGGAAATGGAGTACTGACAGGACCTGCACTAGAGGGTGGATTCCTGTGGGATGGCGGATAGCTGACATCAGGTCTGGCTCCAACTGGGCACACAGTTCCTGGATTGTTGCACGATCAAGTCTGTAAGTGATAATGATGTGTCTGTCTTCCATTGTCGATAGGTCCACCAGGGGTCTGTACATCAGAGGATGATGCCATCTCATCACCTGCCCCAGCGGACGTGCCCTATGGAGGAGAACGGTGAGCAGAGGGTCATACACCACATAGGTTTCACAAGGCTGTTTAGCACAATCATAAAATTTTCTCTATATGCCTTTGTCTGTCTGTATTCCTGGCCTAAATAGGTGTGACGCAGTTAGTTGGCCTGCCATGTGGCCCCCTGAAATGGCGGCTGCCTGACCTGTAAGGTGGGACAAGGGCAAATTAGGTAACTGCGCTGGTGTTGTACACCGTAGCGGTAGGCAGTCGAAGACCGCGGCGCAATTCAGCATTGGTTATCATTGGGCCCTATGGGTTCCAGGAGCCAATGACGATGTACGCCGGTGGTGATGGTACGCCCCGCCGCGGACGTGACTGCCATTTTCTATCAGTTCCCTCACTTGCTACCTGACCTTCAACAGGAGAGGACCTACACTGCAAGTGCTGCTGTGCCTGCGTTTGGAAGTGACAATGGCTACAGTGTCTGGGGAAAGGGCCCCTGCCTTCACTGTGGAGGAGTTGGAGAAACTGGTGGATGGCATCCTCCCCCAGTACACGCAACTGTACGGTCCTCCAGAAAAACAGGTGAGAAAACTGTGTGCATGGTGGATGGCACATGATTGTATGGAGTGTCGTGGATGGAAGAAAAGGGGGGGACAGGCCAGCATGTGAGGATGGTGTGTGTATGTATTTCTGGGCCAGGGTGGGAGGTTTGTGGCCAATGTGTGAGAAAAAATGTACAGGGGAGTAACATCCATTCTTACTTCACTTTTCCTCTAGGTCAGAAGAAGGGGATTGGGCGTGCCATCGCCAAGGAAGTGCGGACCCTGGGGTTCTACCATAGACAGAGCACCCACTGCTGGAAAAGATGGGAGGACCTGCGCCGCTGGACCAAGAAGACGGTGGAGGCCCAGCTGGGGATGGCATCCCAACGTGGAAGGGGTGCCCATCGCACCATGACTCCTCTGATGTATCGGATCCTGGCGGTTGCATATCCTGAGTTGGATGGGTGCTTGAGGCTAGCACAGCAGCCCCAAGCTGGTGAGTACACTCTCATTCAGCTGACTCTGCGGGCTTGACGAGGTGTCTGGGTGGGAGAGGTGGGCTGTGGGTTCCCCTAGGCCAGGGCAGACGCCCCAAGGTAGATCTATTGATTTCCAGCTTCATTCCCAGTCCAACCCCAAAGGTAGTATGTGCCCTCTACACCTAGTCAGGCTCCTATGGCTTCCAGCTGTGCATAAAATGGAGTTCCCTATGGGCATGTGCTTTTCCCCTGCCCTGTCAGTGCATGGCTTAGTGCATAGGGCTGCTCCCTGTGTGTTGTGTCCGCCAACGGTAGTGGTGTTGCAGGCATTGACCATGTGTCTCTTCTGTCTTTCCCCCCCTTTTTGTTTTGTCACCATGTCCTTGTGTGCATTAGCATCATCTGGTGGAGGAGCAGTGGCACTGGAGCAGGAGGGAGCTGCATCCCACATGGCCCTGGAGGGTGAAGTAACGGAGTCAGAAGGCACCAGTGGGACGGAGTGCGAGTAGAGATCCACGACGGGGACAGGAGCAGACACCAGCGACAGCGACTCCTCCTCTGATGGGAGCTCCCTTGCGGTGGTGGGTACCTCTGTGCCCACCGCATCAACAGGTACAGCCGCCACCCCCCCTAACAGCACCGCCCTCCCAGCAGCCCCTCATTGAGTTTCACGTGCCCGCTCACCCAGGAGGGTGGGTATCTCCTTCGCCCCAGGCACCTCAGGCCCTGCCCCAGTCAGCCCTGCTGCCCTCAGTGAGGAGGCTATTGACCTCCTGAGATACCTCACTGTTGGGCAATCAACCATTTTGAACGCTATCCAGGGTGTTGAGAGGCATTTGCTGCAAACAAATGCATACCTGGAGGACATTCATTCTGGCGTGGCGGCCCAACAGAGAGAATTTCAGCCTCTGGCCTCTGCACTGATTGCAGCCATTGTCCCTGTGTACAGCATCCTCCCTCCAACTTCTTCCACCCACACCCAATCCCCTGTACCTCAGCCTATCCCAAGTACACCATCAGACCAGCATGCACACTCATCAACACACAAGAGTGAGCATGGCAAACATAAGCACCACACATCCCACTGACACTCACACAATCACCATCCCCATGCAGACACACCAACATCCACTGCCTCCACTGTGTCCCCCTCTTCCAAGTCCTCCTCCTCCCTCCCTGTCTCGTCTCCACTCACACCTTCCTGCACTACATCTTCATCCACTACCTCCATCACCAGCACGCCCATCACCACACACCGCTCATGTGCAATCACCACCCCCACTACCATTCACACATGCCGTGTGTCCTCTCCCACTGTGTTTGTGAGCCCTCCTCCCAAAGTAAACAAATTCAGGCACATACCCACCAAACAGCCATCCACCTCACAACAGCCTCCGGCCCATGCACCTTCACCTAAATTCAGCAGACGTACACCTCCTACAACCACTACCTCTTCCTCCACTCCCCAACCCCCTCCATCTTTCTGTCCCAGTGTGTCTAAGAAACTCTTCCTCGCTAACTTTGATCTCTTCCCTACACCTCCCCCCGTCCTTCCCCTAGGGCCAGGCTGTCCAGGTCCCAGCCCAGCACCTCAGCCACCAAATCATCCAGCACAGTGGTCTCAGCAAGTCCGGTCACATCACGGGTGGCACCCATCAGGACTGCGAGTGTGCCACCTAGTGAGGCCAAGGAGCAGGCCATTCCGCCACCTGCCAAGGTGAAGAAGGTGCCCACATGCTGGAGGGAGAAGCCACACCTACCACCAAGCAAGGGCTCCTCCAAGCCAAAATGGGACAGTGGCAAGGCACCAGCAGCGACATCAAAGATGGGGAAGGGAAACAAGCCAAAGGGAAGGTCAGAACAGGGCACGGAGGCTCCGGCTGAGGGACCAGAGTCACCCCTTCTGTCAACCAGAACATCAACCTGTACGGCGGTGGACACCGCCACCTGCACTGCCACCTGCACGTCTGCTGCCTTAGCAACAGTCCCCAGCATCATCCCCAGTGGGCAGCTGTCTGAGGCTGCATGAGACATCCTGCTGTGTCCCTCAACAGGTGCAGACACATGCACCACCACCAGCACCTCCGCCACAGACACCGCCACAACCACCGCCACCAGCCCTGTGACGTGCTTAGACAGTGCCACCACACCTGACATGGCAACCATCCCCAGTGGTCAGCCCTCCGAGGCTGCAGAAGACGTCCTGGACCCTGCCCAGCACACATGAGGCATGACTCTGAGCACTGTTTGTACCTGCATGTGGCAGGCGAAGTCGCAGCAGGGTGGAGTGTGTTCCTGCCTCCATGGAGTATCATGCTACCTGTTCCCAGGCAATCTCACGACACACACACACCCAGGTGAGGGAATGGGACCTGCCACACTGCATGTGAAGCACTCTGGGCATAAAGCCCCCTCTAGAACCAGTGGAGATTCACATCCACTACCCCAGTCCTTGGCAGGATGAAGCACAAAGCCCCCTCCAGAACAGTGGAGAAAGGCATCCACTACCCCAGTCCTTGGTAGGATGAAGCACTCTGGGCACAAAGCCCCCTCCAGAACCAGTGGAGATTCACATCCACTACCCCAGTCCTTGGCAGGATGAAGCACTCTGGGCACAAAGCCCCCTCCAGAACCAGCAGAGATTCAAATCCACTACCCCAGTCCTTGGCAGGATGAAGCACTCTGTGCACAAAGCCCCCTCCAGAACCAGTGGAGATTCACATCCACTACCCCAGTCCTTGGCAGGATTAAGCACTCTGGGCACAAAGCCCCCTCCAGAACCAGTGGAGAAAGGCATCCACTACCTCAGTCCTTAGCAGGATGAAGCACTCTGGGCACAAAGCCCCCTCCAGAACCAGTGGAGATTCACATCCACTACCCCAGTCCTTGGCAGGATGAAGCACTCTGGGCACAAAGCCCCCTCCAGAACCAGTGGAGAAAAGCATCCACTACCCCAGACCTTAGCAGGATGAAGCACTCGGGGCACAAAATCCCCTCCAGAACCAGTGGAGACTCACATCCACTTGAGAGACTGTGGCTTTGCATTCCCCACGTTAAAGCAGTGGGAAAACCACCCACTAGAGAGACTTGAGAGATTGTGGCTTTGCACTCCCCAGGATAAAGCAGTGGGCAACCCACCCACTGGAGAGACTTGAGAGACTGTGGCTTTGCACTCCCCAGGATAAAACAGTGGGCAAACCACCCACTGGAGAGACTTGAGAGACTGTGGCTTTGCACTCCCAAGGATACAACAGTGGGCAAACCACCCACTGGAGAGACTTGAGAGACTGTGGCTTTGCACTCCCCAGGACCAATCAGTGGGCGTGGAGCCCCCCTGTGGAGCAGTGGCATCGTCCATTCATCCGGCTGAGGTGCCTCACCACTAATCCACCAATGTAGGAAGCTGGCTCTGTATATACTATTTCAAAATGAGATATATTGTGCACAGAGTCCAGGGGATCCCCAAGAGGCTTGACAGAGGCAATAATAGATCATACGAATGCTCTATTTGTGGTAGGGTGGTTGAGCAGTTAGGCTTATCAGAGGCAAGTGTTAAGCATTTGTTGTACACCCACAAGCAATAAGTGAAAACACACACTCAGTGACTTAACTGCAGGCCAATTGGTTTTTATATAGAAAATATTCTTTTGTTAATTTATTTCTAGACCCACAAGACTCATTTAGCAGGTAAGTACATTAAATGAAAGATACTTTACATAGTAATACTTAGAACTTTCAATGGAATCCGCAATGTACACAGTTTTCTTTAAAATGGCAAAAGGCTATTTTAAAAGTGGACAGTGCAATTTTCAACAGTTCCTGGGGGAGGTAAGTAAAGTACAGTTTTTGTGGTAAGTAACAAACTTACGGGTTCAATCTCCTGGGCATAGGTAGCCCACCGTTGGGGGTTCAAGATAACCCCAAACACCCAGCACCAGCAACACAGGGACGGTTGGGTGCAAAGGTCAAACAGGAGCCAAAGTAACATGGGCCCCTATGGAGACAGGGAGTACTTTGGTTCCGGTCTGCTTTCAGGTAAGTACCCACGTTGTTGGAGGGCAGACTAGGGGGGTTTGGAGGAGTACTGGAGGGGCCCCAAGAAGGCACAAAAACCACACCTTCAGTGGCACAGGGGCAGCCGGGTGCGGTGTGCGAACAGTGCGTCGGGTTTTCAATAGTACTCTATGGAGGGACCCGGGGATCACTTAGGCGCTGCAGGCAGGGCACAGGGGGCCTCTCGGGCAAGCCACTGACTGGGCAAGGGTGAGGGCTGCCTGCTGGTCATTGCTGCACCAGTGGTCAGATTCTCTCCTGCCTGGAGCTGCGGGTGCAGTGCTTCTCCAGGCGTCGGATATATTCATCCCGGGCAGCCGCAGTCAGGGGGGTCCTCGGGATTCCCTCTGCAGGTGTCATCGTGGGGATGCAGAGAGGTCAGCCCAGGATGGACACGTCATCGAAGTCACCTGTAGGTTTCTCTGGACATGAGCGGGGGGCGTCGGGTGCAGAGTAGTTGGACTCACGCTTCTGGAGTGAGGTGAGGGTCCCTTTAAAGATAGTTTCTTTGACTTCTTTTTGGACAGGTCCGCTGCCCACGGGAGTTTCTTGGTCCTCAGTGGTGCAGGCAGTCCCCTGGAGGCTTTTCAGGGGTCACTGGTCCTGTAGAATGCGTTGCTTGTTTTCTTGCAGGTTTTCGAAGCAGGAAACAAGCTGGTAGGGCTGGGACTGGGTAAGTTTTTGTCTCCTTCTCTTCTCTGCGGGGTTTTCAGCTCAGCAGTCCTTCTTCTTTCTTGAGGTTGTCAGGAATCTCAAGAGCTAGGTTCATGGTCACCCCTAAATACTAAATTTAGGGGTGTGTTAGGGTCAGAGGTCAGTAGCCAATGGCTACTATCTCAGAGGGTGGCTACACCCTCCTTGTGCCCACTCCCTCCGTGGAGGGGGGCACATCTCTATCCCTATTGGTCCTAATCCTCCAAAGGAAGATGGAGGATTTCTCAAGGAGGGGGTCACTTCAGCTCTGGACACCTTAGGGGTGGTCCTAGCTGAGGGGTGACTCCTACTTGTTTTTCTCATTATCTCTCTGGACTTGCCGCCAACAGTGGGGGCTCATCCGGGGGCGGGCATCTCCACTAGCTGGAGCGCCCTTGGGCACTGTAACACCAGGCTTGAGCCTTTGAGGCTCACCGCCAGGTGTTACAGTTCCTGCAGGGGGAGGTGTGAAGCACCTCCACTCAGGACAGTCTTTGTTTCTGACAACAGAGTGCAAAAAGACACTCATCCCATTTGGTCAGAAACTCATCTGGAAGTGGTAGGCTGACACAGACCGGTCAGCCTTGCACTAGCAGTTGGGCTAACATACAGGGGACATCTCTAAGATGCCCTCTGTGTGCATTTTTCAATAAATCCCACACTGGTGTCAGTTTGGGTTTATTGTGCCGAGAAGTTTGATACCAAACTTCCCAGTATTCAGAGTAGCCATTATGGTGCTGTGGAGGTGGGGGGTGACCATGCCAACAGTGGCATTTTCCCACAGTATCTAAGGGACTGTCCTCAGCCCCTTAGTGCTTCACCAAGGTAATGAAGCCGGTGAAAGCTCACCTGAGATGAAAAGGGTATAAGCATGATAGTTCATTTGGACGATATTTTGATCATGGTGCAGTCTCGAGAGATGGTTATTGATCATCTCCAGATGATGGTGAATCTATTCCAGGAATTAGGGTTTGTGATCAACAAGGAAAAGTGAAGCCTGATCCCATCTCATTCCATTTGAGTTTTTGGGGTTTCTAGTGGACTCTGAGAGAGCACTACTCTTACTCCCCAAGTCCAAGCTCTGAAACATCAAGAAGGAATTGAAGCTGGCCCTATCCAAGCAGACAGTGTCTTTGCAATTGATGACGAGGCTGGTAGGCCTTCTGGCTTCATCCATTCAAGCAGTTTTTCCTAGCCCCCTGCATTACAGAGCCTTGCAGAGGCTCAAAATTCAACATTTACAGAAACGGTTGGCTTACACAAATCAAGTTCCTCTGACTGCAGAAATCCAGGCAGAACAGCGATGGTGGCTGGATCATTTCCATGTATGGAATGGCAAGGCCATTTTCAGTTCTCAGACGGAAGTCACCATAGAGTCCGATGCCAGCCGCTGGGGCACACGTTGAGGAGATGTATCTATAGGAGGGAGATGGTCCCTTCAAGAACTAGATATGAATATCAGTTGCAGGATCTTTTGCTATTCAATAGCTATTCCCAAAAAAGGTGTCTTGTTACATTCTGCTGAAGATGGACAACATTTCAGCTGTTCGATACATCAACAAACAGGGAAGTACCAAAACCAAACTCCTGGCGGAAATGGCCAAGGATTTTTGGCATTTTCGCCTGGATCACAAGATTTTGCTAGTGGCAGAATACATACTGTGACAGTCCAATGCGATCGTGGACTGGTATTCCAGATACCTGATGGACTCCAGAGATTGGCACATGCACACTTAGTTGTTTCAAGACACTTGGGGACCTTGTAGCATCGACCTCTTCGTGACCCTTGACCCTACTTCTGCAGGCAGGTCGCTCCTCGCTTCGCCATCCGCACCACCTCCTCTCCGTATTTTTCTAGTCTCCTTTACCCGCTGCTGCATCCCCTGCGGCCCCTTCCGCCTCCCCCCTCCTCCTCACTGTCTTTCATGTCTCCTTTACCCGCTGTTGCATTCCCTGCGGCCCCTCCCGCCTCCCCCCTCCTCCTCACCGTCTTTCTTGTCTCCTTTACCCGCTGCTGCGTCCCCTGCGGCCCCTCCCGCCTCCCCCCTCCTCCTCTCTGTATTTTTCTTGTCTCCTTTACCCGCCACTGCATCCCCTCCGGCTCCTCCCGCCTCCCCCCCTCCTCTCCGTATTTTTCTTGTCTCCTTTATCCGCCGCTGCGTCCTCTGCGGCCCCTCCCGCCTCCCCCTCCTCCTCACGTCTTTCTTTTCTCCTTGACCCGCCGCTGCGTCCCCTACGGCCCCTCCCGCCTCCCCCCTCCTCCACACTGTCTTTTCCTTTTCCATTTTCCCACCGCTGCCTTCCCCTGCAGCCCCACCCCCCCAGCCTTCCCATTCGACAAGCCTTCCCTCCTCCCAGCTGCCACTCCCACCCTCCCCTCCTTTTATGGCAGCTGCGGCGCGCCAAAGGCAAGCCCGTCTGCGCCCGTCCGCACCAAGACCGCGCCCAGCGTCAGTCCCCATGGCCCTCTCAGAAACACCTACTCCCCCCTTACCCTCCACTCGCTCAACCCAGGCCCCCGCCCCACGTGCACCCCTTCTAGCCCCACTCACACTCATGGCCCCTTCACCTGCCACACCTGTAATTTCTCCTGCTCCTCATCCCTCACACCACACACCAACCATAGCGACCCCACCTTCAACAAACACAACACCCCCAACGCAATACTCACCCGCTCTGCCCCCACCCCCACCAACCAACCCCGCCGCACACCAGCCCCCAACCAGAACACACCCCGCAACAACACCCTCATGCACCACACCAACACCACCCACCACAACCACCTCAACTGCCTGCTCCTCAACACCCGCTCCCTTCACAAACATGCCATAGCACTCTGGGACCTCATCACACTCACCTGACATCGCCTTCCTCGCGGAAACCTGGACCAACCCCTCCTCGGAACCCGACATGGCCATCGCCACCCCCAAGGGATACAAACTGCAACGCAAAGACCGCCTCAACAGGCCATGTGGTGGCATCGCCATCCTACACAGGGACACCATCAAAGTCACCACCAGCTCCCAAGACACTATCAACAACAAAGAACACATGCACTTCCTGATCCACATCAACAACAACTCCACCCTCAGAGGTACATTAATCTATAGACCACCAGGACCACGCCCCTCCTTCTGCGACACCATGGCCGACACCATCAGCTTGCACACCCTCACCTCCACAGACTACATCCTCCTCGGTGATTTCAACTTTCACTTGGAAAACCTACAAGACCACAACTCTACCTCCCTCATAGACAACCTCACCAACCTCGGACTCAAACAACTGGTCACCGCACCCACCCACTCAGCAGGACACAAGCGTTGACGCAATTTTCACCTCAAGCCAACACATAGCCTACACCCACACCATTGAACTCCTCTGGACTGACCACCACTGCTTCCACTTCTCCTTCACCAAACACCCCACACACCACCATCAACACACCACACCCTACCGCATGTGGGACAAGATCCCCACAGAATGACTAAACTCCCAACTGGCCCACAACCCCCCCACGCCAACGACCCCAACAAAGGAGCACACAACCTCTCCAAATGGATCACCACCTGCACAGATACACTAGCCCCCTCAGAAAACAGATCGCCACCCGCAACATCAAGAACGCCCCATGGTTCACCCCTGAACTCCAAGACTCCAAGCGTAAATGCCGCCAAGCTGAGAAAATATGGCGACTAGAACCCTCTACAACCAACTTCCCCACCCTCAAAACCGCCATTCGCACCCATCACCAACTCATACGCACCGCCAAAAGAGATCAATACAATACACGCCTTGACAACAACTCTCAAAACAGCAAAGAACTCTTCACCATCATTAAGGAATTTGACAAACCCAAAGCCAGCAACATAGACCCCTCACACACACAGCCCCTATGTGACACCCTTTCCCACCACTTTCTCCACAAAATCCTGGACATCCACAACAGCTTCATACCATACACATCCACCACACACACCCCTCACTCACCCAACCCCCACTCTTGACCCTCCCACCACACTCTCCACCTGGACCCCCACCACACACGAAGAAACCGAAAAAACCATGAACTCCATCCACTCCGATCCCCCTCCGACCCCTGCCTACATCGCATCTACAATAAAGCCAGCCCAACCATCGCCCCCATACTCCACAACATAATCAACTCCTCTTTCGCCTCTGCCACCTACCCAGACACCTGGAAGCACGCGGAAATCACAGCTCTCCTAAAAACAAAAAGCAGACCCAGAGAACCTCTCCAACTACCGCCCCATCTCCCTCCTCCCTTTCCCCGCCAAGGTTGCAGAGAAACTAGTCAACGCCCGCCTATCCCACTTCCTCGAAGCAAACAACACTCTTGACCCCTCAGAATCCGGGTTCCGCAAGAACCACAGCACGGAAACCGCCCTCATCGCATGCACTGACGACATCAGGACCAAAGTCGAAAAAGGCGAGACCGTCGAACCCATCCTACTAAACCTCTCCGAAGCCTTTGACACCGTCTGCCACCACACACTCCGCACACGCCTCCACAACATAGGAATTCGCCACAAAGCCTTAGACTGGCTCACCTCCTTCCTCTCCGACTGGACCCAGAGAGTCCGCCTTCCACCCTTCCACTCCAACACTACCAAGATCACCTGCGGAGTCCCCCAAGGGTCCTCCTTCAGCCCCACACTCTTCAACATCTACATGATCCCCCTAGCCAACATCCTCCGAGCACACGGAATCACTATCCTCTCCTACGCAGATGACACCCAACTCATCCTCTCCCTCACCCGCAACCCCACCACTGCCAAAACCAACCTACACGCTGCACTCCTCGACACCGCCAACTGGATGACCACTAACCACCTCAAGCTCAACTCCAACAAAACCGAGATCATCATCTTCGGCCCAAACAAAACCACATGGGACGACTCCTGGTGGCCCACCGCCCTAGGCCCCGCACCCACCCCCGCAAACCACGCACGCAACCTCAGCATCATCCTGGACCCCATCCCTCTCCATGACACAGCAAATCAATGCTCTAACCTCCTCCTGCTTCCACACACTCCGCACTCTAAAAAAATCCTTCAAATGGATTCCCCCAGAGACCAGGAAGATAGTAACCCACACACTTATCAGCAGCAGACTTGACTACGGTAACGCCCTCTACGCCGACACCACACTCAAACTCAAACGCAAACTCCAGAGAATCCAGAACACAGCTGCACGCCTCGTCCTTGGCTTCCCCCGCCACAAACGAATCTCACCACACCTCAAATCCCTTCACTGGCTCCCCATAGACAAGAGAATCACATTCAAGATCCTCATCCACGCACACAAATCCCTCCACAACACCGGCCCAGCCTACCTCAACAAAAGAGTGAACTTCCACACTCCCACACACAACCTCCGATCAGCCGACCTCGCCTTAGCCACAGTCCCCCGCATCCAACACACCACCACAGAAGGCAGGTCCTTCTCCTACCTTGCCCCCAAAACCTGGAACTCCCTCCCCACCAACCTTCGTAAAACCAAAGACCTCCTGCTCTTCAGAAAGAACCTCAACACATGGTTGTTCGAACAGTGACCCTCCATGCCGTCCCCCCATGATTCCCCCCCCAGCGCCCTGAGACCCTCACGGGTGAGTAGCGCGGTCTATACATTTTTTTGATTGATTGATTGATTGATTGACCCAGATGAACTGTCAGCTGCAGAAGATTTCAGTTGGAAGCCAGATCCGTGGGCGACAGTGACAGATGCTTTTCTCTAAGATTGGTTAGAAGTTCTGAATTATGCCTTTCCACCCTTGGCCATGATGCCAAGGGTGGCAACTCACCAGGTGAAGCGCAGAAAGCGGAAGTGGGTCTTAGCATGCCAGTTTGGAAAGCACAGCCATGGTTTCCAATTCTGTTGGCATTGCATGCTGTTGGAAAGTGGATTATTGGTAAGGGCGGGTAAGTACCTAAACTTAGCAGTAGGCCATTAACCCCCACTAGGTCCAGTTAGGTCTCAATAAATTAATCTCAGCTCAACCCTTGGTAGCTTGGCAATGAGCAGTTAGGCTTAACTTAGGAGACAGGTGTGTGAAGCATTTAAAAATCAAAAAAGAGTAAATAAATAAAACACAAAACACAATAAAAATCCAACACTAATTTATAAAACTAGATTTTGGGCCTCATTATGACATTGGCGTTAAATACCTCCTGCCACTGCAGTGACGGCTGCCAACATACCGCCACGGTGGCTATCATCCATCTGCCATATTAATAAGCACTGTCTGACTTCTGCCACAATACGGGCAGAAATCCAGCATTGCTCATGGTGGTGGACGGTGGTAAATTGGCGCTGCTAACACCAGCACCACCCCGCCAGAAGGACTCCGCCAGCTGTATTTTGACCTGAAATACGGCCTGGTGGTATTGTGCTGATGGGGCGCTGCTGGCGGTAGCAGTGCCCCTTCCCTTTCCCTGCTGGACTACCTCCTCACCAGACAAGGTAAGTCGGGTGCCTGACGGGGGGGGGGTGGGAGGGTAGGAGGTGTTGTGTGTGTGTGTGTCTGAGTGTGTGCATGAATGTGTGAGTGTGTGTGTGAATGCGTCTGTGAGTGTTGTGGTGTATGCGTGGTTGTAGGCGTATGAGTGAATGCATGTAAGAATGGTGAAGTGAGTGCGTGTCTGCATGTCAGTGTGATTGTGTGTAAGAATGTGTGTGAGTATGTCTGGAAGTATGCATGTATGAATGCGTGTATGCCAGTGTGTGTATGAATGCGTATATGCCAGTGTAAGTCAATAGATGTATGCGTGGTGCGTGTGGGTGTCTGTGTGCATGTATGAGGGGAGGAGGGGTGTGGGGTGCTGTGACTGTAGTGGGGGAGGGGGTGATGTGTGCGTGTGCGGCTGTGGGGTCAGTTGTGTGGTGTGTGCCTGTCTGCAGGTGTGTGCATGTCTGCAGGTGTGTGCGTGTGTGGGGGGGTGAATATATTGGAGGGGATGGGGGTGTGTAAATGTATCAGAGGGGTAGGGGGGCGAGTCAGTGGATCGGAGGGAGGTGGGGGGTTAGTTTGTGTATCAGTGTGAGTGGAGGGTGAGTTTGGATGGTAGGGGGTGAAGAATGTTAGGTAAGTGTGGGTGGGTGGGGGAGCCACCTACCGGTGACAGGGAAGGAGTTCCCTGTCACCGGTAGGGCCTACCGCCATGGTTTTCGTGGCATTGCTAATGGCACGAAAACCATGGTGGTAGGCCGGCTCATAATTCCATGGGCGGTACTATGTTGGCCGCTGGGCTGGAGATAGACATCTCCGGTCCGGTGGCTCATCATGGTGGTATGAGTGGAGAAGTGGTGGGTTGGCTGCAGCCAACCTGCCAATCTCATAATGTGGCAGTATGTACAACCAGCCTGTTGGCGGTATTACGGTCACATTAACAGTGACGGTCAGAAGACCACCAGGGTCATAATGAGGGCCTATATTTTTATCTTTAAAAGCACAAAAATCCAATAAAGGGAACCGGAGATATGACATTTTTAAGAATAAAGGTTTTCTTGCGCATAGAAACTAAAAGAGTCAATCTGAACATCTAGTTACAATCGACTGGGGCAAGGTCAAAATTTGAGGCCAGCCTCGATTGAGTCCTGCTCGGCTACAGTGGGAGGCCTCAGTCAAAGTTTTACCTTCTGATTTAGTCTTTTTCTTGAAGATTTTCTTCACCGATACGATGTCCCAAATTGGATCTGACCTCCCTGGAGCCCCCTTCGGTTGTGCGTCGCAGGTGATCTCGGTGAAGAATTCTACCTCAGACTTAGAAGATTTTTTGTGGCAGAAATGTTTGTCCGGGTCGAACTTTAAATTGAAGCCGCCCTCCCTGGAGCCCTTTTTGGATACGCTGCGTGGGAAGTCTCTATCAACTTTTTACTTTCTGACTTTTTTGGAACTTTTTCTCTCAGATGTCGGACGACCCTCCACAGCAAGCCAATTTCGAGTCAATGTCGTCAGATTGACTTTCAATGACCCCCAGTGAAATCCTGCAAGTTTGGGGCTCTGGAGCTTTTCAGCGGGATGAACCTGCAAGTCAAACCGGGTCGCGGTCGACGTAAGCCGGCTTGACTCACAACATCGGGTCGGTCTACTTATGGAGCTTTTTTCCAAAAGGGCTCCAATCTTCTTCAGACTTCAGGATCTTCTTCCAAAAGGTCTTTGAAGGTTCTTAGGAGTCCACAACTCACCCCCAGGTTGCAGAAGCTCTGAATTGCTCCTAAGGGTTAGAACTCCAACTCCTAGAATGCAACTGGTTCAAATCCAAAAATGACCACTAGCCACTGGTCACCTGATCAGTTTCTTCAGGGCTTGATGCAGGGGACTCTGGTCAGCTATTTTCGACCTGTAGCAAACAGGGAGTCCCTTCTTGAAGCAGTTGAAGACAGGCAAAGTCCTTTTAGTGGTGAAGCCTGTGTACAGCTGGTGAAATCCTTCAGAGTGCAGTGTCCAGGTGTAGGTCAGTGGTCCAGCAGGGCAGTTCTTCTTTTTTGTGTTGGTCCTTGTAGAGATCTGAGGTAGGGGTGCACTTCTGACAGTGTTATCCTTGCTCCTGGGGTGGAAATCTCGGGTGCCTCTTGACCAATCACGTGCAGGCCACCACCCTCTGAGTGACCACTTCCTGGGAACTGTTGCAAAAATCAATCCCAGTGAGCAACATTTTCCCAAAATCTAAGATGGCAAAAATTAAATCTCAGAGGTTAGGTCTGCTTGAACCCACCCACTGGTGTGGCTATGTTCTCTTAACACATCCCTTTCCATCCCTCTCTTAATCTAATCAGGGGGCACCTGGCTGTTGGTTTTGCAGAAAATGGGGGAAGTCCACTTGCAGGACCAAATGTCCTTCCCTCCTTCAAAGTACAGTTTGGCTGCTCTCTCCGAATCCTGTTTCACCATCTGCTGAGGCACTTCTCCTCTCCCATGTACTTCCTTTGTGTTCAGCCCAGGCCACTTCACACCTCATCAGAGCAGCCTGGCCAGGCTGCCAGAGGCTGGCAAATCAGAGCAGGGAACTACAGAGCTGAAACTGGCAGCTTTCAGGTAGAGTTCTAAAACTCTTTCCGTGAGGTAGGTATATTAAATTCAACAACGACAAGTTGCTGGATTTATTATAACAATAGGTTTGATACCAAACTTGAAATATCTTGCTCCTTTTGAGACTTTATTAATTAAAAATAAAGTCTCCCCAAGTTAGCTTATGGAGCCCATTCAATATAATGGGGGAAAACTAATTGAGCTATTTTTCCCTCACCAGGGCTTATAAAACATCTTTTTTAGATTCCCTAGTTTTAATTACACTGCACCCAACCCTGGGGGCACCTAGGGCACACCTTAGGGGTGACTTATATGTAAAAATAGGTAGTTTACAACTTGGGAAGTACTTTTAATTCCAAAGTCAAATTTGGGGTTAACTTTAACTCAAAAGCAGTCAGCAAGGCAGGCCTGCCTTTAAAATGACCCTGGGCACCATAGCAGCGCACCTATGGATGTACTACCTATGCTGGGGTCCCTAAACCTACATGCCCTACCATATACTAAGAACGTATAGGTAGGGTGATACAACCATTTATAATTAGCCTAATTTGCATATCCATTTTAATCAGACCACAGGCCCTGGGACTGTTTAGCAGTGCCCAGGCCATCGTCAGAGTCAAGAAAACACCAGGTGCACAGAAGGTCAGTGTCCCTGATGTGAATTGTGGGTCCTCGTTTTTTTTTACTAAAATGGAGTGGAGGTTGGTATATTGTGGCATGGGGGCCACACTCCTGTAGCCTAAACAGTCTTCATCCTAAATAAATACTGCAACCATCCCCATGGCAAGTAGAAGGAAGTTTGGATTCCCTTAGGTGCAGTTTTGACAAATAGGCTGGCAGAGCGAAGTGTAAACTCATGGTATAACCAATAACCAGTTGGGCTGATGTCCTGTTGCTTTCCTTTTAACGACAACAGCCTTGTTGTCTAGTGGGCTTTATGCTTTAAGAGAGGAAGGTAGGAGGTCAACCCTCAAATCTTTCCCTTAAGGTGGCAGTAAGGTTGTATGGTGTCCGTGGCAGGAGCTGCATTCCAGTGCCAAGAAGGCCAACCCCCACAACCCATTCTGTTTCCCAGTTATTTTTCCTGATGACCCGGTAGGCTTTTTGACACTCAACACCCCCGTGACCAATTTCCCCCATCCCAACCCCCCCAACACCACCTAGCCCTACAATGAACAGATAGGAGATAAATGCTGCAAGCTTCCCACCCGGGATACTGAAATTCCACCAAACTACCACTGGAAAAGGGAGAAAAGGATTGTAGTGGGATGTTGGACTGTTTTGCCATTGGAACCTACCACTGTGCCACAGACAGTATTTCTGCCCTCAGGGGAATGGAGACTGGGGGATCAGCACAAATGTCAAACCTATGTCAATTACCTCTTACTTGGCATGGGGATTGAGTGCAGTATTCGAACTCTGGATCAGTCAACAACTAGGGAACGCTACCAACCATGGGCATTTCCAACAAACAACAACCCATGGGAATCCAGGGTGGTGAGGATTGTGTGGATCTCTGCATGTTTTCTTGCCCACAATGACCTATGTACATCACGGTAAGGGTAAAAAACACATTTCCATATATTTGTGACATAAAATTCAGGCACTTCCAACCAAAGGCCATTGTTTTATAGATTACATACAAATTGGTCGAACTTCTCAATATTGTATTTTCATGACAATTTTATAAATAAGTTACATAAAACTACACAGAAAGAAATATTATTTTCAAGTCATTCATTCTTCAATTGTTTCATGTACTTTAAAGTTACAATCTGTAGTACACACAACAGTCTAAAAAAACGTGAATATCACTCTTTACTAAACTATTTAGGACAGCAACCAGAAGTCTTCTGCAACCAAACCCTCTGTGGTGAAGAAAACATTTCTAATAGACATTTATATCAAGGAGGTAGCCAGGAAATTAAAATACCCCCTTCTTTGAATGAAAGCTGTTATGGCACCAAGAAAGGAGCAAGAAAGTCTGACCCTGCCTAGACAAGGTACCTCCTATTGAATCCAAGCATCTATCCCTTCATCCTTTCATCTTATAGTCTTCAGATAGCCACCATTTCACCTTTACGTCCTGCTTGCTAATCACTATTTCATTCCTCATTTAATCATTCACTATTTCATCCAACCATTGGCCAGTCAGTCTATCCACCTATCCGTTCACACATTCATCATCTGTGCATGCATATATCTATATATCCCTTATTTGACTTGGCATCCATCAATAAAACATTTACTTCATCCAATGGTCATTTTGTCCATCAAACCTCCATCCATCCATCAATCCATCCTCTGAGATTTCCGTTTACTCTTCCATCCTTTCACCCATCCATCTTAGATTGTTTTTTGATAACCAATTTTATTGAATTTCCACAACAGTGCATCCACACATTCGGTATGATAAAACACAGGACACAATACAGTCAGGAAAGGGGTACATGACCCCGTTAGGCAGTAACTAAGAAAAAACAGAGACAGTTTACATAGAATAACGAAACAGATGACCGATCACCCCAGATGACCCAACCACCTTACCTATATCCGGTTGTATTTTGCTCTGCTCCCCCTCGCTTCAAACACTTTTTTTTCCTGTAATGCACACCAGCCCAACCCTCTCTGCCACAATACAATCCCCGGGGGAGTCAGGTTCTTCCATTGTGCTGCTATGTCGCACTTTGCTACTAAGGTGGCCGTACCTAGAAACGCTTTGTCCACTCTAGTGCCCGCCGCATCAACTAGAACTCTAAGCAGTAAACTCAGAGAGAAAAGTTCCACCTATGATCCCAGCACCTCAAGGAGTTCGTCCTTTATGGTCCTCCATAATCGCTGAATCACAGGGCAGGACCATACCATGTGGTAAAAATCTGCGGGTGTGTCCGAGCAGCTGAGACAAATGTGTTCGGAAAGGAGCTCTGCTCAATGTAGTCAAGCTGGAGTAAGGTAAGTGCAGTCAAGGTATTAAGGCCCTCATTATGACATTGGCTGTAAATCCTGCTTACCGCTGTGGCGACTGCCGCCAATATAACGCAGCGGCGGCGGATAACCACCAAGCATATTATGACACACACATACCAATCCGTTACTATACAGCCACACACACAAATCCGCCAGCCCAAAGGTCAGTGATAAACTGGCGGCATCCAAACCCACACCGTTACGCCAACAGAACTATGCCCACAGCATTATGGCCCACGAATCACCGCGGCGGACCTTCAATGGCAGTAAACCATTGGCGGTACATACCGCCGGCCTCAAAATACACACAGCCTAACAAAACAACACTACAGTGGACAATTCAAACTACACACACCTGACACACATACACACACCACACCCACACCAATATAAAACACACATCCACATTACCCACAACCCTTTACGACTAGAAAGAATTGCCACCAGAGAGCGAGAGACACCAAGAGCACCCACAGAACCAGAGCCACAGAACACCATCACTCATACATCATCCACGCACCTTACAGCACACAACCCATCACCCCACACACCCTCACACACACCACACACACCACACCCATGGCACCACAAAGTCACCCCAGATTCTCTGAGGAGGAGCTAAGGGTCATGGTAGAGGAAACCATCTGGGTAGAGCAACAGCTATTCGGATAACAGGTGCAGCAGACATCCATTGCTAGGAAGATGGAGCTATGGCGGAGGATCGTGGACAGGGTCAACACGTGGGACAGCACCCCAGAATAAGGGATGACATCAGGATGAGGTGGAACGACCTACGGGGGAAGGTGCATTACATGGTAGCAAGAAACCAGATAGCAGTACAGAGGACTGGCGGTGGACACCCACATCCTCCCCCACAACTAACAATATGGGAAGAGCAAGTCTTGGCAATACTGCATCCTGACGGCCTGGCAGGAGTAGCAGAAGGACTAGACTCTTGTAAGTCAACTCTACTACTTTCACCCCCCCTACCTGCATGCCATCACATACCCCCACCTTTACCCTCACTCCCATCACTCCACCACCTCACATTCACCCCACCATAACAACCCACCCATCTCAATACTAAGCCCTGCATGCACCACTAATGCATGGACATCACTCACAGCCCTGCATGGACACCCATCACTAAAGCATGAACATGAGAGAGAATCACCTAGCCCACAAAATCACTACTCACACAAGACAAAGCTGACAGGGAAATCACAACCATAGAGGGCAACACACCCATGCACAAGATGTCACATGCAGAAACAATACACTGCATTAACATCCCCACAGGTCCCCCACCCAACATCACCGGAGAGGAGGTGCCAGCAACATCCATTCCCCCTGCAGAAGAGGCCCACAGTGATGACAGCAGCTCTGGACACCTGGATGTGGATGAACAACCTGGCCCATCAGGGATCGCCGGTCAGTCAGTTACCCAGGCACAGTCCCATACCACCACAGAGCCTCCACCCTCAGGAAACACCAGCACAGCACCCACTCAGCAGGCCCATACCTTTGTCCCCAGGACACGTCAATCAGCAGTGTGTCCACCACTACAGGGACCCAAAGGCACACCACAAACACCTGACGATCAGGGGCGTGGGGTCAGTGGCAGTAGGCAGACGGTTCAGCGGACAGAGGCACAGGACAACAGGAAGCTGGGAGGACTGCTGTGCGACAGGAGGCAGCAGGCAGACGGTTCAGGGGACAGAGGCACAGGACAACAGGAAGCTGGGAGGACTGCTGTGCGACAGGAGGAGGACAGGCCCAGGGAACTGACTCTCCAGGAGGCACTCACCAACATCCTGGGAGCATATCACCATTCCCAGGAGACGATGGGTCTGATACTGGACAGGTTGCATGAGACCCAGCGGCTGCAGGAGGGACAGTACCTGGGGATCAGGGAGGACCTGTGGGACATCCGCACCACCCTGGTCACCATTGCAAGGGTGCTAGCAGACATGGCCAACACCATGAGGGAGGCAGTGGCACACCACCGGGCCCCCTGACACTAGCCACACAGATGAACAGCCCTTCATCTCCACTGATGCTAGTGGACAGGAGGCCCCGCCACAGGAACAACAGGCCACCAGCACCCCTCCCCGTGCAGAAGGAGAACCACCCTGCAAACGGTCCCTGAGATCCAGGCAGAAGCCAGAGAACATTGCCAAGACCCCCGCCAGGAAATAAGACTCTCCTGATTGTCACCCTTGGGTCCCACTCTGTCACCCTGTCAACCTTGAACTGCCATTGCTCCCCTTCCTATGGCCCCTTGGACAATGCACCTGTGATACAAATAGACTGGTCTCTATCCTGGACTTTCCTCCACCATCAACCCAGCCCATTCCACTACCCCCGCTACTTCTTGGCACTTAAATAAACACCATTTAAAAAATACAAGTATGGAGTCCGTCAAATGATTGAACAAAGTATTTGTTTAATAAGCTTTAAACATTGCACTATAACTGTACAGGAATAAATACATAGGAATGACCAGTAGTAGGCTGCAGTCAACACACCAGGTGCCAGAGTGGGGCACAGATATCTGAAAATAGAGATGCCAAAGGGTACAGTAAGTGCCCATAGAACTGGGAGAATCTGCCTGCCATTTACAATGTCAAACACAAAACTGTCAGTGTAAAGTGAAGGTACAGTGTCTTACCTGTGTGTCACTGGAAGTACTGTCGTATGCATGCTGTTCTGTTGTCCTCATCCTCAACCTCTGCCTCCTCATCTTCACTGTCCACAGGGTCCACTGCTGCCACACGCCCATCTCCAGCCTCCTCCTCCTGCAGAAAAGGCACCTTGCGTCTCAAGGCAAGGTTATGCAACATGCAGCATGCCACGATTATCTGGCAGACCTTCTTGGGTGACTGGTACGGGGATCAACCTGTTAGATGAGGCAACAAAACCTGGCCTTCAGGAGACCGAGGCCCTCATTACAACCCTGGCGGTCTGTGGAGGTATGGCGGTAATACCGCCAACAGGCCAGCGGAAAACAAAATGGCATTACAAGCATGGCGGTGACCACCATGCTAAACCGACATTTCTCCACTTTGACCGGCAGGGTGGTAACTACCGCTGGGCTGGAGACTTCGGTCTCCAGACCAGCGGCTGTCACTACACCACCAGCGGTAACACAACCCTGCATACCGACATCGATTTTGTGGAGTTTTGTACCGCCACAAAATACATGGCAGTAGGCAATTTCAGTGCCAGGGAATTCCTTCCCTGGCACTGATAGGGGTCTCCCTACCCTCCACCCCCACCCGAGTCCTCCCCCCACACCCCAGACCCCCCTACAACCCCCCCAAAGGTGGTAGTACCCCCTCCCCACCCCCCCACATTGACACACACCCCTTCACGCACACAGACACCACCACCTCACATACCCGCACACATACCACCAAACATTCCAACAGACACACACAGTCATACACGCACACATACATACAGACATACACGCACACATACTCACAAACACGCACACATTTCCAAACACACAACACCCCGCAGCATACACGCACTCACACACCCCCTCTACACACTCACACTCACACCCTCATTCACGCACACAACACACAACACTCCCCCACCCCCTCCCCTAACGGACGATCACCTTACCTGGTCTGGTGCTCCTCCAGGAGGGGACGGGATCCATGGGGGCTTCTCCGCCGCCAGCACCCCGTCACCAGAACACCACCACACCGAATCATGGGATGTGATTCGGTGGGCGGTGTTCTGATGACGTGGCGGAGGAGGTGGAGCAGCCTCTACTTCCCTGTCGACCGCCAGTATGACTGCTGGCGGCTCTCCGTCTGAAAAACGACAGAGGGCTGCCAGCAGTCATAATATGCTGCTCAGAAAACCGCCTGCACTGGCGGTCTTCAGTGCAGCGATACCTCAGCAGTCTTTCCAAAAGACCGCCGAGGACGAAATGAGGACCCAAATGACCTTTCTATTATTCTTCTTGTTTGCCCATGTGCCTCATTGTAACGTTCCTCTGCCCTTGTTATGGGATTCCTCACAGGGGTCAGTAGCCATGAGAGGTTGGGGTAACCAGAGTCACCTGCAAATATCAAGGGATACCTGTTAGCCACACACTAACCCTTATGGCCAACACCATACCCATACACCAACATACACTGGGTGAGAACCAGCGCTCACCTATTAGCCACACCCGGTGCCTCTGGAGTTGAGCCATCACATATGGGATGCTGCTATTCCTCAGGATAAAGGCATCATGCAGAGACCCAGGATACTTGGCATTGACGTGGAAGATGTACTGGTCCGCCAGGCACACTATCTGCACATTCATCGAGTGAAAGCTCTTTGAATTTCTGAACACCTGTTCATTTCTCTGGTGGGGGACAAATGCAATATGTGTACCATCGATTGCCCCAATGATGTTGGGGATATGTCCCATTGCATAGAAGTCAGCTTTCACTGTGGCCAAATCCTCCACCTGGGGGGAAACAATGTAGCTGTGCATGTGTTTAATCAGGGCAGACAACACTCTGGTCAGCACTATTGAGAACATTGGCTGTGACATTCCTGCTGCCAAGCCCACTGTCACTTGGAAGGAGCCAGTTGCCAAGAAATGGAGCACAGATAGGACTTGCAGAAGAGTGGGGATCCCATTGGGGTGACGGATAGCAGATATCAGGTCAGGTTCCAATTGGGCACACAGCTCGGTGATTGTGGCCCTGTCAAGTCTATAGGTGAGGATAATGTGCCTGACCTCCTTTGGTGCAAAGCCCACCAGGGGTCTGTACACAGGGGGATGTCTCCATCTCCTATTCATCCTCAACGGTTGTAATCTAGGGGGGAAAACTGGGAGCAGCTGATCAGTATTCCACATTTCCAAACACTACACTGCATTGCATGTTGTGACTGTAACAGTATTTTGTTGGATAGGCCCAAATGGTGCCCATGTGTACTGTGACGCAGTTAGGTGCCATGGCCTTCTCCCCCCAGAAATGGCGTCCACCTGTCCTGTGTGGATGGATATGTGGAAATGAGGTAATGCCGCTGACGTTGTGCGCCGTTGCTGGAGGCCGTCAAGTACCACCGTGCAACTCCTCATTGGTTGTCATTGGGGTCTATGGGTTACAGTGGCCAATGGTGATGTACGCTGGCGGTGACGGTACGCACCACAGCGAACGTGACCGCTATTTCCTTTCTTTTCACTCACTTGCTACCTGACCTTTAACAGGAGAGGAGCTGCACTGCAAGTGCTACTGTGACCTGTGTCTGGAACCGACCATGGCTCGTGTCACTGGGGAAATGGCCCCTGCCTTCACCGCTGCGGAGTTGGAGAGACTGGTGGATGGGGTCCTATCCCAGTACCGAATGCTGTATGGGCCCCCAGACCAACAGGTGAGTACACTGTGAGCACAATGCAAGGGGCATGAATTCATGGAGTGCTGTGTGTGAGGGCCTTGAGTGGGGGGGGGTTGGTGGAAGGGTTCTGGGCAGCGTGATGCATGTATGATAGTCAATGTCTGTGCGTAAGGGGATGAGAGGGCTATGTTGGGCCATGAGTGTAACAGGCTGGACCGTCTGACTGATACCTTTTTCTATGTTTATTTTTCTGCAGGTCAGTGCCCATCAGAAAAAGGGTATATGGCGTGCCATCGCCAAGAACATGCAGACCCTGGGAGTCTACTGCAGGCGGAGTACCCACTGTTGCAAATAGTGGGAGGACCTGAGAAGCTGGGCAAGGAAGACAGCGGAGGCCCAGCTGGGGATGGCCTCCCAATGAGGAAGGGGTGCCCGTCAAACCCTGACTCCCCTGATGGCCCACATACTGGCAGTGGCCTATCAAGAGCTGGATGGGCGCTTGAGGGCATCACAGCAGCCACAAGGGGGTGAGTACAGTTTCCATATATACTACTTGCGCGTGGTGTGGTGGTCTCGTGTTCTCTGGGTGGGGGATGTGGGCCTGTGGGTGCCCCTAGGCCAGGCCGGACATTGCAGGGTAGGTCCCCTTTGGGCAGGGGCTGATGAACACCACCTTCTTCCAAGCTAGTAGGCATCCACAACTGGGCATGGGTCTGTGGGTGTCAGGTATGCTGCTATTGGCATTAGGTATTCCTGTCCATGGCCTGGTAACTAGCATTGTGACTGGTAGTGCATTGCCTAGTGTTTAGGGCTGTTCCCTGTGTGTGTGTGTGTGTGTGTGTGTGGTGTACGTCAACAATGGTGTTGGGTCAGCCATTGACCAAGTGTATCCTTTGTCTCTTCCCCCTCTTTTTGTTTTGTCCATCCATGCACACGTCCCCTGTGTCCTCTCCCACTGTGTCTGTGCCCCCTCCTCCCAAAATACACAAACGCAAGCACTGAGACACCCAACAGCCATCTACCTCACAACTGCATCCAGCCCATGCACCTGCACCCAAAATCAGCAGACACCTGCTACAACCACTCCCTCTTCCTCCACTCCCAAACCTTCACCCTCTTCCTGCCCCAATGTCCCTAATAAGCTTTTCCTCTCCACCGTTGACCTTTTCCCTACCCCTACCCCCACATCGGGCCAGGGTGGTCAGAACCCAGACGAGCACCTCAGCCACCAAGTCCTCAGCCACAGTAGTGTTGACAGCTACTGCGGGTGGGAGAGGCTCCAGGGAACCAGCCATCAGCACTGAATGTGTGCCTGCACCAGCTGCCAAAGGGAAGGGCAAGGAGGCACCAGCAGCTGCCAAAGGGAAGGGCAAGGAGGCACCAACAGCTGCCAAGGGGAAGGGCAAGGAGACACCACCAACTGCCAAGGGGAAGGGCAAGGGGCTTGCACCAGCAGGCAGGAAGGACAGGAGGCCTGGGGCTGGGACTGATTCTGAGCCCCCACCACCAACCCTGGCGGGTCAGCCGTCCGAGGCTGCAGGGGAAGGGCTGGAGCCTCCCCCCACCGCCACCAGCACCAACAGCATCACCACTGCCAGCATCAGCAGCCCCAGTGGGCTGCCATCCGAGGCTGCAGGGGAAGGGCTGGAGATTCCCCCCAGCACTGCCTGCACTGCCTCCAGCACCGCCACCAGCAGCCCCAGTGGGCAGCCGTCTGAGGCTGCAGGGTAAGGGCTGGAGCCTCCCCCCACGGCAGCCAGCACGGCCACCAGCACCGCCAGCATCACTACTGCCAACATCAGCAGCCCCAGTGGGCAGCCATCCGATGCTGCAGGGGAAGGGCTGGAGCCTTCCCCCACCACTGCCAACCCCAACACCAGCCCTGCCACTGTAACTACTGAGCAGTCGTCACCATCAGCGGGCAGAGTGTAGTCCTGCCTCCATGGGCTGTATTGCGTCCTGGACCCTGCAAATCCTGGTGGTGTGACACCCAGGTGAGAGACTGTGACCTTGCACTCCTCAAGTGCTGCATCAAAGGGCACAAGGCCTCCTCCAGAACCAGTGGAAGAAGCCATCCACTCACCGCATCCTTGCCAGGATGAAGCACACTGGGCACAAGGCCCCCTCCAGACCCAGAGGAAGAAGCCATCCACTCATCGCATCCTTGCCAGGATGAAGCACACTGGACACAAGGCCTCCTCCAGAACCACTGGAAGAAGCCATCCACTCGCCGCATCCTTGCCAGAAGGAAGCACACTGGGCACAAGGCCCCCTCCAGAACTAGTGGAGTAGCCACCCACTTGAGAGACTGTGCCTTGCACTCCCCAGGACCAAGCAGTGGGCAAATTACCCACTTGAGAAACTGGGGTCTTGGACTCCCCAAGACCAAGCAGTGGGCAAACCACCCACTTGAGAGACTGAGGCCTTACACTCACCAGGACTAAGCAGTGGGCAAACCACCCACTAGAGAGACTGCGGCCTTGCACTCCCCAGGATCAAACAGTGGGCAAACCACCCACGTGAAAGACTGTGGCCTTGCACTCCCCAGGACATCGCACAGGGCATGTAGCCCCTCTAGGACCATTGGTGTTGTACCATCTTCCAGCTGAAGTGCCCCCCTCCATTCCCCATCCCCCTGAGGTACTTGTGTATTTTCGACTTGATGCCCCTGCAGTGTTCTCTCTGTGTTGTTGCAGGAGTGAGGTGGGGCCTTGGCCTATGTGTAGTGGCCCTGTGGCCCACAGACATTGAGGACTGGGCAGTGTCATTCCATTTGTATATATGTATATACTGTTTTGATTTAGAAGTATATATTTCTACTATTTTATCTTATTACACTCACTTTAATCAATTCCTTTTGTCCGTGCATTATTCCTGAGGGATACAGGGTGGATATGTAATGTTATTGCATCTGTTTGTGTGTATGGTGTTGGGGGTGGGGGAGTTGCGTGTGTGTGTCACTCTCTTTTTCCTCCCCCTCCCTTGTGCGCTAGGCGGCAGTACTCACCATGGTTGTCTTCGCCAGCGTTGATGTTCGTGATGCATGAAGAGGTAGACGAGCATTTGGAATATGTGCAACTCGGGCTCCATGGCGTCGTGGTTGTTCCCGGAGTGTCCAGAGGTGAGTTCTTTGACTTCTGTGTTCTGTTTCTGCCGTTCTTTTGATGTCATTGGTACCGCCCCAGAAAAGGTGGAGGATAGGCCTGTCTTAATACAGAAGGCGGAACATTATCTTCCGCCTGGCTGTTGGCGGTTACTGCTGTGGTGCTTGTTGATACCGCTGCAGCGTCAGTGTGTTAAAGTGGCTGTCTGTCTGAGCGGTTTCCGCTGTGGTCATAATTCCTATTTTTTTTTAAGCTGGCCTATTGGCAGAATTACCGCTGCTTTATCACCGACCGCCATGGTTGTAATGAAGGCCTAAGTGTGATCTGGCTTAAAGTATACCAACAACTATTTACCTCCCTGTATAACCTGAGTTCCTCCCTTTCAGCCATTCTCGTGTCCGGTAACTGCTACTGCACGTCCCCCAATTTCTTCTCCAGTTCTGTAAGATCCCGCTCCAATTGCCTGCATACCTCAAATGCCATGCCTATACACTCCCCCGTATGACTGCCTTCATAGCCTCCCACTCCAGGCCCCTAGTTAGTGTTGTGTTCCAATTCAATTCCATGTACTGTTCAATGGCCTCACCCACCCCTTCATGGCACCCCACATCAGTAAGGAAGTCCGCAGGCATACGCCAACTACGCGCTAAACTAGTGGCAGCTGCACCCCACTGTAATTGCAACTGCACCGGCAAAGGATGGGATAAGAACCTACCCATATGTGTAACATCCAGTACTTGCAAAGTATTAAGACCACCCAGCAGAAACCTGTCCAATGGGGTATGCGTATTATGTGTTCTGGAATGACAAGTGTATTCCCTGCCCTAAGGGTGCAGCTCCCTCCAACTGTCCCATACCTCTAAATGTGTCATCACTTCCGTAAGAGATTTCACCTTTAAAGGCTTAGTTCCCAGGTTCGGCGGAGGGCGATTCAGTTCACTGTGCAATACACAATCGTAGCCCCTGCCCAGACCAAAGGCCCATCCAAACTGGCCCCCAAAAATCTCAGGTGTTTTGGTATAAAAGGAGTGATCATCAGAATTAGGTGCATATGTATTGAGGTTAACGATGGGTGAGCCATCCAACAAACCTTCCACCAGAACATATCGACCCTCGATATCTACTTCACTGTATATGTGGGTGAATGGAACCCCAGGAGCCACCCATATAGACAAACCTCGTGCAGAGGAGAAGGAGGATGGCAACTTTGGACCCCGCCACTTCTTGGACAGTTTGTGTGCTTCCTCCTCAGTCATATGTGTTTCCTGAAGACAGGCAATATGGACCTTATGCCTCCTTAGAAATGAGTGTACCCTGTAGCGTTTGGTGTAGCTCTTCAACCCCCTGACATTCCATGTCAACATATTAATTTGATGACCCATAGTGATACTGAGTTTCCCCCGTCCCAACTGAACACCTCCCCCTGTGTCCCACCCCACCCTAGTAAGACAAAGAAATTACATATTGCACATCTTGCCCTTATACTTGCACTGTTGAATACAATTCAAACATTGACAAACTTGGCCAATCAAACCCCCAAGACCCTACCCCCCATCCAGTACATACAGTAAAACAGCCATAACAAACTATATTGTAAGTACACTCCATAGATGCTGCCACGACAACAGCCTAAACCCCAACTTCCAAGCCTAAAGTCCTACCACAACTGTGGAGTGACCACACCCCACCCCGGCATCAATCCACTGATCACCCTAGTACCACCCTAATCTTAGTTCACTAAGTTTCAGAGGCCCCCGATGACCAATAGAGTCCAATCCCTAAGTATGGCCCCGTCAAGACCGGAACCAAATTAGGGCCGCAGCTGTCCGCCACAGAAATACTTTCATTGTTGACACCAACCCTGCAAGGAAGGGCGCAATGGCACCTTGAATCATAAAGACCATAGTCAGACTGGCGCGGAAACACCCCAGCTCCACATCCAGACTCCCAGCCAAACCAGTAGACACTACTGCCATTGTTCTGTCCTGCTGTATCTCAACTCTGTGATTAGAATCCACAGCCAACCCGCCAGTCCCAGCATCTTCCAGCCGACCAGCTTCACATGACCTCCAATCCGGACTCTCCGCTTCGGAGGTCCGATGAGCAACGCCTCCAGCACCCTCTGTCCTCCGCAAAGCCACCTTATCCCACATCTCCAGCCATCTCCACACCTCCTCTGGGCAATCGAAGAAGTGTGATCTCCCACCAGAGAGTACCTTTAAGCGTGCCGGATACAGAAGCATGTATCTAACATTCATGTCGTGGAGTTTTGCCTTGACCTCCATGAATCCCTTTCGAGAACTTTGCACCTTGTTCGTGTAATCAGGATAAATGGATATTTTGCAGTTCTCATATAATGCCTTGTCAGACTCACGGGCCGCTCGCAACACACAGTCGCGATCCCTATAGTTCAAAAGACGAGCAATAACGGCCCTGGGTGGCGTGCCAGACGGGGAGGCGCAACAAGGGCCATATGCGCACGCTCCACTACAAATACCTGAATAATCCAGTCGGCTGCAGCACATCTCTGATCTGGCTCTCCACAAAAGATTCCGCAGCGGACCCCTCCGCACGCTCTGGGAAACCCAGCAGCCTGACATTGTTCCACCGGGACCTCCCCTCTGAGTCCTCCAACCTCACCTCTAGCCGTCCGACTGTGGAATTGGCCTGCAACATTTGTTTCCGCACAGCCCCTACCTCTGTTTGTAGCTTCACCATAGAGCCCTCTGCCACTTTAACCTTGTCAGACACCTTCCGAAGGTCCGCCGGAAGCAGATTAACCTCCACTGCCACAGTCTCTATCTTACCCTCCAGAGTCACCCTAGAGCCCTTGATGGCTGCAAGGAGCTCCGCACGAGAAGGCTCCTCAGGATCCACTGGCACCCTCATAGCGTCTCCGCTCCCCTCCGATCTGGCCAGGCGCTGCAGCAGGGGCACCAGGGTAGTATACTGCTCCATGGTGTTGCCCTGTGATGGGTCTGTCTGCTTATGCCGCCCCATCCCGTCCTGTCCCTGGACCAGGGCTGTGACCCTGTCCCAGCTGTAACAGGGAGGCACCTTAAAGTCCGGAACACAAAGTGGCACAAAAAAACAGAGTCCGCTGTTTGTCCCACCGCCAGGCACGGCTGCCCACCACTATTTCACAGTGTCCAGTGCTCTCGGGGTGTTTGTAGGTGGGAGCCAAAGGGATCAAAAAGGTAGAAAATGTAGAGCCAGGGGCCACCTCCGCGCACACCCGCTCCGGTGCGCGCCAACATGCTTCTGCAGTCTATCAGGCCCCAATGCGGCTTCCCAGATTCCAGCCGGCCCCCCTGCTCCCCCACAGCATGCCACCACCCGTCTCCAGGCCTGGGCAACCTCCACCAGAGGCCGGGTGCTGCGCATCCAGCATGCCCAACTGGGTCAACAGCGCGGGAGACGCCGCCCGCCCTCCAATGCAGCACCCGTCTACTGGTCCAGCAGCTGGCCCCCACACAGTCCAGGGGAGGCCTTCGTCCACTACCTCTGCTCACTTTAGGTCCCCGTGCGGCCTACCAGGGCCCAGCCGTCTCAGTTGGGTCCTCCCAGGATGCCGCTGTCCACCTCACGGCTCAGGGGGCCTTCCGCCAAGGACGGGCGCCGCCCGATCAGCGAGCCCCCCGAACCAGCAGCACCACCGATGCGTCCACTCGCCGCTTCGATGCAAGCTTCCCAGGCCTAGTCACTGCCTCCCACGCAGCGTTCACCACCTCGGCACCGGCTCCGTGGGTGCCAAAAAGAGGGACTGTGCTGTGCCCAACTTCTTAGCATGTCATCCCACTGCAGGAGGAGGGTCCCCCTAGCCTCAGGTACCCCAGGATCCCCGCAGGATTTCGCCAGGAGCGGGAGCTCACTCGGAGTGCGTCCCGCCTGCCATGTTGCTTGGCCACGCCCCCACCCTTTCCAATCTTAGGTCTTTTCCATAGTAAGCCTGGCTTCCAGAATAATCACTCTTCTTCTCCGTCATCCCCCTCATCCTACATCACTCTCTCACATATTTTTCTTTCTCCTGTTTTCCTGATTCTGCAAACGTGCTTGCTGTATCATGCAGTTCAGTCAGCATCAATGCCCATGCAGCCCAGTCATCCCCCAATCGCTCATCCCTCCCTCCTGACATGTTTCATGCTGACTTCTTCGACCACTGCCCATTTGGACATATCTCTGAGCCAGTCAGTGCAGCTGGGGGCTTTGCACCTATCCATCTAATAACAATGCTCTGCTTTGCAAGCAGTGAGTCCAGCAACATGAACTTGCGGCTAAGTTTCTTCTTCACTAGAGGAAGAACCAGCCCCAGCAACACCGCCCGTGGAGTGTACGGTACTTCCCAACCAGAGGCCCAGTTTGGGTTCTCCAACACTTGGAGTTACATGGTCACAAGTCGTCAACTGCACACAGAGTTACTCTTCAATACAAAGATTTATAATGTGTTCAATACCTCTACAAACCTATGATGCATTAAAAGCACATGTTTTATAAAACCTGACACCCATTAGCTGGGCACAGACTGTTCTGTGCAAAAGTATGTAGAAAAGCAATTTGGTAGTTACTCGCCACTGGGTAAACTATAAAACAAACTAACATGATTGTTAGATGATGGCATCAGTGATGTCATCAATGATGTCATGTGAGATGTCATCAGTGATGCCATAAATTATGTCCCAGTACATGTCATGAGAGATGAAATATGTGAGGTCACATGCAGTGCATGGCGGGGGTGGAAGTTATAGTTAGGTCTGCTATCTTTAACTGGTGAATTTAGTTAGTTGTTTGAGTTCAAAACATTAAAATTGTCACTCACATATCCATCGAACTATAACAATACTTTAACCTTTGTTTTTTTGCAGTGAATATATATACTTATATATTACCCAGTGGTGGTTGCCACTGGATAGGGACACTTAGCACCATGTTTCCATAGGAATTGGATTTTTAGGTTTGCTTATAACTCTTGCACCCCCCTGCCTGAGGCACTTTTGGCTCCAGGGACCCCATCCCCCAGGGCCAACATCTTTTAGATGTGGAGGGGGTGTGGGGTCCCCTCTCTGAGCCAATTTAGGCTCCAGGAACTCAATTTTCCAGGGGCTGGACACATAAGTGTCCTGGGGCCTCATCACCTTGGGACACTGTAGTTCCATTCCTGCCAGAGTACAGCCAGATAAGATTTCATTGTTCCCACCCAGTGGCAGCAGAATGACTCCTACTCGGTGGGAGCGGAAATCAATTTCCTTGTCTGTGCTCTGGCTGGGTGGGAAGAGAGGATTGCTCCACCCTAAAGGAGCGGAAAGAAAATCTGCTCCTGCCAGGGAGCAAATAAGAGAATTCTGGCTCCCACTGGCACCCAAGTGAGGCTGCTGGCAGGGAAGCCTATGGGGCAGCAGAAGCCATTTGCCTCCCTCCCAGCCCCCAACACATGGCAATGCTGTGGGTGACCCAGGTGGGACTGGGCATCAACCAACAACAAAAAAGTAACTGTAGCACTGAAGTGGGCTCTCTGCATTGCCATAACAAAAAGAAATGCTGGGCTCCTGCTGGTGCCCAAGATGGGTGCTGGCTGGGGAATCGATGGGCTGTGAGGGCCTGGGGCCTCCACTGTGCCCCCAGCTGATATATATTTGCTGGGTACCCCTGGTGGCACCCACAAAACACATGGCAACAGGAACATGAAAAGAAAGGAGTAGTCCATTTCAATTTCACTGCTTGTTACGGGAGAGTCTTTTTAGTTCCTTGTGGTGGCCAAGAAGGGTCAAGGGCACCACCAACCATGGTGTAGGTGGCTGCAATGAGCATAGCAGATACCTAAGAACATTTAAATAAAACTCACAGTACATGTCTTGGGACATTGAATGCATGACCCTAGCAGAACATACTGTCATTTATAAAACATAGGCCCTCATTATGACATTGGTGGTAAATTCCACTTAACGCCATGCCAACTGCTGCCAACCTACTGCCGCCGCCACCGCGGATGTCCGCTAACCATATTATGACGCACACACCCGAATCCGTCACTATACAGCCACACACACAAATCTGCCAGTCCAAAGGTCAGTGATAAACTGGTGGTATCAAAACCCACACCGTTACGCCAACAAAACTACACCCATTACATTATGACCCACGAATCACCATGGCAGACATTCAATGGTGGTAAACCATTGGTGGTACATACCACCGCGCTCAAAATACACACACATACAAACACAACAGCACCACATTGGACAATTCAAACTACACACACCTGACACCCATACACACACCACACCCACACACACACACATACACCACTATAAAACACACCCACATTACCCACAAACCTTTATAACTAAAAACAATTGCCAGCAGAGAGAGACAACAAGAGCACTCACACAACCAGAGCCACAAACCACCATCACCTATACACCACCCACGCACCTTACATCACACACCCCAACACATCACCCTACACACCCTCACCCACACCACTCACACTACACCCATGGCACCACAACGACGCCCCAGGTCCTCTGAGGAGGAGCTGAGGGTCATGGTGGATGAAATCATCTGGGTAGAGCCACAGCTATTTGAATCACAGGTGCAGCAGATATCCATTGCTAGGAGGATGGAGCTATGGCGGAGAATCGTGGACAGGGTCAACGCCGTGGGACAGCAGTCCAGAACAAGGGATGATATTAGGAAGAGGTAGAATTACCTACGGGGGAAGGTGCATTCCATTGCAGCAAGACACCAGCTCTCAGTACAGAGGACCTCCTCCCCCACAACTAACAGCATGGGAGGAGCAAGTATTGGCAATCATGCATCCTGAGGGCCTGGCAGGAGTAGCAGGAGGACTGGACTCTGGTAAGTCAACTCTTTACTACTATCCCCCCTACCTACATGTCATCACATACCCTCACCTTCACTCCCATCACTCCACCACCTCCCACACACCCCACCATCACAACCCATTCATCAATGCCAAGCCCTGCATGCAACACCAATGAAAGAACACCACTCACAGACCTGCATGGACACCTAGCACCACAGCAGGCTCACTAGAGAGAATCACCTAACCCACCAAGTCACCAAGTAACAACTCACACAAGGCAATGCTGCCAGGGCAATAACAACCATAGAGGGCAACACACCCATGCACAAGATGTCACACACAGAAACAATAACACTGCATTTACATCCCCACAGGTAACCCAGCTAATGTCACTGGAGAAGAGGTGCCAGCAACATCCAGTCCCCCCACAGAAGAGGCCCACAGTGATGACAGCAGCTCTCGTCGCCTGGATCTGGATGACCAACCTGGCCCATCAGGGACCTCCGGACAGTGAGTTACACAGGCACACTCTCACACCACCACAGAGCCTCCCCCCCTCAGGAAACACCACCACAGCACCCACCCAGCGGGCCCATACCTCTGTCCCCAGGACACGTCAATCAGCAGTGTGTCCACCACTACAGGGACCCCAGGGCACACCACAAACCCAGGACAATCAGAGACCTGGGGTCAGTGGCAGTGGGCACACAATTCAGGGGACAGAGGCACAGGACAACAGGGAATCTAAGAGGACTGCTGTGCGACGGGGGGAGGACAAGCCCAGGGAACGGACCCTCCAGGAGGCACTCACCATGATCCTGGGAGCATACCAACATTCCCAGGATACGCTGGGCCAGATTCTGGACAAGATACAGGAGAATATGCGGCTACAGGAGGGGCAGTACCTGGGGATCACGGAGGACTTGAAGGCCATTAACACCACCCTGGTCTCCATTGCAGGGGTGCTAGCAGACATGGCCAACAGTATGAGGGAGGCAGTGGCACACCAGTGGGCCCCTAACACTAGCTAGACTACTGAACAGCCCTCCACCTCCGCTGCAGCTAGTGGGGAGGAGGTCCCGCCACAGGACCAACAGACCACCAGCACTCCTCCCCCTGCAAAAGGAGAACCACCCCCCAAACGTTCCCTGCTATCCAGGCAGAAGCCAGAGACTATTGCCAAGACCCCTGCCAGAAAAATACGACTCTCCTGATTGTCACCCTTGTGTCCCACTCTGTCACCCCGTCCGCCTTGAACTGCCATTGCTCCCCTTCCTACGCCCCCTTGGACACTGCACCTGTGCTACAAATAGACTGAACTCTAATGTAGGAAGTTGGCTCTGTATGTGCTATTTCAAAGTAAGGAATAGCATGCACAGAGTCCAAGGGTTCCCCTTAGAGGTAAAATAGTGGTAAAAATAGATAATACTAATGCTCTATTTTGTGGTAGTGTGGTCGAGCAGTAGGCTTATCCAAGGAGTAGTGTTAAGCATTTGTTGTACATACACATAGACAATAAATGAGGTACACACACTCAGAGACAAATCCAACCAATAGGTTTTGTTATAGAAAAATATCTTTTCTTAGTTTATTTTAAGAACCACAGGTTCAAATTTAACATGTAATATCTTGTTTGAAAGGTATTGCAGGTAAGTACATTAGGAACTTTGAATCATTTTGATTGCATGTATACTTTTCAAGTTATTGACAAATAGCTACTTTAAAAGTGGACACAGTGCAATTTTCACAGTTCCTGGGGGAGGTAAGTTTTTGTTAGTTTTACCAGGTAAGTAAGACACTTACAGGGTTCAGTTCTTGGTCCAAGGTAGCCCACCGTTGGGGGTTCAGAGCAACCCCAAAGTCACCACACCAGCAGCTCAGGGCCGGTCAGGTGCAGAGTTCAAAGTGGTGCCCAAAACGCATAGGCTAGAATGGAGAGAAGGGGGTGCCCCGGTTCCGGTCTGCTTGCAGGTAAGTACCCGCGTCTTCGGAGGGCAGACCAGGGGGGTTTTGTAGGGCACCGGGGGGGACACAAGCCCACACAGAAATTTCACCCTCAGCAGCGCGGGGGCGGCCGGGTGCAGTGTAGAAACAAGCGTCGGGTTCGCAATGTTAGTCTATGAGAGATCAACGGATCTCTTCAGCGCTGCAGGCAGGCAAGGGGGGGCTTCCTCGGGGAAACCTCCACTTGGGCAAGGGAGAGGGACTCCTGGGGGTCACTTCTCCAGTGAAAGTCCGGTCCTTCAGGTCCTGGGGGCTGCGGGTGCAGGGTCTTATCCAGGCGTCGGGACTTAGGTTTCAGAGAGTCGCGGTCAGGGGAAGCCTCGGGATTCCCTCTGCAGGCGGCGCTGTGGGGGCTCAGGGGGGACAGGTTTTGGTACTCACAGTCGGAGAGTAGTCCGGGGGTCCTCCCTGAGGTGTTGGTTCTCCACCAGCCGAGTCGGGGTCGCCGGGTGCAGTGTTGCAAGTCTCACGCTTCTTGCGGGGAGATTGCAGGGTCTTTAAAGCTGCTCCTCGAAACAAGGTTGCAGTCTTTTTGGAGCAGGTCCGCTGTCCTCGGGAGTTTCTTGTCTTTTTCGAAGCAGGGCAGTCCTCAGAGGATTCAGAGGTCGCTGGTCCCTTGGAAGGCGTCGCTGGAGCAGAGTTCTTTGGAAGGCAGGAGACAGGCCGGTGAGTTTCTGGAGCCAAGGCAGTTGTTGTCTTCTGGTCTTCCTCTGCAGGGGTTTTCAGCTGGGCAGTCCTTCTTCTTGTTGTTGCAGGAATCTAATTTTCTAGGGTTCAGGGTAGCCCTTAAATACTAAATTTAAGGGCGTGTTTAGGTCTGGGGGGTTAGTAGCCAATGGCTACTAGCCCTGAGGGTGGGTACACCCTCTTTGTGCCTCCTCCCAAGGGGAGGGGGTCACAATCCTAACCCTATTGGGGGAATCCTCCATCTGCAAGATGGAGGATTTCTAAAAGTTAGAGTCACCTCAGCTCAGGACACCTTAGGGGCTGTCCTGACTGGCCAGTGACTCCTCCTTGTTGCTTTCTTTGTTCCCTCCAGCCTTGCCGCCAAAAGTGGGGGCCATGGCCGGAGGGGGCGGGCAACTCCACTAAGCTGGAGTGCCCTGCTGGGCTGTGACAAAGGGATGAGCCTTTGAGGCTCACCGCCAGGTGTCACAGCTCCTGCCTGGGGGAGGTGTTAGCATCTCCACCCAGTGCAGGCTTTGTTACTGGCCTCAGAGTGACAAAGGCACTCTCCCCATGGGGCCAGCAACATGTCTCTAGTGTGGCAGGCTGCTGGAACTAGTCAGCCTACACAGACAGTCGGTTAAGTTTCAGGGGGCACCTCTAAGGTGCCCTCTGGGGTGTATTTTGCAATAAAATGTACACTGGCATCAGTGTGCATTTATTGTGCTGAGAAGTTTGATACCAAACTTCCCAGTTTTCAGTGTAGCCATTATGGTGCTGTGGAGTTCGTGTTTGACAAACTCCCAGACCATATACTCTTATGGCTACCCTGCACTTACAATGTCTAAGGTTTTGTTTAGACACTGTAGGGGTACCATGCTCATGCACTGGTACCCTCACCTATGGTATAGTGCACCCTGCCTTAGGGCTGTAAGGCCTGCTAGAGGGGTGTCTTACCTATACTGCATAGGCAGTGAGAGGCTGGCATGGCACCCTGAGGGGAGTGCCATGTCGACTTACTCGTTTTGTCCTCACTAGCACACACAAGCTGGCAAGCAGTGTGTCTGTGCTGAGTGAGAGGTCTCCAGGGTGGCATAAGACATGCTGCAGCCCTTAGAGACCTTCCTTGGCATCAGGGCCCTTGGTACTAGAAGTACCAGTTACAAGGGACTTATCTGGATGCCAGGGTCTGCCAATTGTGGATACAAAAGTACAGGTTAGGGAAAGAACACTGGTGCTGGGGCCTGGTTAGCAGGCCTCAGCACACTTTCAATTGTAAACATAGCATCAGCAAAGGCAAAAAGTCAGGGGGCAACCATGCCAAGGAGGCATTTCCTTACACAACCCCCCCCCAAACGAAAGAGGATGAGACTAACCTTTCCCAAGAGAGTCTTCATTTTCTAAGTGGAAGAACCTGGAAAGGCCATCTGCATTGGCATGGGCAGTCCCAGGTCTGTGTTCCACTATAAAGTCCATTCCCTGTAGGGAGATGGACCACCTCAACAGTTTAGGATTTTCACCTTTCATTTGCATCAGCCATTTGAGAGGTCTGTGGTCAGTTTGAACTAGGAAGTGAGTCCCAAAGAGGTATGGTCTCAGCTTCTTCAGGGACCAAACCACAGCAAAGGCCTCCCTCTCAATGGCACTCCAACGCTGCTCCCTGGGGAGTAACCTCCTGCTAATGAAAGCAACAGGCTGGTCAAGGCCATCATCATTTGTTTGGGACAAAACTGCCCCTATCCCATGTTCAGAGGCATCTGTCTGCACAATGAACTGCTTAGAATAATCTGGAGCTTTTAGAACTGGTGCTGAGCACATTGCTTGTTTCAGGGTGTCAAAGGCCTGTTGGCATTCCACAGTCCAGTTCACTTTCTTGGGCATTTTCTTGGAGGTGAGTTCAGTGAGGGCTGTCACAATGGATCCATATCCCTTCACAAACCTCCTGTAATACCCAGTCAAGCCAAGGAATGCCCTGACTTGAGTCTGGGTTTTTGGAGCTACCCAGTCCAGAATAGTCTGGATCTTGGGTTGGAGTGGCTGAACTTGGCCTCCACCTACAAGGTGGCCCAAGTAAACCACAGTTCCCTGCCCTATCTGGCATTTGGATGCCTTGATAGAGAGGCCTGCAGATTGCAGAGCCTTCAAAACCTTCTTCAGGTGGACCAGGTGATCCTGCCAGGTGGAGCTAAAGACAGCAATATCATCAAGATAAGCTGTGCTAAAGGACTCCAAGCCAGCAAGGACTTGATTCACCAACCTTTGGAAGGTGGCAGGGGCATTCTTTAAACCAAAGGGCATAACAGTAAACTGATAATGCCCATCAGGTGTGGAGAATGCTGTTTTCTCTTTTGCTCCAGGTGCCATTTTTATTTGCCAGTACCCTGCTGTCAAGTCAAAGGTACTTAAGAATTTGGCAGCACCTAATTTATCTATGAGCTCATCAGCTCTAGGAATTGGATGAGCATCTGTCTTGGTGACAGAATTGAGCCCTCTGTAGTTCACACAAAACCTCATCTCTTTCTTTCCATCTTTGGTGTGAGGTTTGGGGACTAAGACCACTGGGCTAGCCCAGGGGCTGTCAGAGCGCTCAATTACTCCCAATTCCAGCATCTTGTGGACTTCCACCTTGATGCTTTCCTTAACATGGTCAGACTGTCTAAAGATTTTGTTTTTGACAGGCATGCTGTCTCCTGTGTCCACATCATGGGTACACAGGTGTGTCTGACCAGGGGTTAAGGAGAAGAGTTCAGGAAACTGTTGTAGGACTCTCCTACAATCAGCTTGATGTTGGCCAGAGAGGGTGTCTGAGTAGATCACTCCATCTACTGAGCCATCTTTTGGGTCTGATGACAGAAGATCAGGGAGAGGTTCACTCTCTGCTTCCTGATCCTCATCTGTTACCATCAACAGATTCACATCAGCCCTGTCATGGAAGAGCTTAAGGCGGTTCACATGGATCACCCTCTCTGGGCTCCTGCTTGTGCCCAGGTCCACCAGGTAGGTGACCTGACTCTTCCTTTCTAGCACTGGGTAAGGGCCACTCCATTTGTCCTGGAGTGCCCTGGGAGCCACAGGCTCCAGAACCCAGACTTTCTGCCCTGGTTGGAATTCAACCAGTGCAGCCTTTTGGTCATACCAAAACTTCTGGAGCTGTTGGCTGGCCTCAAGGTTTTTGGTTGCCTTTTCCATGTACTCTGCCATTCTAGAGCGAAGGCCAAGTACATAGTCCACTATGTCTTGTTTAGGCTCATGAAGAGGTCTCTCCCAGCCTTCTTTAACAAGAGCAAGTGGTCCCCTTACAGGGTGGCCAAACAGAAGTTCAAAGGGTGAGAATCCTACTCCCTTCTGTGGCACCTCTCTGTAAGCAAAAAGCAGACATGGCAAGAGGACATCCCATCTCCTTTTGAGTTTTTCTGGGAGCCCCATGATCATGCCTTTTAATGTCTTGTTGAATCTCTCAACTAAGCCATTAGTTTGGGGATGGTATGGTGTAGTGAATTTGTAAGTCACTCCACACTCATTCCACATGTGTTTTAGGTATGCTGACATGAAGTTGGTACCTCTGTCAGACACCACCTCCTTAGGGAAACCCACTCTGGTAAAGATACCAATGAGGGCCTTGGCTACTGCAGGGGCAGTAGTCGACCTAAGGGGAATAGCTTCAGGATACCTAGTAGCATGATCCACTACTACTAGGATGTACATATTTCCTGAGGCTGTGGGAGGTTCCAGTGGACCAACTATGTCCACACCCACTCTTTCAAAGGGGACCCCCACCACTGGAAGGGGAATGAGGGGGGCCTTTGGGTGCCCACCTGTCTTACCACTGGATTGACAGGTGGGGCAGGAGAGGCAAAACTCCTTAACCTTCTGGGACATATTGGGCCAGTAGAAGTGGTTGACTAACCTCTCCCACGTCTTGGTTTGTCCCAAATGCCCAGCAAGGGGAATATCATGGGCTAAGGTTAGAATAAACTCTCTGAACGACTGAGGCACTACCACTCTCCTAGTGGCACCAGGTTTGGGGTCTCTGGCCTCAGTGTACAGGAGTCCATCTTCCCAATAGACCCTATGTGTTCCATTTTTCTTGCCCTTGGACTCTTCAGCAGCTTGCTGTCTAAGGCCTTCAAGAGAGGGACAGGTTTCTTGTCCCTTACACAGCTCCTCCCTTGAGGGTCCCCCTGGGCCTAAGAGCTCAACCTGATAAGGTTCAAGCTCCAAAGGCTCAGTTCCCTCAGAGGGCAGAACTTCTTCCTGAGAAGAGAGGTTCTCTTTTTCTGACTGTGTTGCAGTTGGTTTCCCAACTGACTTTCCTTTTCTCTTGGTAGGCTGGGCCATTTTTCCAGACTCCAGCTCTACTTTTTCACCCTGCGCCTTGCATTGTGCTCTTGTTTTTACACACACCAGTTCAGGGATACCCAGCATGGCTGCATGGGTTTTTAGTTCTACCTCAGCCCATGCTGAGGACTCCAGGTCATTTCCAAGCAGACAGTCTACTGGGATGTTTGAGGAGACCACCACCTGTTTCAGGCCATTGACCCCTCCCCATTCTAAAGTTACCATTGCCATGGGATGTGCTTTAGTTTGATTGTCAGCATTGGTGACTGTATAAGTTTTTCCAGTCAGGTATTGGCCAGGGGAAACCAGTTTCTCTGTCACCATGGTGACACTGGCACCTGTATCCCTCAGGCCCTCTACACTTGTCCCATTAATAAAGAGCTGCTGCCTGTATTTTTGCATGTTAGGGGGCCAGGCAGCTAGTGTGGCTAAATCCACCCCACCCTCAGAGACTAGAGTAGCTTCAGTGTGGACCCTGATTTGCTCTGGGCACACTGTTGATCCCACCGCTGCCACCAATGTAGGAAGTTGGCTCTGTATGTGCTATTTCAAAGTAAGGAATAGCATGCACAGAGTCCAAGGGTTCCCCTTAGAGGTAAAATAGTGGTAAAAATAGATAATACTAATGCTCTATTTTGTGGTAGTGTGGTCGAGCAGTAGGCTTATCCAAGGAGTAGTGTTAAGCATTTGTTGTACATACACATAGACAATAAATGAGGTACACACACTCAGAGACAAATCCAACCAATAGGTTTTGTTATAGAAAAATATCTTTTCTTAGTTTATTTTAAGAACCACAGGTTCAAATTTAACATGTAATATCTTGTTTGAAAGGTATTGCAGGTAAGTACATTAGGAACTTTGAATCATTTTGATTGCATGTATACTTTTCAAGTTATTGACAAATAGCTACTTTAAAAGTGGACACTTAGTGCAATTTTCACAGTTCCTGGGGGAGGTAAGTTTTTGTTAGTTTTACCAGGTAAGTAAGACACTTACAGGGTTCAGTTCTTGGTCCAAGGTAGCCCACCGTTGGGGGTTCAGAGCAACCCCAAAGTCACCACACCAGCAGCTCAGGGCCGGTCAGGTGCAGAGTTCAAAGTGGTGCCCAAAACGCATAGGCTAGAATGGAGAGAAGGGGGTGCCCCGGTTCCGGTCTGCTTGCAGGTAAGTACCCGCGTCTTCGGAGGGCAGACCAGGGGGGTTTTGTAGGGCACCGGGGGGGACACAAGCCCACACAGAAATTTCACCCTCAGCAGCGCGGGGGCGGCCGGGTGCAGTGTAGAAACAAGCGTCGGGTTCGCAATGTTAGTCTATGAGAGATCAACGGATCTCTTCAGCGCTGCAGGCAGGCAAGGGGGGGCTTCCTCGGGGAAACCTCCACTTGGGCAAGGGAGAGGGACTCCTGGGGGTCACTTCTCCAGTGAAAGTCCGGTCCTTCAGGTCCTGGGGGCTGCGGGTGCAGGGTCTTTTCCAGGCGTCGGGACTTAGGTTTCAGAGAGTCGCGGTCAGGGGAAGCCTCGGGATTCCCTCTGCAGGCGGCGCTGTGGGGGCTCAGGGGGGACAGGTTTTGGTACTCACAGTCGGAGAGTAGTCCGGGGGTCCTCCCTGAGGTGTTGGTTCTCCACCAGCCGAGTCGGGGTCGCCGGGTGCAGTGTTGCAAGTCTCACGCTTCTTGCGGGGAGATTGCAGGGTCTTTAAAGCTGCTCCTCGAAACAAGGTTGCAGTCTTTTTGGAGCAGGTCCGCTGTCCTCGGGAGTTTCTTGTCATTTTCGAAGCAGGGCAGTCCTCAGAGGATTCAGAGGTCGCTGGTCCCTTGGAAGGCGTCGCTGGAGCAGAGTTCTTTGGAAGGCAGGAGACAGGCCGGTGAGTTTCTGGAGCCAAGGCAGTTGTTGTCTTCTGGTCTTCCTCTGCAGGGGTTTTCAGCTGGGCAGTCCTTCTTCTTGTTGTTGCAGGAATCTAATTTTCTAGGGTTCAGGGTAGCCCTTAAATACTAAATTTAAGGGCGTGTTTAGGTCTGGGGGGTGAGTAGCCAATGGCTACTAGCCCTGAGGGTGGGTACACCCTCTTTGTGCCTCCTCCCAAGGGGAGGGGGTCACAATCCTAACCCTATTGGGGGAATCCTCCATCTGCAAGATGGAGGATTTCTAAAAGTTAGAGTCACCTCAGCTCAGGACACCTTAGGGGCTGTCCTGACTGGCCAGTGACTCCTCCTTGTTGCTTTCTTTGTTCCCTCCAGCCTTGCCGCCAAAAGTGGGGGCCGTGGCCGGAGGGGGCGGGCAACTCCACTAAGCTGGAGTGCCCTGCTGGGCTGTGACAAAGGGATGAGCCTTTGAGGCTCACCGCCAGGTGTCACAGCTCCTGCCTGGGGGAGGTGTTAGCATCTCCACCCAGTGCAGGCTTTGTTACTGGCCTCAGAGTGACAAAGGCACTCTCCCCATGGGGCCAGCAACATGTCTCTAGTGTGGCAGGCTGCTGGAACTAGTCAGCCTACACAGACAGTCGGTTAAGTTTCAGGGGGCACCTCTAAGGTGCCCTCTGGGGTGTATTTTGCAATAAAATGTACACTGGCATCAGTGTGCATTTATTGTGCTGAGAAGTTTGATACCAAACTTCCCAGTTTTCAGTGTAGCCATTATGGTGCTGTGGAGTTCGTGTTTGACAAACTCCCAGACCATATACTCTTATGGCTACCCTGCACTTACAATGTCTAAGGTTTTGTTTAGACACTGTAGGGGTACCATGCTCATGCACTGGTACCCTCACCTATGGTATAGTGCACCCTGCCTTAGGGCTGTAAGGCCTGCTAGAGGGGTGTCTTACCTATACTGCATAGGCAGTGAGAGGCTGGCATGGCACCCTGAGGGGAGTGCCATGTCGACTTACTCGTTTTGTCCTCACTAGCACACACAAGCTGGCAAGCAGTGTGTCTGTGCTGAGTGAGAGGTCTCCAGGGTGGCATAAGACATGCTGCAGCCCTTAGAGACCTTCCTTGGCATCAGGGCCCTTGGTACTAGAAGTACCAGTTACAAGGGACTTATCTGGATGCCAGGGTCTGCCAATTGTGGATACAAAAGTACAGGTTAGGGAAAGAACACTGGTGCTGGGGCCTGGTTAGCAGGCCTCAGCACACTTTTAATTGTAAACATAGCATCAGCAAAGGCAAAAAGTCAGGGGGCAACCATGCCAAGGAGGCATTTCCTTACATCTAACCTGGACTTTCCTCCATCATCCCCCAACCCATTGCAGTAGTCCCTCTTCTTCAGAGCACTGCAATAAACACACTTTAATAAAATACAAGTATGCTGAATGTCAAATGATTTCAAAATGTATTCGTTTAACAAGGTTCAAACATTGTAATTCAACTATACAGTAATGTTTACATAGGAAAGACCTGTAGTTGGCTGCACTGAACACACCAGGAGCAATAGTGGTGCACCAACATCTGCAAAAAGAGATGCCAAAGGGTACAGTGAGTGGGCATAGAAGTAGGAATTCACAGCCTGCCAGTGACAATATCACACATCAAACTGTAAATGAAATGTGAAAAAACACTGTCTTACCTGTGTCTCATTGGTAGTATTGACGAATTACTGCACTTCTGTTGTCTTCATCCTCTGCCTCCTTATCTTCACTGTCCACAGGGTCCACTGCTGCCACACGGCCATCTCCAGCCTCCTGCTCCTGCAGAAAAGGCACATGGCAGCGCAAGGCAAGGTTGTGCAACATACAGCATGCCACGATGTTCTGGCAGACCTTCTTGGGTGATTAGCACAGGGATCCACCAGTTAGATGGAGGCAGCGAAACCTGGCCTTCAGGAGGCCGAAGGTCCTTTCTATTATCCTTCTTGTTCGCCCATGTGCCTCATTGTAACATTCCTCTGCCCTTGTCCTAGGATTCCTCACAGGGGTCTGTAGCCATGAGAGGTTGGGGTAACCAGAGTCACCTGCGGGTATCTAGGGACAACTGTTAGCCACACACTATGCCATTTGGCCGGCACCATACCCATACACCAACATCCACTGGGTGGGAACCAGGGCTCACCTATTAGCCACACCCTGTGCCTCTGTAGTTGGGCCATCACATTTGGGATGTTGCTGCTCCTCAGGATAAAGGCATCACGCACAGACCCAGGATACTTTGCATTGATGTTGGAGATGTACTGGTCCGCCAGGCACACCATCTGGACATTCATGGAGTGAAAACTCTTTCGATTTCTGAACACCTGTTCATTTTGCCCGGGGGGACGGACAAATGCAATATGTGTTCCATCAATTGCCCCAATGATGTTGGGGATATGTGCAATTGCATAGAAATCAGCTTTCACTGTGGCCAAATCCCCCACCTGGGGGGAAACTATGTAGCTGCACATGTGTTTAATCAGGGCAGCCAACACTCTGGTCAGCACTATTGAGAACATTGGCTGTGACATTCCTGCTGCCAAGCCCACTGTCACTTGGAAAGAACCAGTTGCCAGGAAATGGAGCACAAATACGACTTGCATAAGGGTGGGGGATCCCGGTGGGGTGACGGATAGCAGATATTAGGTCAGGCTCCACTGGGGCACACAGCTCCATGATTGTGGCCCTGTCAAGTCTGTAGGTGAGGGTAATGTACCTGTTCTCCATTGTTGCCAAGTCCACCAGGGGTCTTTACACGGGGTGATGTCTCCATCTCCTATTCATCTGCAGCGGTTGCAATCTATAGGGCAAAAGAGTGAGGAGCTAGTCAGTATCTGTACATTGTAGCCACTACAGTTCAATGCAAATTGTGATTGTTACATTATTTTGGTGGGATTTGTCCAAAATTTGAATTTGTGTACTGTGACACAGTTAGGATCCATGGCCTGCATCCCCCCTGAAATGACATCTGCCTGTCCAGCATGGAGGGACAGGTGGAAATGAGGTAATTCAGCTGATGTTGTGCGCCGTTGCGGGAGGTGGTCGAGAACCGCCATCGAACTCCTCATTGGTTATCATAGGGCCCTATGGGATACAGGGGCCAATGATGATGTACGCCAGCGGTGATGGTACGCACTGCTGCGAACGTGACTGCCATTTTCTATCTGCTCACTCACTTACTACCTGACCTTCAACAGGAGAGGACCTACACTGCATGTGCTCCTGTGACCTGTGTCTGGAATCGACCATGGCTCGTGTTACTGGGGAAAGGGCCCCTGCCTTCACATTGGCGGAGTTGGAGTGACTGGTGGATGGGGTCCTACCCCAGTACTGAATGCTGTATGGGCCTCCAGACCAACAGGTGAGTACACCGTGAGTATGATGCATGGGGCATGAATGCATGGAGTGCTGCGTGTGAAGGACTCATGTAGAGGAGGTTGGTGGATGGGCCCTGGGCAGTGTGCAGCATGTATGCTGGGCCATGTCTGTGCTAATGGGGATGGGAAGGGGCATGGTGGTCCATAAGTGTAACAGGGAGGATGGTTGGACTAACACCTTTCCCTCTGTGTATTTCCCTGCATGTCAGCGCCCATCAAAAGAAGGGTATATGGAGTGCCATCGCCAAGGACGTGCAGACCCTGGGGGTCTACGGCAGTCGGAGCAACCAGTATCGGAAACAGTGGGAGGACCTAGGCAGTGGGCCCGAAGACGGCAGAGACCCAGCTTGGGATGGCCTCCAACGAGGAAGGGGTACCCGTCGAACCCTGACCCCCCTGATGGCCCGCATACTGGCGGTGGCCTATCCGGAGCTAGAAAGGGCACTTGGGGGCATCACAGCAGCAACAGGGGTGTGAGTACAGTGCCCTTCATTACAACTTACGCCTGGTGGGGGGGTATCCAGGTAGGGGGTGTGGGTGCCCATAGGCCAGACCTGACATTGCAGAGTAGGTCCCATGTTGGACAGGGTTCTGATTTGAAGTCCTCCAACCAAGCTAGTAGGCATCCAGTACTGGGCAGGGGTCTGTGAGTCTCAGGTATGCTGCAATTGGCGTTAGGTGTCCCTATCCATGGGCTGGTGACTAGCATTGTGACTGGTAATGCACTGCCTAGTGCATAGGCCTGTTCCCTGTTTGAGGGTGCTGTGTACACCAACTGTGGTGTTGGTGCAGACATTGACCAAGTGTATCCTTTGTCTCCCCCCCCTTTTTTGTTTTGTCACCCTGTCCTTCTGTGCATTAGCATCATCTGGTGGAGGAGCAGAGGCACGTGCAGTGGAGGGAGCTGCATCCCAAATGGCCCAGGAGGCTGAATCCACTGACGGTGAGGGCACCAGTGGGACGGAGGGCGAGGGGAGCACCACGACGGAGACAGGAGGTTATGGAAGCTCCTGGTGGTGGCGAATACTTCTGTGCCCACCCCAGCTACAGCCGCCACCCCCGTACCAGCACCCCCCTCCCAGCATCCCCTCAGCAGGTTTCCCGTGCCCGCTCACCCAGGAGGGTGAGCATCTCCCTCACCCCAGGCACCTCAGCCCTGTCCCAATGAGCCCTGCTGCCCTGAGTGAGGTGGATATTGACCTCCTGCGATCCATCTCTGTTGAGACAAACAAATGCATTCCTGGACGGCATTCACTATGGCATGGCGGCCCAACAGAGATCAATCCAAGCTCTGGCCTCCTCCATGATGGCAGCTATTGTCCCTGTTTCTAGCCTCCCCCCTCCAACTTCCTCTGCCCAGTCCCATTGCCCTGAACCCCAACCTATCCCAAGCACACATTCAGACCAGCATGCACCCAAGACAACACACAGGAGTAGCTCAGGCAAATACAAGCACCACACATCATCACACAGGCACTCACACAAATACCATCCAGATGCAGACACATCAACATCCACTGCCTCCACTGTGTCCCCCTCCTCCTCGTTGTCCACCACCCTCCCAGTAGCATCTCCACTCACACCTGCATGCACTACATCCTCATCCACTACCACCATCACCAGCACACCTATCAGTACACACCCCTCACTGGCAGTCACCACCCCCACATCCATAAACACATCCCCTGTGTCCTCTCCCGCTGTGTCTGTGACCCCTCCTCCCAAAGTCACCAACCCAACAGCCATCCACCTCACAACAGCATCCAGCCCATGCACCTGCACCCTAACACCACAGACTGACACCTCCTACATCCCCTGCCTCTTCCTCCACTCCCAAACCATCTCCCTCTTCAGCCTCCAATGTCCCTAAGAAGCTTGACCTCTCCACCACTGACCTTCCTCCTACCCCTCCCCAACCCCGTCCCTCACTGAAGGTTAGGTGCAAAGTTACCAAGTCTGAGGGCACCCTTGCACTAGCAAAGGTGCCCCCACATAGTTCAGGGCCATTTCCCCGGACTTTGTGAGTACGGGGACACCATTACATGTGTGCACTACTTCAGGGCCATTTCCCCGGACTTTGTGAGTACGGGGACACCATTACATGTGTGCACTACATATAGGTCAATACCTATATGTAGCTTCACAAGGGTAACTCCGAATATGGCCATGTAACATGTCTAAGATCATGGAATTGTCCCCCATTCTAAATCTGGTATTGGGGAGTCTATTCCATGCATCCTGGGAGCTCCACTATGGACCCCCAGTACTGCCAAACCAGCTCTCTGGGGTTTTCTCTGCAGCTACAGTTGCTGCCAACCCACAGACAGGGTCCTGCCCTCCTGGGGTCTGGGCAGCCCAGTCCCAGGAAGGCAGAACAAAGCATTTCCTCTGAGAGCAGGGTGTTACACCCTCTCTTTTTGGAAATAGGTGTTAAAGGCTGGGGAGGGGTAGCCTCTCCCAGCCTCTGGAAATGCTTTGAAGGGTACAGATGGTGCCCTATAGCATAAGCCAGTCTACACCAGTTTAGGGAACCCCCAGTCCCTGCTCTGGTGCGAAACTGGACAAAGGAAAGGGGAGTGACCATGCCCCTGTCCATCACCACCCCAGGAGTGGTGCCCAGAGCTACTCCAGAGTGTCTCAGACCTCTGCCATCTTGTTTCCAGAGGTGTGGGGGCACTCTGGAGGCCTCTGAGAGGCCAGTGCCCGCAGGTGACGTCAGAGACCCCTCCTGATAGGTGAATACCTGACTAGGTGGCCAATCCTCCTCTGAGGGCTATTTAGGGTCTCTCCAGTGGGCTTTTCCTCAGATTATGATTTGCAAGAATTCATCAGGGTTCCTCTGCACTTCTCTCTCCGACTTCTGCCAAGGATCGACCGCTGACTGCTCCAGAACTCTTGCAAAACTGAAACAAAGTAGCCAGAAGACTACCAGCGACATTGTAGCACCTAATCCTGCCGGCTTTCTCGACTGTTTCCTGGTGGTGCATGCTCTGGGGGCTGCCTGCCTTCACCCTGCACTGGAAGCCATGAAGAAATCTCCCGTGAGTCCACTGAATCTTCCCCCTGCTCCAGCAGGCACCAAACTTCAGCTTCACCAGTACTCTGGGTCCCCTCTCATCTTGACGAGCGTGGCCCCTGGAACACAGGTGGTGGACCCAAGTGACCCAGACTGTCCAATGGTCTAACTGTCCAAATTTGGAGGAGGTAAGTCCTTGTCTCCCCTCCCCAGACAGCAATCCTGAGCACCACATGATCTGCAGCTACAAGGGCTTCTGTGCACATTTCCAAGAAATCCTGCATGCACAGCCGAGCCTAGGTCCAAAGCACTCCATCCTGCGATGCTCAGCTCCCTGAGTTGACCTCTGGTGTCGTGGGACCTCTCTTTGCAGTGTTGAGACGACCGCCATGTTCAGTCTTCTTGAACCCGTGTTCAAGGACCTCTGTGGGTGCTTCCTTCCTGTGCGTGGGCTCTCTACATTGCTGATGGCCCCCTCTGTCTCCTCTCCCAAGTGGCAACATCCTGGTCCTTCCTGGACCCGGGCAGCACCCTTTTTCTCCAACCGCGACTCCTGCAGCTAGCAAAGCTTGGGACATCTTCTGCATGAAGAAGAATTTCCTACCTCCTTTTGTTGTTGCAAAACCTGCAGCTTCTTCCAACTGGAGGCAGCCATTTTAAACCTTCATCCGGGGTTTAGTGGGCTCCTGCCCCCCCCCTCGTCACTTTAGCGACTCTTGGACTTGATCCCCTTCCTTTGCAGATTTTCAGGTCCAGGAATCCATCTTCAGTGCTATGCAGTCTGTTGTGGTCCTTACAAAATCCTCTATCACGACTTTAGTGTGTTTCTGGGGAAATAGTAGTACTTTACTCCTACTTTCCAGGGTCTTGGGGTGGGTTCTACTTTACACCCTTAGTGTTTTCTTACACTCCAAGCAACCCTCTACACACTACACTAGCCTAGGGGTGCATTTGTGGTTCGCATTCCACGTTCTTAGTATATGGTTTGTGTTGCCCCTAGGCCTATTGCATCCTATTGTGTTTTGCAGTGTTTGCACTACTTTCTGACTGTTTTACTTACCTGATTTGGGTAGTTGTGTCTATTTTGTGTATGTTACTTACCTCCTAATGGAGTATATCCTCTGAGATATTTTTGGCACATTGTCACTAAAATAAAGTACCTTTATTTTTATTAACTATGAGTATTGTCTTTCTTATGATATAGTACCTATATGATATAAGTAGTATTGCATGAGCTTTGCATGTCTCCTAGTTCAGCCTTGGCTGCTCTGCTATAGCTACCTCTATCAGCCTAAGCTGCTAGAACACTACTACACTCTAGTAATAAGGGATAACCGGACCTGGCATAAGGTGTAAGTACCATTGGTACCCACTACAAGCCAGGCCGGCCTCCTACATCTTCCACCTGGCTGTAGGTGGTTACCGCTGTGGTGCCTGTTGATTCTGCCCTGGTGGTCGGTGTGTTAAAGTGGCTGTCTGTCTTACCTGTGTCCGCTGTGGTCATAATTTGGCGGTAATTACCGCCAGCCTGTTGGCGGTATTACTGCCACTTTATCACCAACCGCCAGGGTTGTAATGAAGGCCACAGTGAGCTAGAGCTGCATGCTCTTCAGTTAGAGTTCAAGAACCCCTTGTATGTGGGTCTGTGGCTGGATTTTGAGGCCTAAAGAGTTTCTAAAAAAAACTCAAACACATGTTTATGGTTGATCTGATTAAAATGGTTATTTAAAGATTTATGAGGCAATTGTTGTTAATAAGCATTGATATGTGCCTATTAATAAAGAATATGTTAGATCAGTGGTTCTTAACCTTTTAACTTCTGTGGACCACCACTAAATCATTACTGAACTCTGGGCATCCTCAGTAAATCGTTATTGGAATCCAGGGAAACCCACAGAGCATTTATTGGTTACCCCAGCCTCAGCAATTGCGATGATTTGAACCACAAACCAATACTTTAAAATACAGAAGTAAGCTTTAACCAAGCAAATACACAAATTTAAATGATTAAATATTTTATTTAATTTGCAAACAACTGTAAAAAATGAAACTTTAATGGGAAGGTTGGAGTTTTTCTAAATTCAGTTAATGCCACCCTTCGTACATACTATTTTCTATTTGAGGCACTTGCACTGTTCCTACCAATCAGCCTGGGGATGCCAACTTCATTTTTAGCCTTCAATCTCAAAGGCCTTCACATTTGCAGAAACATTAAAAAATTTACATTTTTGCATTTTGATCCTTTATTTATATACACCTAATTATGCTATTATTATTTAATTATCTGAGTAGTCACTGACCCCCTGAGTAGGTGTCACAGAGCCCCAGGGCTCCCCAGACCACCAGTTAATAACCGCTGCATTAGATTATGTTTATAAATAAATGACTGTTGTAATTTCTTGACAAACCCAATAGGTGTGCTTTGTAAATGGTGATGTGTTGTGTGATCCCTGATAAAGCCAACACACGTTCCTTATGTATTTTGGTGTTGTGACCCCACATGACAGAGCCAGTAGGTGTAACGCCGCGCCTCGATGCTGCGTCTCTTTTTGTTTCTGCGGTAGGAACGCGCTGCCGATTCTCGGAGCGCCGTTCCCTGCGTTTTTTGGTCACTTTGGCAACGTGTCCTGGGACGCGTGTATTGTGCTCCCAGTCGCGTTACCCTTACCTACTGTAGGGCATTTTTCATCTCCCCTGTCGGTGGTGGCCTTCTTCTGGTCTTTTTCTTTTTCCTTGCCTCAGTATTCTGCCCTTTTCATGTTCATGTTGTGTCCATCTTGTCTTCTTCCTGTTTGTATTTCCCAGCATGCTCTCTTTCTTATATACTGCCTTCTTTTTCCTATTCTTGTCTATTGGCTTTTTCCCAATTCAAGATGGGGTTCTTTTCATTTCCTGTGATGTCACTTCCCCTTTTTCAGTATATAAGCCATTCAGTCTTGCTCTATCTTGCATTGAAACACTTCCCTTTGGTTGTGCTCTTCGCTCCTGTTCATCGTCTCTGCTTTTTGCCTTGCAGTATTGTTTGCCTTGTTTTTTCCTGTTTTCAAGTCCTGTTTTTCTTCTTTTTTTTAGGAGTTCCTGTTTGAGGTTTTTTCAGAGTTCTTGGGGTTTTTTCCTCTGAGACTCCTTCTGGAGGGTACGGTCTGCTTTGGAGTTCCCTGTCAAGTGGCACCGTGGCTGCCAGAAAGGGTTGCCCCTATCTGGGATTATTCAGAACCTGTAGAAGACCGGGTGTGTTCTCCAATCCTGCATCCAGAGGTGAGAAGTCAAGTGCAGTTCTTAAAATAACACCCCTTCATATTGTTACTTTCCGTTAGACCTGTTAGCGTCAGCCTCAGAGTGGTCTTTCCCCAAACTTTTTGCCACTCTGCCTCCTTTTTGTTGGACCTATTTTTGTTGGCCTTAGGACTTAGGACTCTGAGCACTTTACTACTGCTAACCAGTGCTAAGGTGCATTTGCTCACACCTTAAAACATGGTAATATTGATGTATTTACAATGCCTTATTTAATTTACATGAATCCCTAGTAAAGTGTACTTCATGTCTCCAGGGCCGGTAAATTAAATGCTACTAGTAAGCCTGCATCATTGATTGTACCACCCACTGAACTAGTCCTTTAAACATGTCCCAGGCCTGCCATTGTGTGCAGTTTGTAACACCATTTCAACCTGGCAAACTAGTTGCCAGCTCCAAACCTTCCTTTTTTATACACATAAGTTCCCTAGCGTAGGCACTGGACAGCCCAAAGGGCGCAGTGTATCTAAAAGGTAGGACATGTGCTCTTAGATTTTACATGTCAAGATAGTGAAAAACTCTTAAATTTCTTAGTTTTGCAAGGCCTGTCTCTTCCATATGATAGCATTGGAGTTGCCTTATTAAATCGTAGAAGTATAGCTTCCAAATGGGAAGAGATTGCCCCTTCATGTTTGGTCTCTCTGGAATCACAATTCAAAATCCTAACATAGTTAAGTTGGATTTTAAACTACAATTCTGAAAATGCCAGTTTTAGGAAGGTATAATTGTCTTGCCTTAGTCATTTGGTGCCTGCGGTATGTGTCTGGACACATGACAGGGTGTAGTTGGCAGTTGGGCTTCCTGTATTCCTCCTAGACAGACACACACAGTGGGAACCTAGGTGTGACCTAATGGATCTTCTCGGGCAGAATGGGAGGGAGGAGCTGGACAGAGTCACACGTACACCTGAATAAGCTGTGTCCTGCCAACTCACAAATAGCAAAATGAACACAAAGGGCATAACGACCCTGTATTGTCACTCTAACCAGCTAGGGCAGACAGGAAGGGAATTCTTTGCACTTCAAAGCCACTGTCTGGAAGGTTCTCCCACCTTCAAGGCATCAATGTGTAAATACAGGACCTCAAACACTACCATTTCAGTACACTTCTGGACCTGTGGATACTATGCCAAGAAGAAGGACTGTTGTGCTGTTACAAGGACTGCTATCGGACTGGAGTGTTGCTCTGCAATTACCTGCTGACCTACTGTGCTGACCTGCTTCCCTCTTGCCTGGGGATGAAGAGCTGGACATCTTCATCTTGCTCCCAGGACCACAGAGTGACTGAAAGGACTAGTCTGGTGGCCTCCTGATCTGAGCATCAGGGACATAGGCTCCCAACAGCTCCTGGGCCCATCTTCAATGGGTTTCTGAACCCCAGGAGGCACCTCTCCGGTCATGGGCCTCTAGTGTGGCTTAGAGCTCTTTAATTCAATCTTTTGGGTTCTTTGCGATCACAGATGGGCCTGTTCACACTGGAACTGCACTTCTTGCACAGACGTATGTCTCTTTGTAGATCAAGCATCATCCGCCAGTGTGGATCGCCACCGCAAGGCTCCAGTCTGCTTGCCCGCGATGCTCAGCCTGCTCTTCGCACCCTGCCAACCCACACCAGCAATGCTCTCCTTGTTCCCCGCAAACGTCTTTCCCGCGAACAGGTCTCCTGACACAAAACGGTAAACCTTCAGCAGGAATTTATTCAACCCGCACTCCATCACCGTCAGCTTGAACTTGTTACTTTGACCCAGTCTAGCGCGACCAGATATTTCTGGTTGGCAGTTTATGCTAATAGGTGCTATTCTACAGTGTATTCTTTAAAAATTCATAATTACTAATCTACTGTTTGATTTTTGTGGTTTTTCTCTTACATTATTTATTTTTCTAACCTGATGTGTGGGATCTTTTTGTGTAGTGTTTTCACAGTTTTACTGTTTGAAGTGCTGCACAAATACTTTACACATTGGCCCTCATTACAGCCCTGGCGGTCAGTGATAAAGCGGCTGTAATACCGCCAACAGGCCGGCGGTAACAAAAAGGGAATTACGACCACGGCAGAAACCACCTACACAGACAGCTACTTTAACACTCCGGCCGCCACGGTGGTAGCAACAAGCACCACGGCGGTAACCGCCAACAGCCAGGCGGAAGACAATGTACCACCCAACTATTACAACAGGCCTATCCGTCACCTTTTACGGGCGGTACCAACAACATCAAAAGCATGGTGGAAACAGTACACAAAAGGCAAAGGACTCACCTCTAGAGATTCATGGAAGAACCACGCCGCCATGGAGCCCGAGTTGCAGGTGTTCCCCATGCTCGTCTATCTCCTTCTTCACATTGAACATCAACGCCGGCGAAGACTACCACGGTGAGTACAGCCGCCCAATACACAAGGGAGGGAGGGAGGAAAAAGAGAGTGGCACACACACGCAACACCCCCAACCCCAACACCAGACACACAAGCAGATGCAGTAAGAAAACATATTTACCCCGTACCCCTCAGGAATAATGCAACGACAAAAGGAATTTAATAAAGTGAGTGTAATAAGACAAAATAGTATAAATACGTGCTTTAAATTCAAAATGTATATACATATATACAAATGGAGGGACACTGCCCAGTCCACAATGACTGTGGACCACAGGGCCAAATCACTTTGGCCAAGGCCCCACTTGACTCCTGTAACAACATGGAGAGAAGACCGCAGGTGCATCAGGTCGAAAATACACAGGCACCTCAGGGGGATGGGAAACGGGGGGAACCTCAGCCGGAAGATGGTACAACGCCACTGGTCCTGGAAAGGGCTACATGCCCTGTGTGATGTCATGGGGAGTGCAAGCCCACAGTCTCTCAAGTGGGTGGTTTGCCCACTGCTTGGTCCTGGGGAGTCTCAAGTGGGTGGTTTGCCCACTGCTTGGTCTTGGGGAGTGCAAAGCCACAGTCTCTCAAGTGGGTGGTTTGCCCACTGCTTGGTCCTTAGGGAGTGCAGGGCCACAGTCTCTCAAGTGGGTGCTTTGCCCACTGCTTGGTCCTGTGGAGTGCAAGGCCACAGTCTCTCAAGTGGGTGGTTTTCCCACTGCTTGGTCCTGGGGAGTGCAAAGTCAAAGTCTCTCTAGTGGATGACTTCTTCCACTGATTCTGGAAGGGGCTTTGTGACCAGTGTGCTTCATCCTGTCAAGGATGGGTTGAGTGGATGGCTTCTTTCACTGGTTCTGGAGGGGGCTTTGTGCCCAGTGATGCTGATCTTGGGGAGTGCAAGGTCACAGTCTCTCACCTGGGTGTCACACCCACAGCATGGTCGGTGACGGCTGCTCAGTGGTGGCAGTAGCGGGGCTGATGTGGTGGGGGAGGCTCCAGCTCGTTCCCTGCAGCCTCGGATGGCTGCCTGCTGGGGCTGCCGGTGGAGGTGCTGATGGTGGTGCTGTTGTCGGGACTGCCAGTGATGGGGGGAGGCTCCTGCCCGTCCCCTGCAGCCTCAGATGGCTGCCCACTGGGGCTGCTGCTGCTGGTGGTGGTGCTGTTGTCGGGAATGCCAGTGGTGGGGGAGGCTCCTGCCCGTCCCCTGCAGCCTCGGATGGCTGCCCACTGGGGCTGCTGCTGCCAGTGGCGGTGCTGTTGTCGGGAATGCCAGTGGTGGGGGAGGCTTCAGCCCTTCCTCTGCAGCCTCGGATGGCTGAACTGCTATGGTTGGTGGTGGGGGCTCAGAATCAGCACCAGGCCTCCTGTCCTTCCTGCCTGCAGGGGCAGGCCCCTTGCCCTTCACCTTGGCAGCTGGTGGTGCCTCCTTGCCCTTGGCAGCTCGTGGTGCCTCCTTGCCCTTCCCAGCTGGTGGTGCCTCCTTGCCCTTGCCCTTGGCAGCTGGTGGTGCCTCTTTGCCCTTGCCCTTCCCAGCTGGTGGTGCCTCCTTGCCCTTGCCCTTCCCAGCTGGTGGTGCCTCTTTGCCCTTCACCTTGGCAGCTGGTGCAGACACACAGTCAGTGCTGATGGCTGGTTCCCTGGAGCCTCTCCCACCTGCAGTAGCTGCCAACACTACTGTAGCTGTGGACTGGGTGGCTGAGGTGCTCGCCTGGGTTCTGACCACCCTGGTCTGATGTGAAGGACGGGGGAGGGGTAGGGAAGAGGTCAGCGGCAGAGAGGAATAGCTTCTTAGGGACACTGGGGTGGGAAGAGGGTGAAGGTTTGGGAATGAAGGAAGAGAGAGCGGTGGTAGGAGGTGTCAGTTTGCTGTGTTTGGGTGCAGGCGCATGGGGTGGATGCTGTTGTGAGGTAGATGTCTGTTGGGTGTCTGAGTGCCTGCGTTTGTGTACTTTGGGATGAGGGGGCACAGACACAGTGGGAGAGGACACAGGGGACGTGTGCATGGATGTGGGGGCGGTGACTGCCAGAGAGGGGTGGGTACTGATAGGTGTGCTGGTGATGGTGGTAGTGGATGAAGATGTAGTGCATGCAGGTGTGAGTGGAGATGCTACTGGGAGGGTGGTGAACAACGAGGAGGAGGGGGACACAGTGGAGGCAGTGGATGTTTGTGTGAGTACCTGTGTGATGACGTGTGGTGCTTGTGTTTTCCTGAGCCACTCCTGTGTGTTGTCTTGGGTGCATGCTGGTCTGAATGTGTGCTTGGGATAGGTTGGGGTTCAGGGGAATGGGCAGAGGAAGTTGGAGGGGGGAGGCTAGAAACAGGGACAATGGCTGCCATCAGGGAGGAGGCCAGAGCCTGGATTGATCTCTGTTAGGCCGCCATGCCAGAGTGAATGCCCTCCAGGAATGCATTTGTTTGTTGCAAATGGCCTGCCAGGCCCTGGATGGCATTCACTATGGTTGACTGCCCAACAGAGATGGATCGCAGGAGGTCAATAGCCTCCTCACTCAGGGCAGCAGGGCTAAGTAGGGCAGGGCCTGAGGTGCCTGGGGCGAAGAAGATACCCACCCTCCTGGGTGAGCGGGCATGGGAAACACACTATGGGGCTGCTGAGAGGGCGTGCTGGTACAGGGGGTGGCGGTTGTACCTGTAGTTGGGGTGGCCACAGAGGTGACCGCAACCACCAGGGAGCTTCCATTGGAGGAGGTATCGCTGTCAGAACTGTCCACTCCTGTCTCCACCGTGGTGCTCCCCTCGCCCTCTGTTCCACTGGTGCCCTCACCGTCGGTGGATTTGGCCTCCTGGGCCATGTGGGATGCAGCTCCCTCCATCGCCGGTGCCTCTGCTCCTCCGCCAGAAGATGCTAATGCACAGAAGGACAGGGTAACAAAACCAAAAGGGGGGGCGGAGACAAAGGATACACTTGGTCAATGTCTGCACCAACACCACAGTTGGTGTACACACCACCCTCACACAGGGAACAGGACTACGCCCTATGCAAAGCACTACCAGTCACAATGCTAGTTATCAGCCCAAGGACAAGAATACCTAACTCCAATAGCAGCATATCTCATACCCACAGACCCCTGCCCAGTAGTAGATGCTTACTAGCTTAGTAGGAGATGGGGTTAATCAGCCCCTGCCCAACAAGGGACCTACCCTGCAATGTCCGGCCTGGTCTAATGGCACCCACAGGCCCACATCCCCCACCCTGAGACCACCGCACCACGTGCAAGTAGTATATTGTGAAACTGTACTCACCCCCTTGTGGCTGCTGTGATGTCCTCAAGTGCTCATCCAGCTCGGGATAGGCCACCGCCAGTACGCAGGCCATCAGTGGGGTCAGGGTTCGACGGGCACCCCTTCCTCGTTGGGAGGCCTTCCCCAGCTGGGCCTCCGCCGTCTTCTGTGCCCAGCATCTCAGGTCCTCCCACCGTTTGCGACAGTGGGTGCTCCGCCTGTCGTAGACCCCCATGGTCCGCACGTCCTTGGCGATGGCATGCCATATACCCTTTTCTGATGGGCGCTGACCTGCAGAAAAAGATACATTAAAAAAAGCTATCAGTAAACCGTCCGGCCTGTTACACTCATGGCCCACCATATCCCTCACATCCCCTTATGCACAGACATTGCCCAGCATACATGCAGCACGCTGCCCAGGACCCTTCCACCACCCCCCCTTACACGAGGCCCTCACACACATCACTCCATGCATTCATGCCCCATGCATTGTGCTCACAGTGTACTCACCTGTTGGTCTGGAGGCCCATACAGCATTCAGTACTGGGGTAGAGCCCCATCCACCAGTCTCTCCAACTCTGCAGCAGTGAAGGCAGGGGCCCTTTCCCCAGTGACTCGAGCCATGGTCGGATCTAGACACAGGTCACAGCAGCACTTGCAGTGTAGGTCCTCTCCTGTTGAAGGTCAGGTAGCAAGTGAGAGAACAGGTATGGCGGTCACGTCCGTGGTGGTGCGTACCGTCACCGCTGGCGTACATCACTATTGGCCACTGTAAACCATAGGGCCTGTAACCGGGTCATCGCGTCTCCTGTAACAGCATTGACCCCCAAGCCACATCATCAGTGCCCCGGGGGAACAACACAGAGCAGCGACCACCAGGAAGTGATTATCAACCCGGATATCCGGGTTGCATCGTCATCGCTGGCGGGTGAAAAGGGGAACACAGAGAAGGTGGAGGCGTGCGACTCAACGAAGCACGGAGTGAGGAGCAGAGTGAGCGGAGCCATGGAGACGAGGAGGCGAGACGAGACGATAGGAGCAAGTGGAACCACAAAGACGAGCGAGGTAAAGAGCGGAAAGAGGAATGAGGAAAGAGGCCAAATCAAATGAGACCGCTGGATGAACGGACGAGCCACGTCCCTGGAGGGGCGTGGCTTTCCCAGGTACGATTATGTCTTAAACTTAGTTATTTTCCATTTTTGAGCAGGAACGGGAGTGAGGGGTGTATAGCAGGGGAGGGACCCGAGGGAAGGGGCCTGGGAAACGAGCAATAGAACTTAGAGTGCATGTAACTCTAACCACACCCCCAGATAGGGACTGTGAGATATAACAGCCCTATAAAAGCATCCCGACGGTCACTAAATTCTTTGTTGCACCGAGAGCACTGGTGGATTTTTATTTTGTCTTTGTTACAAACCCGACCAGGTCACCACCCGTCACTAACACTGCTAAAACCAAAACCCTTCCCGTCACACTCTGTAGGAGGCCCACCAGAGGATTTTTGTGGGCCTGATGAAGACTCATTTTTAGATTTGTCCCCACCCTTGTCAGCAGACTTACCATCCTTCTTCTTGCCATCCTTGTCACCCCCTGTATGAACTTTTCTGTTCACTCTTGTTCTGACCCATTTGTCTGCCTTCTTTCCTAATTCTTGGGGAGAGGTCAGATCTGAGTCCACTAGATATTGGTGTAACAAGTCAGACACACAGTTATTCAGAATATGCTCTCTCATAATAAGATTATACAGGCTTTCATAGTCAGAAACTTTACTGCCATGTAACCACCCCTCCAAGGCCTGCACTGAACAGTCAACAAAGTCTATCCAGTCTTGTGAGGACTCTTTTCTGGTGTCTCTGAACTTAATCATGTATTGTTCAGTGGTTAAGCCAAATCCATCCAAGAGTGCATCCTTCAAAACTGCAAAATTGTTAGCATCACTTTCTCTAACAGTAAGGAGCCTATCCCTACCCTTTCCATTGAAAGATAGCCACAATATAGCAGCCCACTGCCTTTGAGGGACCCCCTGTACCATACAGTGTAGCAAACCACTTGTTGATGTCATCCCCCTCCTTGTGAGGGGGAACTATCTTGTGCAGATTCCTGGAATCATGCTCTCTAACAGGATTACTATCAGGAATACTGCTGCTGCCACCATGGGGTCCAAACCCCAATCTATGTCTCTCCTTCTCCAGGTCTAGGGATTCCCTGTCTAGAGCCAGTTGTTGCTGTTTAAGCTTCAGCCTGGTCTCTTCCACTCTCAACTTTTTGAGTTCCCTTTCTAACATGTTGTCTTCAGGGTGGGTGGGTTGGGAATGCTTGGACACTGAGGATAAATGGGAACCAACAGAGGGAGATCTGTCCCTAACAGCTTGGTCTCTAACAGCCTGGCCTTCAGGAATAAAAACATCCCTACTATGATGGGAGCTCCTATTACTACCAGCATTGCTCTGAGGTCTGCTGAGGGGCAGATTTGGAATAGAACCCTCCACACGTCCCTCAAGGGGTTCCCCTGAGTCAGATTGTGAGCTATCTACTAACTTCTCAGTTGAAGTGCCAGCTAGGGACTTATCATTCTCAATGAGCAGGTTAAATAGAAATTCTCTTGAAGGATTCTTTCCTATCACTAAACCTCTATCATTGCAGAGACTCCTTAGGCTCTTAAAGTTTAAATTGTCATAAGCTGTATTGACCATTTTAAGAGAAGTTCCTACATCAAACATGATAGAAGAAGGTTTAGAGACAGTGAGAAGAGAGAAAAAGTTTCAGGACTTTTTAAAGAACAGGAAAAAAAACTTTTTCAAACTTTTTGGAAACGTTTAGAAGTTTAGGAGTACTTTTCACTACTTAGTAGAAAGTATAAGAGAAGAAAAGCAAAACTTTTTGGTTAGGTGTACATACACTGAACTTGTTTTGTATATTATTCTCTTATGAAAAGTACACAATGACAAAGTGGTAAGTAGTTACAAGTACTTATTCCACCGCTGCACAACCAATGTAGGAGGCTGGCCAGGCTTGTAGTGTGTACCAGAGGTACTTACACCTTGTGCCAGGTCCAGTTATCCCTTATTAGTGTAGAAGAGGTGTTTCTAGCAGCTAAGGCTGATAGAAGGTAGCTATGGCAAAGCAGCTTAGGCTGAACTAGGAGACATGTAAAGCTCCTACTATACCACTGGTGTCATATGCACAATATTATAAGAAAACACAATACACAGATATACTAAAAATAAAGGTACTTTATTTTTATGACAATATGCCAAAAGTATCTCAGTGAATACCCTCAGTATGAGGATGACAAATATACACAAGATATATGTACACAATACCAAAATTATGCAGTAATAGCAAAACAAAGTAATGCAAGCAGTGTAAAGTTACAGTAGATTGCAATAGGAGCACATAGGTATAGGGGCAACACAAACCATATACTCCAAAAGTGGAATGCGAACCACAAATGGTCCCAAAACCTATGTGAGCTTGTAGAGGGTCGCTGGGACTGTAAGAAAACAGTGAGGGTTAGAAAAATAGCCCACCCCAAGACCCTGTAAGGTAGGTGTAAAGTGCACCTACAACCCTCAGAGAGCACAGAAGTCGTGATAGGGGGATTCTGCAAGGAAAACCAACACCAACAATGCAACAACAGTGGATTTCCGGACCTGAGTACCTGTAAGACAAGGGGACCAAGTCCAAGCGTCGCGACAGTGTCGAGAGTGGGCAGGAGCCCAGGAAATGCCAGCTGAGGGTGCAAGGAAGCTGCCACCGGATGGAAGAAGCTTGGTGTTTTGCAAGAACAAAGAGGACTAGGAACTTCCCCTTTGGAGGATGGATATCGCACGTCGTGAAGAAGCTTGCAGAGGTGTTCCCACGCAGAAAGACCACAAACAAGCCTTGCTAGCTGCAAGGGTCACGGTTAGGGTTTTTGGATGCTGCTGTGGCCCAGGAGGGACCAGGATGTCGCCACTTGGATGAGGAGACAGAGGGTGCACCCAGCAAGTCAGGGAGCCCTCACAGAAGCAGGCAGCACCCGCAGAAGTATCGGAACAGGCACTTAGAAGAGGAGTGAACCGGAGTCCACGCGAAGTCACAAAAGGGAGTCCCACGACGCCGGAGGACAACTCAGAAGGTTGTGCACTGCAGGTTAGAGTGTCAGGGACCCAGGCTTGGCTGCGCACAAAGGAAATCCTGGAAGAGTGCACAGGAGCCGGAGCAGCTGCAAATTACGCGGTAAACAGCAATGCAGTCTAGCGTGGGGAGGCAAGGACTTCCCTCCACCAAACTTGGACTGAAGAGTCACTGGACTGTGGGAGTCACTTGGACAGAGTTGCTGAGTTCCAGGGACCACGCTCGTCGTGCTGAAAGGGGACCCAGAGGACCGGTGATGCAGTCTTTTGTTGCCTGCGGTTGCAGGGGGAAGATTCCGTCGACCCACAGGAGATTTCTTCAGAGCTCCTGGTGCAAGAAAGAGGCAGGCTACCCCCAGAGCATGCACCACCTGGAAACAGTCGAGAAAGCCGGCAGGATGAAGCGAAACAAGGTTGCTAGTAGTCGTCTGGCTACTTTGTTGCGGTTTTGCAGGCGTCCTGAGCAGTCAGCGGTCGATCCTTTGGCAGAAGGTGAAGAGGGAGATGCAGATGAACTCTGGTGAGCTCTTGCATTCGTTATCTGAAGAATTCCCCAAAGCAGAGACCCTAAATAGCCAGAAAAGGAGGTTTGGCTACCTAGGAAGGAGGATTGGCTACTAAGAGAGGTAAGAGCTTCTCAGAAGGAGTCTCTGACGTCACCTGCTGGCACTGGCCACTCAGAGCAGTCCAGTGTGCCAGCAACACCTCTGTTTCCAAGATGGCAGAGGTCTGGGACACACTGGAGGAGCTCTGGGCACCTCCCCTGGGAGGTGCAGGTCAGGGGAGTGGTCACTCCCCTTTCCTTTGTCCAGTTTCGCGCCAGAGAAGGGCTTGGGGATCCCTAAACCGGTGTAGACTGGCTTATGCAGAGATGGGCACCATCTGTGCCCATCAAAGCATTTCCAGAGGCTGGGGGAGGCTACTCCTCCCCAGCCTTCACACCTATTTCCAAAGGGAGAGGGTGTTACACCCTCTCTCAGAGGAAATCCTTTGTTCTGCCTTCCTGGGCCAGGGCTGCCTACTTTGCACCCAACCTTTACCAGGTGAAGGTTAGACATATAGGTGACTTATAAGTTTCTTAAGGTCAGTGGTAAATGGCTGTGAAATAACGTGGACGTTATTTCACTCAGGCTGCACTGGCAGGCCTGTGTAAGAATAGTCAGATCTCCCTATGAGTGGCAAAAGAAATGCTGCAGCCCATAGGGATCTCCTGGAACCCCAATACCCTGGGTGTTCCGAGGTCTCAAGACACCACCAGGCGGTTCAGCGGACTGGCGGCGGACCCCCACCTCCTCACCCACAACTAACAACATGGGAGGAGCAGGTCTTGGCGATTCTGCATCCTGAGTGCCTCGCAGGAGTAGGCGGAGGAATGGACTCTGGTAAGTCAAATCTTAACTATTACATCCTCTACCCTACCTGCATGCTATCACATACCCCCACCCTCACCCCCAGCACCCCAACTCCTCACATATGTCCCAACATCACAAACCACCCATCCCAACACCAAGCCCTGCATGCAACAACAGAGCATGGACACCCATCACTAAAGCATGCACACTGCACATACCCATACAACCCCCTAAACCACCATCACACAAGCTCCCACACAGGAATGCAAGCACTGGGGTACACGCTCACCCACCCATTGCACAACATGACACATACAGATGTAATAACCATCCTTTTATACCCCTGCAGGACCCCTACCCAACATCACCGGACAGGAGGGTCCACACATGTCCACACCACCAACAGAAGAGGCCCACAGTGATGACAGCACCTCTGTCCAACTGGATCTAGATGACCAGCCCATCCCGTCGGGGACCTCGGGACAATCGGTTCCCCTTATACTGGCACAGGCCATCACAGACCTTCCCCCCTCTGGAAACACCAACACCAGCACAGCACCCACCCAGTGGGCCCATACCTCCGTCCCCAGGACACGTCAATCAGCTGTGTGTCCACCACTACAGGGAACCCAGGCTAACCCACCACCCCAACAACAACAGGGACCTGGGGGCAGTGGTACTGGGCACACGGTCCAGGGGACGGAGGCCCAGGAACACAGGGAAACTGGGAGGGCTGCTGTGCGACAGGGGGCAGACAGGCCAAGGGAACCCACTCTCCACGAGGCCCTCTCCTCCATCATGGGAGCCTACCACCACTCCCAGGAGACGAGGGCAACAGTACTGGCCAAGTTTCAGGAGACCCAGCGCCTGCAGGAGGAACAGTATATGGGCTTCAGGGAGGAACTCAGAACCATCAGCTCCACCCTGGGCACCATCGTAGGGGTGCTGAAGGAACTTGTGAACACCAGGAGGGACACTGTGACACTACAAGGAGCACCTGACACTAGCATGGACGATGAACTGCCCACCACCTCCGCCGGCGCTAGTGGACAGGACGCCCCGCCACAGGACTAGCACACCAGCACCCCAACCCCTGCAGAGGGAGAACCACCCCGCAAACGGTCCCTGACACGATCCAGGACAAAGACAGAGCACGATGCCAAGACCCCCGCCAAGAAATGAGACCACCCTGATTGTCATCCTACTGTCCCACTTTGTCACCTTGTCCATACTTAAACTGCCCAACCTCTACTTCCTTTGCCCATTTGGGCAATGCACCTGTGAGACTAATAGACTGGACTCTGCCATGGACATTCCTCCGCCATCACCCCTCACCAGTTCACTATCCCCTCCAATATTGAGCACTTAAATAAATACACTTAAAACACAAAACAATCTGCAGTCTGTCTGTTATTTCGACATAGTGTATTAGCAAGTACAGTGACAAAATGCTCTTTCAATTGTAATGTCAACATAACTATGTAACACAGCTCAAGTCCATGAGGAATCAAAGCAGATGTCACACAGTGGGACCCACATCTGTGAAATCGTAAGGGAAAGTGACAATTCAGTGACCATACACTGGGTGAAAACGACAGACAGTAGAGAGGTAGTAGTGTTTAAGTACATGTAGTAGGCAGGTCTGTGCTCTTACCTGTGTCTCACTGGAAATATTGCTGGATCACTGAGTCCCTGTTGTTCATGTCTTCTTCCTCTGCTTCCTTGTCTTCACTATCCACAGGCTCCACAGCTGCAACAACACCGCCACCTGGACCATCCTCCAGCAGAAAAGGCACTTGTCGTCGCAATGCCAAGTTATGAAGCATACAGCAGGCCACAATGATCTGGCACACCTTCTTTGGTGAGTAGAATAGGGATCCACCTGTCATATGGAGGCACCGGAACCTGGCCTTCAGGAGGCCGAAGGTCCGCTCGATCACCCTCCTAGTTCGCCCATGGCCTCATTGTAGCATTTTTCTGCCCTTGTCCTGGGATTCCTCACTGGGGACAGTAGCCATGACAGTTTGGGGAAACCAGAGTCACCTGCAAATGGCGAGGGACAAGTATTAGACACACACTAACCTGTATGGTAACCCCAGACCCAGACAACCATTCCCACTGTCTTGCTTCCAGGTGCTCACCTAATAGCCACACACAGTGCCTCTGGAGTTGACCCATCACATAAGGGATGCTGCTATTCCGCAGGATGTAGGCATCATGCACTGAGCCAGGGAACTTGACATTCACATGGGAGATGTACTGGTCTGCCAAACATACCATCTGTACATTCAGTGAATGATAACTCTTCCGGTTTCTGTACAACTGTTCACTCCTGTGGGGGGACCAAAGCCACATGGGTCCACTCAATGGCAACTATAATGTTGGGGATATGTCCCAGGGCATAGAAATCACCTTTCACTGTAGGCAAATCCTCCACCTGAGGGAACACGATGTAGCTCTGCATGTGTTTCACAAGGGCAGACAACACTCTGGACAATACGTTGGAAAACATAGACTGGGACATCCCTGATGCTATGGCCACTGTTGTTTGAAATGACCCACTTGCAAGGAAATGGAGCACTGACAGCACCTGCACTTGAAGGGGGATTCCTGTGGGATGGCGGATTGCTGACATCAGGTCAGACTCCAACTGGGTACACAGTTCCTGGATTGTGGAACGGTCAAGCCTGTATGTGATTATGACATGTCGCTCCTCCATTGTCGACAGGTCCACCAACGGTCGGTACACCGGTGGATGCCGCCATCTCCTCACATGTCCCAGCGGACGGTGCCTATGAAGGACAACAGCGAGCACAGAGTCAAACAACTCAGAGGTACGTAAACACAGTTTACACAGAACACCAATCATACACAAAAGGTGGCCTGTATGTGTGTTGAGTCTATGCCTAGGTATGTGTGACGCAGTTGGAAATGAAGCCTTGTGGGCCCCTGAAATGGCGGCGGCCTGACCTCTAAAGTGGGACAATGGGATGTGAGGTAACTGCGATGGCATTGTACACCGTCACGGTAGGCGGTCGAAGACCGCAGCGCAATGCTGCATTGGTTAACATTGGCCCCTATGGGTCCCAGGAGCCAATGACGATGTGCGCCGGCGGTGACGGTACGCACCGCCGCGGACGTGACCGCCATTTTCTATCTGTTCAATCACTCGATACCTGATCTTCAACAGGAGAGGACCTACACTGCAAGTGCTGCTGTGACCTCGGTCTGGAAGAGACAATGGCTCGAGTGTCTGGGAAAAGGGCCTCTGCCTTCACATCGGAGGAGTTGGAGAAGCTCGTGGATGGGGTCCTCCGCCAGTACACGCTACTCTACGGTCCTCCAGACAAACAGGTAAATACACTGTGAGCATGCTGTATGGGCTATGACTGTGTGGAGTGGGGTGGTTGAAAGATGGGGGGGGAGATTGAGGCGTGCATGAAATGACGGTGAGTGCATGTGCATCATGGCAAGGGTAGGGATGGGGGGCAATCACTTTGACAGTGCAGTTGGTAATAACTACTCTTTTTCCCCTGTACATTTCATGTAGATCAGCGCCCACCATAAAAAAGATATTTGGCGTGCCATCGCCAAGGACGTACGGACCCTGGGGGTCTACCACAGACAGAGCACCCACTGCCGTAAAAGATGGGAGGACATTCGTCGCTGGAGCAAGAAGACGGCGGAAGCTCAGCTGGGGATGGCCCCCCAACGTGGGAGGGGTGCCCGTCGCACCATGACTCCCCCTGATGTTCTGGATCCTGGCGGTGGCGTACCTGGAGTTGGATAGGTGCTTGAGGGCATCACAGCAGACACAAGGGGGTGAGTACACTCTCATTCTGCTGACTTTGCACGCAGTGGAGTTGTCTGGATGGGGAGGTGGGCTGTGGGTTTCCCTAGGCCAGGGCGAGTTCCGTAGGCAAGGCCCCACCGTAAGGCAGGCCATGTGGCACCCCAGCCCACCTCTGTAGAGTGCCAAGTACACCTAGTCATGCCCTTGTGTCATCTATGTGCGCAGATGTCGTCCATAGCCTTGTAGGCCATTTCCCAGGAATTGAACAGTGGAGCCCAAGAGCGCGGCGTAGTGCAGGGGGCTTCTGTGTCTGTCGTGTCTGCCAACTGTAGCGGTAATGCATGCGCTCAACATGTCTCTCTTCTGTCTTCCCCCCCTTTTTGTGGTCTCCCTGTTCTTGTGTGCATTAGCATCATCAGGCGTAGGAGCAGTGGCACCAGAGCAGGAGGGAGCTGCATCCCACATGGCCCTGGAGGGCGACACTACGGAGTCTGAATTCACCAGTGGGACGGAGGGCGAGGAGAGCTCCACAGCGGGGACAGGAGCTGAGACCAGCGACACAGACTCGTCCTCTGATGGGAGCTCCCTTGTGGTGGTGGCAACATCTGTGCCCCCGCATCTACAGGTACAGCCGCCACCCCACCACCAGCACCGCCCTCCCAGCAGCCCCTCAGCCTTTGCCCGTGCCCGCTCACCCAGGAGGGTGGCCATCACCTTTGCCCCAGGCACCTCAGGCCCTGCCCCAGTCACCCCTGCTGCCCTCAGTGAGGAGGCCATTGACCTCCTCAGGTCCCTCACTGTTGGGCAGTCTACCATTTTGAATGCCATCCAGGGTGTAGAGAGGCAGTTGCAACAAACTAATGCATTCCTGGAGGGCATTCATTCTGGTCATGCGGCCCTTCACCGAGCTTTTCAGACTCTGGCCTCAGCACTGATGGCAGCCATTGAACCTGTCTCTAGCCTCCCACCTCCAACTTTCTCCACCCAGACCCAATCCCCTCTACCTCAGCCCATCCCAAGCACACCTACAGACCAACATGCACACACGTCAACACCCAACGGTAGTTCAGGCAAACATAAGCACCACACATCCCACAGGCATTCACGCAAGCATCACACACATGCAGACACACCAACATCCACTGCCTCCACTATGTCCCCCTCCTGCTCGTCTCCCTCCTCCCTCCCAGTGACGTCTACACTCACACCTGCATGCACTACCTCTGCAGCCACTACGTCCCTCTCCAGCACACCCACCACCACACCCCGCTCACGTGCAGTCACCACCCCCACTACCATTCACACGTCCCCTGTGTCCTCTCCCAGTGTGTCTGTGAAGCCCCCTCCCAAGATGCACAAACGCAGGCACACACCCACCCAACAGCCATCCACCTCACAACAGCCTCCAGCGCATGCACCTTCACCCAAAGTCACCAAACGTACACCTCCTACAACCACCACCTCTTCCTCCACTCCCAAACCCCCTCCAGCTACCCATCCCAGTGTGTCCCAAAAACTTTTCCTGTCCACCCTTGACCTCTTTCCCACACCTCCCCCACTCCGTCCATCTCATAGGTCCAGAACTAGCACCTCAGCCACAACATCTCCGGGACCAGTGGTGCCTGTAGTCACCGGAATCTGGAGTGCACCGGCCACCAGGGCAGCCAGTGTGGCACGGAGCCACAGCACAGACAGTCCCCCACCTGTGAAGCATCAGAAGTTGGCCAGTGCCCGGCGGGAGAGGGGGAAGACTCCAGCCACCAAAGCCGCTCCCAGGGGTCCCGGTGGGAGTGTGGGGTCAGCTGTGACACCTTCCAAGGTGGGGAAGGGCCACAAGAAACCTGGCAAGTCTGGGAAGAGCAGCACGGCAGAGAAGACCGCCATCATCCCTGCTGCCCAGGAGGCCACCGCCAGCCCAGCTGCCCAGGAGGCCACCGGAAGCACCAGCCCAGCTGCCCAGGAGGCCACTGCCAGCCCAGCTGCCCAGGAGGCCAGCACCAGCCCAGCTGCCCAGGAGGCCACCGCCAGCACCAGCCCTGCTGCCCAGGAGGCCACCGCCAGCAAAAGCCCAGTTGGACCAATAAGGACCGCCAGCAAAAGCCCCGTTGGGCCATAAAGGACCACCAGCAGCTGAGACCCTGCAATGGAGACCGCCATCTAAAGCACCGCTGAACAGGGCACCGCTGTCTCAAGCACTGCTGCACAGAGCACCGCCGTCTCATGCACCACTGCACAGGACACCGCCGTCTCAAGCACCACTGCACAGGGCACCGCCATCTCAAGCACCGCTGAACAGGGCACCGCCATCTCAAGCACCGCTGCACAGGGCACTGCCATCTCAAGCACCGCTGAACAGGGCACCGCCGTCTCAAGCACCGCTGGCCCATGAGCGGCAAGGGAACTGACGCAACTGAGTCCGTCACGGGATGAATGATGCACTCTGGGCACAATGTCCCCTCCAGAACCAGTGGAGAGATACATCCACAACCTCTGTCCTTAGCAGGATGAAGCACTCTGGGCACCATGCCCCCTCCAGAACCAGTGGAGACTGACATCCACGACCTCTGTCCTTGGCAGGATGAAGCACTCTGGGCACCATGCCCACTCCAGAACCAGTGGAGAGATCCATCCACTCCCTCTGTCCTTAGCAGGATGAAGCACTCTGGGCACCATGCCCCCTCCAGAACCAGTGGAGACTGTTATCCACTTGAGAGACTGTGGCTTTGCACTCCCCAGGATTGAACAGTGGGCAAACCACCCACTGTAGAGACTTGTGAGACTGTGGCTTTGCACTCCCCAGGATTGAACAGTGGGCAGCCCACCCGCTGTAGAGACTTGAGAGACTGTGGCTTTGCACTCCCCAGGATTGAACAGTGGGCAGCCCACCCACTGTAGAGACTTGAGAGACTGTGGCTTTGCACTCCCCAGGATTGAACAGTGGGCAGCCCACCCACTGTAGAGACTTGAGAGACTGTGGCTTTGCACTCCCCAGGATTGAACAGTGGGCAGCCCACCCACTGTAGAGACTTGAGAGACTGTTTTTCCTTCGGGATTCCTGTTTCCGCCGTGTTTTTATCTGCGGTGAATCCGCCCCAGAAAAGGTGGCGGATTGGCCTGTCATAATAGTGTTGTACTGCCGTGGCGGTCGGAGTGTTAAAGTGGCTGTCTTTGTTGGCGGTTTCCGCCACGGTCGTGATTCCAAATTTTTTACCGCCGGCCTGTTGGCGGTCTTACTGCCGCTTTAACACCGACCGCCAGGGTTGTAATGAATACCATGGTGTCTCATGTATCTTTAATGCCTTAAAAACTATCAGGGTCCTAGTTGAACCCACCACAGTGGTGTCAGAAGTGGGATATTAAGGCATTAAAACCGTATAAATCAGCGATGGAGGAAAAACCTACCATAATAGATATGATGCAACAGCTGGAAGAGGGGCAACGCCATCTCCAGCTTGTATGGGAGGAACAACAAAAGGAAACTAAAATGGAGCGAGAAGCCCTTCAAAGCGCATTGAAAAGCCAAGCCACCATTATGGCCAACAACCAGTTAGTCCATGAAAATGCGTTGAAGACTGACCGATACCATCGCCGCCACCAGGGTTCACCCCAACGTTCCCAGTTTAGTATTGCAAAGATACAAAGATGGCAATGATCCAGACGCCTTTTTTACGAATTTTTAAAAGATAGCCACTTCCGCTACATGGCCCCAAGAGAGGTGGGGCCAGTACATTGCCCCATTGCTTACTGGTACCCTACAAGCAGCTTACCAAGCGGTGAACCCTGGTGGAACCACCCCGTACCAGGAGATCAAGAAAAGCATTTTAGAACGTGTGGATTTTGAAACCGAGCATTACCGACTCCAATTCAGAAAAACCAAATGGGGTCCTTCGGAAAATCCCTCGGGCATTATGTTACCTGGTGAAGAACCTAGGCCTAAAGTGGTTAGGACCAATAGGAACAAACAGAGAGGACAGTATCGAAACCATTCTCTTAGAGCAATATATGGATGCCTTAACAACTGCCACGCGTAATTGGATTAAACAACACCCTAATCCTGATACCACCACTACTATTGATTTGGCTTGTGCCTATCACCGCTCTATAGAGTTCAGGACTGGAACCCACTGAGGTAGTCCTGCCAATAACCGTCCAGTTATTGCTCCCTTCCGTCCCCTGAGTAGGAAAGAACCCGAAGACAATGGAAAATCCCGGCTTGCGGAACGACCACCCCTCCAGCAACCCCAATGTTATAGTTGCGGGGAGTGGGGCCATATTGCCCGTATGTGTCCCCACAAATTGGAAAGGCCTGAACCAATGGAGATTATGCAGGGAAAGAAAATAGACAGTACAAGCGTGAACTAGTTGTCAATGGGCATTGGGTCAGAGCATTAGTCGATTCTGGCTGTAGCCAGTCGGTCATTAGAGCCAGCCTGATAGATAAGAGAACACTGACCCCGGGATCAGCAGTGGCTATTTGATGTATTCATGGAGACTCAAAAGAATATCCTATGACCTGGGTCACCCTTACCTGGGGTGAAAGAAAGGACGATATTAGAATGGGTGTTGTAGACGGACTGGTTGAAGAGGTTATTATCGGAACCAATTATGTACAGTTTTCGCCACTTCTTGACAGTGTCCAAAAGAACGGAGACATCGATACATGGTGGAAGGAAGCCCCATTCGCTGGAGAACCAATCCACCTGGGTGAAACAAGATACAAATCTAGTAAAACTGAAAAAAGAGAGACAAAGAGACTATGGGGGTCATTACAACCCTGGCGACGGTGTTAAAGGTGCGGCAATACCGCAAACAGGCTGGCGGACAAAAAAATGGAATTATGACCCTGGCGGAAACCGCCAACGAAGACAGCCACTTTAACACACCACCTGCCACGGCGGTACAGACAAGCAGCGCGGCGGTCACCGCCAACAGACAGGCGGAAGACAATGTACCGCCCATAGTATCACAACCTACCAATCCGCCACCTTTTCCGGGGCGGATTCACCGTGGATAAAAATACGGCGGAAACAGTTACTGTTACTGTTTGACTTACCAGTGTCCATTCCTCCACCGACTCCTCCAAGGCCCTCAGGATGCATGATGGTCAAGACTTGCTCCTCCCATGTTGTTAGTTGTGGGGGAGGAGGTGGGGGTCCGCCGCAAGTCCGCTGAACCGCGATGTTGTGCCTGGAGACCGTTGAACGCACCTTCCCCCGTAGGTCATTCCACCTCTTCCTGATGTCCTCCTGATTTCTTGGGTGCTGTCCCACAGCGTTGACCCTGTCCACTATTCTTCGCCATAGCTCCATCTTCTTGGCTATGGATGTGTGCTGCACCTGTGAGCCAAATAGCTGTGGCTCTACCCGGACAATTTCCTCCACCATGACCGGGAGCTCCTCCTCGGAAAAGCGGGGGTGTCTTTGGCGTGCCATGGGGTGGTGTGTGTGATGTGTGGGGCGGTGTGAGTATTGATGTGTGTGGTGATGTGTAGTGGTGTGTGGTGTTTTGTGCGTGGATGTTGTGTGGGTGATGGTGTTGTGTGCCTCTGTATGGTGGGGTTGTTTCTGCTGTGCTGTCTCTCTGGCCTTCGTCTAAATTTATGGTCGTAAGGGTTTGTGGGTGATGTGGGTGTGTGTTTTATATAGTGTTGGGTGTGTGGGAGTGTTGTTTGTATGTGTATCAGGTGTGTGTATTTGGAATTGTCCAATGTGGCGGTGTTTTGGAGATGTAGGTGTATTTTGAGCGCGGCGGTGTGTACTGCCAATGGAATACCGCGGTTGAAAGACCGCGTGGATTCATGGGTCGTAATAGCATGGGCGTGTTTCTGTTGGCGTGGAGGTGGAGGATTTGTTTTCGCCAGTTTAACACTGACCTTTGGTGTGGCGGAGTTGTGTGGGTGTCTGAATTTCGGCGGATTCCGAGATGCAGGTCATAATAGCTGTGGTGGGATTCCGCGGCCGCGGCGGTGTATTGGCGGTCTTCTGCACGGCGGTAAGTGCCTTTTACCGCCAATTTTGTAATGACCCCCTATATGCAGATATGGATCATGAGGTTAGTCGGGTAAATATACAGAATGTTGCTCTTACTAGCCTTCCCCCTTTCAGATATTGTCAAAGAAAAGACCCCACAGTCCAAAATGCCTGGAAGGCAGCCCAACCTAGGAACCCTGGAGTAATATCTCTTGCATAGATTTTACTGGCCAGGCGTATTTTCCCAGATACGTTGGTTTTGTCAACAGTGTCCCAAATGTCAACTTGTTGATCCGGGACCTAGAAGACGGGTTCCCCTACAACCTTTACCTATTATCGACATACCCTTTTCCCGGGTGGGAATGGACCTGGTGGGGCCGCTTATTCCTTCTTCAAAAAGATATAGATATATCCTAGTACTAGTCGACTACACCACCCGATATCCTGAGGCCGTTCCCCTTACAAGCATGAATACCAAAAGTGTAGTACATGCCATGATTGGATTTTTTTCCTGAGTTGGTTTCCCTGAAGAGATGTTAACCGATCGGGGTACAAAATTCATGTTGAATCTAATGACACAAATCTGCCAGATCCTTGGGATAAAACAACTGAGTACCTCAGTATATCACCCGCAGACTGATGTACTAGTAGAGAGGTATAACCGCACCTTGAAGACCCCCTTGAAAAAAAAACGTCTCAGACCCTGGAAGAGACTGGGATAGACGGTTACCATTGGTTCTCTATGCAATGAGAACACATGAGCAGTCCTCTACGGGGATAGTCCCTTTGAGTTAGTGTTTGGATGACAACCCCGAACCTTGCTGGATATGGCCGCCGAGATTTGGGAGGAGGATGAGGGAGGAGAAAAATCCCTACTAGAATATACCCATGACCTAAAAGCGCAGGTCCAGTCCGTATGGGAAGATGTGAGAGAGCCCAGGCCAAACAAAAACAATATTATGACGGAACACCCAGATACGTACACTGAACACCAGGGAGAAAGTTCTTATCCTAATACCCAGTTCAGAGAACAAATTATTAGCGAGATGGCAGGGACCATATAAGGTTCTAGGGGCCGTGACTCCAGTCACGTACACTATTGAAATGTCCGAAAATCTGAGGAAAACCCAGATCTATCACATAAACCTCCTAAAGAAATGGGAAGACCCTAATATTTCCCCAACAGAATCCACCGCAGTATTCCTGGTTAACACGGTAAAAAACTCAACATAGGATGGTGTCCTACACATTCAGAAGCAAAACCCGAAGAGCCCCAGAGAAATAACTCCTTACTACCTCAACAACAGGAGCAATTAACCCATCTCCTGTCTAGACATAACAAGTTGTTCTCCACTCAGCCAGGGAAAACCACAATAGCCCAACACCACATTAATCTTTGCTGGGGAAGGTGAAACGTCTTCGACCCTACCGGATACCTAAAGCCTGGAAAATCATGGTCGAACAAGAGATAGAGAAGATGTTACAGATGGGGGGTCATAGAACCCTCTGATAGTCCATGGTGTTCCCCAGTAGTATTGGTCCCGAAACCCGATGGGTCTGTCCGCTTTTGCATTGGTTACCTGCAAGTAAACGTCATTTCCCAATTCGACACCTATCCCCTTCCCAGAGTAGATGAGCTAATGGAACAGTTAGGGAGGGCCAAATACATGTCTACTCTTGATCTTACTAAGGGTTATTGGCAAATCCCTTTAGCTTCAGTAGATAAGGACAAAACAGCCTTTTCCACATCCTCAGGCCTTTGTCACTTTACGGTTCTTCCTTTTGGACTACATGGGGCCCGGCTACATTGCAACGTCTCATGGACTCCCTATTGCGACGTCATACCAGGTATGCTGCAGCCTACTTGGATGATATTGTAATATATAGTGAAACCTGGGGGGACCACTTGGTACACCTGGATAACATATTTACGACCTTACACCAAGCCGGATTGACAGCCAACCCCACGAAGAGTTGTTTGGCCTATACTGACATTTCGTATTTGGGATATCACATAGGGGGATGCATAATTAAACCCCAGCTTAATAAAGTAGAAGCCATTACACGCATACCTCCACCAACCACAAAAAAAGAAGTGCGCTCCTTTTTGGGCTTAGTAGGATATTATCGGATGTTCATTACCCATTATTCCACATTAGCGGCCCCCTTAACAGATTTATTAAAAAAAGGTCAACCGACAAAGATAGCATCCTTAACACCAGCCCAACACAGGAGTTATGTGACCCTACAAACATGCCTCACAACAAAGCCTATTCTGTGTTGTCCTGACTTCCTTAAGCCGTTCCACCTTCAGACAGATGCCTCAGATGTAGGTTATTTCAAAAGGGAGAAGAGGGTACTAACCATCCCATAGTCTTCATCAGTTGTAAGTTACTGCCCCAAGAGCAACGCTATCCTATTATTGAAAGAGAGTACCTGGCCATCAAGTGGGCTATTGAAAGTTTACAGTACTATTTGCTGGGACGTCCCTTTCTTCTGTACACCGATCACGCTCCCCTTATCTGGTTGTCTTGTCATAAAAACACCAACGCCCGTATACTACGGTGGTTCATGGAACTGCAAGCTTTTACCTTTCAGGTGTGCCACCTTCCGGGAGAACTGATGTATTATGCTGATTATTTATCTCGCTATCCGGTGTAACAGGGTCTGGAACAGCCCCAGTCAAGGGGAGGGACATGTAACCAGGTCATTGCGTCTCCGGTTACAACATTGACCCCCGAGCCGCATCAGTAGTGCCCCGGGGGAACAACGCAGAGCAGCGACCACCAGGAAGTGATTATCAACCTGGATATCCGGGTAGCATCGTCGTCGTTGGCGGGTGAAAAGGGGAACACAGAGGAAGGGGAGGCGCGCGACTCAACAAAGCCGGAAGAAGCATGGAGTGAGGAGCAGAGTGAACGGAGCCACGGAGACGAGGAGGCGAGACGAGAAGATAGGAGCAAGTGGAACCACAAAGACGAGCGAGGCGAAGAGCGGAACAAGGGGCCAGGAGGAGAGAGGCCAAATCAACTGAGACCGCTGGACGAACTGACCCGCCACGTCCCTGGAGGGGCATGGCTTTCCCAGGTACGATCATGTCTCAAACTTAGTTATTTTCCATTTTTGCGCAGGAAAGGGAGTGAGGGGTGTATAGCAGGGGAGGGACTCGAGGAAAGGGACCCGGGAAACGAGCAATAGAACTTAGAGTGCATGTAACTCTAACCACACCCCCAGTTAGGGACTGTGAGATATAACAGCCCTATAAAAGCATCCCGACGGTCACTAAATTCTTCGTTGCACCAAGAGCACTGGTGGGTCTTTATTTTGTCTTTGTTCCAAACCCGAACAGGTCACCACCCGTCACCAACACTGCTAAAACCAAAACCCTTCCCGTCACACTCCCTACTACTAACCAACACAAACATAATCCCCAGGACTCTCACACTTACCTCTTTCTTTATTCCCGGGGTCTACCGCCGACGTCTGAAGCAGAGCCATTCTGACTATCCCGACCAACGCTCCCACCGCGCAGACATCCCCCATAAGAAGAACCTAGAGGAAAAAAGGGAAAGATCATTATTTCTTGAACTATCACCGAAGAAAAGACCCTACGAGCTACAATAAAGGAACTGGAAAAGTCGTTAAACCACCTCCTGAGGGACAAATAAAGAGCACTTGAAAAGGACATAGGGGGTCATTCCAACCCTGGCGGTCGGTGTTAAAGCGGCGGCTAACCCACCAACAGGCTGGCGGTTAAAAAAATGCAATTCTGAACCTGGCGGAAACCGCCAACAGAGACCGCCACTTTAACACTCCGACCGCCACGGCGGGACAAACAAACAGCACGGCGGTCACCGCCAACAGACAGGCGGGAGTCAATGTACCGCCCACCCTATCACAACCCACCAATCCTTCACCTTTTCCGGGGCGGTAGCCCCGCCGATAAAAACACGGCGGAAACAGACATTTCGAACGGAAAACGCTCACCTCCATACACCCCACGAGGAATCTGGGCAGCATGGAACCCGAACTACACATCCTCCCAGCTATTGTATTCCTGCTCCTCTACCAGGAGCACGAACGCCGGCGCAGAAGACAACGGTGAGTACTGCACCTACGACACAGGGGAGGGGGGAGGAGAAAATATTACGGGCACACACATACGCGACACCCCCACCCCCACCCTCACCCACTACAACACACACATCAATGCGTAGCAATACATCACAGTTACACCCCCTAAACCCCCTGGAAGAATGCAAATACAAAAGGAAATGATCATAAAATTTGAATTATATTGTAAGGCTGAGTACAAAATATATCAAACATCTATAACTATATATACATAAATTGTCCTGTCCGATATGTGTATCAGCCATTGTTCGTGGGCCACTGGGCCAAAACACATGGGCAAAGCCCACACAGGATACCTGACTCCAACGGAGAGAACAATGCAGGGGCATCAGATAGGAAAACTACAGGCACCTCAGGGGGAAGGGAAGGGGGGGCACCTCAGCCAGATGAGTCCACGACGCCAGATCCACGAGGGGCCTCCATGGCCACTGTGCCATCCTGGGGAGTGCAAAGCCACAGTCTCTCAAGTCTATACAGTGGGTGGGTTGCCCACTGTGCCATCCTGGGGAGTGCAAAGCCACAGTCTCACAAGTCTATACAGTGGGTGGGTTGCCCACTGTGCCATCCTGGGGAGTGCAAAGCCACAGTCTCTCAAGTCTCTACAGTGGGTGGCTTGCCAACTGTGCCATCCTGGGGAGTGCAAAGCCACAGTCTCACAAGTCTAACAAGTGGGTGGGTTGCCCACTGAACAATCCTGGGGAGTGCAAAGCCACAGTCTCTCAAGTCTCTACGGTGGGTGGCTTGCCCACTGTGCCATCCTGGGGAGTGCAAAGCCACAGTCTCTCAAGTCTATACAGTGGGTGGGTTGCCCACTGTGCCATCCTGGGGAGTGCAAAGCCACAGTCTCACAAGTCTCACAAGTCTCACAAGTGGGTGGGTTGCCCACTGTGCCATCCTGGGGAGTGCAAAGCCACAGTCTCTCAAGTCTATACAGTGGGTGGGCTGCCCACTGTGCCATCCTGGGGAGTGCAAAGCCACAGTCTCACAAGTCTCACAAGTGGGTGGGTTGCCCACTGTGCCATCCTGGGGATTGCAAAGCCACAGTCTCACAAGTGGATGACAGTCTCCACTGGTACTGGAAGGGGACTAGTGCCCAGAGTGCTTCATGCAGCCCTGCCCGACACAGATGCGGGCCTGCCCCTTCCGCCAATGGGCCAGCGGTTCATGAGATGAAGGGCCCAGTTCAGCGTTACTTTACACAGCGGTGCCCAGCGGTGCCCAGCGGAGCGGTGCTTGAGACGGCGGTGCCCAGTGGAGCGGTGCTTGAGATGAAGGGCCCAGCGGAGCGGTGATTGAGATGAAGGGCCCAGCGCAGCAGTGCTTGAGACGGCGGTGCCCAGCGGAGCGGTGCTTGAGACGGCGGTGCCCAGCGGAGCGGTGCTTGAGATGAAGTGCCCAGCGGAGCGGTGCTTGAGATGAAGGGCTCAGCGGAGCGGTGCTTGAGACGGCGGTGCCCAGCAGAGCGGTGCTTGAGATGAAGAGCCCAGCGGAGCGGTGCTTGAGACGGCGGTGCCCAGCGGAGCGGTGCTTGAGATGAAGGGCCCAGCGCAGCGGTGCTTGAGACAGCGGTGCCCAGCGGAGCGGTGTTTGAGATGAAGGGCCCAGCGGAGCGGTGCTTGAGATGAAGGGCCCAGCGCAGCGGTGCTTGAGACGGCAGTGCCCAGCGGAGCGGTGCTTGAGATGAAGGGCCCAGCGGAGCGGTGCTTGAGATGAAGTGCCCAGCGGAGCGGTGCTTGAGATGAAGGGCCCAGCGGAGCGGTGCTTGAGACGGCAGTGCCCAGCGGAGCGGTGCTTGAGATGAAGGGCCCAGCGGAGCGGTGCTTGAGATGAAGGGCCCAGCGGAGCAGTGCTTGAGACGGCGGTGCCCAGCGGAGCGGTGCTTGAGATGAAGGGCCCAGCGGAGCGGTGCTTGAGATGAAGGGCCCAGCGGAGCGGTGCTTGAGATGAAGGGCCCAGCGCAGCGGTGCTTGAGACAGCGGTGCCCAGCGGAGCGGTGCTTGAGATGAAGAGCCCAGCGGAGCGGTGCTTCAGATGAAGGGCCCAGCGGAGCGGTGCTTGAGACGGCGGTGCCCAGCGGAGCGGTGCTTCAGATGAAGGGCCCAGCGGAGCGGTGCTTGAGATGAAGGGCCCAGCGCAGTGGTGCTTGAGACGGCGGCGCCCTGTTCAGCGGTGCTTGAGACGGTGGTGCCCTGTTCAGCGGTGCTTGACTTGAAGGGCCCTGTTCAGCGGTGCTTGAGACGGCAGTGCCTTGTTCAGCGGTGCTTGAGACGGCGGTGCCTTGTTCAGCGGTGCTTGACTTGAAGGGCCCAGTTCAGCGGTGGCTTGACTTGAAGGGCCCTGTTCAGCTGTGCTTGACTTGAAGGGCCCAGTTCAGCGGTGCTTGAGACGGCGGTGCCCTGTTCAGCGGTGCTTGAGACGGCGGTACCCTGTTCAGCGGTGCTTGAGACGGCGGTGCCCTGTTCAGCGGTGCTTGACTTGAAGGGCCCTGTTCAGCGGTGCTAGACTTGAAGGGCCCAGCGCAGCGGTGCTTGAGACGGCGGTGCCCTGTTCAGCGGTGCTTGAGACGGCGGTGCCCTGTTCAGCGGTGCTTGACTTGAAGGGCCCTGTTCAGCGGTGCTTGAGACGGCGGTGCCTTGTTCAGCAGTGCTTGAGACGGCGGTGCCTTGTTCAGCGGTGCTTGACTTGAAGGGCCCAGTTCAGCGGTGCTTGACTTGAAGGGCCCAGTTCAGCTGTGCTTGACTTGAAGGGCCCTGTTCAGCGGTGCTTGACTTGAAGGGCCCAGTTCAGCGGTGCTTGAGACGGCAGTGCCCTGTTCAGCGGTGCTTGAGACGGCGGTGCCCTGTTCAGCGGTGCTTGACTTGAAGGGCCCTGTTCAGTGGTGCTTGACTTGAAGGGCCCAGCGCAGCGGTGCTTGAGACGGCGGTGCCCTGTTCAGCGGTGCTTGAGACAGCGGTGCCCTGTTCAGCGGTGCTTGACTTGAAGGGCCCTGTTCAGCGGTGCTTGAGACGGCGGTGCCCTGTTCAGCGGTGGACTTGAAGGGCCCAGTTCAGCGGTGGACTTGAAGGGCCCTGTTCAGCGGTGCTTGACTTGAAGGGCCCAGTTCAGCGGTGCTTGAGACGGCGGTGCCCTGTTCAGCGGTGCTTGAGACGGCGGTGCCCTGTTCAGCGGTGCTTGACTTGAAGGGCCCAGTTCAGCGGTGCTTGACTTGAAGGGCCCTGTTTAGCGGTGCTTGACTTGAAGGGCCCAGTTCAGTGGTGCTTGAGACGGCGGTGCCCTGTTCAGCGGTGCTTGAGACGGCGGTGCCCTGTTCAGGGGTGCTTGACTTGAAGGGCCCTATTCAGTGGTGCTTGACTTGAAGGGCCCTATTCAGCGGTGCTTGACTTGAAGGGCCCTGTTCAGCGGTGCTTGACTTGAAGGGCCCAGTTCAGCGGTGCTTGAGAGAAAGGGCCCAATGCAGCGGTGCTTGATAGAAAGGGCCCAATGCAGCGGCGCTTGAGAGAAAGGGCCCAATGCAGCGGTGCTTGAGAGAAAGGGCCCAATGCAGCGGTGCTTGAGATGAGTGTCCAGGTCAGCAGATCCGGCCATGGCATGGATGTCACTCGCCACCTGACATGTGGCTGGCGGGGCCTTCCTGCCCATCTGTCTGTTGGCTTGCGGGGCCCTCCTGGGCTGCAGTACCGGGCCTCTGGGTGTCCTCCTGCACACCTGGGATGGGGCCCTCCTGGCCAGCTGGCCTGCTTCCGGACTTGTCGGGCGTGCTGCCCTTCCCACCCTTCCCTGCTCGTCTGTGGCCCTTTCCAACCTTTGGCGGTGTGCCAGGTGGCACCCCACTTCCTGACAGAGCCAGGGTAGGGATTGTGCTCCCTGGTGTCGTTGGCCTCTCGCACCGGGCACTGGCAATTTTTGGCTGCTTTTCCGGGGGTGGGCTGGCCGTGCCCCGGCTCCTAGCAGAACTAGCTGCCCTTGAGGGTGGGGGACTCCACAGTCCTTGGACAACAGTCTTGATAGGTCCTGGTTTTGTGGTGGCTGAGGTGCTGATTGGAGTCTTATGAGATAGACGGGGTGGGGGAGTTGTTGGAAAGAGGTCAAGTTTGGAAAAGAAAAGCAATTTAGAAAGAGAGGGACGGGTAGGTGTAGTGGGTATGGGAGTGGAGGAAGAGGATGTGGTTGTAGGAGAGTGAAGTCTGGTGTCTTTGGGTGCAGGTGCTTGGGCTGGAGGCTGTCGTGAGGTGGATGGCTGTGGGGTGGGTGGCTGTCTGCGTTTGTGTGGTTTGGAAGAGGGGATGACAGACACACTGGGAGAGGACACAGGGGACGTGTAAATGGTAGTGGGGGTGGTGACTGCACGTGTGCGGAGTGTTCTGGTGGGTGTGCTGGTGATGGACGTAGTGGCTGAAGATGTTGTGCATGCAAGTGTGAGTGGAGACGTCACAGGGAGGGAGGAGGGAGACGAGGAGGAGGGGGACACAGAGGAGGCAGTGGCTGTTGGTATGTCTGCATGTGGATGTTGCTTGTGTGAATGCTTGTGTGATGTGTGGTGCTTATGTCTGGATGAGCTTCCCTTGGGTGTTGAGGTGTGTGCAGGCTGGTCTGTAGGTGTGCTTGGGATAGGCAGAGGTACAGGGGATTGGGTCTGGGTAGAGGAAGTTGGAGGGGGGAGGCTAGAGACAGGGACAATTGCTGCCGTCAGTGCTGAGGCCAGAGCGTTGAACGATCGCTGATGGGCAGCCTGACCAGAATGAATGCCCTCCAGGTATGCATTACTCCGGTGCACCTCCCTCTCTACACCCTGGATGGCATTCAAAAGGGTAGACTGCCCAACAATGATGGTCCTCAGGAGGTCAATGACCTCCTCACTGAGGGCAGCAGGGGTGACTGGGGCAGGGCCTGAGGTGCCTGGGGCGAAGGAGATGCCCACCTTCCTGGGTGAGTGGGCACGGGGCGAACGCTGAGGGGCTGCTGGGAGGGCGGTCCTGGTGCGCTGGGTGGCGGCTGTACCTGTTGTTGCAGGGGGCACGGATGTTGCCGCCACCACAAGGGAGCTCCCTTTAGTGGACGAGTCGCTGTCACTGACATCAGCACGTGTCCCCGCTGTGGAGCTCCCCTCGCCCTCCGTCCCACTGGTGTACTCAGAGTCAGTTGCATGGCCCTCCAGGGCCATGTGGGATGCAGCTCCCTCGTGCTCCGATGCCACTTCTCCTTCGCCTGATGATGCTAATGCACACATGAACAGGAAGACCACAAAAAAGGGGGGGGGAAATAAAGACATGTTGAGTACATGCATAGGCGACACCGTTGGCGGAGAGGACAGACACAGAAGCCCCCTGCACTACGCCGCGCACTTGGGGTCGACTACTCAATCAGTGGGAAATGGCCTACAAGCCTATGGACAACAACTGCACACATAGATGACACAGGGCCATGAATAGCTGTACTTGGCACCCTACAGAGGTGGGGGGCGGGGGCACAGGGCCATACCTTACGGAGGGGCCTAGCCTACAGAAATCGCCCTCGCCTAGGGATACTCACAGCCCTCCTCCCCCACCCAGACACCTCCACTGCGCGCAAAGTTACCAGAATGTGTTTGTACTCACCCCCATGTGTCTGCTGTGTTGTCCTTACGTGCCCATCCAAATCGGGGTAGGCCACCACCAGGATCCGGGACATCAGGGGGGTCAAAGTATGACTGGCACCCCTCCTATGTTGGGAGGCCATCCCCAGCTGAGCTTCCGCCGTCTTCCTGCTCCAGCGTCGGATGTCATCCCACCTCTTCCGGCAGTGGGTGCCCCGTCTGTTGTGGACCCCCAGGGTCCGGACGTCCTTGGCGATGGCACGCCAAATAGCGACTTTCTGGTGGGCGCTGACCTATGTGACATGTACAGGGGGAGAAAACAAATCATCACCTTCTGCATGCTCGATGTGAATGGCCCCCCATTCCCACCCTTGCCATGTGGCACATGCTCTCATCTGTCGTTGGATGCATGCCTCAATCGCTCCCCTCCCCACCATCTTTCATCCACCCCACTCAACACAGGCATAGCCCATACATCATGCTCCCAGTGTACTTACCTGTTGGTCTGGAGGACCGTAGAGTAGCGCATACTGGGGGAGGACCCCATCCACGAGTTTCTCCAATTCTTCAGAAGTGAAGGCAGGGGCCCTTTCCCCAGTCGCAGCAGCCATTGTCTCTTCCAGACCGAGGTCACAGCAGCACTTGCAGTGTAGGTCCTCTCCTGTGGAAGATCAGGTATCAAGTGATTAAGTAGATAGAAAATGGCGGTCACTCCCGCGGCGGTGCGTACCGCGGCGGTGCGTACCGGGACCGCCGGCGCACATCGTCATTGGCTCCTGAAACCCATAGGGTTCAATGTTAACCAATGCGGCTTTGCGCTGCGGTCTTTGACCGCCTACCGCCACGGTGTGCCACGCCAGCGCATTGACCTCACATCCCACTGTCGCACTTCACAGGTCAGGCAGCCGCCATTTCAAGGGCCCACATGGCTTAATTACTACTGCGTCACACATACCTAGGCCTTGCATCAACACTCATACAAGCCATTCAATGCATTGTGAATCGTGTTATGTGCAAGCTGTGGGAACGTACCTGTGGGTTGATTGACTCTGTGCTCGCTGTTGTCCTTCATAGGCACCGTCCACTGGGACATGCGAGGAGATGGAGGAATATTCCCGTGTACAGACCGCTGGTGGACCTGTCGACAATGGAGGAACGACATGTCATACTGACATACAGGCTTGACCGAGCCACTATACAAGAACTGTGTGCCCAGCTGGAGCCAGACCTGATGTCACCCATCCACCAACCCACAGGGATCCCCCCTCTAGTGCAGGTGCTGTCAGTACTCCATTTCTTTGCAAGTGGGTCATTTTCAAACAACAGTGGCCATATCATCAGGGATGTCCCAGCCCATGTTTTCCAAGGTGTTGTCCAGAGTGTTGTCTGCCCTGCTCAAACACATGCGGAGCTACATCATTTTCCCTGAGGTGGGGGATTTGCTTACAGTGAAGGCTGATTTCTATGCCCTTTGACATATTCCCAACATCATTGGTGCCATTGATGGGACACATGTTGCTTTGGTCCCCCCCAGCAGGAGTGAACAGGTGTACAGGAACAGGAAGAGTTATCATTCCATGAATGTCCAGATGGTGTGTTTGGCTGACCAGTACATCTCCCATGTTAATGCCAAATTCCCTGGGTCAGTGCATGACGCCTACATCCTGCGGATTAGCAGCATCCCGTATGTGATGGGTGAACTCCAGAGGCACCGGGTGTGGCTATTAGGGGACTCTGGTTACCCCAACCTTTTCTGGCTATTGACCCCAGTGAGGAATCCCAGGACCAGGGCAGAGGAACGGTACAATGAGGCCCATGGGCGGACCAGGAGGGTGATTGAGCGAACCTTTGGCCTCCTGAAGGCCAGGTTCAGGTGCCTCCATATGACAGGTGGATCCCTGATGTACTCACCAAAGAAGGTGTGCCAGATCATCGTGGCCTGCTGTATGCTTCAAAACCTGGCTTTGCGACGCCAGGTGCCTTTTCTGCAGGAGGATGGTCCAGATGGTGGTGTTGTAGCAGCTGAGGAGCCTGTGGAGAGTGAAGAGGAGGAAGGCGAAGAGGACGACATGGAGAACAGGAACACAGTAATACTGCAGTATTTTCAATGACAGACAGGTAAGAGTACACACCGGCATATTACATTTACTTAAAGACTTCTACCTCTCTACTGTCTGACTTATTCCCCCAGTGTATGGTAACTGTGTTGTGACTTTCCCTTCTGTTTTCAGAGATGTGGGCCCCACTGCGTGACATCTGCTTTGCTTCCCCATGGACTACAGCTGTGTGACAGCGGTTTTTTGGCATCACAATGTGAATGAACATTTTGGCACTGTCATGTCTAATACATTTGTTAAAATCACAGCCAGACTCCAGATTGTTTATGTGCAATAAGTGTGTTTATTCAAGTGCTCTAAATTGGATGGGTGGTTGCAAATCGGTGAGGGGTGATGGTGGAGGATTGTCCATGGCAGAGTCCAGACTATCAGAATCACAGGTCCATTGTCCAAATGCCTGTGGAAAGTGGAGCAGGGGCAGTTTAAAGTTGGACAGGGTGTCAATGTGGGACAGTGGGATGACAATCAGGGCGGTATCCTTTGCTGGCGGGGGTCTCGACATCTTACTCTGTCTTCTTCCTGGATCTCAGGGCCCGCTTGCGGGGTGGTTCTCCTTCTGCAGGGGGTGGGGTTCTGGTGGCCTGTTGGTCTTGTGTCGGGGCCTCCTGTCCACTAGCGCCGGCGGAGGTGGTAGGCAGTTCTTGGTCCATGCTAGTGACAGGGGCCCTTTGAGGTGCCACAGTGTCCCTCAATGTGGTGACTACCTGATTGAGGGCCACTACGATGGTACCCATGGCAGAACTGATGTTTCTGAGTTCCTCCCTGAACCCCATATACTGTTGCTCCAGCAGAAGCTGGATCTCCTGAAACCTGGCCAGGACCGTCACCATCGTCTCCTGGGAGTGGTGGTAGGCTCCCATGATGGAGGAGCGGGCCTCGTGGAGAGTGGGTTCCCTGGGCCTGTCCCCCCCCTGTCGCACAGCAGCCCTCCCAGTTCCCCTGTTTCCCTGGGCCTCTGTCCCCTGGACCGTGTGCCCACTACCACTGCCCCCAGGTCCCTGTTGTTGTTGGGGTGGTGGGTTAGCCTGGGTGCCCTGTAGTGGTGGACACACAGCTGATTGACGTGTCCTGGGGACAGAGGTATGGGCCCGCTGGGTGGGTGCTGTGCTGGTGTTCCCAGAGGGGGGAAGGTCTGCTTTGGCCTGTGGCTGTCTGAGGGGAACCGACTGTCCCGAGGTCCCCGATGGACCGGGCTGGTCATCTAAATCCAGGGAGACAGAGCTGCTGTCCTCACTGTGGGCCTCTTCTGGGGGTGGAGTGGACATTTGTGGACCCTCCTGCACGGTGACGTGGCGTTCGGGTCCTGCAGGGGTATAAAAGTATGGTTATTGCTTCTGTGTGTGCCAATAGCGTGCAATGGGTGGGTGCCCGTGTACCCCAGTGCTGGCATTCCTTTGTGGGGGCTGTTGTGACGGTGGTGTGGGGGGGGAAATGGGTATGTGCAGTGGGCATGCTTTGGTGATGGGTGTCCATGCTTTGTGGTCGCATGCAGGGCTAGGTTTTGGGATGGGTGGGTTGTGATGGTGAGACATTTGCAAGGAGTAGGTGTGATGGGGGTGGGGGTGGGGGTGAGGGTGAGGGTGGGGGTATGAATTGGCATGCTGGTGGGGTGGGGGGGATGAAGTAGTGAAGATTTCACTTACCAGAGTCCATTCCTCCAGCTACTCCTGCGAGGCCCTCAGGATGCAGGATGTTCAAGACCTGCTCCTCCCATGCTGTAAATTCTGGGGGTGTAGGTGGGGGTCCGCCGCCAGTCCGCTGCACCGCAATGTTGTGCCTGGATACCATGGAACGCACCTTCCCCCGTAGGTCGTTCCATCGCTTTCTGAAGTCGTCCCCAATTCTTGGGTGCTGTCCCACAGCGTTGACCCTGTCCACTATTCTGCTCCATAGCTCCATCTTCCTGGCAATGGTGGTGTGCTGCACCTGTGTCCCGAACAGCTGTGGCTCTACTCGTACAATTTCCTCCACCATGACCCTGAGTTCATCATCTGAGAACCTGGGGTGTCTTCGCGGTGCCATGGGGTGGTGTGGGTGATGTGTGGGGTGGATTGTGTGGTGCTAAGTGTGGTGATGTGTATTGTTGTGTTGTGTGAAGTGCGTGCAAATATTGCTGGGTGACAGTGAATTGGGCGTCTGGGTGCTCGGATGTCTTTTCTTGGTGCGTGTTCACGAATCTGTAGGAGTGGAGGTTTGTGGGTGATGTGGGTGTGTGTTTTATATTGTGTTGGGTGTGTGGGAGTGGTGTGTGTATGTGTATCAGGTGTGTGTATTTTGAATTGTCCAATGTGGTAGTGTTTTGTACAAGTATGTGTATTTTGAGCGCGGCGGTGTGTACCGCCAATGAAATACCGCTGTTGAAAGACCGCCGCGTGGATTCGTGTGTCGTGATAGTGTGGGTGTATTTCTGTTGGCGTGACGGTGGAGGTTTGGTCATCGCCAGTTTCTCGCTGCCCTTTGGTGTGGCGGACTTTTGTGGTTGTCGGGATTTTGGGAGTTTGCCTGTTGTGGGTCAGAATGACCGTGGCGGTTTACCGCGACTGCGGCGGTGTAATGGCGGTCTTCTGTCTGGCGGTAAGCGCCTTTTACCGCTGAGGTTGGAATGACCCCCATAGTGTCTCATGTATTTTTAATGCCTTAAAAACAATCAGAGTCCTAGCTGAACCTACCACAGGGCCCAATGACAACCAATGAGGAGTTGCACGGCGGTACTCGAGCGCCTCCCGCAATGGTACACAACGTCAGCGGAATTACCTCATTTCCACCTGTCCATCCACACAGGACAGGCAGATGCCTTTTTGGTGGGGGTCAGGCCATGGCACCTAACTGTGTCACAGTACACATAGGCACCATTTGGACCTATCCAACAACATACTGTTTCAGTCACAACATGCAATGCAGTGTACAGTTTGGAAATGTGGAATACCGACCAGCCGCTCCCCGTTTTGCCCCCTAGATTACAACTGCTGAGGATGAATAGGAAATGGAGACTCCCCCGTGTATAGGCCCCTGGTGGACTTGGCAACAATGGAGGACAGGCACATTATCCTCACCTACAGACTTGACAGGGCCACAATCATGGAGCTGTGTGCCCAATTGGAGCCAGACCTGATATCTGCTATCCGTCACCCCACTGGGATCCCCCCTCTTTTGCAAGTCCTATCTGTGCTCCATTTCTTGGCAACTGATTATTTCCAAGTGACAGTGGGCTTGGCAGCAGGAATGTCACAGCCAATGTTCTCAATAGTGCTGACCAAAGTGCTGTCTGCCATGAATAAACACATGCGCAGCTACATTGTTTTCCCCCAGGTTGAGGATTTGGCCACAGTGAAAGCTCACTTCTATGCAATGGGACATATCCCCAACATTATTGGGGCTATTGATGGTACACATATTACTTTTGTCCCCCCCTCCTCCCCTGGAGAAATGAACATGTGCTCAAAAATCGAAAGAGCTTTCACTCAATGAACGTGCAGATAGTGTGCCCGGTGGACCAGTACATTTCCCACATCAATGCAAAGTACCCTGGGTCTCTGCATGATGCTTTTATCCTGAGGAATAGCAGCATCCCATATGTGATGGCTCAACTACAGAGGCACTGGGTGTGGCTAATAGGTGAACCCATGGTTCCCACCCAGTATATGTTGGTGAAAGGGTATGGCGTGGGCCCTAATGGTTAGTGTTTGGATATCAGGTATCCTTCGATATTTTCAGGTGACTCTGGTTACCCCAACCTCTCATGGCTACTGACCCCTGTGAGGAATCCCAGGACAAGGGCAGAGGAACGTTACAATGAGGCACATGGGTGAACAAGAAGAATAATCGAGAGGACATTCGGCCTCCTGAAGGCCAGGTTTCGGTGCCTCCATCTAACAGGTGGTTCCCTGTGCTTCTCACCCAAGAAGGTCTGCCAGATCATTGTGGCATGCTGTATGTTGCACAACCTTGCCTTAAGACGCCAGGTGCCTTTTCTGCAAGAGGATGAGGCTGGAGATGGGCGTGTGGCAGCAGTGGACCCTGTGGACAGGGACGAAGAGGAGGCAGAGAATGAGGATGAGAACAACAGAACAGCAATCATTTGACAGTACTTCCAGTGACTCAGGTATGACACTGTAACTTCACCTTCCATTGACAGTTTTGTGTTGGACATTGTACAATGCAGGCTGTTTTTCACACTACTATGGCCACTTACTCAACCCTTTGCCATCTCTATTTGCAGATATCTGTGCCCCACTCTGGCTCCTGGTGTGTTGACTGCAGCCAACTACAGGTCATACCTATATATACATTACTGTACAGTTGAATTGCAATGTTTGAACCTTTGTTAAACGAATACCTTTTGAAAACATTTGACCTAGGCCATACTTGTATTTTATCAAAGTATGTTTATTGCAGTGCTCTGAAGATGAGGGGGTAGAGCAATGGGCTGGGGTGATGATGGAGGAAAGTCCAGGGTAGAGTCCAGTCTATTTGTATCACAGGTGCATTGTCCAAGGGGGAATAGGAAGTGGAGCAATGGCAGTTCAAGGTGGACAGGGTGACAAAGTGGGACACAAGGATGACATTCAGGAGAGTCTTATTTCCTGACGGGGATCTTGGCAATGTTCTCTGGCTTCTGCCTGGATCGCAGGGACCGTTTGTGGGGTGGTTCTCCTTCTGCAGGGGGGGGGGGGTGCTGGTGGCCTGTTGTTCCTGTTGCGGGGCTTCCTGTCCACTAGCGTCAGCGGAGGGGGAGGGCTGTTCATCTGTGTGGCTAGTGTCAGGGGCCCGTTGGTGTGCCACTGCCTCTCTCATGGCGTTGGCCATGTCTGCCAGCACCCCTGCAATGGTGACGAGGGTGGTGTGGATGTCCCTCAGGTTCTCTCTGATCCCCAGGTACTGTCCCTCCTGCAGCCGCTGGGTCTCCTGCAACTTGGCCAGTATGTGGCCCATCGTCTCCTGGGAATGGTGGTATTCTCCCAGGATGTTGGTGAGTGCCTCGTGGAGTTGGGACCCAGGGCCTGCCCTCCTCCTGTTGCACAGCATTCCTCCCAGCTTCCCTGTTGTCATGTGCCTCTGTCCCATGAACTGTGTGCCCACTGCCACTGACCCCAGGTCCCTGATTGTCCTGTGTTTGTGGGGTGTCCTGTGGTGGACACACCACTGATTGACGTGTCCTGGGGACAGAGGAATGGGCCAGCTGGGTGGGTGTTGCGGTGGTATTTCCTGAGGGGGGAGGCTCTGTGGTGGTATGGGACTGCGCCTGGGTAACCGACTGTCTGGAGGTCCCTGATGGCCCAGGTTGGTCATCCAGATCCAGGCGTTCAGAGCTGCTGTCATCACTGTGGGCTTCTTCTGGGGGTGGACTGGATGTTGCTGGCACCTCCTCCCCTGTGACTTTGGATGGGGGACCTGTAGGGATGTAATAGCAGTGTTATTGTTTCTGCATGTGACATCTTGTGCATGGTTGTGTTGCCCTGTATGGTTGTTATTGCCCTGGCAGCTTTGCCTTTTGTGTGAGTAGTGATTTGGTGGGCTAGGTGATGGTCTCTAGTGTGCATGCTTTAGTGATAGTTGTCCATGCAGGTCTGTGATGGGTGTCCATGCATTGGTGTTGCATGCAGGGCTTGGTTTTGGGAGGGGTGGGTTGTGATGGTGGGGTGTGTGTGAGGTGGTGAAGTGATGGAAGTGAGGGTGGGGGTATGTGATGGCATGCAGGTAGGGGGATGAAAGTAGTAAAGAGTTGACTTACCAGAGTTCAGTCCTCCTGCTACTCCTGCCAGGCCCTCAGGATGCAGTACTGACAAGACTTGTTCCTCCCATGTTGTTAGTTGTGGGGGAGGAGGTAGGGGTCCACCGCCAGTCCTCTGTACTGCTATCTGGTGTCTTGCAACCATGGAACGCACCTTCCCCCGTAGGTCGTTCCACCTCTTCCTGATGTCATCCCTTGTTCTGGGGTGCTGTCCCACAGTGTTGACCCTGTCCACGATTCTCTGCCATAGCTCCATCTTCCTAGCAATGGATGTCTGCTGAACCTGTGATCCGAATAGCTGTGGCTCTACCCAGATGATTTCCTCCACCATGACCCCTAGCTCCTTCTCTGAGAACTTGGGTTGTCTTTGTGGTGCCATGGGTGTACGGTGAATGGTGTGTGTGAGGTGATATGTTGGGGTGTGTGCTGTAAGGTACCTGGATGGTTAATGGGTAATGGGGTTTAATGGCTCTGGTTCTGTGGGTGCTCTTGGTCTGTCCCTCTCAGTTGTCAATACTTTTGGGTCGTAAGGGGCTGTGGGTAGTGTGGGTGTGTGCTTTATAGTGGTGTGGGTGTGGTATGTGTATGGGTATCAGGTATGTGTTATTCAGATTGACTAATGTGGTGTTTGTGTGTGCCCATTTCGAGCGCGGCGGTATGTACCGCCAATGGTTTACCGCAGTTGAATGTCCGCTGCGGTGATTTGTGGGTCATAATGCAGTGGGTGAAGTTCTGTTGGCGTAATGGTGTGGGTTTTGCTACCGCCAGTTTATCGAAGACCTTCGGGCTGGCGGACTTGTGTGTGTGGCTGTATAGTGACCGATTGCTATGTGTGTGCCATAATATGGGCAGCGGTAATCCGCCGCTCCAACAGTATGTTGGCGGCGGTTGGCATGGTGGTAAGCAGAACTTTCCGTCAATGTCATAATGAGCACCATTGTCTGTAAGTTAAACTTGACTGCTCTATGCCAAGCTACCAGGGGATTGAGCACATGTTAATTTGGAGTTGTTTGTGCCTTACCCTGACTAGAATTGTGGTTGCTGCTTGACCAGGACTCACACCCAGACTAGAATTGTGGTTGCTGCTTGATCAGGACTCACACCTAGGTCAACCAACAACCTAATTTCTAACACATTCCATTAAGAAAAATGCTGAAATTCACAAAAAAGCAGGAGGCCGGATCAACCCCTGCCGTACACACAATCTTGGCTGCCTACAGGGGGAACGGTGGACCAAGGTCCTGGCCACAGGTCAAGCACTGCAGCCAACCCACTGCTACGCACTTCAGCAATGTGTGGCGGAAGGTGAGTGCCTACCGGGTGGCAGCAGGACCTGACTATATTCCTTAAAAATTCACAACTCAAGTTCTACCGGTATTATTGGCATATTTGTCTTGCAGTTATTTTTCTACCCTGGTGTGGGATCTTTTTGTGTGGTGTTTTACTGTTTGAGGTGCTGCACAAATTTTTTACACATTGCCTCTAAGTTAAACCTAACTGCTCTGTGCCAAGCTACTAGGGGCTTGAGCACAGGATTATTTGGGGTTGCGTGTGCTTTACCCTGACTAGAATTGTGGTTGCTGCTTCACAGAGCTCACGTCCAAGTCAATCAACAACCCAATTTCCAAAACTTTCCATTAACAAAGATGCTGAAATTCACAAAAAAACAGGACAACAGATCCAACCCTCTGCCGTGCACAACTTTGACTGCCTTCAGGGGGAAGGGTGGACAGAAGGCCTGGCCACAGGCCAGGCACTGAGGCCACACTTTTGCTACACGCTTCAGCCATGTATGGCAGGGGGTTGAGTGCCCACAGGGCTGGCTGCAGGCCTGGCCATAGGCAATGGGCATCTTATTTTACATTAAAAATACATAGAGATTCACTGAAAAAAGCAAAGATTAATGTGACATTAGAGTTAGTAATTATAATATTTTTTTTACTTTACATAGAAAAAATATAAAACTTCACTGAAAAAGAAAGGATAAGGGGGTGTCATAGATAGGTGACAATGCCAATTAGAGTGTAACATTTTAAACTCAAAATACCACTGAAAGTCACGAGTTATAGTTATCTCAGATATCTACAACTCATTCCCTAAAGAAAGTAACTATAACTTGTGCCCTTCCCAGGCACTGCTTGTACCCTCACATATTACATCACTCATGACATAATCAGTGACTACATTGATATGATCCGTAATGACTTTTTAAAATGCTAATTCCTAACTATAAGGTCGCTGTAACATTTGTTTTTTCATTGAATTTCTTTTTTTTTTTTGTTCAATGCCGTATGGGTTGGCCAAGCCTACCCCCGTGGACATCCAACCTCAGACGAGGCCCTGAAGCCAACCCTGTAGGCTTCCAACCCCGCGCCTTGCACGGCCTTTGGCTGTGCATGGCAATTTGCTGCAGGCCCATTGGCCAAACCCCCACCAAAGGCACCCTAAGGGGGGAGGGGGTTAAGGTTTAATTTCTATGAAATGAGGATCGGTGCTAGAATGCATTCTGATCTGCTTATTTATCCAAGAAGAGGCTACAGTTTTTGCACAAAATTTCTACCCAACTGGAGTACTTTCTACTAATTATTAAGTGCTACCTAATTGGGTAAACGTATAGTGCATATTCCATACTACAGCTTTGTAAAGTATCCCAAGGTAGTGTCTCCAGTGTCCTTGTGTGTCTGTTATTTTGGCTGTGTGATTGTTCCTCAAGCGTCTTCATGAAAAAATCTGTAATAACATGAATCCTCATGTAGAGATAACAAACAGCTGAATCTCCACCAAACAAGGGTACTTCCTCTTAATTATATGTAGTAACTGCTTCTTTGTTTCGTGGAGAGGAGCTAATATTCCTCTGCATTAAGGATGGCTCTCCAAAATCAGCAGGAAGGGGGTCTTTTCGGAAACTTTCTATCTGCCTGTTAGAAGGTGGGAAGAAGTTGCATACCACTAACATATATGTGGTGGGGCCAAACAAGCAGGCTTATAACTTATTTTCCCTCTTAGGGACCACGGGGGGGACCTCAAGGCCCTGCAGTCCCTACGGGCTCCCCACCTCCAGCAGGAACCAGCATTGCTCCCCCAAGCAAAGCAACAGCTACAAATGCAGCTCCCTGCATGCAGGAGCAATCCTTTCATCTATTTTTGGCTCCCAGTGAGCTGAAACAGTTTTCCTTCTCCAGCTCACTGGGAGTGGAGTTACAGTTTGCTCTCGTTAACTAAAAGCAAACTGCTATCACCCAAGTTTGGTCAACTCAGGAGATAAGGAGCCGGCCCTGTGGGGCGGTGGGCGCCCTCCTTTCAATTTGCATGGGCTGGCCCAGGGGAGATGGTGGTCTCTGGGCCATAAACGACCCAGGAAGGGGGGCCATGTGGCCCTCCTCCTCCTTTCAGTACTTTCTATCCCAGGGAGGTGGTGGTCCCAGGGGTAATTAGCATCATCGGAGGGAGGTCTGCGCGGCCCCTCTTTTTATTTGACACAAGCCCTGGTGAGGTGGTGATTCCTGGGTCTTAAGAGGAACAGGAGTGCAGGCACACAACCCCCCCCCTATTTTCATTAAATATAAACCCCAGGACTCAAAGTGCCCTGAGGGAGGGGGGCTGCTTGTACCTCCTCCCTTTTCTTCTATAAGCGTATGCCCCCAGGACCTGGCCCACACGGAGGATAAAAAAATGTTACTGCCCTGGCAGGTTCCCTAGGAGACCCCAGAACCAGGACTAGGGGGTCAGGGTATTCCTACCCTGCTCCCTTTTCTTTTTTTGTTTAACTTTATTTTTGGGACTCGGCTGAGTCTGGTTCTCAAAATGGCTGCCAGCACTTCCTAGATGAAGTGCTAACAGCCAATCAGATCTAAGCAGGAGATCTCTAGGATTTGAGGAGGTTCTGCATCCCTAGATAAACATTTTTGTTTTTTCTTTAATTACTCCAAAACTACTGAACAGATTTGAATCAAATAACAAAAAGGCCTCTTTCTGGACCAAGAGCTACATTTATGCAAAATTTGATGTAATTATGCACAGTGGTTCGGGCTGTAGTCGTGTCTAAAAATCCCTAAGGAAATTGCATGGGGAAAAGGCATTTTGGGACACACCCTATTTCTCAGCCCCTCCTTGCCAAACCACCCCAAAACTTTCAACACAGCAGCAGAACTGACTGTCATACTAGTTTTGAAACTTTTGTGAAGATTCTTCAAACATCGGCAAAGTTATTGTCAAAACAAAAAATGCTTTTCCTATGGAAACTAGGTCCTAACTATAACTATCTACTGACGACCACCAGTAGATAATATATATATGTATATATGCATACATATATATAGATTTCAAAACAATCGCACCAGAAACTGCCATGTCCTAGAACATGCTTTTTGTACTTACTAATTACCTGTTACCTGTTAAATCCTTTGTTACCGTAAGAAAACTCAGACTCCTGGAAGGATCTTCGGGAAAGCTTTATTTGGCAAGCTCTTCATCACGGCCAGAGTAAACAAAACCAGTGCCCTGCCACCTTTAACAACAAATTTCATGCAGTAAACATGGTAAAAATACTTCCCTATTTTCAGCCGAATGTATCTTTTGTATTAAAGTATGTGCGGTCTCCTAATTTCAGAACACATTGGCCCTCATTACAACATTGGCGGTAAAAGCCGCTTACCGCCTTGCAGAAGACCGCCAACACACTGCCGCGGCCGCGGAAATCCACCACAGTTATTATGACCCACAGCACGGAATCCACCAAAATTCAGACACCCACACAGGTCCGCCACACCAAAGGTCAGTGATAAACTGGTGAAAACAAAACCTCCACCGTCACTCCAACAGAAATACGCCCACAATATCACGACACACAAATCCACGTAGCGGTCTTTTAACCGCGGTATTCCATTGGCAGTACACACCGCTGCGCTCAAAATACACACACTCATACAAAACACAGCCATATTGAACAAATTGAAATACACACACCTGATACACATACACACACCACTCCCACACACCCAATACAATATAAAACACACACCCACATCACCCACAAACCCCTACAACAACTGAGAAAGAAGCACAGAGAGAGACACCACCATCAACAATACTAGCATCCACAGGCACACAACACCATCACCCACATAACTTCCACGCACCTCACACAACACCTCACTACATATCAGCACACTTATTACCACACACACCACCCCACACATCACCCACACCACCCCATGGCACGGCAAAGACACTCCAGGTTCTCGGAGGAGGAGCTCAGAGTCATGGTGGAGGAAATCGTCCGGGTCGAGCCACAGCCATTCGGATCACAGGTGCAACACACCTCCTTTGCAAGGAAGATGGAGCTATGGCGAAGAATAGTGGACAGGGTCAACGCAGTGGGACAGCACCCAAGAAATCGAGATGACATCAGGAAGAGGTGGAATGACCTACGGGGGAAGGTGCGTTCCGTGGTCTCAAGACACTACCTTGCGGTTCCGCGGACTGGCGGCGGACCACCACCTCCTCCCCCACAACTAACAACATGGAGCAGGTCTTGGCGATTCTGCATCCTGAGGGCCTCGCAGGAGTAGATGGCGGGCTGGACTCTGGTAAGTCAAATCTTAACTATTACATCCCCTACCCTACCTGGTAAGTCAAATCTTAACTATTACATCCCCCACCCTACCTGCATGCCATCACATACCCCCACCCTCACCCTCACCCCCATCACTCCAACTCCTCACAGATGTCCCACTATCACAAACCACACATCCCAACACCAAGCTCTGCATGCAACACCAAAGCATGGACACCCATCACCAAAGCATGCCCACTGCACAAACCCATACACCCACCTAAACCATCATCACACAAGGTCCCACAGAGGAATGCAAGCACTGGTGTACACGGTCACCCACCCATTGCACACCATGCCACACACAGATGTAATAAACATCCTTTTATACCCCTGCAGGACCCCTACCCAACGTCACCGGACAGGAGGGTCCACACATGTCCACACCACCAACAGAAGAGGCCCACAGTGATGACAGCAGCTCTGTCCAACTGGATCTAGATGACCAGCCCGGCCCATCTGGGACCTCGGGACAGTCGGTTCCCCTCACGCAGTCACAGGCCACCACAGAGCTTCCCCCCTCTGGAAACACCAGCACAGCATCCACGCAGCAGGCCCATACCTCTGTCCCCAGGACACGTCAATCAGCAGTGTGTCCACCACTACATGGAACCCAGGCTAACCCACCACCCCAACAACAACAGGGACCTGGGGGCAGTGGCAGTGGGCACACGGTCCAGGGGACGGAGGCCCAGGAACACAGGGGAACTGGGAGGGCTGTGGGCGACAGGGGGAGGATAGGCCAAGGGAACCCACTCTCCACGAGGCCCTCTCCTCCATCATGGGAGCCTACCATCACTCCCAGGAGACGATGGCAACGGTACTGGCCAAGTTTCAGGAGACCCAGCGCCTGCAGGAGGAACAGTATTTGGGCTTCAGGGAGGATCCATCAATTCCACCCTAGGCACCATCGTAGAGGTGCTGAAGGAAGTACTCAACACCAGGAGGGACACTGTGGCACAACAAGGGGCCCCTGACACTAGCATGGACGATGAACTGCCCACCACCTCTGCCGGCGCTAGTGGACAGGAGGCACAGCCACAGGACCACCACACCAGCACCCCACCCCCTGCAGAGGGAGAACCACCCCGCAAACGGTCCCTGAGATCCAGGACAAAGACAGAGAATGATGCCAAGACCCCCGCCAAGAAATGAGACCACCCTGAATGTCATCCTTCTGTCCCACTTTGTCACCCTGTCCATCCTTAAACTGCCGCATCTCCACTTCCTATGCCCATTTGGGCAATGCACCTGTGAGACTAATAGACTGGACTCTGCCATGGACATTCCTTCACCAGCACCCGTCACCATTTTGCAACCACCCCCCCCAATATGTTGCACTTAAATAAACACCCTTGAAGCACAAAACAATCTGGAGTCAGTCTGTGTATTCGGACTAGTGCATTAGCAATTACTGTGGCAAAAAGCTCTTTCAATTGTAATGTCAACACACCTATGTCACACAGCTCCAGTCCATGAGGAATCAAGGCAGATGTCACACAGTGGGACCCACATCTGTGAAATCGTAAGGGAAAGTGACAACTCAGTGACCATACACTGGGTGAAAACGACAGACAGTAGAGAGGTAGTAGTGTTAAAGTACATGTAGTAGGCAGGTTTGTATTCTTACCTGTGTCTCACTGGAAATATTGTTGGATCACCGAGTCCCTGTTGTCCATGTCCTCTTCTTCTGCTTCCTCGTCTTCACTGTCCACAGGCTCCACAGCTGCAACAACACCGCCATCTGGACCATCCTCCTGCAGAAAAGGCACCTGTCGTTGCAAAGCCAAGTTGTGAAGCATACAGCAGGCCACGATGATCTGGCACACCTTCTTTGGTGAGTAGAATAGGGATCCACCTGTCATACGGAGGCACCTGAACCTGGCCTTCAGGAGGCCGAAGGTACGCTCGATTATCCGCCGTGATCGCCCATGGGCCTCATTGTAGCGTTCCTCTGCCCTTGTCCTGGGATTCCTCACTGGGGTCAGTAGCCATGACAGGTTGGGGTAACCAGAGTTACCTGCAAATGGCGAGGGGCAACTGTTAGACACACACTAACCTGTAGGGATAACCCCAGACCAAGACAACCATTCCCACTGTCTTGCTTCCAGGTGCTCACCTAATAGCCACACACAGTGCCTCTGGAGTTGACCCATCACATAAGGGATGCTGCTATTCCGCAGGATGTAGGCGTCATGCACTGAGCCAGGGAACTTGGCATTCACATGGGAGATGTACTGGTCTGCCAAACAGACCATCTGCACATTCATGGAATGATAACTCTTCCGGTTTCTGTACACCTGTTCACTCCTGGGGGGGGACCAAAGCCACATGTGTCCCATCAATGGCACCTATGATGCTTGGGATATGTCCCAGGGCATAGAAATCACCTTTCACGGTAGGCAAATCCTCCACCTGAGGGAAAACGATGTAGCTCTGCATGTGTTTCAGCAGGGCAGACAACACTCTGGAGAACACGTTTGAAAACATAGGCTGGGACATCCCTGATGCTATGGCCACTGTGGTTTGAAATGACCCACTTGCAAGGAAATGGAGCACTGACAGCACCTGCACTTGAGGGGGGATTCCTGTGGGATGGTGGATAGGTGACATCAGGTCTGGCTCCAGCTGGGTACACAGTTCCTGGATTGTGGCACGGTCAAGCCTGTATGTGATGATCACATGTCCTTCCTCCATTGTCGACAGGTCCACCAGCGGTCTGTACACCGGAGGATGCCGCCATCTCCTCACACGTCCCAGCGGACGGTGCCTATGAAGGACAACAGCGAGCACAGAGTCAAACAACTCAGAGCTACGTACCCACAGCTTACACAGAACACGAATCCTAATCCGAAAAGTGGCCTGTATGTGTGTTGAGTCTAGGCCCAGGTATGTGTGACGCCCTTAAAAATGAAGCCATGTGGGCCCCTGAAATGGCGGCTGCCTGACCTCTAAAGTGGGACAATGGGATGTGAGGTAACTGCGCTGGCGTTGTACACCATCGCGGTAGGCGGTCGAAGACCGCAGCACAATGCTACATTGGTTAACATTGGACCCTATGGGTCCCAGAAGCCAATGACGATGTACGCTGGCGGTGACGGTACACACCGCCGTGGACGTGACCGTCATTTTCTATCTGTTCAATCACTCAATACCTGATCTTCGACAGGAGAGGACCTACACTGCAAGTGCTGCTGTGACCTCGGTCTGGAAGAGACAATGGCTCGAGTGTCTGGGGAAAGGGCCCCTGCCTTCACATCGGAGGAGTTGGAGAAACTCGTGGACGGGGTCCTCCCCCAGTACACGCTACTCTACGGTCCTCCAGACAAACAGGTAAGTACACTGGAAGCATGCAGTATGGGCTATGCCTGTGTGGAGTGGGGTGGATGTAAGAAGGGGGAGGGAGATTGCAACGTGCATGAAACAACAGTGAG